>NC_045992.1:14504070-15186570 GCF_010909765.2 Amblyraja radiata | reverse complement strand
ACAGTGAAGATAGCTATATTTGGTTGCAAGAATTCAAAGGTTTGGTTCAGTTTAGTTTATTGTCATGTGTATCAAGGTACAGTGAAAAACTTTTTGTTTCCTGCTATCCAGTCAGCGGAAAGAGTGTACATAACCGCAACGGAGCTTGACTGTTTTATTCTCTTTCAATTGTCCATCATTTTTATTTGTTTTCATAGTTTTTGAATGTTTTTGAAAGTAAGAGACGTTGGGTTTCTCCTCCAATCCACCTCCAAAATACAGTGTAGAAACAAGGAACTGCAGATGCTAGTTTGCACAAAAGGACACAAAATGCTGGAGGAACTCAGCGGGTCAAGCAGCATCTCTGGAGAACATGGAGAGGTGACGTTTTGGATCGGGACCCTAGAGAACCAGCAAACTCCACACAGCCAGACGTTTCAAACCTTCTGAAGAAGGGTCCCGACCCGAAACCTCACCTGTCGATGTTCTCCAGGGATGCTGCCTGACCCGCTGAGTTACTCCAGCACTTGTGTCACTGAGAATTCAAGTGTCCATTTGTATTGCAAGCAGTAGGCCGGTCACAATGTGGCACATCTGTGCAAGATAACCAGTAGAGAAAGGTCTTGAGTTTCTTCGAGAGACTTGTAGCTACAGCACACATTGAGATACCTTCAATTACACGGGATGTTGCGATCGCCACTGCTTGCACATGATGTGACCAAATAACTAAGCGAGAGAACCTTATTGTGGCACATCTGTGCAAGATAACCAGTAGAGAAAGGTCTTGAGTTTCTTCGACCAATTCAAAACCCAAAACTTTTGTTTATTGGCCTTCATTTCTCCCGCCCCCATGTTGCATCCCGCATTCAATCAACAAAGGCATAAAGTGCCAGAGTAATTCAGCGGATCAGGAGAACTTGGATAGGCAACGTTTCAGGTCGAGACCCTTTCTTCAGACTGATTTTAGTAGTGGAAGAGAGGTTGGGGTGGGACAAAGCCTGGCTGGTGATCGGTTTGTTAGCCCTCACCTCTCTTCCAGCTTTCTCCCCCCTCCCCCCCGTCCCCCTCACAATCGGTCTAAAGGAGGTTCCCGACCCAAGATGTCATCTCTCCATGTTCTCCAGAGATGCTGCTTCACCCACAGTGTCATTTATGCACTCTGTATCCATTCATGTCCATAAAAGTGATAGAAGCAGAATTAGGTCATTCGGCCCATCAAGTCTACTCCACCATTCAATCCTGGCTGATCTATCTCTCCCCCCTAATCCCATTCTCCTGCCTTCTCCCCATAACCCCTGACACCCGTACTAATCAAGAATTTATCTCTTCCTTAAGAATATCCATGGACTTGGCCTCCACGGCCTTCTGTGGCAATGAAATCCACAGGTTCACCACCCTCTGACCAAAGAAATTCCTCCACATCTCCTTCCTAAAGGAACGTCTTTTAATTCTGAGGCGATGGCCTCTGGTCCTAGACTCTCCCACTAGTGGAAACATCCTCTCCACATCCACTCTATCCATTCATAAGGGAGTTAGATTGACCTCTAATGACAACCAGAGTGTTGAAATCCTTTAACAAGTTTGGGATAAGATGGCATTCATAAAATAATTCAAAGGCAATTATAATACCAGGAGTAAAAGTTTTTGAGAATGCAGTTAGGTGGGTAGATAAAGGGAAGTTGGTGGATGTGATTTAAGTAGTTTTGCTAAGGTTCCGCGATAAAAGGTGAATGCATAAACATGAGCAATAGTAGGAGCAACAAACAGCACATGCTTTTACTGCACGAGAACCCCTGAGACAGTATTGTGATTTTAGCTTTTCACAACTTATATTAGGAACAAATGAGAAGACAAAGGACATTATGTCAAAGTTTAGTGTAGTTTAGAGATACAGCATGGAAACAGGCCATTTGGCCCACTGAGTCCGTGCCGACTAATGATCACCCGTACACTAGTTCTAGTGTCTTCCCCTTCATCAAAACCCCTCGCAGTAAAGCACAACTTATTGTCCCTCTTCCCAATGGCTTGCTAATTCCTAACACCTGCAGTGTTAACCTTGTACCTATGGTACAGGTTTAGCTTAGTTAACTTTAGAAATACAGCATGGAATATAGGCCCTTCGGCCCACCGAGTCCACGCCAACCACTTGTCCCACTTTGGCCTTTCCCACTTTGCGATTTTTTTTCGTCGACTGCCGGCGTCATTGAGTGACGTACCAGCTCGCCGAAAAACCGTCAAGATGGGCGACAAGCTGCGACAATTTACGCCATCTCGCGTCATCATTTTTCGGGACCTGGGACGACCACAACAGCGACAACATATGACAACATACGACATCCTGCGACCGCACAGACATCAGACGACGACAACCAACATACGTCCACCCGCGGCACGATACAGAAAGATACGACACTGTCTGCAACTTCTGAAGACAAGTAGCGTCATTTTGATCCGTATCTTGAGGCAGGCGCTGGCGCCGGTTGACGTATGATGATGCAGGTTGTCGCAAAGGGAATTCGCCGAGGTCATGGCCTTGCGACATCGTACGTCACCTGGTGTCATCCGGGCAACAACCTACGACGGCACCTACGACAGGAGACGACAGGCAATGTCAAGCCACAGAAGACTGTAGAGGCCAATTCAATGGATATTTTTAAGGCAGAGATAGATAGATAGATTCTTAATTAGTACGGGTGTCAGGGATTATGGGGAATTGGCAGAAAAATGGGGTTAGGAGGGAAAGATAGATCAGCCATAATTGAATGGCGGAGACTGGATGGGCCGAATGGCTTAATTCTGCTCCTTTCTAAGGAGCTGATCGTGGATTTTAGGAGGGCACAACATCCGAGGACGTACACACCACTGAAGATAAATGGGGATACTGTGGATAGGGTGAGCTGCTTTAAATATCTGGGAGTCCACATCTCAGAGGATCTGACATAGACATTACACGCTGCCGCACTGGTGAGTAAGGCAAGGCAGCTCCTTTACCACCTCAGGCAATTGAGGAAATTCAGAGTGTCTCTGAGGATCCTCCAGTGCTTCTACTCAGCGGCTGTGGAAAGCATCTTGTCCGGAAACATCACAATTTGGTTTGGGAATTGCTCTGCCCAGAACAAGAAGGCTCTGCAGAGAGTAGTCTGTTTGGCCGAACGCACTATGGGAACTACACTCGCCCCCCTGCAGGAACTATACATCAGGAGGTGCAACTCCAGAGCCAACAGGATCATGGGGGACCCCTTCCACCCCAGCAACGGACTGTTCCAGCTGCTACGGTCAGGCAAACGCCTCCGTTGCCATGCTGTGAAAACGAAGAGGATGAGAAGGAGTTTCTTCCCAGAGGCCATTAGGACCGTAAACTCCTATCTCTCCAGGAACTAACTTTACTGGACCAATTTACTGTTGTGTTGTGTCTTTTTAAAATTGCTGTTTTTGTCTTTTTTTTCCTCCCACAAATATGTAATATGTGAAAATGTGATTCTGTTCCATTTTGTTTGTAGTTTTCTTGCACAATCCGCGAGCATTGCCACTATTAATTTCACTGCACATCTCGTATGTGTATGTGACGAATAAACTTGACTTGACTTTCACCTTTGACCTTATAACCTTATGACCTTAGAACTTTGACCTTATGACTTGATGCCAATGTTCTCTCCTCCTCTCCTTCAGATAAAATCTGTGACCAGATCAGCGATGCGGTGCTGGATGCCCACCTGCAACAAGACCCTGATGCCAAGGTGGCATGTGGTGAGTGCCATAGAGCTCCTCCTCATGGATGTAGCTCCATGAAGTCCTGAGATATCTGAGAGACATTCATAAGTTGATGGAGCAGTATTAGGGCCATTCATCAAGTCTACTCCACCATTCAATCATGGCTGTTCTATCTTTCCCCCTCAACCCCATTCTCTTGCCTTCGCCCCATAACCCCTGACACCCGTGCTAATCAAAGATCAGAGCTTTGTGATATGGATTTGACATGGATGTGGGTTGATGGAGAGAGTAGCATTTTTGAGAATCCCTGAAATGCCTTTTAAATGTTATTTATAGTCCCTGCCTCAACAACCTCCTCTGGCAGCTCGTTCCTTCACCCACCACCATTTGTGTGGAAACAGTTGCCCCTCTGGAAGGTGGCACAGTGGCGCAGCAGTACAGTTGCTCCCTCGCAGCGCCAAAGACCCAGGTTCGATCCTGACCACGGGTGCTGTCTGTACGGAGTTTGTACATTCTCCCTGTGACCTTGTGGGTTTTCCCCAGGTGCTCCGGTTTCCTCCCACACTCCAAAGTCGTACAGGTTTGTAGGTCAATTGGCTTTGGGGAAACACTGTAAATTGTCCCTAGTATGTGTGTAGGATAGTGCTAGTGCACGGGGTGTTTGCTGGGCGCCGCAAACTCGGTGGACCTGTTCCCACGCTGTATCTCTAAAGTAAAAAAAAATCTAAATCTATAGCAAACATATCCTGCGAAACCTTCGTCAATGACTTCCCTTACAATCTCTTCCTGGTGATGACAAGTTTCTTGTTCAGAAAGATTTCTACTCCCTGGGCAACTTTGTCACCTTCCGTTATTTGAACAATCCCCACTGTTTTCTAGCAGATGGGACCAGTCCATTTGGAGCTGTGAACAATAACAGTTTTGGCTGGGGCGAGATGTTTGCTCCCCCCGTTCTAGAATTACGCACCCTACCAAAAGCCTCACTCTTTCATGAATTTTTCGTTGGCTATTTCATTCCAGCCATGATCACAATGAATGGCGGTGCTGGCTCGAAGGGCCGAATGGCCTCCTCCTGCACCTATTTTCTATGTTTCTATGAAGGACTGGATGAATTTCAGTGTGTAGAATCCAGGAACTGCAGATGCTGGTTTATCAAGGAAAAGACACAAAATGCTGGAGTAACTCATCGGGTCAGGCAGAATTTTCTGAAGAACATGGGCTTATCGGGCAGAAGGGTCCCGGCTCAATGCATCACCCATCCATGTTCTCCAGACCCGCTGAGTTACTCCAGCATTTTGTGTCCTTATTTAGTTTTTAGAGATACAGTGCATAAATAAGCTCCTTGGACGGCACTAGGGACAATTTACAATTTACAGAAGCCAATTGGCCTACAAACCTGCACGTCTTTGGAGTGTG
This sequence comes from Amblyraja radiata, assembly GCF_010909765.2. Classification (NCBI taxonomy): domain Eukaryota; kingdom Metazoa; phylum Chordata; class Chondrichthyes; order Rajiformes; family Rajidae; genus Amblyraja; species Amblyraja radiata. The sequence continues at coordinate 15,181,464 of NC_045992.1, read as the reverse complement.
GGAGGAAACCGGAGCACCCGGAGAAAACCCACGCAGGTCACGGGGAGAATGTACAGACTCTGTACAGACAGCACCCATAGTCAGGATCGAACCCGGGTCCCTGGCGCTGTAAGGCAGTAGCTCTACCACTGTGCTGCCCCTGATGCTGACTGACCCGTTGAGTCTCTGCCTCTACCCTTGCCCCATGTTGTCCACTGAGCTCAATACCGACTCTGGACACTCACAATGGTGAGTGTTCCTATCCCGGGAGTTTGCTCTCTGCTTCACAAGGAGCACAAGGCAAAATGTCACCAAATCACCCTCCAAACTCGATGGTATTCGTGTCGGAAAGAACTGCAGATGCTGGTTTAAATCGAAGATAGACACAAAATGCTGGAGCAACTCAACGAGACAGGCGGCATCTCTGGAATGGGTGAAGTTTTTAAGTCTGAAGAAAGGTCTCTGGAGAAGGGGAATGTGATGTTTCGGGTCGAGACCCTTCTTCGGACTGAGGGTCTGTCTGAAGAAGGGTCTCGACCCGATCCCAACTTCTTAACTCAATACCCTGCAGCGTAACAGGCCTGTCAACACAATAGCACATAGTAATCTCAACTACAATGAATTAATAACCATAAACGTCACCCATTCCTTCTCTCCATGGATTACTCCAGCATTTTGTGTCTATCTCCGATTGTATTTGTGTCCTGTTTCTCCACCCCCCTCCAGAGACTGTGTGCAAGACGGGAATGGTGCTGTTGTGCGGTGAGATCACGTCGCGCGCTGTTGTTGATTACCAGCGAGTGGTGAGGGACGCGATCCAATTAATCGGGTACGACAACTCATCCAAAGGTGAGTGTACACTCGTCCTGCCATGTCTGAACATGATGGATGAACCATTCAGGTCTTCTGCGGTCTCCGTGCTTTATTATGGATTATGTTCATAAGTGATAGGAGGAGAATTAAACCATTCGGCCCATCAAGTCTACTCCACCATTCAATCATGTCTGATCTATCTCTCCCTCCTAACCCCATTCTCCTGCCTTCTCCCCATAACCCCTGACACCCGTACTAATCAAGAATCGATCTATCTCTGCCTTAAAAATGTCCACTGACTTGGCCTTCACAGCCGTCTGTGGCAATGAATTCCACAGATTCACCACCCTCTGACTGAAGAAATTCCTCCTCATCTACTTCCCAAAGGAACGTCCTTTAATTCTGAGGCGATGGCCTCTGGTCCTAGACTCTCCCACTTGTAGAAACATCCCCTCCACGTCACAGGCTTTTCACTCTTCGGTAAGTTTCAATGAGGTCCCTCCTCATCCTTCTATACTCCAGCGAGTACTGGCCCAGTGCCGTCCAATCTGCCGTACCATCAAAGTATGCCCGACTCTCGTCAATTACTAAACCCCATGAGATCTTCCATGGGTCACTTTGGTTTCTGGATTCTCTCCAGGTCACACAGTTTTCAGTTGGGACCATTCCTCTGGACTGCTGGGAAATGCTAGATATTTTCCCGCAAAGACTCCCCTCCCCATTCCCACACTGATCTTTCTGTCCTGGGCCCCCTCCATTGCCAGAATGAGGCCATACGCAAACTGGAGGAACAGCACCTCATGTTCCACTTGGGTAGCTTAAACCCAACTATAAATATTGAATCCTCCACTTTTAGATAACACCTCAACTCCTTCTTCGCACCCCCCCCCCCCTCTTCCTTTGCCTCACCTTAGTGCACACCTATTCCTCCCCTCCCACTTACATTCTTTCCTCTAGCTTCACAATTTGTAATTCTTCAATCCTTTTGACTCGCACATCCCACGCCCTCTCTCCCCCAATGACCTCGCCACCCCATCCTAAACACCTATTCCACCTACGTGTTGGAAGGAACTGCAGATGCTGGTTTAACACTGAAGATAGATACAACATGCTGGAACAACTCAGCGGGTCAGACAGCATCCCTGGAGAAAAGGGAATCGGCGACGTTTCGGGTCGAGACCCTTCTTCAGACTGAGAGTCAGGGGAGAGGGCAACTAGGGATATGAAAAGGTACAAAGAACAAATGAATGAAAGGAACGGAAAGAGCAAATCAAGGCCAGCAACGATGACCAAGGAAAGGTGGAGCCCACAATGGTCCATTGTTGGCTGTGGAGAAGGTGATAACGAGTGGATACAAATAGTGAAACTAAGCAGGACGACAGCGAAACTAGTAGGACGACTAGGGTGGGGGAGGGGACGCAAGACTTACTTGAAGTTAGAGAAGTCAATGTTCATACCGTTGGGTTGCAAGCTGCCCAGGCGAAATATGAGGTGCCGTCCCTCCAATTAGCACCTCCTCTTTAACGTTTATCCCTCTGGCTACATATTTCACTCTTCTCTCTCAACCTTACACTCTTCCATTTCCCTTTCATCTTTCACAGTTGTCCACCCATTTGCTAATCAAACCCTCCCCTCACCTGTATCCACCTATCACAGGTTTTTCCCACTCCTACCTCTCTTCCCGCTTCCCACCCCCACCGCTACAATCAGTCTGAAGAAGGGCCCAACCCCAAAAACATTCACCTACGTCCATTCTGCTGCCTGACCCGCTGAGTTCCTCCAACACAATTAATTTACTTACTTACTGCCTATTCAGCCTCCTGGCATGTAGGGCAGCAAGGAAGGTCCTCCTCTCCTGTCTTTTCTGGGCTAACATCTGGACACTACCCCAGGTCAGGTCATCTGTCGATAGCCCTGGAAGTCCATCACGCCCAGTAGCGTTGATTCCTTCAGTTGCTGTTTCCGTAACATATGTGTTTTGCGAGACAGGGTTGTTAGCCCTGTGCTCAACCTCCAACCTGGAGGACCAGTGGATCGCTCTTCGTCTCGCCTCTACCCTTCGACCTGTCCAGCATGGGAGACCCTAACAGGAGACGAATCTCCCGCTGGCATAGCTCTAGGGGTCACTGAGACACACAAGCTCCCCGACTACGACAAGGTTGCAATCAAACGGGGAGCAACACGGAACCTCATGGAAACAGGCAACTTTGGCCCACCGAGTCCATGCCGACCATCGCTCACCCATTCACATTGATTCTGTGTGACCCCACGTTCTCGCCCGTGGGCGGACGTGATCGTGCAGTCTGCAGCGTATACGCCCCCAAAACCAAGCGTGCAGATGCACAAAAGCTAAATACATTCAAGTTTCTCTCAGTGAGGGGGAATATCAGTTAACACTCAATAGATTGAAGTTGATAAGAACTCGATCAAGTTGTATTTTGCATTTAGTTTAGTTTAGTGCAGGTTATTATTGTCACGTGTACCGGGGTCACAGTGAAAAGCTTTTGTGTGCTTGTCGTTCAGTCAAAGAGAAGACTATAATAATAAATTTTATTTTATTTTTTTATTTTATTTTTTTATTTTATTTTACTATGTGAATGCCGTCAAGTTGTCTGCCATTTTGTAAATGGTACAGGAAAATTAATTCTCAAGTAGCAATTTTAGTATTAGTATTTGGAGAGGTTTAATAGTTGTGGTGCCTTAGGGCAGTGGTGGATGCCACTTGATACTGGATTGTACTAGATAGCAAAAACAAAAATAAAAAAATACTGGCTATGCTGAAAAAAGGCACAAAGTGCTGGAGTAACTCAGCAGGTCAGGCAGCATCTCTGCAGAACATGGACTGGTGACGTTTCAGGTCAGGACCTTTCTTCAGACTGAGGTGGGAGCTGAGGGAGAAAGCTGGAAGAGAGGTGCGGGCAGGACAAGGTTTGGCAAGTGATAGGTGGATACAGGTGAGGGGGTGGGGGGAGGGAGCAAAGGCCAGAGAGGAAGTGGCAAAAAGAGTGGGATGGGGAGAGAAGAGGTGAAAATTGTGAAGCCAGAGGAAGGAATCTTGGGGGAAGGGGACAAGAGGAGGGGGATGTGGACAAATAGGTGTGGCACAGGGAAGAAGGGCCGGAAGAACAAAAAGGGGGCGTTACTGGTAAATTAGTTACCTGAAATTGGAGAGTTGGACAAAACCATAAGACATTGAAGAGGAATTAGGCCATTCGGCCCATCAAGTCTATTCCGCCAGTTGATCTATTTTTTCCTCTCAACCCCAATCACTTGCCTTCTCCAGATAACTTTTGATGGCGTTACTAATCAAGAACCTATCAATCTCTACTTTAAAAATACCCAAATGTCTTGGCCTCCACAGCCGTCTGTGGCAATGAATTCCACAGATTCACCTCCCTCTGGCTAAAGAAATTCCTGCTCCTCTCCGTTTCCAAAAATAGGTCCTTTTATTCTGAGGCTGTTCCCTCTGTCCTCGATTCCCCCACTAGTGGAAACATCCTCTCTACATCCACTCTCTCCAGGCTTTTCATTGTCCGGTACGTTGCAATGAGACTGAGACCCCCACCCCCCCCCCCCCCATTGCTAATGGTCTGGCGGGTGTTTTACCGGTTGCAGGCTTTGACTACAAGACCTGCAACGTGTTGGTTGCATTGGAGCAGCAGTCGCCAGACATCGCGCAGGGGGTGCATCTGGACCGGAACGAAGAGGACATTGGTGCCGGAGACCAGGTCAGTCAAGGGTCAAGCTGCCCAATGCTCAGCACTTGTCACAAGTGGACAACACAAGGGCCAATATCTGGCTCCCACATTGACCAACGTCATTGACACCATGGTCACTATGTCATTCTACATTGGGCACTTCTCTGCCACCAGTCGGTGGACACCGGGCATTTCACTGCCCCATCGTCAGTCTGCACTGGGCGCTCCACTGCCCCAATCTAGAAGATGTCTTGGTTGGGTTGCTCGTGGGTCTGGCCAAGCTGGCCATCCGTGAGACACACAGCGCCAGGCGGAGGAGGGCTCTGCCCGAGCCAGCTGCCTGCCCCTTTTCCGGAAATACGTCCGCTCCTGAGTGGTACTAGAGAGGGACTACACGCTGTCCGTGGACACACTGGGGGATTTCCGGGACCGCTGGGCACCGCAGGGGGTGGAATGCGTTCTTAATAAGGCACTATCACCCAACTTGTCCATGCCAACTAAGATGCCCCACCTGCACTCTTCCCACCTGCCCACATTTGGCCCACATCCCTCTAAACCTATCCTATCCATGTACCTGTCCAAATGTTGTTATAGTCCCGGCCTCAACAGCTCGTTCCATAAACTCACCACCCTCTGTGTGGAAAAAGTTGCCCCTTAGGTTCATAGTAAATCTTTCCCCTCTCACTTTGCCCAGGTCCTCTGACTCTTGAATCCCCTCCTCTAAAAGACTCTGTGCATTTACCCTATCTATCCCCCCCCCCCCCCCCCCCATCATGATATTATACACCTTTATAAGATCGTCCCTCATCCTCCTGCACTCCAAGTAATAAAGTCCGAGCTTGCTCAACCTCTCTTCATAACTTAGGCACTCAAGTCCTGGCAACAATTTCATAAATCCTCTCTACACCCTTTCCAGCTTAACAATATCTTTGCTAGGCAAGGTGACCAAAACTGAACACAATGTTCTAAATGTGGCCTGATCAGGGTCAGCACGGTGGCGCAGCGGTAGAGTTGCTGCCTCACAGCGCTGGAGACCCGGGTTCGATCCTGACCACGGGTGCTGTTTGTCTGGAGTTTCTACATTCTCCTTGTGACCGCGTGGGTTTTCTCTGGGTGCCCCGGTTTCACCCCACACTCCAAAGAAATGCGAGCTTGTTTGGCAAAACTGTAAATTGTCCCTGGTGTGTTGGATAGTGCTTGTGTACGGGGTGATCGCTGGTCGTTGCGGGCTCGGTGGGCGGAAGGGCCTGTTTCCGCGCTGTTATCTCTAAAGCAAAGTAAAAGTACCAATGTTTAGTACAACTGTAACATGACCTCCCAACTTCGATACTCACTACTCTCCCGATAGCTCAGGCCCTGTTTTGTTTGGTGACGGTGTCTGCCCCCTTTGCCAGGGCCTGATGTTTGGCTATGCCACAGATGAGACGGAGGAGTGCATGCCGCTGACCATCATGCTAGCCCACCAGCTCAACGCCCGCATGGCCGAGTTACGGCGAGACCACACACTGCCCTGGCTCAGACCTGACTCCAAGACCCAGGTACGTTGGACCCCGTGCTGGGTTGATGAAGGACGTTGTGGGGAGGATTGGAGCGGTTATAATCTGCGCGGTTACAGTAGGACGTGGGCCGGTCGCGGGATTCAATGGTTTAATGCAGCCACACGTGAAATTACTTTTGCATAAATTTCACACGCGGGGGCCGCCATTTTTGGCGCCATTATTCAGCGTCAAAAAGCCCGGTCGGCACGCGCACTCGATGTACTGGATCAGTTCCCGCCAACCGTCGTCCCTCTCCTCGCGTCTGCGCTCATCTCCAGCTCCCGACCAAAGATTATAGAGCAGAGCAAGATAGACCACTCCACCGAAATCCAATGGGCTGACGTGTAGTCACGGCCGCCATTTGTTTATGCCGAACGCGACATCTTTGGTAGCGGGGACGGACTCCACAGTTATACAATCTGCTCTTACATCAGGTCGCAGGGAAGAGCAAAGATACTAGAGGCTCCTCCAGTGTCGTTGGGGGAAGAGGACGTTTCCTCCACTCCTGAGTTGATCCAGGACGGATTCTCGGTCCCCCCGATACCAGATGAAGGCGGCCGGCGGGAGAGCCTCAATCGTCTGCCCGCGGTTGGCGCTCCCGAGGCAGCGGGCGGGCAATGCTCCTCTAGTATCTTTGGTGTAATCAGTGTTGCAGGGAACAGTTTTATATAGCATCGATTACTTCACATATTTAGTTAATAATATTGTAAATTGCAGCTCAATAAAATGGCGTCATGTCATATCCATAATTATTATGGGTATGACATGACGCCATTTTATTGAGCTGCAATTTACAATATTACATTTATTTTTATGGGTGCCTTTCAAGACCATGTCATACTACGCTTTTTTCGTAGAGTGGCGCATCTTGCTCTGCTCTATAATCTTTGCTCCCGACCGGTAATGCCGTCCGACAAGTCTTTGATCGGCTTCCCGCGGCGTGACGAGCCTTCGGGTGGGTTTTTGGTCCCACAAAGCCACGACCCTTCAGGAGGGCCCCCACTGACAGACGCGCCATTTGGGCGACCCCCCCCCCCAACGAGTCTTCAGGTGGGGCCCCGACAAGCGTTCGGTCGGGTCCCTCGGGAAGGCCAGGGACTGACTGAGCCATCAGCCCGCTCCCTCCGCAGGTGACGGTGCAGTACAACCAGGAGAACGGCATGGTTATCCCCGTGCGCGTGCACACCATCGTCATCTCGGTGCAGCACGATGAAGACATCGGCCTGGAGGAGATGCGCAGCATCCTGAAGGAGAAGATCATCGACGTAGTTGTGCCCAAGAAGTACCTGGACGACGACACCATCTACCACCTGCAGCCCAGCGGGAGGTTCGTCATCGGAGGTCCACAGGTCAGTGGCCAGGACCTTGACCACCGGGCAGCAACTCTACCTCCATGCCACCATTCAATAGACAATAGGTGCAGGAGTAGACCACTCAGCCCTTCGAGCCAGCACCGCCATTCAATGTGATCACGGCTGATCATCCCCAATCAGTACCCCGTTCCTGCCTTCTCCCCATATCCCCTGACTCCGCTATTTTTAAGAGCCATGCCTAGCTCTCCCGTGAAAACATCCAGAGAACCTGCCTCCACCGCCCTCTGAGGCAGAGACTTCCACAGTCATGGCAGCACAGCGGTAGAGTTGCTGCCTTACTGCAAAATGCAGCACCAGAGACCCTGGTTCAATCCCGACCACGGGTGCTGTCTGTATGGAGTTTGTACGTTCTCCCCGTGATCTGCGTGGGTTTTCTCCGAGATCTTCGGTTTACTCCCATACTCCAAAGACGTACAGGTTTGTAGGTTAATTGGCTTGATAAAAATGTTAAATTGTCCAAGTTGGGGATATGCAGAGTACTGCCCTGCCGACTACAAAATTCAGAAGGATTCCACAGAGCCATCACCTTCTGACCAAAGAAACTCTCCCTCATCACGATTCTAATGGTGGCGCAGCGGTAGAGTTGCTGCCTCACGGAGCCAAATGGTTCAATCCTGACTAAGGCTGCTTGCCTGTACGGAGTTTGTACGTTCTCCCCGTGAGTGTTCCCTGGGCGCTCCACCCCCCCCCCCCCCCCCCCCCCCCCCCACACTCCAAAGGTATGCAGGTATGCCTTTGATAAAGATTGAAAATTGTCCTTGGCGTGTGGGATAGTTCTCAGTGTATGTGGTGATCGTTGGTCAGCATGGACTCGGTGGGCCGAAGGGCCTGTTTCCTCGCTGTATCTCTAAACTAAACTAGTGGAAACATCTCCACATCCACTCTCTCCGGATCTTTCGCTATTCCGTAAGTTTCATAGAGAGGCAATGAATTCCACAGATTCACCACCCTCTGGCTAAAGAAATTCCTCCTCATCTCCATTCTAAAGCTATGTTCTTTTATCCTAGTCATAGAGTGATACAGCAGGGAAACAGGCCCTTTGGCCAAACTTGCCCACACCAGCCAACATGTCCCAGCTACACTAGTCCCACTTCCCTGCGTTTGTCCCATGTCCCTCCAAACCTGTCCTATCCATGTACCTATCTAACTGTTTCTTAAATGTTGGCCTCAACCACCTCCTCTGGCAGCTCGTTCCATACGCTCACCACCCTTTGCGTGATAAAGTTACCCCTCAGATTCCTATTAAATCTTCTCCCCTTCACCTTAAACCTATGTCCTCTGGTCCTTGATTCCCCAACTCTGGGCAAGAGACTCTGTAAGTCTACCCGATCTATTCCTCTCGTGATTCTCTCATGACCCTGATTCTAGTTGATGTGTCGTGTGCTTGGTTGGTTCAGGGCGATGCGGGGGTCACCGGCCGCAAGATCATCGTGGACACGTACGGTGGATGGGGAGCACATGGCGGAGGGGCCTTCTCGGGCAAGGACTGCACCAAGGTGGACCGGTCTGCCGCCTACGCCGCCCGCTGGGTAGCCAAGTCCCTGGTGAAAGCTGGTCTGTGCAAACGCGTCCTGGTGCAGGTGAGAATGGTGGCGTGGTGCAGTGACACGACACAGTGGTGAGGCACAGTGACACGGCGCAGCTCGGTGGTGAGGCACGGTGGCGTAGTGACAGCACGGTGACACGGCATGGTGGTAGAGTTGCTGCCTTAAGGGCCTGTCCCACTTTCACGACCTAATTCACGACCTCTGCCGAGTTTGCCCTTGACTCGTACTCGCAGCATAGTTGTCACGAGGTCGTAGGTAGGTCGTAGCAGGCCGTGATGCTAGTCGTAGGTACTCGTGACATCAAGTAGGTCGGGGCGTTTTTTCTAGCCTGATGAAAAATGTCCACGAGTAAAAAAAGTCGTGAAAGTAGGACAGGCCCTTTACAAGGCCAGCGACCAGTCAGATCCTCGCCCTGTTCCCAACATAATAGACACACTCCAAGGACACAAGAACGCAAGGAATGGAGGATAAAAATTGCACCTCTGTATTCTGTGTCTGTGGAATGTGTTTGTTGTAGTCACATCAAGACCCAGGTTCGATCCTGACCACAGGTGCTGTCTGTATGGAGTTTGTACGTTCTCCCCCTGACATTTCTCTGAGGTCTTCGGTATCCTCCCACACTCCAAAGACAAACAGTTTTGTAGGTTAACTGGCTTGGTGTAAATGTAAATTGTCCCTAGTGTGTGTAGGATAGTGTTAGTGTGCTGGGATCGTTGGTCGGCTCAGTGAGCCAAAGGGCCTGTTTCCACGCTGTATCTCTAAACTAAACTCCATACCATCGAGGTCACACAGTGTAGACCGCCGGGTTCAGTAGCTTCAGGTGTGATAGAATTGGAGGGGCAAGAGGTGGTGGTGTTGCATTGCTAGTCAGGGAAGATATTACAGCAGTGCTTTGGAAGGATAGATTGGAGGGCTCATCTAGGGAGGCTAGGGAAGCGGAAAATCAAAATGTGACAGGAGGATCCAGAATGTGTGAAGATAAAGCTCTAGATGTAAAAGGGGCAAAAACGGAAAGGAAGGGTAGTAAAAATCATCTGAAAGTGCTTTATCTAAATGCACGGAGTATTCGAAATAAGATAAATGAATTAACGGTGCAATTAAGTATATATAGTTATGATATCGTGGCCATTACGGAGACATGGCTGCAAGGGGATCAGGACTGGGAGTTGAATATAGAGGGGTACTCGACGATTAGAAAAGATAGACAGGAAAGAAAGGGAGGAGGGGTGGCCCTTTTAATAAGGGAGGGAATAACGGCAATAGAGAGGAAGGATATTGCGTTGAGGGATCAGGATAGTGAAACAGCTTGGGTACAGATAGAGAATAACAAGGGGAAAAAAAACACTAGTGGGTGTAATTTATAGACCTCCAAATAGCTGTGACGCTGTTAGTCAGAACATAAATCTGCAAATAGTTGACGCATGTAAAAAGGGAACTGCTGTAATCATGGGGGACTTCAATTTTCATATTAATTGGGCAAACCAAACTGGGCAGGGTAGACTAGAGGAAGCGTTTATAGAATGTATTAGAGACGGGTTCCTAGAACAGTATGTCACAGAACCGACAAGGGGGGAGGCAATCTTGGATCTGGTCCTGTGTAATGAAGCAGGATTAATTAAAAATGTCATAGTTAGGGACTCGTTGGGAACAAGTGACCACAATATGGTCGAATTCCATATTCAAATAGAAGGGGAGCAGGTTGAAACTCAGGCTAGGGTGCTTAGTCTAAATAAGGGGGATTATGAAGGTATGAGGACTGAGCTGATCAAAGTTGACTGGGATAGCAGACTCAAGAATAAGACGGTACATGAGCAGTGGTGTACGTTTAAGGATCTGCTGTATAACCTTCAAGAAAAATTTATTCCTATGAAGAAAAAAAGGGGTAAGGGTAAGAACAGTCAGCCATGGCTCAGTAAAACTATAAAGGATAGTATTCGGCTGAAGGCAAGGGCATATAAGGTAGCCAGAGATAGTGGGAGGGTAGAGGATTGGGAAGCATTTAAAGGTCAGCAAAAAATAACTAAGAGATTAATTAAGTCGGGGAAAATAGACTATGAAAGGAATTTAGCGAACAACATAAAAACTAATAGTAAGAGTTTTTATAGCTATATAAAAAGAAAAAGGGTGGCTAAGGTGAACGTTGGTCCATTGGAGGGTGAGACTGGAGAGTTGTTGGTGGGGAACATGGAAATGGCAAAGGCATTAAACGAGTATTTTGTATCAGTCTTCACCATAGAAGACACAAAAAATATTCCAACGCTGGATAAACAGGGGGCGGTAGGAATGGAGGAGCTAAATACTATTAAGATCACCAAGGAGGTGGTATTAGGGAAATTAATGAGACTGAGGGAGGATAAATCCCCTGGGCCTGATGGATTACATCCAAGGGTCTTGAGGGAGATAGCGGGGGGGATTGTGGATGCATTGGTGATAATTTTCCAAAACTCCCTGGAGGCAGGAACGGTCCCAGTGGATTGGAAAATAGCCAATGTAACACCTATATTTAAAAAAGGAAGTAAACAGAAGGCGGGTAACTATAGACCGGTTAGTCTAACATCGGTGGTGGGTAAAATGTTAGAGACAATTATTAAAGAAACACTAACGGGGCACTTGGATAAACATGACTTCATCGGACAGAACCAGCATGGTTTTGTGAAGGGGAAGTCCTGTTTAACGAATCTGCTCGAATTCTTTGAGGAAGTAACAACCCGGGTGGATAAAGGGGAACCGGTGGATGTGGTATACTTGGACTTCCAAAAGGCTTTTGACAAGGTGCCACATAAGAGACTATTGCTAAAAATAAAAAATTATGGGATTGGGGGTAATATATTAGCATGGGTAGAGGATTGGCTAACAAATAGGAAGCAGAGAGAGGGGATAAATGGTTCATACTCGGGATGGCAACCGGTAACTAGCGGGGTTCCGCAAGGGTCGGTGCTGGGACCCCAGTTGTTCACAATTTATATAAATGATTTGGAGGAGGGAACCAAGTGTAATATATCAAAATTTGCGGACGATACAAAAATGGGAGGAAAAGTAGGGGATGAGGAGGATAGGAAGAGTCTGCAAAAGGATATAGATAAGCTAGGTGAGTGGGCAACAACTTGGCAGATGAAATTTAATACTAATAAATGTGAAGTCATTCACTTTGGGAAAAAAAATGATAGGGCAAGTTATTTTCTAAATGAGGAGGAGCTGCGTTGTAATGCAACGCAAAGGGATCTAGGGGTATTAGTACATGAATCACTAAAAGTCAGTATGCAGGTGCAGCAAGCAATCAGGAAGGCCAATGGAGTTTTGGCCTTTATTGCTAGGGGATTGAGTATAAAAACACGGAGGTCTTGCTGCAGCTGTACACAGTATTAGTGAGACCACATTTGGAATACTGTGTACAGTTCTGGGGTCCATACTTAAGAAAGGATGTACTAGCCCTGGAGGCAGTGCAGCGAAGGTTTACAAGATTAATTCCTGCAATGAGGGGATTGACATATGAGGAAAGGTTAAGTAAGCTGGAACTCTACTCTTTGGAGTTTAGAAGAATGAGAGGCGATCTCATTGAAACATATAAGATCGTGAGGGGCCTTGATCGGGTGGATGCACCGAGGATGTTCCCAATGATCGGGGAAACTAGAACTAGGGGACATAGTTGCAGAATAAGGGGGGGCTCTTTTGGAACTGAGATGAGGAAGAACTTCTTCACCCAGAGGGTGGTTAATTTATGGAATTCACTGCCCCAGGGAGCAGTGGAAGCAGAAACGTTAAATATATTTAAGTCTAAAATAGATGTTTTTTTAACTGCCAAGGGGATAAGGGGCTACGGGGAGAGGGCAGGGATATGGACCTAGGTATGGTTAGTATAGTAAGACCTGAGTGATCTCCTGGACAAGTGTCGATCGCCTGGATTGGGGTCGGAGAGGAATTTCCCGGATTTTTTTCCCGAATTGGACCTGGGTTTTTATCCGTTTTTTTGCCTCCCCCAGGAGATCACGCGGTTCTTGGGGTGGAGAGGGGTGATAGCGGTATAAAGGGGAGGGTAGTGTCTTGTGTTCTGTGTCTTGTGTCTACTGTTTGTGGGTAAGTGTGTCTGTTTAGTGTTCAGCCATGAGCGAATGGCGGTGCGGGCTCGACGGACCAGGTGGTCTACTCTCGCACCTACTTTCTATGTTTCTATGTTTCTATGTTCAAAGCGGCTCTGCACCGACTCTCCGTTTAACGGCAGAAATCCCTGGTTTTATCGAGACAAGAGTATAGCTTCAATTTCACCAATGCAGCCAGCATCGCCACTGCATTAGGCAGCCATGCATTAACGTCAATACAGCCACTGCTGGGTGCTGCATTCTTTGGAAAGGAATTCAGGCTGGTTTGAATATGGAGATTGAAGTCTGCTGGTAGGCACAAAAATCTGGAGTAACTCAGCGGGACAGGCAGCATCTCTGGAGAGAAGGAATGGGTGACGTTTCGGGTCGAGACCCTTCAGGGTTCCCGCTCAAGCAACCCCACCTGGCCCATTTTTGTGCTCCTTCATGTTCAGTTTAGTTTAGTTTAGTTTATTGTCACGTGTACAGTGAAAAGCTTTTGTTGCGTGCTAACCAGTCAGCGGAAAGACAATACATGATTACAATCGAGCCGTCCACAGTGTACAGATACATGATAAGGGAATAACATTTAGTGCAAGGATAGTCCGAGGTTCACCAATGAGGTAGATAGTAGTTCAGGACTGCTCGCTAGTTGTGGTAGGATGATTCAGTTGCCAGATTTTGAATTGCCACCGAGTTTAGTCCCAGTATTCTGTCCTGTGTGAATATTGTGAGCAATGCGTCTCCGTCAATGATAAACCTGCGTGACTAAGCACGAACACACCTCCGAGGGGTCATAAGGTCATAAATGATAGGAGCACAATTAGGCCATTCGGCCCATCAAGACTACTCCTCAAGTCTTCGGTCTAAACTAGTACCTGCAGTTCCTCCCTACACCGCGAGTGAGTGAGTGATTGTGGGCAGTGGTGATTTCAGGAGTGACCGTGATGTGAGTGAGCGAGTGAGTGAGTGAGGTCGTGATTTTGGGAGTGAGTGACCAGGGAGTGACTGAGAGTGATGGTGGGCGGCAGTGATTAAGGAGGAACTGCAGATGCTGGAAAATCAAAGGTAGACAAAAATGCTGGAGAAACTCAGCAGGTGCAGCATCAGAGTCTGAAGAAGAGTTTTGGCCCGAAACGTTGCCTATTTCCTTCGCTCAATAGATGCTGCTGCACCTGCTGAGTTTCTCCAACATTTTTGTGTATCTGTGGTCGGCAGTGATGTTGGGACTCTGTGCTTGACCCTCCTATACACAAGACATGCCTCCTGCCGCTGTAGAACGGGCCACGCCATGACACGCTGACCACGCACGATTCCTGACCACGCTCTCCCCGCTCTGATCTCCAGGTTGCCTACGCCATTGGAGTTGCCGAGCCCCTCTCCATCTCCATCTTTTCCTACGGAACGTCCCAGATGGGTGACCGGGCCCTGATGGAGATTGTGAGGAAGAACTTTGACCTTCGACCCGGAGTGATTGTCAGGTAAAGTGAACTAGTTTCGAAGAAGGGTCTCGGCCCGAAAGGTCACCTACTCTTCTCCTCCAGAGATGCTGCCTGACCTGCTGGGTATTCTTTACTTTAGACTTTAGAGATACAGTGCGGAAACAGGCCCTTGGGGCCCACCAAAGCCACAGCGACCAGTGATCAGACTAACACCATCCTACACACACACAAGGGAAATTTTTCCAAGTTTTTAATCAAAGACAATGAACCTACAAACCCGCACGTCTTTGGAATGTGGGTGGTAACTGGAGCAGCCGGAGAAAACCCACGCGGTCACAGGGAGAACGTGCAAACACTGTACAGACAGCACCCGTAGTCGGGATCGAACTCGGGTCTCTGGCGATGTGAGGCAGCAACAGCTTACATTTATTCCAGCGCTTTGGGTTCTTTTGTTTCATTTGGGTTGGTTGGGGTTGGCACAGGTTCCCCTGAGCCATGCTTGGGGTGAACATTGCCATCATTTGATGGTCCACTGGGAAGTGTATGCAAGCTGGCACATTCACTGCCAGGGCAACTCACGGCCGTGCAAAACCAGCCAGACAGGAAAAGGTTCCCTCCCGGTTTAATGCGGGAACCATGTTAGAGTACAGTCACCTCCGACAACGAGCAAACCTGGAGACCACACCTCCAAGGAAAGGACACAGAGTGCCGGAGTAACTTTGTCAGAGGGTGGTCAACCTGTGCGATTCTTTGCCACAGAAAGAGGTGGAGGCCAAGTCAGTGGATATTTTTAAGGCAGAGATAGATAGATTCTTGATTAGTACGGGTGTCAGGGGTTGTGGGGAGAAGGCAGGAGAATGGGGTTAGGAGGGAGCGATAGATCAGACATGATTGAATGGCGGAGTTGACTTGATGGGCCGAATGGTCTAATACTACTCTTATCACTTATGACATAACTCAGCGGATCAGCGGATGGGGTAATTTTAAAGCAGGGATTGACAGACACCTAATTGGTCAGGGTAGTCAAGGGTTATCGGGAGGAGGCAGGAAAATGGGGTTGAGAGGGAAAGATCGATCAGCCATGAATGAATGATGGATCAGCCATGTGACAAGTTAAAGTGACATTTTTTGTTTTGCATGCCCAAGGTATACAAATAGTGGCCACAGGAAGGGCACTGAGAAAGTTACAAGTATCCCAATTTTTAAACAAACCATTTTTAACACATCTCACTTTGGTCCCCCCTCGATCTCGGTGGTCCCCCCACGCTGGGTCCTCCTCTCTTCTCCCTCACGAATAGCGGAGTAGACTCGATGGGCTCACGGGATTCCATAGAACAAGTGTGAATGGGTGATCGTCGGTCGGCATGGACTTGGTGGGCCGAAGGGCCTGTTTCCACGGTGTATCTCTGAACTAAACCTACGTACTTCTGCTTCTATGACATGAGCGTGATCATCTTGCTTCCCTGGAGAACGTGGATGGGTGGCGTTTTGGGTCGGGACCCTTCTTCGGACTTCTTTGGAATGGAATACATGTGTCATGTGTATACCTTTGTCCGCCCCCCCCCCCCCCCCCCCCCCCTGGCAGTCCCCCCACATTATTCTTCCATCACGCTCACGGTGGTCCCCCCCATTCGGGTGTTTTGGGAGGTTAAAGCGGGGGGGGGGGGGGGGGGGTAAACATGAATCCTCCCCCTCCTTAGACAGCCTCACCCAGTCCAGAAGCAATCATTCCCATTACTCCTATCTAAAAAAATGGGGAGAAAGCAGGGGAATGGGGTTAGGAGGGAGAGATAGATCAGCCATGATTGAATGGCGGAGTAGACTTGATGGGCCGAATGGCCCAATTCTACCCCTATCACTCATGAACATTTCTATAGTAGTCAAAAAAGGACAAAGCTCTTAGTTCTTTCACTGGCCCAGTAACCTTTCCTTCATATTCCATCGGTGGAGTAGCCTTTGTACAGACATTACACATGACTGAACAATAGGCACTCCCTCTCTGTTATTTATCTTTCTTTGTTGTTTTTTCCCTATTATTCGCCAGGACTCTGTCCTGAAACATCGGTCAATTGCTGCAGGCAGTTCTGGAGAGTTTTCAACCCCATGAATAAACAGAAAGTGTCTGGAGTGGGAAGACCCTTTCATTCCTGCCCACAGTATTTTCAAGTAGCAATCCCTGTACAAACTCTCAATTGTTTCTCTGTAGTGCCCCGGAGATTAGAATCCAGCGTGTTATGTCACATCGTGCTCCCAGCCAGAGCCTTATAGACCTGCTTTTACACGAATACTGACTGTACGGCACTGTGTCGCAGCGGTAGAGTTGCTGCCTTACAGCACCAAAGACTCGCTGGTCGGCCCGGACTCGGTTGGACGAAGGGCCTGTTTCCACGCTGTATCTCTAAACTAAACTAAAATGGACACGGTATCAAAGTTATGAGCAGTTTAGTTTGGAGATACAACATTCAAACAGGATGCAGCATTACAAACATGCACCAAGTCCATGCCGACCAACAATCACCCATTCACCAATCACCTGTCCTTTTTCTCCATTGATGCTGCCTGACCCACTGAGTTACTCCAGCATTTTTGTCTACCCATTCACACTGTTTCAACGTTGTCCCAATTTCATATGCTACACACTAGGGGAAAAATTGCCAGAAGCCAATTAACCTGCTAAACCCGTGCATCCTTGGAATGTGGGAGGAAACCAGAGCACCTGGAGGAAACCCACGCGATCACAGGGAGAACGTACAAACTCTGAACTGAGCACCCATAGGCAGTGGAGAAATAGGTCCTTCAGCTCACCGAGTCCGCGTCAACCATCAATTACCCCGTACATTAGTACAAATACACACTAGGGACAATCTACAATATTTTTTAACTGAAGCCCATTAACCTATAAACCTGCACATCTTCAGCATGTGGGAAGAAACTGGAGCACCCAGAGAAAACCCACACGGTCACGTGGAGTTTGTGCAGACGGCGCCCGTAGTCAGGATCGAACCCGGATCTCTGCTGCTGTAAGGCAGAAGCTCTATCGCTGTGCCAGCCTAAAGTAGAGTAGACCCGAGCACAGAGAGGACAAAGGAGTCAGGAAGAAGTTACAACTCAAAAACTATCAAACTGGGTTCAAGGTCTGTGGTAAAGTTTAACAGGTCACAAGGTCATGATGCCAAAAAAAAAACGCAGGCAGAGAAATCAAAGTCCGGATCAGAAGGTCAAAACCCCACAAGAAAAGGTAAATGGTGAACAAGACTCAGAAAGAGCAAATTCCAGACAGCAAAGACAAGAACAAATATCAGAGCTTAAATAGGGAACTCAATAGGCAGCTCAAATGATAATGAATTAAAGTCATGCCTCCATGAAGTAAAGAATGGGGCTGCTTCTCTGCAGGGTAGATGGTCTGGTCTCGGAGAGGGATACGCCATGTTGGAATTTGCAGTGTGTGCATAAATTGGTGGGCAGTTAAGAAAAGGGGAACTTAAAGAGGTGTTTAGATGATCAATTTGATGGCAGGTCACCTGTGAGGTGATACGTTTATCAAAAGGACATGGCCATTCAATATTATAGGTTAAAAGGATGCTAAGGATTTGTCCATAGACCATCCCTCTTCAACAGTTGTTGCAGATATACAGTCATAAGTCATAGGAGCGGAATTAGGCCATTCGGCCCATCTAATCCACTCCGTCATTCAATCTTGGCTGATCTATCTTTTGTTCCCAACCCCATTCACCTGCCTTCTCCCCAGAATCCCTGACACTTGTACTAATCAAGAATCTATCTACCTTAATTCTGCCTTAAAAATATCAATTGACTTGGCCTCCACAGCTTTCTGTGGCGATGAATTCCACAGATCCCTAAAGAACTTCCTCCTCATCTCCTTTCTAAAGGAATGTCCTTTAATGCTGAGGCTGTGCCCTCTGGCCCTAGACTCTCCCACTAGTGGAAACATCCTCTCCACATCCACTCTATCCAAGCCTTTCACCATTGAAATCAGCATCAATTGTGTTCAATGTGGAACAAGCTTCAGTCTACCCCTCGATAGTAGAGGGAGTTGTACAGTTTGATAGCCACGGTGAAGAAGGATCTCTTGTGGCGTTCTGTGCTGCATCTTGGTGGAACCAGTCTGTTGCTGAAGGTGCTCCTCAGGTTGACCAGCGTGTCAAGGGTTAGAAGACTGAAATATAAAGAGAGATTAGCAGGACTTGGACCCTGATCCTCGACCAAGGGAAATGATCTGGTGAAACAGGATAGAATGGATGCTTTAAGAACTCCGCTTCCCTTTATCATATATCTGTACACTGTAAATGACTTTATTGTAATCGTGTATTGCCTTTCCACTGACTGGTTAGCACGCAACAAAATCTATTCACTGTACACGTGTCAATAAACTCAACTAAAACTGCATTAAGAAAGTAGCAAAGGCATGGGCCAAATGAGCTGAACACAAACATAGAACATGGAACCTAGTACAGTCCACACAAGAACAGGCCCTTCGGCCCACAATGTCCATGCCGAACATGATGCCAAGACCATCTCTCATCTACCTGCACAAAATCCAGATCCCTCCATGTGTCCACGTGCCTATACAAAAGCCTCTAAATGCCACTATCGTTTCAGCTTCAACCACCCACCCTTGCAGTGTGTTCCAGGCACTCACCACTCTGTGTAAAAAAGGTTACCCCGCACATCTCCTTTTGCCCCCTCTCACCTTAAAGCTACACCCTCTGGTGTTCGGAATTAGAGTTGCTTGCGCCAACAAAGTTAGAACTGACATCAGGAAACTCCACGATCACAATTATTTACAGCTAGCAATGGGTTTGCAAGCAGAGAACCAGATAGGAAACCTTCAGCCCTCGTTGGTGGAGGATTAAGATAGTTTGGTTACTTGTCCTCACTTCAGTCTCTCTGTCTCTCTCTGTCTATTTCCCTCCCCCTCTTTCCTCTCTTCTTCCCCTTCCCCTTCCCCCTCCCCCCCACATCCCCTCCTCCTCCCCACCTCTTTCTCTCCCTTTCTTCCCCCTCTCCCTCTTTCTCTCCTTGTTCTTTCTCTCCCCCTCTCTCCCTTTCTCTCCCTCTCTCTCCCTCTCTCCCCCTCTCCCCCTCTCCTCCACTGTACAACTGAGCCACCCTGTTACAGTGAAACATGTTTCCTCTTGCAGGGACCTGAACCTGAAGAAGGCAATGTACCAAAAGACTGCCTGCTACGGCCACTTTGGCAGGAGCGAGTTCCCGTGGGAGGTGACCAAGAAGCTGAGCTTCTAACCGCACCAAGCCCGGTTCCCGACCTGCTGCAATTCGCACCGATGAACTCACCAAAGGCCTCCTGCTCGGAATTCCATTTCAGATTGTCTGCTTGTGGTAGCTACTCGAGCTAGGCCCAGATCCTCGGCTCCAGATTTGACCAACCACATCCACCTCAACATTGACCTGTCAGTGAGGAGCTGTATCTCCTTCCCTGGGGACTTCCATTCTGATGCCCAACACTTGATTACATCTCGACAATGGAGCGTAAATACTTTTCATTTAAAGGAATTACAACTTCTAATTGTTGTGGAGGTGATCGTCAGCTGAATCCTACGATCCACTTGATACTTTCACAAACCCCCTTTCCCTCCTGAGTCACAAAGACCATGGCAAAATGGGTCACAAATGTACAAAATATAGGGCTTTGATACATCTTGTACATCAGCTGAGGCACTGATGAGAATGAGTAGTTCAACCAATATATCAAGGTTCATATTATGAAATTGAGCATTGTAATCCCTTTTATCTTTTGTTTCGCTTACCCCAAATCAGTCTGAAGAAGGGTCCTGACCCAAAGCATCACACATTCCTTCTCTCCTGAGATGCTGCCTGTCCTGCTGAGTTACTCCAGCTTTTTGTGCCTATCTTTAGTTTTGAGAAACAGCACGGAAACAGGCCCTTCAGCCCACCGGGTCCGTCCCGACCAGCGATCCCCGCACATTCACACGATCCTGCACCCACTAGGGACAAGTTTTACATTTACCAAGCCAATTAACCTACAAACCTGTACGTCTTTGGAGTGTGGGAGGAAACTGAAGATCTTGGAGAAAATCCACGCAGGTCACGGGGAGAACGTACAAACTCCGTACAGACAGCAGCCGTAGTCGGGATCGAACCCGGGTCTCCGTCACTGCATTCGCTGTAAGGCAGCAACTCTACCGCTGGGCCACCATAATCAGCATCTGCAGTTCCTTTCCACATATTGAAATCCACATTGAAATCTAAGTCCAAGTGGTTCAAAGCTGTGGCTGCTTGTGTTATGCCCCAAAATTATAAAATCCAACCTAAAGCTTTGAAATCAGCAGCTCAAAATTCCCACACCTGCATTTCCTCACTTGACTTTTACAAAGAAATAGCACTATAATTGTTGGCCATTTCTCAGTGGCAGCCTCGTGAATTAGGTCATTGAATTGAATTGAATCGAATACTTTATAGTCACAGTGAAATTCTTTGCTTTCAATATGTATGCAAATAGTGGCCCATAAAGGGCGCTTGCATAGTTACAAATTCCCTCCCCTCACTCACGGTGCTCTCCGTCCCCCCCTCCCCCCCAGTGATATAGCACACAGCCCATAGAGCAGTACAGCACAGGAACAGGCCCTTCGGCCCACAATGCCTATGCCGCACATGATACCAAGTTAAACTGATCTCATCTGCCTGCACATGACCCAGCGATATGAATATTGACTTCTCTAACTCCAAGTAACCCTTGCATCCCCTCTCTCTCTCCGTCCCTCCCCCACCCTAGTCGTGGTACTAGTTTCACTGTCGTCCTGCTGAGTTTCACTGTTTATATCACTTGTTATCACCTTCTCCACAAGCAACAATGGATCATTGTGGGCTCCACCTTCCCTTGATCATAGTCGCTGGCTTTGATTTGTCCTTTTGCATACCTTTCATTCATTTTCCCTATGTACCTTCTCATATCTCTCGTTTCACTCTCCCCTGACTCTCAGTCTGATGAAGGGTCCAGACCCAAAACGTCGCCTATTCCTTTTCTCCAGAGATGCTGCCTGACCGCTGAGTTACTCCAGCTTTTTGTTTCTATCATCCATATCCCTCTATTCCCTGCACTTCCACGGGCCTATCTAAAACCTCTTAAATGTCACTATCGTATCTGCCTCCACCACCTCCCCCGGCAACATGCTCCAGGTCCTCACCACCACTCTGTGTAGCTCCACCTTCAAATCCCTCTGGTGACTTGTCATTGTCACTGTGTAAAGGCCACAAGGCCTGAGGAGAGTGTTGGCCTGGTGTAGGTACTGCCCTTCCAGTACGATGGAGTCATAGAGTCTTACAGTGTGGAAACAGGCCCTTCAGCCCAACTTGCCCACACCAGCCAACATGTCCCATCTACGCTGGTCCCACCTGCCTTGTGTTTGGCCCACATCCCTCCAAACCTGTCCCTGTCAAACTGTTTCTTAAACATTGCGATAGTCCCTGCCTTAACTACCTCCTCCGGCAGCTTGTTCCATACACCCACCACCCTTTATGCGAAAACATTACCCCTCAGGTTCCTATTAAATCTTTTCCCCTTCACCTTAAACCTATGTCCTCTGTTTCTTGATTCCCCTACGCTAGGCAAGAGACTGGGCATCTACCCGATCTATTCCTCTCCCAATTTTGTACAAGATGTGGAACTAAAGTCTTGTTCACTCTCTGAAGTCAAATCCAATAATTCTGTGGTGCAGTGGTTGTTGGCCAGTATATATTGCTTGATCGCGATATGCAAATAGTTCACCTGATCCGTTTACTGTGCACAAACTGTGGCATCAATGGTAACCACACCTCAAAAGTGTTTGTGTAGGAAGGAACTGCAGATGCTGGTTTAAACCGAAGATAGACACAGAATGCTGGAGTAACTCAGCGGGACAGACAGCATCTCTGGAGAAAAGGCATAAGTGACATTTCGGGTTGAAGTCTGAGGTTCTTCAGTCTGAAGAAGGGTCTCACCTCAAAAGTATTTATTCGGCTCTAAACCACTTTGAAACCTAAGGATGTTACGGGTGCTATATTAATGCAGTCTCTTTCATCATGGACCTACCCAAAACAAAATTAAATAATTTCTATAATTCCCTAGACGGCCTGTCCCACTTGGCCATCATTTGCGCGCCATTTACACGACCTCCAAAAATGTGGTTGGCGCGTTGTGACTCACGGGTAGCGTGTGGGTAGCTCGGGATGGGCGCATGGAGAGGCGTGGAGGAGTGTGAATTTGTGCGTGGTATCGTGCTGCACAAAATCCTCGCTCGCCACCTGCGTGACGTATCGCGAACGTACGCTGACGCATTGGCGTCGCACGCTGACGTCCCGACGTCTCACGTGTATCGCGTGGTGAAAAGCGGTTACGTCACCTTGCATAACCATTCGTCACCGCGCGCCGCAGGGTATTCTAATGACGTCACGCGCACCAGGCGGAATGATGACGCGTGATTTGCGTCGTAACGACGCGTCAACCTATTTTACATATGACGCGTAAATGAGGCGCAAATGACGGCCAAGTGGGACAGGCCCTTAGGTAGACATTTTCCCTATAATTCCCTAATTCCTTTTGCTTTATTATCTTTCCTTGACATTCCTTTTCTTTGGTTAATATTAAGTTATATTCAGGCCATAACAAATCAATCTTACAGCAGCATATAATGTCGTGATATGAAAATAGATTTGTCTAACTTCAAGTCACTTCAAGTCGCATGCATCCCCTCAGCCAACTATGAACCATTCTACATTTCCTTATCACCATCCACTTTGATCTGTAATTTTCACACCTTACCCTTCTATAGCTCTAGTCTCCTTCTCCCCTGACTCTCAGTCTGAAGAAGGGTCTCGACCTGAAACGCCATTGGATCAACGTGGATGTGGTGACAACGTCCACAATATAAAGGCAGCGCCTGAACAGGGACTTGAACCCTGGACCCTCAGATTAAAAGTCTGATGCTCTACCGACTGAGCTATCCAGGCTCTGAGGTTTATCATTGCCACATGTGCCAAGTGAACAGCTGAACAGTCCACATACAAACACATCAGATATATCATACAATAGAGTCAAACTCAAGTACATGATGATGATATTGCTACATGGACCCATTTGATGGAGGTTGAGGGGGGACCTCATTGAAACTTACAGAATAATGAAAGGCATAGATAGAGTGGATGTGGAAAGGATGTTTCCACTGGTGGGAGAGTCCAGGACCAGAGGTCGTAGCCTCAGAATTAAAGGGCGCTCTTGCAGAAAGGAAGTGAGGAGGAACTTCTTTAGTCAGAGGGTTGTAAATCTGGAGAACTCATTGCCACAGAAGGCTGTGAAGGCCAAGTTAGTGGATATTTTTAAGGCAGAGTTAGACAAAGTCTTGATTAGAACGGGTGTCAAGGGTTATGGGGAGAAGGCAGGAAAATGGGATTAGGAGGCAGCGATCAACTATGATTGAATGGTGGAGTAGACTCGATGGGCCGAATGGCCTAATTCTACTATAAGTTACAAACTTGTGAACCTAGGTAGAGTGACATTCTTTTGTCTAGTTTTCGATGCACTCTCCCATCACACACAGCTTCCGTGATGTACTGGGTCTGAAGTAACACTACGGGATTACAACACTTACATCAAACTCCACTTTTCACAGTTTACTTGAGATAATCATTGCCAGGTTTCACTAACATAGCCAGTGCAAAAAGTGTGAGCAAACGCATTAAACAAGATAGCAGAATAAGTGAGCTTCACTCCTCAATACAGATAAATAGACAATAGGTGCAGGAGTAGGCCATTTGGCCCTTCGAGCCAGCACCGCCATTCAATGTGATCATGGCTGATCATCCCCAATCAGTACCCCGTTCCTGCCTTCTCCCCACATCCCCTGAGTCCGCTATTTTTAAGAGCCCTATCTAGCTCTCTCTTGAGAGCTTCCAGAGAACCTGCCTCCACCGCCCTCTGAGGCAGAGAATTCCACAGACTCACCACTCTCTGTGAGAAAAAGTGTTTCTTCCTCTCCGTTCTAAATGGCTTACTCCTTATACTTAAACTGTAGCCCCTGGTTCTGGACTCCCCCAACATCGGGAACATGTTTCCTGCCTCTAGTGTGTCCAAGCCCTTAACAATCTTATATGTTTCAATGAGATGCCCTCTCATCCTTCTAAACTGTAGAGTGTACAAGCCCAGCTGCTCCATTCTCTCAGCATATGACAGTCACGCCATCCCAGGAATTAACCTTGTAAACCTACGCTGCACTCCCTCAATAGCAAGAATGTCCTTCCTCAAATTAGGTGTCCTCCTAACTCCTGAAAGAAACAGTCCATTGTAGCTGGATGTCAATTTGGGATCAATGCACAAAGGTTTTTAAGGCAGAGGTTGATGGTTTCTTGATTAATATGGGTGTCGGGGGTTATGGGGAGAAGGCAGGAGCATGGGGTTGAGAGGGAGAGATAGATCAGCCATGATGGAATGGTAGAGTAGACTAGATGGGCCAAATGGCCTAATTCTGCTCCTATCGCTCATGAAGTTAATATCTATTAAAGAGGCAAAGATCCTATAGGTGTGGAGATTCAGTCTTCACCCTGCGATGTTCTGATGGACAATTACATTTTGTGTTTCCCCTTCTGAGACTCAACGCCCGGAGAAGTCACCAAGGTGTACTTTGGCTCTGAAGGTCGGGTGGTAGCACAGGGCAGTACCATAAAATGATCAGTGTCTAGGTCCACAAACGAGGCCCTGTAATGGTCCACAGTCTTTAGACCTTAGATAAAGCTTGGAAACAGGCCCTTCGGCCCATCGAGCGATCCACGCACACTAACACTATCCTACACACACTGGGGACAACTTACAATTTTAACGAAGCCTATTTACTTACAAACCTGTACGTCTTTGGAGTGTGGGAGGAAGCCAGAGCTCCCAGAGAAAACCCACGCGGTCACGGGGAGAACGTGCAAACTTCGTACAGACAGCACCGTAGCCAGGATCTCAGCAACTCTACCATTGTGCCACCGTGCTACCCTCAGGATGGTCATAGTCATGACGCATGGAAAGAGGCCCTTTGGCCCTACTTGCCCATGTCAACAAAGATGCTCCATCTACAGTTGTCCTACTGGCTGGTTTCGCCCAAGGGACTGGTACCATCCTGCCTGCAGATGGAACCAGAGGCATCGGGGTG
Organism: Amblyraja radiata; assembly: GCF_010909765.2. Taxonomy (NCBI): domain Eukaryota; kingdom Metazoa; phylum Chordata; class Chondrichthyes; order Rajiformes; family Rajidae; genus Amblyraja; species Amblyraja radiata. Next base: position 15,155,830 of record NC_045992.1, on the reverse strand, counting down.
GGTGATCACTGATGGTCAGAGATAAGGGGAGGCAGCTTCAATAAATGAAGAACCTCTGTGCAAACTCTTGGGGTATCTGAATGGCACAATGCCTATCAACGCATCAGCATTGTTCCCACATTTATCGCGCAGATTTAAATTTCATAAATTCATAAGCTAAAGGAACAGAATTAGGCCATTCGGTCCATCAAGTCTACTCTGGCATTCAATCATGGCTAGATAGACACAAAATGCTGGAGTAACTCAGCGGGACCGGCAGCATCTCTGGAGGGAAGGCATGGGTGACGTTTCGGGTCGAGACCCTTCTTCAGATTGAGAGTCGGGGTAGAGGGAGATTAGAGATATAGAAGGGTGAGGTGTGAGAACGACAGATCAAAGCAGATGCTGATAAGGAAATATAGAATGTTTCATCGTTAGCTGAGGGGAAGGTGACAACGAGGCATACAATCAGTAATATTTAATCAGGAGGACAGTGGAATTAGTCAGAGAACTCGGACGGGGCAGGGTCGAAGACAGAGAAAGCTACAGTTACTTGAAGTTAGAGAATTCAATAGCCATGCCACTGGGTTGTTGATAATAATAATAATAATGGATGGGATTTATATAGCGCCTTTCTAATACTCAAGGCGCTTTACATCGCATTATTCATTCACTCCTCAGTCACACTCGGTGGTGGTAAGCTACTTCTGTAGCCACAGCTGCCCTGGGGCAGACTGACGGAAGCGTGGCTGCCAATCTGCGCCTACGGCCCCTCCGACCACCACCAGTCACTCACACACATTCACACACATTCACACAATGGCTGATCTACCTTTCCCTCTTAAGTCCATTCTCCTGCCTTCCCTCACACAATGTAAACTGGTCATCTTGGACCATCTCCAGAATAAGTGACTACTCTTTCACCGCAAAGAGTTAAAGGGTTCATCTCGACTTCTTGTACAACAGCACCATGTAGTGGCGTTTCCAACTGAGTGCTGCATCGTTCCTTTATAATAATGAAATCAGAAAGGCAACAGTGGCGCAGCGGTAGTTCCTGCCTCACAGCGCCAGAGACCCGGGTTCACTCACGACTACGGCCACTAACAGAACTGTTTGCACGTTCTCCCTGTGACCGCGTGGGTTTCCTCCAGGTGCTCCAGTTGCCTCCTACATCACTCAGACATGCTGGTTTGTACGTTAAATGGGTTCTGTAAATTGCCCCTAGTGTGTAGGACAGTGTTGGTGTACGGGGTGATCGCTGGTCGGCTCAGCCTCAGTGGCCCATAGGGCCTGTTTCTGCGCTGTACCAGGGTTCGATTCTGGCCATGGGTGCGTGTCTGTACGGAGTTTGTACGCTCTCCCCGTTACCTGCGTGCGTTTTCTCAGCGAATTTTGGTTTCCTCCCACACTCCAAAGACGTACAGGTTTGTAGGTTAAATGGCTTGGTGTAAATGTAAAAATTGTCTCCAGTGTGTGTGTGTGTGTGTAAAGGTGCGGGTATTGCTGGTTGGTGCGGACTCGGTGGGCCGAAGGGCCTGTTTCCGCGCTGTATCTCAAAACTAACATCCACCACCCTCTGTGTAAAAACTGTCCCTCAGGTTTAAAATCATCCCCCTCACCAAGACTAAAACCAATACACTAGTTCCATCCTACACACTGGGGACAATTTAAAGAAGCCAATGAACATACAAACCTGTACGTCTTTGGAGTGTGGGAGGAGAAGAAACAGGAGCAGGAGACAGGGAGAACGTGCAAACTCCGTACATACAGCACCGTAGTCTCCGGTCTGGTAAAGCAGCACCGTGCCGCCATAAGCAGCACAGACGGTCAGGATTGAGCCGGGGTCACTGGCGTCCACAATAGCACCTGAACAGGGACTTGAACCCTGGACCCTCAGATTAAAAGTCTGATGCTCTACCGACTGAGCTATCCAGGCTCTGAGGTTTGGGTTTGGGTTTGGGTTTAGGTTTATTATTGTCACATGTACTGAGGTACAGTGAACAGCTGACCAGTACACATCAGAACACATCAGATATACCATACATAAATACAATTGAGTCAAACTCAAGTACATGCTGATGATACTTTATGGTCACATGTGCCTGTGTACCTACGAGGTACAATGAAATTCTTTTGGATTCAATCCAGTAAAATCATACTACAGATAAGCAGCGGCTCGGCTCTGGCTGCAGCGGCTCTCCGGCAGTCCTGTTTGTTTTGTGTTTTTTGGGTTGTTTATTTTCGTTTTGGTTAGTCTAGTTTTGGTTTTTAGTTTGTGTTTTGGGGGGGGGGGGGGGTTGAAACGGGGCTTGCTGTCTCTCCCTGCGGGGGAATGCGACTTTTTTGTCGTATTCCCCTTCTCTGCCTCCGTCTGCGCTGAGGCCTAATGGCGGAGCTGGCGACCTCGAGGCTCAGGAGGCAGAGCCCGCCAGGACTCGCACTGAGCTCGCTCCCGTGAGGACGGCCCGGCTCGGGGCTGGAACAGGGCTTTCGTGAGGGGCTGTGACGGCCGGCCCGAGGAAGGAACGGTGCTCCCGTCGGAGTAGCCGAGCTCGGGGAGGTACGGCGTTCCCAGCCCGAGGGAGGAGCGGCGCCCGGTCGGGGCGGCCCAGCCCGAGGGAGAAGCGGCGCCCGGTCGGGGCGGCCCAGCCCGAGGGAGGAGCGGCGCCCAGTCGGGGCGGCCTGGCGCGAGGGAGGAGCGGCGGCCTGGCGCGAGGCTGAGACGGTGGCAGTACTCACGTGAGGGCGATCCGGCTCGGGGCTGGAACGATGCTCCGGGGGCTGGGACGGCAGTTCTGGTGGCGGTGGCCTGAGACCGGGGGTTCGGCCGCGGGCCAGCGGCTGCGTCAGCAGGTCTGGTGAGCGGCAGCTTCGACTACCCCGGGCCGCGGTGTTTGAGCCGCAGGACAGGTTTTAACATCGCCCGGGGGGTATCGCCTCAGCGCAGAAGGAGAAGAGGAGGGAAGAGACTGCAGCCCTAAGACTTTTGCCTCCATCACAGTGAGGAGATGTTGGGTGGACTCACTGTGGTGGATGTTAATATGTGTTTATTGTTGTTTTTTATTGTATTGTATTGTATGTATGACTGCTTAAATTTCGTTCAGACTTCGGTCTGGATGACAATAAAAGGCTATTCTATTCTATTCTAAGCACAATCGTAGATAAGTACTAAAGTGCTTCACTGAGACACTACACAAAGAGTCGCCATGTTTCTGGCGCACACAAAGTTTCAAAGTTCTTAAGAGTGCAGCCTTAGCCTTGAAGGCCCGTTACCATGGCGACACCGATCCTCTCCTCTGTCTGCCGCCATCTTGAAATCGGCCCTTTGTCCAGCGTCCACCGCTGTCGCCAACTCCCTCCTCCCCGGTTCCTGGACCTCGGGGTCTAGCAGGAGACGAGCCGTGGATGACTCCGAATGGGTTGGCGATTCCGTGCCGGGCGAGCTAGGCCTTGTGTTGGGGTGTGGCCGCGGCTCACCGGGACATTCAATAGGGAGAGCAGGCGAAGATGCAGAGTGCAGCATATAGTTCTCAGCACTGCAGAGTATCAGTTCCTGAGACAAAGTCCAATGCCCACAATGGGGTAGAGGTGAATCGTACAGTACTCTAGGGTGTGGAAGTACTGTTCAGAAGCCTTATAACAGAGGAGAAGAAGCTGTTCCTGAGTCTGGTGGTGTTCACTTTCAAAGCTTCTGTACCTTCTGCCCAACGGGAGTAGGCATTGTGGTTATCTTCGAGTTACTCCATGAAGGCGCTAGACATCGATGTGGAGTCCTGGGAGATCCTTGCAGCTGACCGCACAAGGTGGAGAAGTGTCCTGAACCAACATCTCAAAACGGGGGAAGAGAAACTGTTGAACGCAGCGGCAGACAAGCGGGCCCGCAGAAAGGGGCGCAGCGACTTCAACAAACCAGAGACCACACACACAAATGTGACCTTTGCCACAGAGACTGTCACTCCTGCATTGGTCTCTTCAGCCACAAGCGACGCTGCTCCAGCCGAGGTTCGGAGCAAGCGGCCAACAACTAGCGTGCATCACCCATGGTCAGTCATGACCGAGGGGGGCCTACCAACTCCAACATTTTGTGTCTGTCTTCGAATGAAACCAGCATCTGCAGTTCCTTCCTGCACGCTCTGCCTAACAGAAGTTATAGGAAAGGCAAATAAAGTAAAAGACTGCTGTGGAGGCCATGTCATTATGTATGTTTGAGGCAGAGATTAACAGATACTTGTTTGTAAGGGTGCCATGGGTTATGGGGAGAAGGCAGGAGAATGGTTGTGCTCATTTATCTTTTCCTCTCAACATTTTTCCTCTCAAAAGTCCTAGAAAGAGTTCTGCTGGATAGAGTAAATGAGTTTGTTAACTCCACAGATAACCAGTTTGGCTTTAAAGCTAAACATGGCACTGACTTATGCATATATGCCCTAAAGGAGATTGTAAACAAATATAGAGGCAAAAACTCTTCAATCCTTATGTGCTTTATTGATGCTTCCAAAGCCTTTGACCGTGTTAATCACAGAAAGCTGTTTGGTAAAATGAGTCAAAGAGGGGTGCCTGAATACATTGTTAGAATTCTGGCCTACTGGTATGCCCACCAGACTATGCAAATAAAATGGGGCAATAGGGTCTCAGCCCCATTTGTGGTTAGCAATGGTGTTAGACAAGGGGGAATTTTGTCCCCAGTCCTTTTTAATCTATATATTGATGATCTGTCTAAACAATTGAAAGCCTGTAACACTGGGTGCATGATTGGTAATATTTTAGTGAACCATATTATGTATGCAGATGATCTTGTGGTCTATAGTCCATCTAGCGCTGGTCTCCAGCAGCTTCTTACTATATGTTCTGTGTATGGTGTGGAACATGACATTAAATATAATGCTAGTAAGAGTGCTGTTATGGTCTGTAGAACCAAAGAGGATAAATGTCTAAAATATCCTGTTTTTAAATTGTCTGACAACAATCTTAGTGTCTGTAATAAGGTAAAATATCTAGGGCATATTATTACAGAACAAATGACAGATGATGAGGATATTTATAGGCAACGACGCATGCTGTATGTACAGGCAAATATCCTCTTGCGTAAATTTGGTGCGTGTGCAGATGTGGTGAAGATGTCGCTATTTAGAGCATACTGCACACCACTCTACACTGCGCACCTGTGGTCGAACTATTTAAAGGCAAGTATGCAGAGACTAAAGGTGGTATATAACGATGCCATGAGAACACTGCTAAGGCAACCTAGATGGTGAAGTGCCAGTAATATGTTTGTGGCTGCAGGAGTCAGTACTTTAGAAGCTATCCTAAGACACCACATGTATAAATTCATTTGCAGGATAAATGACTAAAAATGTGCTTATTGTGGCCTTGACAAACATAAGGGTTAGCACTACACGCTACGAATCCCAGTTGTGGAGACACTGGTATCGTTGTCTCGTTGTAGGACATTGATCATCTTTTAATCTGGATTTTTAACTTAAGTATTGTGGGGTTTTGTTAAATATAAATTATGATGTTTTTATGTGATATACCATGATTTTATATATATTTATGATATTTGATATGCAATGCATTTTTAATGTAATGTTGCCCCTTGTCTGGACCTTGAGTCCGTAATAAAGTTTATTATTATTATTATTATTATTATTATTATTATTATTATTATTATTATTATTATTATTATTATTATTATTATTATTATTATTATTATTATTATTATTATTATTATTATTATTATTATTATCCTGCCTTCCCCCCTTAGCTCCTGACACCCGTACTAATCAAGTATCTGTTAATCTCCGCCTTAAAAATATCCATTGACTTGGCCTCCACAGCCATCTGTGGTAATGAATTCCATAATAAATTAGAAAATATTTAATTAATTGTGTCAGCTAACAACTAGATGCAATATAAACCCACTGCGTCTGGGAGGAGGCAGCTTCCCTTAAAAACAGTGCGTACGAAGGAACTGCAGATGCTGGTTTACACTGAAGATACGTAGACACAAAATGCTGGAGTAACTCAGCGGGTCGGGCAGTATCTGGAGAGAAGGAATGGGTGTCGTTTCGGGTTGAGACCCTTCTTCAGACTAAAACAGGGCAGATGAGCGTGAAGTGCTGAGTGAGTTCACAGTCATAGAGACATACAGCATGGAAACAGACCCTTCGGCCCAACTCGCTCATGCTGACCCAGATGGCATCTTAGCTAGTCCTAATTGCCTGTGTTTGGCCCGTATTGCTCTAAATCTTTCCTATCCATGTATCTGTCCAAATTACTTTGTAGAGAACGAGAGCGAGATATAGCATGGAAACAGGCCCTTGGGGCCACGAGTCTGCCCTGACCAGCGATCCCCGCACACTAGCACCATCCTACACACTAGGGACAATTTACCGAAGATATTTAATCTACAAACCCTCACGTCTTTGGACTGTGGGAGCAAACTGGAGCACCCGGAGAAAATCCACGTGGTCACCAAGCAACCGCAGTCGGGATCGAACCCGGGTCACTGGCGTTGAGAGGCAGCAACTCTACTGCTGCGCCACCATGATGCCCTAGATGGTGTTTAAATGCTGCTATAATACCCGCCCCAGCAACTTCTCCTGGCAGTTCATTCAAAACACCCACCAGTCCTCCGAGTGAAAAAGTTGCCCCTCGGGTTCCTATGAAATCGTTCCCTCGCATCTTAAGCCTACTGTTTGCCCTCTGGTTCTTGATTCCCCTACTCTGCGTAAAGGACATTGCATTCACCTCTATTCCCCTCATTAAAGGGACAGCAGTTCTGTTTGGAGAGAGATGGTGGAATCTGCAGCAAAAAAACAGCAGGAGGAACTCAGGAACGGGCAGCATCTGTGGAAGGCCAGTGTTTCGAGTCAAAGTCAGGGTTGAGATGCAGAGGGAAGAGAGCCAGTGCAGAGAGGCGGTGAGTGATAGGTGGAAGCAGGCGTGGGGAGGGGGTATGATAGAGCCGGGTAGGGGAGGGGGAGCCTGGAGGGAGGGACAGAGATCGGGAAGTGATGAGTGGAAGCAACAAAAGGCTGCAGATTCTTCAACCTGTTAAATATGGAAGGTGAACCAGGTAAGAGAGGGATGGTGGGCAGATGGAACCAGAGGGGTAGGAAATGGGAGGGGGGTTGAAGTTAGTGGCAAAGTTGATGAAATTGATAGGTCCCATGTGAGTGTGGAGGAGGCCCTTCAGCCCACAATGTCTGTGCTGTACATGATGCCAAAACCATCTCTTATCCACCTGTGCATTGTCCATATCCCTCCATTCCCTGCAGATACATGCACCTATGCAAAAGCCTCTCAAACGCCACTATCATATCTGCCTCCACCACCACCCCTGGTAGCGCGTTCCAGGCACCCACCGCTCTCTGTGTAAAAACGTTGCCCCCGCACATTTCCTTTAAACTTTTCCCCCTTCACCCAGTTTGGTGTTGAGCAGATTATTGGAAAATACAGAGCTGGATCAGCAGCAGGTAGCAATGATTAACCTGTATGATGTGAATGACCACGAGAATGTTTGTGAAGAGTGTTTGTCCCGACCCTGGCATCTTGAGCCACACTGGGGACAGTCATCCCATCAAAGTACACCCAACAATACCCTTTGCCTCCTGCCACGGAGGAGATTGTGGAGTCTAGTCGCTAATCTCCTTGGATCTCTTGTGTTCTGTTGTTGACCATGTGGGAGTTTATCAAAGCCTTGTCAACATTGGTGTGAACCCTCATCAACAACACTGTCCCAAACAACCTTCCTTATTACCTCCTCCAAACCTTCAGTTAAGGAAGACATCAGCTTCTCTTAACAAATCCATCTCATAGTCCTACAGTGTAGAAAAAGGCCCTTCACCCCAACTTGCCCACACCAGCCAACATGTCCCATCTACACTAGTCCCACCCGCCTGTTCTTTTAACAAAGGGCGGCACCTTTGTATAGTGGTAGAGCTACTGCCTTACAGCGTCAGAGACCCAGGTTCGATCCTGACTACAGGTGCTGTCTGTACGGAGTTTGTACGTTCTCCCTGTCACCCCACGTGGGTTTCCTCCGAGACCTTCGGTTTCCTCCCACACTCCAAAGACGTACAGGTTCGTAAATTAATTGGCTTGGTGTAAATGTAAATTGTCGCTAGTGTGTGTAGGATTGCCGGTCAGCATGGACTCGGTGGGCCGAAGGGCCTGTTTCCGCGCTGTATCTCTGAACTGAACTTAACTAGTGAGGGGAATGGATAGGGTGAATGCACAGAATCTTTTACCCAAGGGTGGGGAATCAAAAAGAGGAGATTGGTTTAAGGTGAGAGGGGATTTAATTTGATTGGTACCTGATTGGGTATTTTTCACTCAGAGGGAGGTGGGTACATGGAACGAGTTGTCAGAGGAGTTAATTGAGGCAGATACACTCGCAGCACTTAAAATACACTTGGACAGGGACATAGATAGAAAGGGTTTAGAGGGATATGGCACAAACACGGGCAAATGGGACATCGGGGTCAGCATGGACAAGTTGGGCCGAAGGGCCTGTTTCCGTGCTGTTTGAATCTGACTGTGAACTCACTCAGCATTTCACTCTCGTCTGCCCTGTTTTAGTCTGAAGACCCGAAATGTCACCCATTCCGTCTTTCCAGAGATGCCGCCTGTCCCGCTGAGTTACTCCAGCACTTTGTGTGAACCAGCATCTGCTTTTCCTTCCTACACACTGTTTTAAAGGGAGGCTGGATCTTCCCAGAGGCAGCAGGTTGATAAATATAACCATAGCAGCTAATAGTTAGCTGACACAAATAAACCTAAATAATTTAAAAAATCTTATTTATTATGGATGGCTGCGGAGGATATTTTTAAGGCGGAGATTGATAGATACTTGATTAACACGGGTGTCAGGGGTTATGGGGAGAAGGTGGGAGAATGTTGAGAGTAAACGATAGATCAGCCACGATTGAATGGTGGAGTAGACTTGATGGGCCGAATGGCCTAATTCTGCACCTAGAACTTATGAACGTGTAAATTTCTAAGGCATCAATGATTTTTCTTCGAGCTCTCTTATATGCAAGACTAATCTGTTCATGAAAACGTCAATCCAAGAGAGTCAAGAATCAAGAGTGTTTTAGTGTCAAATGGCCCGAAACGGAACAATGAAATTCTTACTTGCAGCAGCAGCACGACAGGAGGGAAGAGACAAGGACTTTAAGATTTTTGCCTTCCATCACAGTGAGGAGGTGCCTGGTGAACTCACTGTTGTGGATGTTAAATTTGTGTTTATTGTGTGTTTTTGTCATTTTTATTATATGTAGGACTGCAAGGCAATCGAAAGGTCTGAATGACAATAAAGGCTACTTTGACTTTGACTTTTGACTTTGATATTGTAGTGAGACAACGTAGATGAAATTAGTATCCTGGAGCCAGTGACCAAAGGAGCCAGTGTGTTGGTTCATTCATCGATGTACTTTTATTAATGTTACAATCCAACAGAAAACACAAGGATGTAACACAACAGGATACTAGGCAATGGAAAAGCTCAGAATCTCAGCATTAGATTACAGGGAAAGATCACTGTTGTTATACAGAGCGTTACAAACGAGGAGGAAGTTGGGTTATGGGGAAAGCTTGATGTTGTAATGCAGGGTGAAGCTCAGTATTGTATTACAGGGGAGCGTCACTGTTGTAATACAGGTTGGAACAGTGCTGCAATTCAGGAGAAACCTCAAGATTGTGGAAGGTACCAATGTGTTACACAGAGTGAAGCTCAGGCTCGTAATAACGCAGGACTGTAATACAGGGAGAATTACTTAAGCTCGTAATTGCAATACGTGAATCTCAGGGCTATAACAGGACCTCAGGACTGTAATGCAGGGAGAATGTCAGAGTTGTAATATAAACATGGGGTTGTAATACAGGGAGAATCTCCAGATTATGTAATACGGGGAGAATCTCGGGGTTTTAACATAACCTCAGCCACAGTAACAAAGGGAGAATCTCCAGATTGTAATACAAGCTCAGGACTGTAATACAGGGAGGATCTCAGGGTTGTAATATAAACCCGGAACTAGAATGCAAGGAGAATCTCGGGATAATAATGCATGCTCAGGACTGTAATAGAGAGAAGCTTGGCTTTGTCATATGGGATTGTAACGTGTTGCTGACTTTGGTGATCTCCATGGAGGGGGGGTGACTAGGACACAGATAACCTGGAGTTGCTGATTGGGAAGGATGTATCACCACACAGAAAGCATACGGTTTTATTGTTGATTTTTCCATGCAGTTCTTTCTTGAGTTCCGTCAGGAATGCTGAGATCATGAGGGTCTCTTCGCTGTAATCTTGCGCTACATCGAGGCAGCGCTTGTCAAAGTAGTGAGAAGCGTTAGCGGCAACTGCTAACGCACTTTCTGTGAACACAATGTTCAATTGTTTAGTTTAGAGATACAGTGCGGAAACAGGCCCTTCGGCCCACCGAGTCTGGGCTGACCAGTGATTCCCGCACATTAACACTATCCTACACCCACTAAGGACAATTTTTACATTTACCGAGCCAATTAACCTGCAAACCTGTACGTCTTTGGAGTGTGGGAGGAAACCGAAGATCTCGGAGAAAACCCACGCAGGTCTCGAGGAGAACGTACAAACTCCGTACAGACAGCACCCATAGTCAGGATCGAACACACGTCTCCGGCGCTGCAACCGTTGTAAGGCAGCAACTCTACCGCTGCGCCACCGTGCCGCCTAGTGAATGAACACTTTATTGTCACCTGTGACAAGTCACAGTGAAATTATTTGCTTGCGAACCCAAGGTGTACAAATAGTCGCCCATAAAGGGCGCTGACAAAGTTACAAATTCCCCCCCACGTCGGGTCCTCCAAGTGGGTTTATTAGCGACAGGGTTATGCACCCATGACCCACGGTTTCACTGTTCAGACCTCAGTGAGACTCACTCCACTTTAAGGGCGGCACGGTGGCTCAGCGGTACAGTTGCAGCCTCACAGCACGAGAGACCCAGGTTCGATCCTGATTACTGGGGCTGTCTGTACGGAGTCTGCGTGTTCTGCCCGTGACCACGTGGGTTTTCTCCAGGGTGCTCCGGCTTCCTCCCACTCCCACAGAAAATGTGTGAGTTTGTAGGTTAATTGGCCCTCTGTAAATTGGCACTTAGTGTGTAGGGAGTGGATGAGTGAGATTAACTTAGAACTAGTGTGAACAGGTGATCGATGGTTGGTGTGGACTTAGTGGGCTGAAGGGCTTTAGGGTTGCTGTATTACTAACTAATGTTGTATTACTAACTAACTGACTAACTAACTAACTAATGAACCTAACTAACTAACTAACCTAACTAACTGACTGACTGACTGGATAACTAACTAACTAACTAACTAACTAACTAACTAACTAACTAACTAACTAACTAACTAACTAACTAACTAACTAACTAACTAACTAACTAACTAACTAACTAACTAACTAACTAACTAACTAACGAACAAACTAACTGACTGACTGACTGACTGACTGACTGACTGACTGACTGACTGACTGACTGACTGACTGACTGACTGACTGATTGACTGACTGACTGACTGACTGGATAACTAACTAACTAACTAACTAACTAACTAACTAACTAACTAACTAACTAACTAACTAACTAACTAACTAACTAACTGACTGGATAACTAACTAACTAACTAACTAACTAACTAACTAACTAACTAACTAACTAACTAACTGACTGACTGACTGACTGACTGACTGACTGACTGACTGACTGACTGACTGACTGACTAACTAACCAACTAATTAACTAACCAACCAACTAACTAACTAACTAGCTAACTAACCAACCAACTTACTAACCACCAAACCGACTAGCTAACTAACCAACCAACTAACTAACTAGCTAGAAGATTGACACAATAAGCTGAAGTAACTCAGCGGGACAGGCAGCATCTCTGGAGAAAAGGAATAGGTGACGTTTTGGGTCGTGACCCTTCTTCAGAGAGGGAAACTAATGAACTAACTAACTAACTAGCTTAACACCAATCTCGTATCTCCGTCCACCACCACCACCCCTGCCAGTATGCTTCAGGCACCCACTATTCTCTGTGTAAAACTCTACCCCCACACATCTCCTTTAAACGTTGCCCCTCTCACCTTGAGGCTCTGCCCTCGTCAGTCTAAACTACCAGTGGGATGTTAGTGTAGAGGGACTCACCTTGACAGTTGGCCAAACGGTTGCCTCCAATGTACTGCGTTGTCCACTTGAAGCCGGTCTCTTCCCCACACCTCTCGTATGGCCGCGATCTCCTGAGGAACTGGAAGTCATAACCCTGTGCGGAGAGAGGCGAGGTCAATGAATGTCCATCTGTACACTGTGTATTGCCACATCGATAGAACATCAAGTGCCGGGCTGCTGCTAACGCCACTCCCATGATAAACCGTGGGTGGCACGGTGGTAGAGCAGTAGAGTTGCAGCTAGAGACCCAGAGACGCCGGTTCAATCCTGACTACGGGTGCTGTGTATACACAGTCTGTACGTTCAAATCCCTCGAAACCTTTCCTATCCATGCACCTGTCCACATGTCCAAACGTCTTTTATTTGTTACCTGCCTCAACTCCCTCCTCTGACAGCTCGTCCCACATGCCCACCATATCGGGGGCACAGCGGTGGGTCTGAAGAAGGGTCTCGACCCAAAACATCACCAATTCCTGCTCACCAGAGATGCTGTCTGACCCGCTGTGTTACTCCAACTATTTGTGTCTATCTTTGGTTTAAACCAGCATGTGCAGTTCCTGCCTACACAATGGAAAGGCATTTGGACAGGTACATGGATAGGATAGGTTTAGAAGGATGTGGGCCGTATTCAGGCAGGAGGGACTAGTGTAGATGGGGCATCTTGGATGGCATTGGCAAGTTGGGCCGAAGGGCCTGTTTCCATGCAGTATGGCCCCGTGACTGTGTATGAGTGAGCTACCAGGACGATGTCGACACCCATAAACTGCGGAGTTGCCATCCATGGCAGGTGCAGGGGAGAAGAGGGATGGAGGTCAGGAACGTTCACGGAGGCAGCGTAACTCCACCACGGTGCTGGTGGGGCAGCGGTAGAGTAGCTGCCTTACAGTGCTTGCAGCGCCGGAGACCCGGGTTCAATCCCGACTACGGGTGCTGTCCGTACAGAGTTCGTACCTTCTCTCCGTGCCTTGCGTGGCTTTTCTCCGAGATCTTCATTTTCCTCCCACACTCCAAAGACGTACAAGTTTGTAGGTTAATTGGCTTGGTATAAGTGTACAATTGTCCCTAGTGTGTGCGTGTGTGTAGGATGGTGTTAATGTGCGGGGATCGCTGGTCTGCGCTGTCTCGGTGGGCCGCAGGGTCTGTTTCCGCGCTGTATCTCTCAACTAAACAGAGACCGTACCTTGTTACACATGGGCTTGCAGTAGCGGGTCCTGTTCAGCGTCAGACATACCAGGCCTCCGTTGGCGGGGATGATGGGGAAGCTGCAGTTCTTGGGGTTCACATGCTGACAAGCTTCGGAGAAAGCACAAACATCGGGGGGGGGGGGAAATCACCAGCCGCAAACCAAGAAACAGTGTGAGACTCAGAGTCTAATCGCAGCGATCACAGTGCTGTGGGCAGCCTCATTGTAATCAAGGATAGTTTTTTCATCGAATGGATAGCATACAACTAAAAGGGTTTTCACTGTACCACAATAATAATGAACTAAGCAAAACAAATTAAACTCTGTTAATCTGCAGGACTCGTTATTTTAGAGAGCGCGTGTAAAAGGTGCTGCCAAGGGGTGGTGGTGGAGGCACATATGACAGTGGTGTCATTCATTTTAGTTTGGTGGTATAATTCAGCCCTTCGGCCCATCGAGTCCGCTGCAACCAGCGATCCCCCCCGTACACTAGTTCTCTCCTACACTCTTGGGACAATTTCCAGGAGCCAATTCGCCTGCAAACCCGCACTTTTTTGGAGTGTGGAGGGAAACCAGAGCACCCGGAGAAAACCAACCTGGTCACAGGGAGAATGTAACAAAATCTATCCAGACAGGCAGCACAGACCGGATTGAACCCGGCTCTCTGGCGCTGTAATGCAACAACTCTACCGCTGCACCCCTCTGCCGCCTGCTGTTTAAGATGCTTTTGGATCGGCAGAGATGCTGCCTGACCCGCTGAGTTACTCCATAACTTTATGTCTCTTTTGTATCCTTGTGTCTACACCTGAACCCACCTGACAGGTAGGTTTTGGACAAATAGGTTTGATGAGAATCGGAGAACCGTGCCAAACTATGCAAAGCCCAGCTTAAGATTCCTGATTCTAGATTAATACTGTTGTCAGGGGTTATGGGGAGAAGGCAGGAGAATGGGGGATAATCGATCAGCCATGGTTGAATGGCAGAGTAGGCTTGATGGGCTGAATGGCCCAATTCTGCCCCTGAAACATATGAAATGATGAATTGATGAATGTGTGTTTAGTCCGAGTCTCTACAAACACCACTGCTGCTGATGGCAAGCGGGGAGTGGAGAGGGGTGAAGGTGGGGTGGGAACTCCGGAAGTCTGGGGGATGAGGGGTAAAGATTCCCAGAGCAGGAGAGAGAGAGTCTAACGGCAGCCCAGCCTAATTCTGCTCCTAGGACATAGAAACATAGACATAGAAACATAGAAAATAGGTGCAGGAGTAGGCCATTCGGCCCTTCAAGCCTGCACCGCCATTCAATATGATCATGGCTGATCATCCAACTCAGTATCCTGTACCTGCCTTCTCTCCATACCCCCTGATCCCTTTAGCCACAAGGGCCACATCTAACTCCCTCTTAAATATAGCCAATGAACTGGCCTCAACTACCTTCTGTGGCAGAGAATTCCACAGATTCACCACTCTCTGTGTGAACATATGAGCTTATCAAAATGGAGGTTGGGTGCTGGGACTTGGAACTTCTCACAGAGGCAGTGAGTGTGTAGAAGGTGGCCCCAGTGCAGCAGGGAGTGAGGGGTGAGGGTGGAGACACAAGGGTCAGACAGTGTGATGTGAGGGTGTGGGGCTGTGTACCTCTCACACGGAGTGATCGCAGGCTGTCTGCAGCGTTCTGCAGCAACTTGTAGAGTTCGCTCAGCTTCCCCGCCTCCAAGCGCTGCATGGCCTGCTGGGAACAGTTGTTGAATAA
Source organism: Amblyraja radiata (assembly GCF_010909765.2). NCBI lineage: Eukaryota > Metazoa > Chordata > Chondrichthyes > Rajiformes > Rajidae > Amblyraja > Amblyraja radiata. Next base: position 15,140,706 of record NC_045992.1, on the reverse strand, counting down.
CTGCAGAGAGAAGGGACAACAATGTCAGGTGTAGAGCCGCTGCCTCACCGCGCCAGAGACAGCACCCGGTTCAATCCCCGCCTCTGCCTGTTTGCCCGCTCTCCCTGTGACCGCGTGGGCTTCCTACGGGTGCTCCGGTTTCCTCCCACATCCCAAGGACAAGCGAGTCGGTGAGTCAACAGTCCGCCGTTAAATTGTCCCCACAAGTGGCAGAATCTTGTGGAGTTCATGAGAATCAAATGTGGGATTAGTGCAGGATCAGTGGGTGAGTATGGACCTGATGGGCAGAAGGGCCTGCTTCTAGGCCGCATTGCTCAATGACTCTCTGACCTTTGAGTTCCCAATGAACTTGATGCACTTAGACAAAAGTGCTGGAGAAACTCAGCGGGTGCAGCAGCATCTAAGGAGCGAATGAAATAGGCAACGTTTCGTGCCGAAACGTTGCCTATTTCATTCGCTCCTTAGATGCTGCTGCACCCGCTGAGTTTCCCCAGCACTTTTGTCTACCTTCGATTTTCCAGCATCTGCAGTTCCTTCTTAAAAACTTGATGCACCTCCAACCTTCTGCTCTCTCCCTGTCCAGTTGTCAGATTAGAGAGTCACAAACACGGGCACTGCGATCGTTTCGCTGAACACCTTCGCTCAGGACGACTAGGCCTACACGATCTCCCGGTTGCCAAACACTTTAACTCCCCCTCCCATTCCCACACTGACCTTTCTGTCCGGTGCCTCCTCCACTGTCAGAGTGAGGCCACATGCTAATTGGAGGAACAGCACCTCATATTCCGCTTGGGCAGCTCACACCCTAGCGGTATGAACGTTGACTATTCCAACTTCAAGTAACCCTTGCTTTCCCTCGCTCTCCGTCCCTCCCCCACCCTCGTTCTCCGACTAGTTCCACTGTCCTCCTGATTAATTTTACTGTTTGTAAGCCTCGTTGTCACCTTCCCCGCAGCCAACAATGAACCATCCTACATTTCCTCAACCATCGTCTGCTTTGATCTGTCATTTTCACACCTTACCCTTCCACATATCTCTCGACTCCCTCTCCCCCGACTCTCAGTCTGAAGAAGGGTCTCGACCCGAAACGTCACTCATTCCTTCTCTCCAGAGATGCTGCCTGTCCCGCTGAGTTACTCCAGCATTTTGTGCCTATCTTCGGTGTAAACCAGCATCTGCAGTTCCATCCTGCACAGAAACAGGCCCTTCAGCCCATTGAGTCCACACTGACCTTCAACTGAATATCTCCACATAATTCTACATGAACCAGAGTCTGAAGAAGGATCCTGACCCAAAACCCCATTGACATTCCCCCAATGCAGGAGCTGATCGCCCCAATGTGGAGGGCCAAAACACCGCCAGCTGCGGGAGTCAAGATCGTCCCGTCAACGGAGGGCTCAAGGCCCCCGACCGCGGGAGAGCTAAGGGAAGATATTTGAACTTTTTATCGCCTTCCATCACAGTGACGAATATGGAGGAGTCACTGTGGTGGATGTTTATGTTAAAATGAATATTGTGTGTTTCGTTGCTTTTTATTTGTATGACTGACTTGGCAAATCTTCTTCTTCTTCTTGCTTACGGTATGCACAGCCTAAAGTTGGAGGACAAGTTGTTCTATTTGACCTTATTTGATTGTGCACGCCAGGTTGATTGCATTTGTCGAAACAATGCAGGGCGGACCACGCGAAGGTTGCAATCTCCCACCCCAACTTGGCAAATGAAATTCCTCGTATGTTGCAAAACATACTTGGCTAATAAAGTATTATTGTGATTGTGATTGTGACTCCACACTGACCTTCAACTGAATATCTCCACACAATTCTACGTTAACCAGTCTGAAGAAGGATCCTGACCCAAAACCTCACCTATCCATGTTCACCAGAGATGCTGCCTGACCCGTTGAGTTATTCAAGACTTTGTGTCTTTTTTGGTAAACCAACATCTACATATTCATCGTATCCGCCATCTTTGCTCTCAGCCTGACTGAGGAAGATAAGCAGAGCTCAATATAATAATAAGGCTTGAGGGCCTGTCCCACTTTCCCGAGTTATTCACAAATTCTCCCACATTTTCCCCTTGATTCAACATCGCAGAATGTTCGTAACGAGTCCGTAGGAGACCGTAGGTGTCCGTGGATATATCGTAGCGGCTCGTTATGTCAGCCGTAGGTACTCGCGGCTATTTGTTTTACTCGTGGACATTTTTCATCAGGCCGAAAAAACGTCCCGACTTACCTGAGGCCCCGAGTACCTCCGGTTGGCATAACGAGCCGCTACGATATAGCCACGGACTCCTACGGACCAGTTACGGATATTCTGCGAGTTTGAATCAAGGGGAAAACTCGGGAGAATTCGTGAATAACTCTGGAAAGTGGGACAGACTCTTTAGACAGGGTGCTGGGGAGATTTACACGCAGAGCGATGCTGAAATTCTGTCTCAGAACCCTTCTCCTCCCACTTGAATCTGAAGAAGAGTCCCAACCTCAATCGTCACCTATCCATGTTCTACAGAGATGCTGCCTGACCTGCTGAGTTACTCCAGCACTTTGTGTCTTTCCTTGTAAACTAGCATCTGCAATTCATTGTGTCCCCAATCTTTGCCCCCAGTCGGGCTGAGGAGGTCAATTTTCAATCTGATAATGAAAGGAAGTGGCAGCGCTGCCTTGCAGCTGCGGTTCGCCTGCAGTCCGTATGTTTTTTCTTTTTTTGTTTTCTTTTGTCCCGTTGTTACAGTTTATTTCAGTTTATTTTAGTTGTGCATGTGTGGGGGGGCAGGAGAAACTTTTCTTGTCGTATCCCCCCGTCTCCGTCTCTGTCTGTGCTGAGGCCTCCAACTGGGACCGACCTCAAGGCTCCGGAGGCAGAGCCAGCCAGGACTTCGGAGCCTCGGAGGCTCGGCCGCGGGCCCAGTGGACGACATCGTCGGGAGCTGGCAGGTCACATGTTGGTAACATGTTTTCCCGGAGCTCCCGCAACGACAGCTTCGTCCGCTGGTCTGGAGGGCGGCAGCTTCGACCGCCCCGGGCCGCGGAGTTTGAACCGGCCCGTTCGCAGAGCTCGGATTCAGTCGCGGGACTTACTTACCATCACCCCGCGTGGTCACAACATCGGAAACCTGGATCGCCTCAATGCAGAGGGAAGAGACAAGGACTTTAAGACTTTTGCCTTCCATCACAGTGAGGAGGACCTGGTAGACTCACTGTGGTGGATGTTAAATCTGTGTTCATTGTGTGTTCTGTTATTTTATTCTATGTTATGACTGCAAGGCACGAAATTTTGTTCAGACTGAAAAGTCTGAATGACAATAAAGGATACTTATACTTAAACTCTCACCTTGAGGCTGTTGGTCAAGTTCAGGTAGTTATCGGCACTAAATACATTCTGGCAATTGTCAGCCTCCTCCTCTAAATATGCACCTGAAGGAAAAAAAAGATAAGTCATCAAAAGTCATGAAGTGGGCTCATAATGTTCCCCACTCTTGCTCCTGCATGGCCTACACTGGGACCCAGTGCCGTACAGCCCACATCCGCGTCATTCCATGGGCAAAGATAGACACAAAAAGCTGGAGTAACTCACGTGGGTCAGGCAGCATCTCTGGAGAAAAGGAATAGACAACGTTTTGGGTCTAGACCCTGCTTCAGATTCAAAGATCTCTGGAGAATCTAAAGGATGTCTGAAGAAGGGTCTCGACCTGAAACGTCACCCATTCCTTCTCTCCAGTGATGCTGCCTGTCCTGCTGAGTTACTCCAGCGTTTTGTGTCTATCTTCGGTTTAAACCAGCACCTGCAGTTCCTTCCTACACATGAGATAAGTGAGATCTCCTTTAACTTTCCAGACTAGCCTACCATGCCGGGACCTTGTCAAAGGCCTTGCTAATGTCCATACAGACAACATCCTCTGCCCTGCCCTTATCAATACTCTGGGTGACCTCTTCAAAAAACGATCAGATTTGTGAGACATGATTTTTCCCCTCCTCACACACACACACACACACACATACACACACACACACACACGCACACAGCCATGCTGACTATTGGTTTAGTTTAGAGGTATAACACAGAAACAGGCCCTTCGGCCCACCAAGTCCGTACCGACCAGCGATCCCCGCACACTAACACTACCCTACACACACCAGGGACAATTTTACATTGATAACAAGCCAATTAACCAACAAACCTGTACGTCTTTGGAGTGTTGGAGGAAACTGAAGATCTCGGAGCAAAACCCACGCAGGTCACGGGTAGAAGGTACAAACTCCGTACAGACAGCACCTATAGTCAGGATGGAACCAGGGTCTCCGGCGCTGTAAGGCAGCAACTCTACTGCTGTGCCACCATAACTATCTCTAGCCAGCCCGTCACTGTCCAAATGCTGGCGGATCTGATCACTAAGAATCCGTTCCAACAGCTTCCCAAACACTGACATCAGGCTCACCAGCCTGTAGCAGCTCCCTGGCCTATCCTTGCTGCCCTCCTTAAGTAACTGTTCAACATCAGCCACCCTCCAGACTTCCAGCACTTCATTTATAGTTAAAGATCTTTAAAGCGGCCTCCATCATTTCCACCTTTGCCTCCCACACGGTTTGGGAATGAACATGGTCAGGCCCTATCAAAAAGCCTCTTAAACACCACGATCACTTCTGCCTCCACCACCACTGCCGGCATTGTGTCCCAAGCCCGTACCACCCTCTGTGTAAAAAAACATCTCCATTAAACCTTCCTACTCTTGCCTTATAGCTCTGCCCTCCAGTGTTGGATATTTCCACTCTGGGATAACTGTTTACCCTATCAATACCTCTTATAATTTTATAAACGTCCATCAAGTCTCCCCTCAACCTCCGACGTTCCAATCCAAGTCTAATCCGGACAGTATTCCTGAAAACCTCCTCTGCACCTTCCCCAAAGCCTCCACACATTCCGTCTCATGGGCCACGACCAGAACTACACGCAGTACTCCAAATGTGTAAATGGACTCTGTGCAAAAATCTTGCTCCGCACATCTCCTTTCAACATTGCTCCTCTCACCATAAAACTACACCCTCCAGTCTTTGACGCCTCCACGCTAGGCTGCCGTGAGACTCTCTCTCCTGCTCTGGGAATGTTTGCCCCTCACTCTCCAGAGATCCGGAGTTCCCTCCCCACCTTCGCCCCTCTCCACTCCCCGCTTGCCATCAGCAGCAGTGGTGTTTGTAGAGACTCGCACCAAACACACATTCATCAATTCATCATTTCACTGGTTCTAGGAGCAGAATTAGGTCATTCGGCCCATCAAGTCTACTCCGCCATTCAATCATGGCTGATCTATCTTTCCATCTCAACCCCATTCTCCTGCCTTCTCCCCATAACCCCAGACATCCGTACTAATCAAGAATCTATCTCTGCCTTAAAAATATCCATTGACTTGGCCTCCCCAGCCGTCTGTGGCAATGAATTCCACAGATTCACCACCCTCTGACTAAAGAAATTCCTCCTCATCCTAAAGGTATGTCTTTTTATTCTGAGGCTGTGGCCTCTGGTCCTATACTCTCCCACAAATGGAAAGATCCTCTCCACATCCACTCTATCCGGGCCTTTCACTAATTGGTAAGTTTCAATGAGGGGACCCCTCATCCTTCTAAACTCCAGCGAGAACAAGCCCAGTGCTGTCAAATGCTCATGGTACCTTACCTGGGAGGAGAAGGCAGAAGAAGGCGGCCAGTGTGAGCTGGGCCTGTAGTGTGTGAGCCGCGGCCATCTCGCTGATGTTCACTCACTCACTTCACTCACGCTGACCTGTTTATACTGGACATCGCTGGCACCAGCGACTCAGGCAGGCAGACAGAGGCAGGGAATGTTAATCATTACACAGCTTGAGAAATCCCCCACACACACGATTGTTCAAGGCAGGGAGATGCATCGGGCAAAGTCCGTGCAGTCTTTGGTCTTTGCGACTGCGGGCATCCAGACCAGACCACCCCACACATTGTGAATGACTGCCCACTGAGGTCTTTCCCTAGGGGGCATCAACCCCAGTGACTGATGCTGCCCTGGCCTGGATGTCTACTCTAGATCTAGGCTGTGCACGCCATACACTAGAAGAAGACCACTTTATCGACTGGTGTCGCCACGCTCAGAGAGTTATGGACACGGAACCCAAGGACCCCTGTCCACATTGACGCTGTCCAGAGTCTTGCCATTAATTAGATACTTTCCCCTTTACATTCGATCTCCCAAAGTGCAAAGGTCGTAGCGCGCAGTCACGGAGTTACACAGCACAGGGACGGACCATCCATTGCAAGTCAAACCAGGGCAGAGCCTTCACAGCGAATGTCAGGGGAGGGATGTAGTGGAGGAATCTAGGAGTGCAGGTGGTCAAGGAGGCTTTGGCACATTGGCCTTCATCAGTCAGGACACTGAGTACGGAAGTTGGGACATTATGTTACTGTTGTACAAGATATTTCTGGAGCCACAATTGGAGTGTAGTGTTCAGTTTTACACCCCTGTCCCACTTTCCCAAGTTACTCACGAATTCTCCCAAGTTTTCCCCTTGATTCAAATTCGGAGATGTCAGCCGAAGGTACTCGGGGTTATTTTTCTTTACTCGTGGACATTTTTCAACATGCTGGAAAAACGTCCCGACTTACCTGATGCCCCGAGTTCCTACGGCTGGCATTACGAGCTGCTACGAAATATCTACGGCCTCGCTACGGACTCCTAAGGACTCGCTAAGGACATTCTCCGAGTTTGAATCAAGGGGAAAACTCCGGAGAATTTGTGAGTAACTTGGGAATGTGGGACAGGGCCTTTAGTCAGGCTGCTACAGGAAAGAATGTCATTAAGGGTGGCACGGTGGTGCAGCGGTAGAGTTGCTGCTTCAGCGCCAGTGTCCCGAGTCAATCCTGACTGTGGGTGCTGTCTGTACAGAGTTTGCTTGTTCTCCCTGTGACCACGTGGGTTTTCTCCGGGTGTTCCGGTCTCCTCCCACATCCCAAGGATGTGCAGGTCTGTAGGTTAATTGGCTTCGATAAAATTGTAAATTGTCCCTAGTGTGTAGGATAGTGCTGGTGTACGGGGTGATCGCTGGTTGTCGTGGACACGATGGGCCGAAGGGCCTGTTTCTGCACAGTATCCCTGGAGTCTAAAGTCTAAAGAAGAAAATAACCCCGTCAACCAGGCAACTGTCTGAATAAGATAGAGGAGAGGGGACAAATCATCCTCCACGATAATCCTCAACACTGGGGCACCACAAGGTTGCGTTCTCAGCCCCTTCTTTACTCCTTGTACACCCACAACTCTGCAGTCATGTACAAATCTAATTCCATTTTCAAATTCGCTGACGAGACCACCATTGTGGGCTGGATATCAAATAATAGACAATAGACAATAGGTGCAGGACCAGGCCATTTGGTCCTTCGAGCCAGCACCGCCATTCAATGTGATCATGGCTGATCATCCCCAATCAGTACCCCGTTCCTGCCTTCTCCCCATATCCCCTGACTCCGCTATTTTTAAGAGCCCTATCTAGCTCTCTCTTGAAAGCATCCAGAGAACCGGCCTCCACCGCCCTCTGAGGCAGAGAATTCCACAGACTCACCACTCTCTGTGAGAAAAAGTGTTTCCTCGTCTCCGTTCTAAATGGCTTACTCCTTATTTTTAACGAGACGGAGTACAGGAAGGAGATCGAGAACCTCGTGTCCTGGTGTCGAGACAACAACCTTTCTCTCAACATCAGTAAGACAAAGGAGTGCGTGACCTCAGGAAGCAAAGCGGTTCACATACCCCTGCTTGCATTGACAACACCGATATAAAGATGGGTGATGTAGAGATGGTGAGATGTTGTCAAGCTGGAAAGAGTGCACAGAAGATTTACGAGGATGTTGTTCGAGGGACAGGGAGAGGTTGCGTAGGCTGGGACTCTATTCCCTGGAGCGCAGGAGGATGAGGGGTGATCTTGTAGAGGTGTATAAAATCGTGAGAGGAATAGATCGGGTAGATGCACACTCTTGCCCAGAGTAGGGGAATCGAGGACCAGAGGACATAGGTTCAAGGTCAAGGGGGAAAGATTTACTAGGAATCTAATAGAGGGTGACTTTTTCACACAAAGGGTGGTGGGTGTATGGAACAAGCTGCCAGAGGAGGTAGTTGAGGCTGGGACTACTCCAACGTTTAAGAAACCATTGGACATAGATAGGACAGGTTTGGAGGGATATGGACCAAACGCGGACAGGTGGGACCAGTGTAGGTGGGACATGTTGGCCGGTGTGGGCAAGTTGGGCCGAAGGGCCTGTTTCCACACTGTATCACTCTATGACTCTATGACAATGGTTCTATATTCTTTATTTCCAATCAATCCCAAATTATTTTCCCCTGCACAGATCTGCACGGTTGCCCTTTCCCAGCTTGGCCCACTCCCCCGCGTAACTCCCTGCTGCTTCCCACCATCGGGCCACCTCACCATGAGTGAAGTATCAGAGTCAACTCTCAGCAGTAAAGTCTCCCCCTGGAAAACAAAGACTGCACGGACTTTGCCCGATCCATCTCCCTGCCTTGAACAATCGTGTGTGTGGGGGATTTCTCAAGCTGTGTAATGATTAACATACCGTGTGCTCTGCCCGAGCCACTGGTGCCAGCGATGTCCAGTATAAACGGCAGCCGGCACAACAGGTCAGCGTGAGTGAGTGAGTGAGTGAGTGAGTGAGTGAACATCAGTGAGATGGCCGCAGCTCACACACTACAGGCCCAGCTCACACTGGCCGCCTTCTTCTGCCTTCTCCTCCCAGGTAACATACCACGAGCATTTGACATCACTGGGCCTGTACTCGCTGGAGTTTAGAAGGATGAGGTACTTCTCCAAGAAGGATGAGGCTGGGACTACTCCAACATTTAAGAAAATGTTAGACAGGTACATGTATACGACAGGTTTGGAGGGATATGGACTAAACGCAGGCAGGTGGGACTAGTGTAGCTGGGGCAAGTTGGGCCGAAGGGCTTGTTTCCACACTGTATCATTCTATGACTCTATGCTTGAAAACTTCAAATTCCTAGGAGTCAAATCACCAACTTCTCCTGGGCATCCCATATTGAAGCAGTGATCAAGAAAGCACACCAACTTCCTTAGAAGGCTTAGGAAGTTTGGCATGTCCCCTATAACTCTCAGCAACTTCTACAGATGCACCATAGAACGCATTTTATCGTGATGCATCACAGCTTGGTTTGGGAATAGCTCCATCCAAGCCCCCAAGAAATTGCAGCGAATTGTGGACCCAGCCTAGACCATCACACAAACCAACCTCCCTTATTCGGAACAAAGAGGACATTGGTGCTGTAGACCAGCTTGGCACGGGTGGACAACCCAAGGGGCAATATCTAGCACCCAAATTCACAAGTTCCTAATGTTCTAGGAGTTGTTATTAGGCCATTTGCCCCATCAAGTCTACTCCACCATTCAATCATGGCTGATCTGACTGACATTAGTCACTCCCTACAAAAAGTCCCCTCGGACAACACCAGCCACTTCACTGTCCCCGGTCACTCTACACTGGTCACTTCACGGTCCCCGGTCACTCTACACTGGCCACTTCACTGTCCCCGGTCACTCTACACCGGCCACTTCACTGTCCCCGGTCACTCTACACTGGCCACTTCACTGTCCACGGTCACTCTACACTGGCCACTTCACTGTCCCCGGTCACTCTACACTGGCCACTTCACTGCCCCCGGTCACTTTACACTGGCCACTTCACTGTCCCCGGTCACTTTACACTGGCCACTTCACTGTCCCCGGTCACTCTACACTGGCCACTTCACTGCCCCCGGTCACTTTACACTGGCCACTTCACTGTCCCCGGTCACTTTACACTGGCCACTTCACTGTCCACGGTCACTCTACACCGGCCACTTCACTGTCCCCGGTCACTTTACACTGGCCACTTCACTGTCCACGGTCACTCTACACCGGCCACTTCACTGTCCCCGGTCATTCTACACTGGCCACTTCACTGTCCCTGGTCACTCTACACTGGCCACTTCACTGTCCTCGGTCACTCTACACTGGCCACTTCACTGTCCCCGGTCATTCTACACTGGCCACTTCACTGTCCTCGGTCACTCTACACTGGCCACTTCACTGTCCCCGGTCATTCTACACTGGCCACTTCACTGTCCCCGGTCACTCTACACTGGCCACTTCACTGTCCACGGTCACTCTACACTATCCACTTCACTGCCCCCAGTCGGTAGGAGGGGGTTGCCTCGGCTCGGCCAGCAACATAATCAAGGACGAGCCACTCCCTCTTCTCCCCTCTCCCATCAGGCAAAAGATACAGAAATGTGAAAACTCACACCTCCAGATTCAGATACAGTTTCTACCCAGCTGTTATCAGGCAACTGAATCATCCTACCACAACTAGCGAGCAGTGCTGAACTACTATCTACCTCATTGGAGACCCTTGGACTATCCTTGATCAGACTTTGTTGGTTTTACCTTGCACTAAACGTTATTCCCTTTTCTTGTATCTGTACACTGTAAATGGCTTGATAGTAACCATGTATTGTCTTTCCACTGACTGGTTGGTATGCAACAAAAGCTTTTCACTTTTCACACGTGACAACAAACTGAACTGTCTCGCCTAAAATGCTCGCAATTTGCTTAAAGCTACATCAAGCAATAAAGGCCAGTGAGGCTGAGGATAAGCTGACTCTAAACTTTAGCGCCGATTCTGCAATTTATCCTCATTTCATGCCAGCCGTCTCTTGGCTTTCATCTTTGACTGAGCACAAACAGAGAGTAGAAGTGTCATTTATATCTTAAAATAGCTTCTGAGCGCAGTTATAACATATCAGTCATTTTACTTAATGGATCTATTAACGCTGAATAAGACAAAACAGGCGATGGGGAACCGATGTACACAAAGAGAGGCTATGGTGTTTAGTTTAGTTTAGACATACAGCGCAGAAACAGGCCCTTCGGCCCACCGAGTCCCTGCCGACCAGCGATCCCCGACCCTTTGATGGCCTATGCTGGTGACCTTGCTGAGACAACACTTGCTGAGGTGTAGATGGAGTCAATGGAAGGGTGAATAGTTTGCGTGATGGTCTGGGATCCGTCCACAATTCTTTGCAATTTCTTGCAGTCATAGAATCACAGAAACATAGAAAATAGGTGTAGGAGAAGGCCATTTGGCCCTTCGAGCCAGCACAACTCATTGTGATCATAGCTGATCGTCGCCTATCAATAACCCGTGCCTGCCATCTCCCCATATCCCTTGACTCCACTAGCCCCTAGAGCTCTATCTAACTCCCTCTTAAATCCATCCAGTGACTTGGCCTCCACTGCCGTCTGTGGCAGGGAATTCCATAAATTCCCAACTCTCTGGGTGAAAAGTTTTTCCTCACCTCAGTCTTAAATGACCTCCCCTTTATTCTAAGACTGTGGCCCCTGGTTCTGGACTCGCCCAACATTGGGAACATTTTTTCCAGCACAGCCAGCCAGTCTTGGATGGAGCTGTTCCCAAACTAGGCCATGATGCATCCCGATAAAATGCTTTCTACGGCCATCAGTGGAAAAAAATCTTCAATAGTTTGGTCAAACACAAACCCATGCCAACTCTGCTCAGATATTATCTTCTTGGTATTTTGATATCATGTTATAGATTCCTACATTTTTCCCTGGGATTATCTTTGATCAGACTTTATCTTGCATTCAACATTATTTCCTTTCATGCATCAGTAGACTGTGGACGGCTCGATTGTCTTTCCGCTGACTGGTCAGCACGCAACAAAAGCTTTTCACTGTAAAAAATAAACAATAAACGAAATTCAAACTGAATGTGATGTTAATAAACTCAGCAGGTGCAGCAGCATCTATGGAGCGAAGGAAATAGGCAACGTTTCGGCCCGAAACGTTGCCTATTTCCTTCGCTCCATAGATGCTGCTGCACCCGCTGAGTTTCTCCAGCATTTTTGTGCACCTTCGATTTTCCAGCATCTGCAGTTCCTTCTTAAAAACAAGGTGATGTTAATAAAGTGGATAGCACAGCACCAAGACGACAAGATATACCCCTCCAAAGTGCCCCTGTTCTTTACATCATGGTGATTGTCCTGGGAATTAAGAACTTCTATAGGTGTGGTATAATTTTGTTAGTTTGGTTCCATACACCTGAGACAGTACCAGCTCAGCAGCACCACCATCCACCATCCCACGGTACTGCAGCCACATCCACAACAATAAAAGATGCCAGGACCTTCCCTTGCCAAGTCTCCCTGTGACCAAGACACAAAGGAGGCCTGTGGGCAGCAGGTGGGGGTTGAAGTAAAGAGGATAATCTTGTTGCCACTTTATCTGTAGTTCCCCAAGTTCCCTGTACAGGAAGATGGGAGAAACCTCCAGCCTTTCTATGGGAAGTAGGAACCGAGCTTACCTCTAATTCTAGGGTCTGTTTAACGTTGATGAACAAGGGCCCCCAACCCAAAACATTTGTTCCCCAATACTGTGGAGATGCAGCTGGTATTACTTCCTTTCTATTTTACGGAAATGATATTTGAATCCAGAATGTTACCATTTTACAATCGTTAACAGACCCAAAGCCAAGTGTAGTAACATTTTCTATCAGGCACGGTGGTGCAGCAGTAGAGTTGCTGCCTTACAGCATCAGCGATCCGGGTTTGAACCTGACTACGGGCGCTGTCTGTACGGAGTTTGTACATTCTCCCTGTGACCTGCTGGGGTTTTCTCCGGGAGCTCCGGTTTCCTCCCACACTCCTAAGATGCACAGGTTTGTAAGTTAATTGGTTTGGTATAATTGTAAATTGTCCTTAGCGTGTTTAGTATGGTGTTAGTGTGCGGGGGTCGTTGGTTGGCACGGGCTCGATGGGCCGAAGGGCCTGTTTCCGCGCTGTACGCTTGACGTTACTGACAGACTCATGCAGGCTTCGTGATGGGAACGGATGGGTATGATGAGAAATAAAATACAAATCTATACCAAGAGCCAGAAAACAAGATCAACTGATAACTCTTCCAAAGGGGCGTCACGGTGGCGCAGCTGGTAGAGCCACTGCCGTGTAGTGCCAGAGACCTGGCCGCGGGTGCTGTCTGCGTGGAGTTTGCACGTTCTGACCGTACCCACCTGGGTTCTGTGTTCCTCCCACATCCCGAAGACGTGCAGGCTTGCAGGTTAATTGGCTTCTGTTAATTGCCCCCTGTGTGTAGGGAGTGGTTACGAAAACAGGAATACACAGTGCCCTCCATAAAGTTTGGGACAAAGACCCATCCTTTATTTATTTGCCTCTGTGCTCCACAATTTGAGATTTGTAATAGAAAAAAATCACATGTGGTTAAAGTGCACATTGTCAGATTTTAATAAAGGCCATTTTTATACATTTTGGTTTCACCATGTAGAAATTACAGCAGTGTTTATACATAGTCCCCCCCATTGGTACAAAAATGGCCTATTATAAAAACTGACAATGTGCACTTTAACTACATGTGATTTTTTTTTATTACAAATCTCAAATTGTGGTGTAGAGAGGCAAATAAATAAATGATGGGTCTTTGTCCCAAACATTATGGATGGCACTATGTCTAGGCTTTAAAAATATCCATTTACTTGACCTCCACAGCCTTCTGTGGCAAAGAATTCCAGTTTTACCATGCTCTGACTAGATAAATTCCTCATCTCCTTCCTAAAGGAACATATTTTAATTCAGAGGCTATGACCCCTGGTCCTGGACTCTCCCACTAGAGGCAACATCCTCTCCACATTGGATGGTAGTTTATGGTAGTTCAGTTTAGTTTATTGTCACGTGTACCGAGGTACAGTGAAAAGCTTTTGTTGCGTGCTATCCAGTCAGCAGAAAGACAATACATGATTACAATGGAGCCATTTAGTGTAGAGGTACATGATCAGGGAATAACGCTTAGTGCAAGGTAAAGCCAGCAAAGTCAGAGGGTCTCCAGTACTGGGCAAGAGAAGCAGGGTGGTGCATGAGGCATCGATCACAGATGGTGCAGTGCAAAGAGCGGTGATGGAAGTGATACACTGAGTGCGAACTGAGATTGTGAACTCGGATGACTTGCCGCATAGTAAAAGGCCTGGATAGAGTGAATGTGGTGAGGATGTTTCCACTAGTGGGAGAGTCTAGGACCAGAGGTCACAGCCTCAGAATTAAAGGACGTTCCTTTAGGAAGGAGATGAGGAGGAATTTCTCTAGTCAGAGGGTGGTGAATCTGTGGAATTCTTTGCCATAGAAGGCTGTGGAGGCCAAGACAATGGATATATTTAAGGCAGAGATGGACAGATTCTTGATTAGTACAGGTGTTAGAGGTGATGGGGAGAAGGCAGGAGAATGGGGTTAGGAGGGAGAGATAGATCAGTCATGATTGAATGACGGTGTAGACTAGATGGGCCGAATAGCCTAATTGTGCTCCTATCACTTACGGTGAGTTTGGTGTTTCAGACGAGTCGCCCTAAACTCCTTGTCCTGGACCAGAGAACAACCACACGTGTACAACAAAAGTCGACGTTTATTGGGAAACTATGCAACAATGTATTAGACGGCACGTTTAATACTGTACTGTGAAATAGAACAATGAGATACAAAACTATACATTTGAAATACCATACAAGTGATGCACCAGAAATTCCTTTCACCCGACTAGTTTACTAGATGGCGTCATTACCCGCGTGGCACTGCGCCACACATGAACAGCAGCGGGCAACTGCTCAAAAGATTCCTCAGATTTACCAATCATAATTTGTTTCTAAAAGTAAAAGCACAAAATTGAAGTCCAGGCTTGTTCCACTTGTGGCGATGGATCTGAAAGTTTAGTATCTCCTTTCTCTCACCTTCGCTGGCTGCGTTGTGGTTGAAAAAGATAAACTGTGAGGTTTCCTCTTCGATAAATCGTTTTGTTGCGAGAACGTATTGTTGGAATGGCTTGCCGGAAATGGCAAAAGATAAATGCAGGGCTGCGTGGAAACATTCGGTAGCAGACGGGGTGGTGGGGGGCGCCACTTCATGGATGCCTTGGTGGAATGAGCGAAGTTTGATCCCTAAAACAGACGCATGTTGTAACTCCGACCCCTGGGGTTGACATCGATCACGACTGCTTCTTGGTCCCGTGCGAGCAGAGACACAGAGGCGCGCGCGCACACGTACACACACACACACACACACACACACACACACACACAAACACACACACACACACAAACACACACACACACACACACACACACACACACACAAACACACACACAAACACACACACACACACACAGCGGTCTGAAACCTGGGCGTGGAGCGAGCATAGAAATTTAGAGACTTTAGACCCGGAAAAAAAAAGCTCCTAGTTTTATAAATTGAAAATAAACGATACTTTAAAATTCTATATCAACCTATAGAAGCAGCCGTACTAATGACCCTTTCCTATGCTGCTTACAACGCGTATAAAAGCAGAGCTGGCCTGGGACCAGGCTAACCAAGTGCATCTTCTTAGTAACCTTTCTAATAAATAACTTTATCCAAAAAAAAATAAATCAGGAGATTGTTCCCAAACACGGAACTATTTAGAAAACATAAATCACGTAACAAAATAAAGCCAGTGGAATAATTGCACTTTGCGATGTAGCTGGGATGACTGCCGTGGAGATTCGATATGAATCTGCTAAAATGATAACTGAAAATAATATTCTGCGTATCCTGTATAAGAAGGAACTGCAGATGCTGGTTTACACCGAAGATAGACACAAAAATGCTGGAGTAACTCAGCGGGACAGGCAGCATCTCTGGAGAGAAGGAATGGGTGACGATTCGGGTCAGAACCCTTCTTCAGGCTGAAAACTGGGTCTGTGGATGGTTTCCGACCCGAAACTTCACCAATTCCTTTTTTCCTGGTATCCTGTAGTTTAATTCTCACTGCTCCGTGAATAACATTATTATCTTTGAAAACTAGTTTGATTTCTTCAATACAAAGGTAAGTCAGGAAAGGGATTTTCATACAATTGGATTTCAAGCTAAACATTTTGCCACTAAACATGTAGCTTTAGGAGAAATTTAATTGAAAGTGCTTATTTGCTACTGAACTCAAATATTTCCAATAATGTTCGTTTTTGTGTTGCAGAGTCGGCCATTGTATGGGATCATACTGATGGCTGCGAGTTGTCTCTGGTTCTCTCGGTGTCCCTGTCTAAAGAGGCGGCTTCTAAATATCAGAACCTGTGCCACTTGCTGTGACAAGACTTCAGGGGTAGAGACAGAGAAAGAGACAGAGACACACAGAGGCAGAGGGACAGAGAGAGACACAGGGAGAGAGACGCAGAGAGACAGAGACAGAGAGAGACAGAGACAGAGACAGAGACAGAGACAGAGAGAGAGAGAGACGGACAGAGAGACGGACAGAGAGAGACGGACGGAGAGAGAGAGAGACAGAGACGCAGAGAGACAGAGACAGAGAGAGACAGAGAGAGAGACAGACAGAGAGAGACAGAGAGAGAGAGAGACAGAGAGAGAGACAGAGAGAGAGAGACAGAGAGAGAGAGAGAGAGAGACAGACAGAGAGAGACACAGAGAGAGAGACAGAGAGAGAGAGACAGAGACAGAGACAGAGACAGAGACAGAGAGAGAGAGAGAGAGAGAGAGAGAGACAGAGAGAGAGACAGAGAGAGAGACAGAGAGAGACAGAGACAGAGACAGAGACAGAGACAGAGACAGAGACAGAGACAGAGAGAGAGAGAGGAGAGAGAGAGAGAGAGAGAGAGAGAGAGAGAGATTAGAGAGGAAGAGAGAGAAAGAGAGGAGAGAAGAGAGAGAGAGAGTGAGAGAGAAGAGATAAGAGAGAGAGAGAGAGAGAGAGAGAGAGAGAGAGAGAGAGAGAGAGAGAGAGAGAGAGAGAGAGAAATGTACAGGGACATATCTATCCATGCACTGTATTTATACTTATGCATCTTAAATATGTATGTCATGTTTTATACTTTGGCAATATAACAATGTTTTTATCATGCCAATAAAGTTTTTTAAATTGAAAAAATTGAAAAATTGAAAAATTGAGAGAGACAGACAGACAGATAGACAGAGAGAGAGACAGAGAGACAGAGAGAGAGAGAGACAGAGAGAGAGAGAGAGAGAGAGATAGACAGAGAGAGAGAGAGACAGAGAGACAAATAGATAGTGATAGAAACAGAGAGTCAGAGATAGAGACTGAGTTGGTGACAGAGATTGAGAGAGACAGACAGTAAAGAGAGGTGGACAGACACTCAGACTGAAGAAGAGATATGCCGTGGTCTGTAAACGTTAGACATTGAGTATTCCCAGCCCATGGTCCTCGGGCTCGGTGCAATGCAGAGAGTTGAAACTTGAACACTGCAGTGAGGGAGTTTGCTTGTTCTCACAACTTTGCTCCATTGGAGGTGGTTTCTCCGCTACGCTCTTCCTGCTGGTCTCTGGGCAGTTCTGCACGTATATCACCCTGTTGTACGCCTTCAGTCTCTTCCACAGCTGTATGTACACTTTACACTGGACGTACATGAACACAAGTCCGCCAATGAATCCAATTGCCACAACCACCAGCTTAGTCCAAAACGGCCACTCTAAAATACCTGTGGAGATAGGTCGGGACAATTCAGTATCATCACTTCACTGTGAGTACAAGGAGAAATTAAATCCACTATTTGTTCTTCTGCATGACATACTTTACTTTTAGTACTTTATTTTAGACTTACAGCGTGGAAATAGGCCCTTCGGCCCACCAAGTCCATGCCGACCAGCGATCAACGCTATCCTACTCACTTGAAACAATTTACAATTTTACAGAAGCCAATTAACCTACAAACCTGCACGTCTTTGAGATGTGGGAGGAATCCAGAGCACCCGGAGGAGACCCACGTGGGTCACAGGGAGAACGTACAAATAGCACCTGTAGCCAGGATCGAACTCGGGTCTCTGGAGTTGTGAGGCAACTCTTCGGCTGTTCCACCCTGCTCCTGATCTTTGCTTAGCCGGAAACAGTAAACACTAATAGCTGGAGTAACTCAGCGGGTCAGACAGCATCTCTGGTCAAGATCCTTCTTCGGACTGCTAGCGCACAACTTGAAAACTGCCAGTGCTTTTAATTCCCATTGCAGGCTTGCTGTTCCCAGCCCATGTGCCCTCTTCACCTACAACCCACCAATGCATCTGTCTTCCCGTTTCTCGTCTCAAGCATCCTTGAATTTAGTGTTCCTTCAATGGTAGCCACACCTACACCAGCCAAAGCCCCAAGCTCTGGAATTCTCTCTGCTTCACCACACTGACTGTTGTACAGTGACAGACCCGTCCCCACCAGTACTGTACCTGGTTCCAAAGACTCGTAACATATTCCACCTCAACTCCATTTTAAATAGGAAACCCTTTATTCATGTGATGACCAGCTGGTTTTAGATTCCCCCAAAAGGAGAAACATCATTTCCACATCCACTAAGGAACCCCCCCCCCCCCCCCCTCCCCCCTCAGGATCTAAACCATTTACATCACCGTCCTCCCTCCCTCCCTCCCTCAGGCAGGGTTTGTAAGAGCTCCAGGACGTCACGATGGCCCTAAAGGGAACCAGAGCTCTCCCCAGCACATTCCCACACATCCTCTTCGAGCAGACAAGCAGCACAGAGTCCGGGTCCAAATCCAATCTATCCCACATTGAACCAAGGAGCTGCAGGTGCTGGTCTAGCAAAGAAAGACATACAGTGCTGGAGTAACTCAGCTGCTCAAGCTGCAACATCCCTGGAAACATGGATAGGTGATGTTTAGGGTCGGGACCCTTCTTCAGCTTGAAACCTGAAATATCACTTTATCCCTGAATGCTGGGCTGTGCCCCCCTCGCTCCCTGCTGAGAATCTGGCCGGTCAGTCAACTACGTGGCTGCTAACAGGGCAGCACGGCGGGGTTGTTGCTGTCTTACAGTGCCAGAGACCCAGGTTCGATCCTGACTACGGGTGCTGTCTGTACAGAGCTTGTATGTTCCCTCGGTGACCCGCGTGGGAATATCTCCGAGATCTTCGGTTTCCTCCCACACTCCAAAGACGTACAGGTTTGTAGGTTAATTGGCTTCGGTAAAATTGTAAATTGTAGGATAGTGTATGTGTGCAGGGATCGCTGGTTGGTGCGGACTCGGTGGGCCTGTTTCCGTGCTGTATCTCTAAACTCAAACACCGTAGTTGTTCATTCACCACAGGCAAGCCTTACGCTAAAATCAGGACCCCACTCCACTCAGAAAATGTAATCAAAGGTCATTTCCAGATGACAGACGTCGGCATGGGTAATGGTCTTTGAGGGTCAGGTGCACAGCAGGAGGGGTGTACCTACCGTTGGTCTGGCCTTGTTTAATCTCCTCGGCTGTCCTGTCAATGAGGACGTATAATGACCACACCACGCAGGTGATTGCAATGATATGGAACGTGACTGAGCACAGGATCTTCCTCCTCTCGCTCGCCGTCATCTGCAACTTCTCCCACTGTGTAAGGAAGGTAAACAGTATCAGACTGTGCATGCACCGCCAACTTCACACCTTACAAATGGCCCCTCTCTCAGCTACGCTAGGAGACAGCTTTCACTCTCACTCCTGGGTTACAACTAGATCCTGTTCCATATTGAATAT
Source organism: Amblyraja radiata (assembly GCF_010909765.2). Lineage (NCBI taxonomy): Eukaryota > Metazoa > Chordata > Chondrichthyes > Rajiformes > Rajidae > Amblyraja > Amblyraja radiata. The sequence continues at coordinate 15,121,101 of NC_045992.1, read as the reverse complement.
GTGTAGGAAGGAACTGCAGATGCTGGTTTAAACCGAAGATAGACACTAAATGTTGGAGTAACTCAGCGGGTCAGGCAGCATCTCTGGAGAGAAGGAATGAGTGGCGTTTCGGGTCAAGACCCTTCTCTCCAGTGATGCTGCCTGTCCCACTGAGTTACTCCAGTATTTTATGTTGTATCTTCCATACTGGATTTGCCCGCTCTCTAGGTTAGTTTAGTTTAGAGATACAGCGCGGAAACAGGCCGTTCGACCCACCGAGTCCGCACCGCCCAGCGATCCCCGCACACTAACACTATTCTACACACACTAGGGAACAATTTACATCTATGCCAAGCCAATTAACCTACAAACCTGTACATCTTTGTAGAGTGGGAGGAAACCGGTAAAAGCCCAGGCGGGTCACCGGGAGAACGTGCAGACTCCATACAGACAGGCACCCGTAGTCAGGATCAAACTTGGGTCTCTGGAGCTGCAAGGCAGCAACTCTACTGCTGCGCCACCATGCTGCATCATAGAGTCATACAGCATGAAAAGAGGCCCTTCAGCCCAACTGGTCCATGACAACCAAGATTCTCCATCCAAGCAAGTCTCATTTACCTGCATTTGACTCCTATCTATCTAGTCCTGCACCTCCCCGAATGTCTTTCAAATGTTGTGATTGTACCTGCCTCAACTACCTCCTCTGACAGCTTGTTCCATATCCCCGCCAAACTGTATGAAAAAGACATCCCACGGGTTCCAATGTTTAAGAAGGAACTGCAGATGCTGGAAAAATCGACCCGAAACGTCACCCATTCCTTCGCTCCATAGATGCTGCCTCACCCGCTGAGTTTCTCCAGCATTTTTGTCTACCCACAGGTTCCTATTATATATTTTCCTTCTCTCCTGAACCATCTCAATCTTGATTTTCCAACCCTGGATAATGTGTGTGCATTCACTCTCTCCATACCCTATGATTCTATACACCTCTCTGATCATTCCTCAGACACCTACACGCCATGGAATAAACTCCTAACATGGCCAACCCCTCCCCACAACTCAGTCCTGCAAGTCTTGCCACCATCATCTTAAATCACTTCCCCAAAGCTTCCACATCCACTCAATATCCTCCACAACTTGGTCTCAATATCCTCCACAAACCCAGACCACCACAGGGAAAACATGTAAACTCCACACAGACAGCACCCAAGGTTAAGGACAAACCCGGGTGCTTTGAGCTATGAGGCAGTTACCAGGTGACGAAGTTCCTCCAGAACTTGCAAGCATCTTGCCAGGACTCGGGGACCTGAGCTAAAGGGAGAGGTTAAGCAGGCTGGGACTTTATTCCTTGGAGCGCAGGAGGCTGAGGGATGATCTTTTAGAGTTGTACAAGATCATGGGGTAAATGCACAGAGTCTATTACCTATAGTAGGGGAATCAAGAACCAGACAACCTAGGTTTAAGGTGGAGAGGGTAAAGATTCAACAGAAACCCCAGGGACAACTTTTCCATACAAAGAATGGTGGCTCCATGGAATGAGCTGCCGGAGGAGGTAGTTGAGGACTATCACAACGTTAAAAAAAACACTTGGACAGGTACATGGACAGGTATGGGTTACAGGGATATTGGACAAGCATTGGCAGATGGGATGAGGGTAAATGTGGCATTTTGGTTGGCGTGGGCAAGTTGGGTCCAAGGGCCATGCGGTATGACTTGATGCTTCTAACTCCCTATCATTGACAATCTTATAATCGTGGCTGTATACCTGTACTAATTACAAACTACAGGTCAACCACTGATTTTCCAGCACCCTTGGTTCCAGAGCCTTTCTGGATTATCCGTTTTGTCGGAACCACAGAGGTGACGGCCTCCGAGAGGAGTCCAACGATACCAGAACGGTCCAGCTAGGCTGCCGTGGGGCCCAGATACCGGCTCGCAGAGTCGGCCACGGGGACAGCTATGGGAACGGATCTGCCAGGTCGGATTTCCTGAGCCCCGGCCGCAGGGGGCAGATTCGACCCGCCGATCGGCTGCGGAAGTGTCGATGAGGTCGAGATCGGCCGCCTCACCCGGCCTAGGCGCCACATTTTCGGGGGGACTTCCAGGGTGAATTTCAAGTGCGCTCTTGTCCGGATTAAAGGAGGTGCTGGACTGCCAGTGGCCGGATAATCGTGTGGTGGGACCTGTACATGTGAGGCGGGAGGACATTGCAACCACAGTGGTCATTCACTCAGCCCCACGCGGCCGATCCATACGTACTTTGCGCAGCGGTTTTAACTTGGTCTCCATGATGAACTCGTATTTACAGAGCTCGCAGCAGCGCGTGTCCGAGCTCTTGACCCACTGCTGCAGGCAGGCCTGGTGCACGTACCGGAGGCTCCCCGTGCAGTGGCACGGCGTGATGAGTGGACCCTCATCATCTCCTTCGCAGTGGCATATTCTGCACAGAAGTAGAACAGGTCAATTGCAATCTCGCAGCACCCCAGACCAGTGGCTTCCACCCGACATCACAGCTACAACTCGTCAGGACGAGGCACTGAACATGCTGACACAGAGTACCGGAGTAACTCAGCAGCTTGTCCATGGATAAACTGGTTTACACCGAAAACTGACACAAAATGCTGGAGTAGGTCCCCTCCCCCACCAGTCATCCTGCCAGTTTCACTGTTCATATCACTCCGTTATCACCTCCTCCACAGCCAACAATGAACCATTGTGGGCTCCCTGGCCATCGGTGCCGGTTCTGATTTGATCTGTACCTTTTCGTACCTCTAGTTTCCCTCTCCCCTCACACAGTTTGGAGAAGGGCCTCGACTCGAAAGGTCATGTATATCTTTTCTCCAGAGATGCTGCCTGACCCGCTGAGTTACTCCAGCACTTTGTGTGCTTTTTTTTCTCAAGGCAAAAACAAATTTGACTCCAAACCTGAATGGCCCCGGTGAGAAGTTCCTTCTCTCGTCACTGTGACGTGGACACAAGCTTGAGCTACAGTGCAAGCAGAGGAGGTGAGGGCTGGAGACACTTTCATCCAGTAACCCCTTTAGATGAAGCATCCATTTTATAGGTCATACAGTAAGTTCAAGAAGCAGAACCAGACCATTCGGCCCATCAAGTCTACTTCGCCATTCAATGATGGCTGATCTATCTCTCCCTCCTAACCCCATTCTCCTGCCTTCTCCCCATAACCTCTGACACCTGTACTAATCAAGAATCTATCTATATCTGCCTTAATAATATCCACTGACTTGGCCTCTACAGCCTTCCACAGATTCACCAACCTCTGACTAAAGACACGTCAAGGAGTTTGACACAATCTTCTGCTGCCATGTCTGCAAACGGGATTTGCAAGGATTATTGCAAGGGTTCGGGGAATACCAAGTCCTGAGTTTAGAGAGGGCTAAAGTGGAAGTGGAAGTGATTTGGGATGTGGGAAGTTGTTGGAGGGGATGTTTCGGAGCTAACAAAATTCCAGTCGGCAGAGACAGTAAATAATACAGCAGCGGATTCTCCTCACACATTCCAGCCCGGTGAAACAGCTTTGCATATTTCCGTGCAAGGTAGGAAGCCATTCGGCCCGTCCAAGTTATGCTGGGTCCAAGTTATGCTGGGTCTCAGAGCAACCTTATTAATTCACCCCTCTCCCTGTAGTCTATTCTCACCCACATACTCTTCACTATCTATAGTGTAATAAAAAAAGAATTGCAGATGCTAGTTTATACCAAAGAAAGACACAAAATGCTGGAGTAATTCAGCGACTCAGGCAGCATCTCTGGAGAAAGTGGATAGATGACTTTAGACTCTAGAGATACGACGCGGAAACAGGCCCTTTGGCCCACCGAGTCTGTGTTGACTAGCGATCACCGCGTACACTAGCACTATTTACGCAGGTTGAAATTTATGAGTCGTCCTTAAATACAGGAGAGGTGCCGGAAGACTGGAGGGTGGCAAATGTTGTGCCTCTTTTCAAGAAGGGCTGCAGGGAAAATGCTGGGAACTATAGGCTGGTGAGCTTAACATCTGTAGTTGGAAAATTACTAGCGAGTATTCTGAGGGATAGTTTATACAGGAATTTGGATAGGCAAGGCCTGATTAGGGATAGTCAGCATGGTTTTGTACGTGGGAGGTCGTGTCCCACAAATCTGATTGATTTTTTTGAAAACGTCACCAAAAAGGTCGATGAGGGCAGAGCTGTAGATGTTGTGTACATGGACTTCAATAAGGCATTCGACGAGGTTCCGCATGGTAGGCTGCTCTGGAAGGTTACATTGCATGGGATCCAAGGAGAGGTAGCTGAATGGATAGCAAATTGGTTCCACGGAAGGAAGCAGAAGATAATGGTGGAAGATTGCTTCTCGGACTGGAGGCCTGTGACTAGTGGTTTGACTCAGGGTTCGGTGCTGGGGCCATTACTGTTTGTCATCTACATCAATGATTTGGATGAGAACATACAGGGCAAGATTAGCTAGTTTGCAGATGATACAAAAGTGAGTAGTTTTGCAGATAGTGAAGATGGCTGTGACCAATTGCAGCAGGATCTGCATCGATTGGCCAGGTGGGCAGAGGAATGGTGGATGGAATTTAATACAGAGAAGTGTGAGGTGTTGCATTTTGGGACTTCGAACAAGGGCAGGACCTACACAGTAAATGGTAGGCCTCTTGGTAGTGTTGTAGAGCAGAGGGATCCAGGAGTACAGGTGCATGGTTCCTTGAAGGTCGAGTCGCAGGTGGTCAAAAAGGCTTTTGGCACTTTGACCTTCATCAGTCAGAGTATTATGTTGGGAGGTCATGTTGCAGTTGTATAAGACGTTGGTGAGACCGCATTTAGAATATTGTGTCGAGTTCTGAGCACCATGTTATAGGAAAGATATTGTCAAGCTCGAAAGGGTTCAGAAAAGATTTACGAGGATGTTGCCAGGACTAGAGGGTGTGGGCTATAGGGAGAGGTTGAGTAGGTTGGGTCTTTATTCTATGGAGCACAGGAGGATGAGAGGTGATCTTATAGAGTGTACAAAATCATGAGAGGAATAGACCAGGATTGCCCAGAGTTGGGGAATCAAGGACCAGAGGACATAGGTTCCAGATGAAGGCGAAAAGATTTTACAGGAATCCGAGGGGTAACTTTTTCACACAAAGGGTGGTGGGTGTATGGAACAAGCTGCCAGAGGAGGTAGTTGAGGCTGGGACTATCCCATTGTTTAAGAAACAGTTAGACAGGTACATGGATAGGACAGGTTTGGAGGGATATGGACCAAGCGCAGGCAAGTGGGACTAGGGTAGCTGGGACATTGTTGGCCGGTGTGGGCAGGTTGGGCCGAAGGGCCTGTTTCCACACTGTATCATTCTGTGACTATTCTACACACTGGGGACAATTTACAATGTTTACCAAGGCCAATTAACCAACAGACCTGTACGTCTTTGGAGTGTGGGAGGAAACCGGAGCACCCGGAGAAAACCCACGAGGTCACAGTGAGAACGTACAAACTCTGTACAGACAGCATCCGTAGTCAGGATTGAACCTGGGTCACTGGTGCTCTATCACTACACCACCGTGCTGCCCTGACTTTTCGGGTTGGGATCATTCTTCAGACTCCAGCATTTTGTGTCTATCGGTGCTCTGCACTATCCTTTGATTCGGCCAAAACTCACCCACTCAATTTCTAGTGGCCAATTAACCAGCAGATCTTTCAGATGTGTGTGGGGGGGGGTGAGCCGGAAAACCTGAAGTAACCCAAAGAAGGCACCGTGGAAAGCATCTTACCGGGAAGCACCACAGCTTGGTTTGGGAAAGGCTCCATCCAAGACAGCAAGAAATTGCATCGAATCGTGGATCTTGCCCATGCCATCACACAAACCAGCCTCCCTTCCATTGACTCCATCTACACTTCACGCTGCCTCGGCAAGGCCACCAGCATAATCAAGGACCAGTCTTACCCCAGTTACTCCCTCTTCTCCCCTATCCCATCAGGCAAGAGGTACAGAAGTGTGGAAACGCTACACCTCCAGATTCAGGGACAGTTTCTTCCCAGCTGTTATCAGGCAACTGAACCATCCTACCACCAACTAGAGAGCGCTCCTGACATCCACCTCGTTGGAGACCTTTGAGTAATCCATAGTTGGACGTCAGTGTTATATCTTTGCACTAAATGTTGTACACTTTATCCCTTAACTGTGCAAAGTGTTGTCTTTGACTGGATAGCACACAAACAAAAGCTTTTCACTGTGTCTTAGTACACGTGGCAATAATAAACAATAGCCCTTCTTCAGGAGTCTGAGGAAAGGTCCCGATCGAAAAGTCACCCATCCCTTTTCTCCAAACATCTAATTGGTGGGCTGTCACTGGGCAACTAATCAGGAGAAACGGCTACCAATTCCCACCTTACAGCAGAGGTGACTAACAATAGTGGGGAAGGCAACTCAACTAATTGATGAAAGTCTCTTGCGACAATGAGACGTCACGTTTCCCTCTGCTCACTGCCGCCGTCGCCTGTGATAAACCCGTGGTCAAGAGCACAGCAGTGGTTTGTACTCCTCCGAGATGTCAACCTTGGAAGCATTTATCTGCTATGCTTCTGATTCATCGTCAAATGGAAAGTAATTTGTCTGCCAGCTTTCTCTCTCAAGCTAGGGTCACGGTTCAGGTCTAACGCAGCGTTGCACTCTTACAGGTCTGGGACACCAGACAAGGTGAATTGGCAGAAACAGGCGGCCACATAGCAGGGTGACTGAAGGGAATAACAAAGGAAAAATGAAGCAGAGGGCTGGAGGGGGGGGACAGAGGGGTGGAGGGGGGCGGGGAGCTGGATGGGGGCAGGGGGCTGGAGGGGGGAACAGAGGGGGTTAGGGGGCTCCAATTCAAGGTGGCATGAAGAGATCAAAGAGTATCTAGGGAAGTGATGGGGAGGAAGGGAGGGGGGGGAGGGGAATTATTTGAAGAACCAACCTGCACACTTCCCAGGATGGTGAAAGAGGGGGTGAGGGACACCATTGTACAGATGTGAGGGAAGGGCGCTCGAGATCGCTGTCACATTCGAATGAGCAAAGGGGGGCTCGTTGGCCGTGGTCCGCGGCTCCCAACTTGGCCGCGGGATCTTCTTCCTCGAAGACATCATCGTCTCCGATGTCCTCGGAGCAGAAGGAGTCGCTGGACAACTTGGTGGCGGGCGGGCGAGCGGCGCTCCACTCCGGTTCGGGAAAGCTCTTCGGTGCGCACGGGTTGGACGCGGGCAGGGCGGGGAAGAAGAGTCGGTACAGGCGGGACCTTCTGCTGCCCGGATCCCTCTCAGCGACCGCCACCTCCACCACACAGCGGCCGTCTCTGGCCCCTCGGCTCCCCCACAGTCCGCAGGCAAAGGGCTGCACCTGAGAACTGGGGATGTTCTGCAAGGGCTTGTAGTGGTCTTCCCGTCTCTTCATGTGGTGGTGTTTCTTCGCCTTTGAGCTCCTCTCTTGGACGGGCGTGAGTTTTCCGTCAGAGCAGGAGCGGCCGACAAAGCTCATGTTGCTCGACGAGCGGACGAGCTTGGTGTACACGTCGTTGAGGGACTTGGAGTGCTTCACCTCCCCGACATCCGCGGCCCTCACCCCAGACAAAAGGAGTCGTGCCCAATCTTCCCCGTGCGAGCTCCACTTCCTCGGTCTCTGCGCCACGTCTTGGCGGCCACCGGTCGCAACAACCTCGTGGACCAGAGAAGATTTGCTTTGGGGCCTAGCCAGGACTACAACAGTCTGCAGTGGACTGGGTGGCACATGCTCAGAAGGAATTGCATCTGGACTGCATGCGGGGAAGAGGAAAGAAAGCGGGGGGGGGGGAGGAGAAAAGGCGGGGAGGAGAAAAGAAATGAAAATAACTCAGGGTGAACCAATCCCACACAGGACCTCCGCTCACAGACAAGGAGCTTTACTAGATTTCTTTACAACACACCAACCATGTTACAGATGCCAAAAGAAAACAAGCATCATTTGTGAAGGAGGCAGAAGGAACTGCAGATGCCGGAAACTTGAGCAGAACACAAAGTGTTGGAGGAACTCAGCAAGTTGGGCAGAGGGAATAGATAGGTGACGTTTCTGGTTGGGGCCCTTTCGTCAGATAGATTGGAGTTGGGGGGGTGAGAAAGCTGGCAAAGAGAGGTGGGGGGTGGGGGGACAAAACCTGGCAAGTGATAGGTGAATCCAGGTGATGGGGGGGGGGGGTTGAATGGCAGATGGGTGGAGCAAACGACAAAGGCTAGAGATGAAAAGGTGACAAAGGGTATCAGATAAGGAGGGAATGACAGAGGGAAGCTCATAGATGGAAGGGGACGGTGGGGAGGGGAGGAGTACTAGTGGGTGGAAGAGGATAGTGGGGAACTATGGGAGCACACTAACACCAGGTGGGGTAGGCACTAGAAAGAGAGGGGGAATAAGGAGACAATCTTAAAATCTCTCCTCTTCTCTCCTTATCTGCCACCTTTGTCGTGTTCTCTGCTCGTCTGCCAGTCACATTCCTCTGTCGGGTATCCACCTATCACTCACCAGACGGTGTCCTGCCTCCACCTCTTTTCCAGCATTCTACCCCCCCCCCCCCAACCCACCACAATCAATTTGAAGAAGGGCTCCGACCAGAAACGCCACCTATCCATTCCCTCCACCTTTGCTGCCTAACTCTCCGAGTTCCTCCTGCACATCCCCGTTTCAATTCCTTCCAGCTTTCACCCCAATCTTACTCGAGTTTTCCTTTTACTTGTGAGATGAGACTGTGAAACGACCCAACTGGCGTAGTAGCATCGCAGTCAGCAGCCATCTTGACTAATACCCACCTGGGTAGCATATCCATCAAGGGGTTTTGGATTAAGGACCTTGCATTCTATCAAACACCACCATCCAACTCCACACCCGTACTCACTGAGACTGATCTTAATGCCCCTGTCCCACTTAGGAAACCTGAACGGAAACCTCTGGACACTTTGCACCCCACCCAAGGTTTCCGTGCGGTTCCTGGAGGTTTTTGTCAGTCTCCCTACCTACTTCCACTACCTGCAACCTCCGGCAACCACCTGTAACCTCCGGGAACCGCACGGAAACCTTGGGTGGGGCGCAAAGTCTCCAGAGGTTTCTGTTCAGGTTTCCTAAGTGGGACAGGGGCATAACACCTTTAATTCCTGTGGAGATCTAGTTCCATTTGGTATCAAGCATTGAATTCCAATTTGTAACGAGCGTGGAACATGGAGGGGTAGCCCTCACGGACGCCCCAGATTGTCGGCGCGGTGAGTGAACGGGCAGGTCTCGGTGCAAGGTTTCCGAGAACGAGAGTTACCTGCAGATGTCCTGGTCCGAGGGGCTGACCGAGGTCCTGGAGAAGGTGTGAGGTGGTGTCACCGATGTCGGGCTGCCTACCTGTTGGCACAAGGCACAACCCGCGGTTAGCAACGCAGAGGCCATTCTCAATCATCCGCGCCGGAGTCAACAACAGCAGCGCGTCAGCACGGCTGCCCGGCCCTGTCACCAGCAGCCGGTCAAGAGAGATCAACAAGCAGTCCTCAAGGCACAGCAGGAGCTGGCATCTCCAACGAGTCAACGCTGCAGGTTTAATGATGTGACACTTTGGCTCAAACCCCTCCTCTGATATAAGTTATCCATATGAAGATTACAGGAATTTAACTGGAGAATCCGGAACAATCTGGATATTTGTTTCAGACTAATCACAAAATAACAGTGACGTTTGGGTATAGCAGTCACAGGGGAAGGAAAAAAATGTCATGTTCATAAGTGATAGGAGCAGAATTAGGCCATTCGGCCCATGAAGTCTATTCCACCACTCAATCATGGCTGATTTATCTTTCCCTCTCAACCCCATTCTCCTGCCTTCTCCCTGACACTTGCGCTAATCAAGAATCTATCAAAGTCCGCATTAAAAATATCCATTGGCTTGTCCTCCACAGCCGTCTGTGGCAGTCAGATCTCAGTCAGATCTTGAAGGGAACTTGAGGTGTTCCAGAGATTTGCAACATGCTGCTTTTATGCTGCTTGATCTCCGCTAGTTAGCGAGATCCTGTCACAACATCAAGATCTGTCAGTGTCGACATCTCAAAATACGACAAGACAAGCACAAGCACAAACCTTCACCGTGGGAGAGGAGATGGAGACAGCTCACTTCGCAAACATCTTCCTTTTCCCATTGTCTCAACATGACCAACTCCAACCTGAAGGGGAATGTGTATGTAAGGGGGGTTCATTGGCAGCTGTGGACCTTGGTTAGGCCACATTGGAGCATTGAATGTAGTTCTGGTTGCCCCAATACAGGAAGGATGAGGAGGCTCTAGAGGGCGCAGAACAGGTTTACTAGAATACTGTCTTAGCAAAAACAGGAAGGCAGATTATTATCTAAATGGTGTCAAGTTGGGAAAAGGGGAAGTACAACAGGATCTAGGGGGTTCTTGTTCATCAGTCAATGAAAATAAACATGCAGGTACAGCAGGCAGTGAAGAAAGCGAATGGCATGTTGGCCTTCATAACAAGAGCTGAGTATAGGAGCAAAGTGGTCCTTCTGGAGTTGTACAGGGCCCTATTGAGACCACACCCTAATTTGAGGAAGGGCATTCTTGCTATTGAGGGAGTGCAGCGTAGGTTTGCAAGGTTAATTCCCGGGATGGCGGGACTGTCATATGCTGAGAGAATGGAGCGGCTGGACTTGTATACTCTGGAGTTTAGAAGGATGAGATCTTATTGAAGCATATAAGGTTACTAAGGGTTTGGACATGCTAGAGGCAGGAAACATGTTCCCGATGTGGGGGAGTCCAGAACCAGGGGCCACAGTTTAAGAATAAGGGGTAAGCCATTTAGAACGGAGCTGAGGAAACACTTTTTCACACAGAGTTGTGAGTCTGTGGAATTCTCTGCCTCAGAGGGCGCTGGAGGCCGATTCTCTGGATACTTTCAAGAGAGAGCTAGATAGGGCTCTTAAAGATAGCAGGGTCATGAGATATGGGGAGAAGGTGGGAACGGGGTACTGATTGGGGACGATCAGCCATGATCACATTGAATGGTGGTGCTGGCTCGAAGGGCCAAATGGCCTACTCCTGCACCTATTGTCTATTGAACTATTTTCTTCAAAGGACAGTGGAAACAGTCTTTTAATGTTTTAACAGCAAATATTGATAGATTCTTGATCAGGGAAGGTCATAGAGTTATACTGCGGGGCAACAGGCCCTTTGGCCCAACTTGCTCCAACCAACATTTCCTATTTACTAGTCCCACCTGTCCTTCGTTTGGTCCATATTCCTCTAAATCTGTCCTATATATGGACCTGTCTATTTGTTTCTTAAATGTTGCCTCAACTACCTCCTCTGGAAGCTTGTTCCATACACCCACCACCCTGTGTGTGAAAAGGTTACTCCTCAGGTTCCTAATAAATCTTTAAGAGTTGCTGCCTTACAACGCCAGAGATCCGGGTACACCCTCAGTACAGGTGCTGTCTGTATGATGCTTGTACGTTCTCCCTGTGACCCTGTCGGTTAACACCGGGTGCTCCGGTTTCCTCCCACATTCCAAAGACAGGCAGATTAATTGGCCTCTGTAAATAGGATAGAACCAGTGTACAGGGATCGCTGGTGGACACAAAATGCTGGAGTAACTCAGCAGGACAGGCAGCATCTCTGGAGAGAAGGAATGGGTGATGTTTCGAGTCGTGACCCTTCTTCAGACTGACGTCAGGGGAGAGGGAGATACATAGATAAGAAAGCGTGTAGGTGTGAAAACAGGACAAAGGGAATGGAGATCAAGGAAAATGTAAAATGGATCATTGTTAGCTGGGAGAAGGTAACAGCAAAACAACGGTGATCACTGGTTAGCACAGACGCAGTGGGCCAAAGAGCCTGTTTCCATGCTGTGTCTCCAAATAAACCTGCCACATGTCCTGTGAGTGACCAACATCATTCACAAGCCTTCAGGAGTTGTGACGAGACAGCACACTTGCATGGATAGGGGACATTTCGGATTGGGACCTTTCCTCAGTCTGAAGAAGGGTCCCAACCTAAATTCTCACCTATCCTTACAAGCATGCTATCTCTACACAACTTCTTCAGACTGAAGTGGCCCAACCTGAATCGTCACGTCACCTAAGCATGTTCTGACCCGCTGAGTTATTCCAGCACTTTGTGTCTTTTTGTGTATTAACCAGCATCTGTGTACAGTTCCTTGTTTCTACTCGAGGATACACGTGTGGTGCCAGGGCGGGAGCCTTAAGGTGACAGATCCCCACACTGAGAATTGCTGGCGGAAATACAAGGGCAAGAGGAAGAATTAGCACAGCCCACAATCGAACACCTTGACAGCAAAGACAGCCCCTCGCAGCAAGGATCAGAGTGTGGTGGGTTCGGGCTAGCCCACTGCAAAGGAAAGTAGCCTTTCTTTTGGCTATAGATGAGTCAGAAGGTCCACTGGTTGAATCCACTGATGAATCGCAGAGGACTAGATGCCTGTCCTCTGCAGTGGATTCCCCAACAATGGTTCAAGTCAGGTTGGTCGCACTATGAGCACAGATGCCCATTCGTATTCTAGTTGCTCGTGTTACTTCTCCCCTGTCCACATCATCTGTTGCCACATGCTCCACACATGCTCGAACCTTGCAGCGCCAATGTTAAACATGCATTACATGCAACTAACATCCAGTGCCATCCAAGGATAGGTGCACAATAAGCACAATTCAAATTCTCAGTGTGCTGTAACAAGCAGCAGCTGATTTTACACTTTAATGGGCCAGCGCAAAAGAATACGCTTTATACAATCGAATTCTAACCCAGAGTATGAGGGTTACAGAACCAAGGCAAAGATGGAAGTTATAATAAACATCAAGAATTAAATCAGCCGTTCCTCAATTTACAGACATGCAAGGGGGAGCAGTTTATGAAGTAAAACTTCAACAACAACAAAAATTTGGACAAAATGCATGCGTATTTTGTTTCAGTGTAATCCTTATAACAAAAATAATATGTATAGAGTCATAGAGTAGTCATCCAGCGCGGAAACACATCTTCCGTCCAACTGGCCCAGGCCAACATGTCCCATTTACACTAGCCCAACCTGCTTGCGTTTGGCCAACACACACCTGCCTGCCTTGGAAGAGATCTATAGCTCTCGTTGCCTGCGGAAGGCACCACGCATACTAGAGGACTCATCGCATCCCACACATCACTTGTTTGTCCTTCTGCCCTCAGGAAAGTGTTACAGGCCCATCAAAACACACACCACAAGATGAACACACAGTTTCCACCCCAAGGCTATCACCACTGAACTCTGCACTGAACATACACCCCCATAGCCAATATTTTGTACTGCCACAACACTCCACTGTGAATATTGCACATTCTGACGTTTTCTCGCCGTTTTTGTTATTCGTTATTACTTATCTGATACGTTGGAGCTCGTTGCGAACTTGTCCTATCCATGTACCTGTCCAAATAACTTTTAAACGTTGTGACAATACCTGCCTCAACGACCTCCTCTGGCAGCTCGTTCTATATACCCACCACCCTTTGTATACATACGTTGCGCCTCAGGTTCCTATTAAAATATTTCCCCCTTCACTTTAAAGCTGTGTCCTCTGATTCTCGATTCCCCTACTCTGGGTAAAAGACTGTGCATTTACCCTATCTATTCCTCTCATGGTCTTATAAGATCACCCCTCATCCTCCAAAGAATAAGTCCTCGCCTGCATATCCTCCCCCAATAGCTCACGCACTCATGTCCTGGTGACATGCTCATAAATCTTCTCTGCACCTTTTCCAGCTTAACAACATCTTTTTATGATAGACACAAACTAACGTCTTTCCTATAACAGGGTCAACTAAAGATAAGTATATCAATGGCTATATCATGAACATTTATTTATTACACGTTTAGTTTAATTTTGAGATATAGCACAGAAACAGGAGCATCGGCCCACCGAGTCTGTGCCGACCCACCATCCCCGTTCACTAGCACTAACACTAGGGACCATTTACAATTATACCTAATACAATCAACCTACAAACCTGTATGTCTTTGGAGTGTGGGAGGAAACCGGAGCACCCGGAGGAAACCCACGTGGTCATTGGGAGAACGTGTAAACTTCATATAGAGAGCACCCGTAGTCAGGATTGAACCTGGGTATCTGGGGCTGTGAGGCAGCAACTCTACCGCTGCGCCACCGTGCCGACCTAAAGATCACTCCTCATCCTCCTGCGCTCCCTATAGCTCAGGCCCTCAAGACCTGGCAACATCGTCGTAAATTATCTCTGCACCCTTTCCAGCTTGCGGACATTTTTCCTACAACAGGCTCAAATACAGACGAGTAGCTCAATGCCATCATAGTGAACATTTTGTAAATGACACATTTGTTAATGGAGAGATTACTGTAACTGAATGACACCTAAAAGGCCAAACTATCTTGCATGTGCTCAAGCATTGCGATGGAAGGCAATGTGTGCGTGCCTCCTTCCGAGTGAATGTCACCAGCTGCGTTTATTGTGTGGGATCTGTCAAACCGAGCGGCAGACAAGCTTCAGAAACACCAGCCTGTACATTGGTGAGACCCTCATGCGATGACGTTGATGAAATGGCCGTCTGATTTGGCTGAAAGGCAATGACTGTTTTAAATCGTGAGGTATTGTTATCCAGCAAAGACTAACTATCCTGGCTTCAATTCTTGAACGATCAATTCCAATGCAAATAAGGGGTGCAGCTTTTGACTGGAAAATAAATTGCATGAGCTTTGCAAGGCGAGGCAGCTCTGTAAGCAAAGCAGTTGAGGGTTTATAATAAAATTATTACATTACCTTAGGCTGGGCCTGTGTAAATTCAGCACCTACCTTGGAGATGTTGCTGGAGCGACTATTAGAATGGCCCAGGGGCTTCTCATTCTGCAAGAGAAAGGTAAAGCACGTTACCCTTCCCAACCAAAACAATCATGATCTAAAATAACTCTGCTGCTAACAAAAGCTTAACCTCCGTAAAGCAAGATTAACGGAAGTCATGAAAAACCAATTTGCTCAGTAACATTTCAGCAAAGGAAGGGAGAGCCAAGAATTAGAGCGACTCGGCGCTGACTCTGGCCTGTCACGTCACACAGACCACTGGGTGCCCGATCAAATCATCTGTTTTATCCTCTCCTCATTCCCGTCATCTTCATCCCGGATCTTACCAGTCGCCTACACACACACTCGCAGCAACCTACAAACCCCCATGTTACCGGGATGTGGGAGGAAACAGGAGTATCCGGAGAAAGCCCACACGGACTCGCACGAGAGAACGTAAGAACTCCAAACTTGTCCTTTGATCCCTGGCCATCTCCTAGCCTTTGTGGCTCATCAAGCATAGGTGGGCGGCACAGAGATATTGTGGCTGCCTTGCAGTGCCAGAGACTCGGGTTCGAGTTTGCACGTTCCCTTTATGACCTCGTGGGTTTTCTCTGGGTGCTCCGGTTTCCTCCAACATCCCAAAGACCTGCAGGTTTGTAGGTTCTTTGGCTTCTGTAAATGTCCCTAGTTTAGTTTATAAATACGACACGGAACAGGCCCTTCAGCCCACCGTGTCCGCGCTGACCAGTGATACCCGTACACTAGCACTATCTTACACACTAGGGACAATTTACAATCTTTACCGGTCAATTAACCGACAAACCTGTACGTCTTTGGAACGTGGGAGGAAACCGGAGCACCCGGAGAAAACCCACGTGGTCACGGGGAGAACGTATACACTCCTTATAGACAGCACCCGTAGTCAGGATTGAACCGGGGGCTCTGGCGGTGTCTCTACCGCTGCACCACCAGTGCGATGGATAGAACTAGTGTACGGGTGATCGTTACCCTGCATGGACCTGGTGAGCCTGTTTTAACCCTGTACCTCTGAACTAGATGAAAATGGGTAGCTCAATGTCAGAGCACCGAGCATGTATTCAGAGGGCCAGCTCTGTCACTGCTGCCAACTTCTGCCAGTTCACACAAGATTCCATCATCAGACACACATTCCACTTCCCTCCCTTTCAGTACTTTGAATGGGATCACTCCCTTTGCCATTCATGCCATGGGAATCCATCTGAGGCAACTCCCTACCTGGGCTTCCAAACAGATGGCCATCTTTGGTTTCCCAGCACCATACAGCACAGAAACAGGCCCTTCTGCCCAACACATCCACGCCGACCAACATGCCCATCTAAGCTAGTGCCATTTGCCCAAGCATGGCCCATATTCCTCCACACCTTTCCTGTCCATGTACCCATGGATCATACTGCTATAGGTCAGAAGTCAAGAGTGTTTAATTGTCATATGTACTGAAAGCAGAACTAAATTCTCACTTACAGCAGCATAACGGTAGTAAACACAGTAGGGTTATGGCGTCATGCGGCACAGAAACCAGCCCTTCAGCCCAACTTGCCCCTGCCGACCAAGATCATGCCCCACCTACACTACTCCCACCTGTCTGCCATTTGGCCCGTATCCCGATAAACCTTGTGTTTAAGAAGGAACTGCAGATGCTGGAAAATCGAAGGTACACAAAAAAGCTGGAGAAACTCAGCGGGTGCAGCAGCATCTATGGAGCGAAGGAAAAAGGCAACGTTTCGGGCCAAAACCCTTCTTCAGACTGATCGGAGGTGGGGGGGCGGGGAGAAGAAAGGAAAAAGGAGGAGGAGCTCGAAGGCTGGGGGATGGGAGGAGACAGCAGGAGGGCTGAGGAAGGGGAGGAGACAGCAAGGACTAACAAAATTGATAGAATTCAATGTTCATGCCCCCAGGATGCAGACTCCCGAAGCGGAATATGAGGTGCTGTTCCTCCAATTTCCGGTGTTGCTCGCTCTGGCCATGGAGGAGACCCAGGACAGAGAGGTCGGATACGGAGTGGGAGGGGGAGTTGAAGTGCTGAGCCACCGGGAGGTCAGGTTGGTTATTGCGGACCGAGCGGAGGTGTTCGGCGAAACGATCGCCCAACCTCCGCTTAGTCTCCCCGATGTAAATCAGCTGACATCTAGAGCAGCGGATGCAATAGATGAGGTTGGAGGAGATGCAGGTAAACCTCTGTCGCACCTGGAACGACTGCTTGGGTCCTTGAATGGAGTCGAGGGGGGAGGTAAAGGGACAAGTGTTGCATTTCTTGCGGTTGCAAGGGAAAGTGCCCGGTGAGGGGGTGGTACGGGAGGGAAGGGAAGAATTGACAAGGGAGTTATGGAGGGAGCGGTCTTTGCGGAAGGCAGATATGGGGGAGATGGGAAGATGTGGCGAGTGGTGGGGTCACGTTGGAGGTGGCGAAACTGACGGAGGATTACTTGTTGTATGTGACGGCTGGTGGGGTGAAAGGTGAGGACTAGGGGGACTCTGCCCTTGTTGTGAGTGGGGGGGATGGGCAGAGAGAGCAGTGTTGCGGGGTATGGAAGAGACCCTGGTGCGAGCCTCATCTATGGTGGAGGAGGGGAACCCCCGTTCCTTGAAGAATGAGGACATTTCAGATGCCCTGGTGTGGAACACCTCATCCTGGGAGCAGATGCGGCGTAGACGGAGGAATTGGGAGTTGGGTATGGAGTCCTTACAGGATGTAGGGTGGGAAGAAGTGTAGTCCAGATAGCCATTGGAGTCAGTAGGTTTATAGTGGATGTCGGTCAGAAGACTATCACCTGCGATGGAGATAGCGAGGTCAAGGAATGGTAGGGAAGTGTCGGAAATGGTCCAGGTGTATTTGAGTGTCGGATGGAAGTTAGTGGTGAAGTGGATGAAGTCAGTCAGTTGTGTGCGGGTGCAGGAAGTGGCACCAAAGCAGTCGTCAATGTAACGGAGGTAGAGGTCGGGGATGGGGCCCTGGTGAGTATTGAACAAAGATTGCTCGACGTAACCGACAAAGAGGCAGGCATAGCTGGGGCCCATGCGTGTGCCCATAGCTACGCCTTGTAAACCTCCCGATAAACCTTCCCTATTCCTGTGCCTGTCCAGTTGTCAATTAAATAGAAACATAGAAACATAGAAATTAGGTGCAGGAGTAGGCCATTCGGCCCTTCGAGCCTGCACCGCCATTCAATATGATCATGGCTGATCATCCAACTCAGTATCCCGTACCTGCCTTCTCTCCATACCCTCTGATCCCCTTAGCCACAAGGGCCACATCTAACTCCCTCTTAAATATAGCCAATGAACTGGCCTCGACTACCCTCTGTGGCAGAGAGTTCCAGAGATTCACCACTCTCTGTGTGAAAAAAGTTCTTCTCATCTCGGTTTTAAAGGATTTCCCCCTTATCCTTAAGCTGTGACCCCTTGTCCTGGACTTCCCCAACATCGGGAGCAATCTTCCTGCATCTAGCCTGTCCAACCCCTTAAGAATTTTGTAAGTTTCTATAAGATCCCCTCTCAATCTCCTAAATTCTAGAGAGTATAAACCAAGTCTATCCAGTCTTTCTTCATAAGACAGTCCTGACATCCCAGGAATCAGTCTGGTGAACCTTCTCTGCACTCCCTCTATGGCAATAATGTCCTTCCTCAGATTTGGAGACCAAAACTGTACGCAATACTCCAGGTGTGGTCTCACCAATACCCTGTACAACTGCAGTAGAACCTCCCTGCTCCTATACTCAAATCCTTTTGCTATGAAAGCTAACATACCATTCGCTTTCTTCGCTGCCTGCTGCATCTGCATGCCCACTTTCAATGACTGGTGTACCATGACACCCAGGTCTCGCTGCATCTCCCCTTTTCCTAGTCGGCCACCATTTAGATAATAGTCTGCTTTCCTGTTTTTGCCACCAAAATGGATAACCTCCATTTGTTTTTATCATGCCTGCCCCAACCACTTGCTCTGGCAGCTTGTTCCATATACCCACTACCCTCTGTGTGGAAATGGTTGCCCCTCAGGTTCCTATTAAATCTATTCCTAATTGAGCCTATGCCCTCTTTGGTTCTTAAAACAAATGTTTGGGCTCTATGAGTAGGTGCTACAGTTCAGGGCCCTCCAGCCATTGCTTACAAATTAGTTACATTATGCATTAATGACTCATGAACTATTTACTAAGTTGTAAATGAATGATTATTGATGATGTGTTAATGTTAAGTGCGTATGTAATAATATATTGACTTTATAAATATATATATGTCAGAAGTTATACATACACATATTAAATATAATTATATAGGAAACTGAGGAGCAACTTTTTCCACACAAAGGGTGGTGGGTGTATGGAACAAGCTGCCAGACAAGTGTAGCTGAAGTCTGACTAGAGTCTGAAGAAGGGTTTTGGCCCGAAACGTTGCCTATTTCCTTTGCTCCATAGATGCTGCTGCACCCGCTGAGTTTCCCCAGCACTTTTGTCTACCTTCGATATTCCAGCATCTGCAGTTCCTTCTTAAACACTATCACATAGATATTTGGACAGGCACATGGATAGGACAGTTTAGAGGGTTGTGGGCCAAACGCAGGCAGCTGGGACATGTTGGTCGGCGTGGGCTAGTTGGGCTGAAGGGCCAGTTTCTACTCTGTAAGACTCTATGACTTCAAGTTTTACAGATAATTTGACATATTAAAAGAGTGCTAGCACTGAAGACAGACACAGACGCTCAACACACTGACCACAAAGTGAACAGTAACTGTACAGTGTGAACAACAAAACATTCGGAGCTTGAAGATAAACCACACTGTGCTAAACTTGAACACTAACCTCTGATTCGCAAATAATGGACAAAAACCACAAACGCAATCATTATTTGCCAACTCCATAGTGCCAACTACATGGTTGACGTTCTTGTGTAGGAAGGAACTGCAGATGCTAATTTAGACCAAAGAAATGTTGGAATAACTCAGCGGGTCAGGCAGCATCACTGGAGAAAAGGATCAGGTGACGTTTCAGGTCGAGACCCTTCATCAGATTCACACATCCAGATTGAAGAATGGTTCAAATCTTCATCGATCCATATTCCCCAGAGATGCTGCCCGACCCGCTGAGTTACTCCGGCTTTTTGTCATAGAGTCATAGAGTGATACAGTGTGGAAACAGGCCCTTCGGCCCAACTTGCCCACACCGGCCAACATGTCCCAGCTAAACTAGTCCCACCTGCCTGCGTTTGGCCCATATCCCTCTAAACCTGTCCTATCCATGTACCTGTCTAACTGTTTCTTAAATGCTGGGATAGTACCAGCCTCAATTACCTCCTCTCGCAGCTTGTTCCATACAGCCACCACCCTTTGTGTGAAAAGGTCACCCCTCAGATTCCTATTAAATCTTTTCCCCTTCACCTTAAACTTATGTCCTCTGGTCCTCGATTCCCCAACTCTGGGGCAAGAGTCTCTGTGCATCTACCCGATCTATTCCTCTCATGATTTCATACATCTGTCTCCGATTGCGTTCTTGGTTCATTTCAGGCAACACCAGCCGTGGCCAACTACAGGGCCACAGCCAGCATCCTGCACATGGGGTGGGTGGGCCCAGCAACCTATTAAGTGCACGTCTGTGTTTCTATGCACATACAGCTATGGTTTTCATAGCCATTTCTATGGTTCTTAAAGTTCGAACGTTGTTTCCCCTGCCCCTCGCAGAATCCGAAGACACAGCATGGGTACAGGCCCTTCGGCCCATCAGGTCTATGCTGACCATCGGTCACCCATTCACACTAGTTCTGTGTTATCCCTCTTTCTCATCCACTCCCTACACACTGGGGGCAATTTACAGGGGACCAATTGACCCTCAATCCTGCGTGTCTTTCGGATGTGGGAGGAAACCGGAGCACCCAGAGGAAACCCACGCAGTCACTTGGAGAATGTTCAAACTCCATCAGCTAAGGTCAGGATTGAAGCCGGGTCTCTGGCGCTGCGAGACCAGCTGTCGCACTGTGCAGCCCAAATACATCTATTGTACTTGAGTTTGACCTGATTTATCTATGTAACACGTCTTTGGAATATGGGAGCGGCCACAGGAGAGCGTGCAAACTCCCTGCAGACAGCAACCGAGGCCAGGATCGAACTGGGGACTCTGGCTCTGTGGGGCAGCAGCTCTACCAACTGCATCTTGTCCTGTGTACACTTGGAATGTTGTCTGATATAAACTGCACACCATTCTCTGATATCCACCATTTTAAGTCACACAAGTCTAACCACTGCCCTACCTTAGTAAACTACTGTGGATGTGGTATAAGATTGCAATACATACTTCAGCTTGCAATTATGGATTGGTCACCTAGTATCACTGAAAATTTATGCCATTATGGTTTGTTGTACATTCACTTCCGCAGTTGCTTTCAGGTGCCTGTAAAGATGCAGCAAGCAAGAATTTCATTGTTCTGAGCGCAATGCATATGACAATAATCTGAAGGGTCCTGACCCGAAACGCCATATAAGATAAGGCTGTATTTAGTGATCAATTCTGGCCGCCATGTTATAGGAAAAAATGTTGTTCAGTTGGAAAGTACGCAGAGAAAATTTGCAAGGATGTTGCCAGGACTCGAGGGACTGAGCTGTAGGGAAGGTTGAGCAGGCTGAGACTCTATTCCCTGGAGCACAGGATGATGAGGGGTGATCTTATAGAGATGTATAAAGTCATGAGAGGAATAGATCAGGTAGACACACAGAGTTTCTTGTCCAGAGCAGGGGAGTCGAGAACCAGAGGGTATAGGTTTACGGTGAAGGGGAAAGATTATATAGGAATCTGAGGGGTAACATTTTCACACAAACGGTGGTGGGTGCATGCAAAGAGCTGCTGGAGGAGGTAGTTGAGGCAGGGACGATGACAATGTACAAGAAGCAATTAGACAGGTTCATGGATAGGACAGATTTAGAGGGATATGGGCCAAACGCAGGCAGGTGGGACTAGTGTAGAATGGATCTCATGGTACCCCAATTCAATGGAGCAAGTCTGTGTCGTTGTTCCTTCGCAAGGGGGAGACAGGAGGGATTCTGCTCCCCAGCACCATCCCCTGGCTTTGGGAACCGGAGTTTATGGGTTCACCACGCAACCCAGCAACACAGAAACCAGCCACTCCAACCCAACCTATTCCCAATTTGGCTTGCAGTTGAAGATTGGCAATCCTAACTTGTTCAGGCCCGGAGAAACCACAAGCCCAAAACATCCTGGCAAATCCCACCACTCTCTTCCCGCCCCAGTCCCAAAATGAAGACAATGATTCACCAGTGAGGTAGCCTTTTACTCGTGTCGACGTGGCCCACACCAGCAGTGATGCCAAGAAGATTACCATCTAGGTTCATTATCCAAATATGCAGTCAAATACACAAAAGACAAACTCAAAACATGGTACGCCCTTCTGATTAAATGGCTTTTCACTGAACTCTGTTAACAGTCCTGAGCCCTATCAGCTCTGCTGCACAACACAGAGCAGCCTTGGAACCAAAGATCTTAGAGCAGAGCTCTCTGCTATAAGATCTTTGCTTGGAACGATACGTACAGTGCCATTACAAAAGGAACCCCACACACCTACCATTCATGTGAATGTAATCTGAATCTGGAGCAGGCCACCAGGGAGTTCATGTATGCATGCAATAGTTGCTAAGCGACTGCAAATCCCGGGAGCAGTCATGAAAGATCACTATATGAACACCACAACTTGCTAACGGGTTGGGATAACTCCGGCCCCTGCTTGCCCCCAAAGACCGGGAACTAAAGAGCAGGGTGGGGGGAGTCAGTGGCGGCAGACGATGGACAAAGGGCCGCTCAGAAGAACCGGGGGCATTACCTTCAAGATCAGCTGCGGGAGGCAGCCCCAGGGCACAAAGGTTGAAGTTGGACAGGCGAGGAGAAGGGCAACAGTTTGCGGGGCAACTAGACAGAGGCGACGGCTGCAACGTGCCTTTATGGCCAGCTGAGGTCGGAACTGTGAGAATAGTGCCACATCACCCATCCTTTTTCTCCAGAGACGCTGCCTGGTCCGCTGAGTTACTCCAGCATTTTGTGTCCATCTTCGATGTAAACCAGCGTCTGCAGTTCCTTCGTACAAATGCTGCTTGGCCCGCTGAGTTACTCCAGCACTGTCTCCACCTTTGGTTAGTGGGATATGGGCCAAAAGCAGGCAGGTGGGACCAGTGCAGATTGGACATGTTGGTCTGTGTGGGGAAGTTGGGCCGAAGGGCCTGGTGTAAAGACTCTATAACTAAACCAGCATTTGCAATTCTGTGTTTCTACTTAAGGTTTAGTCACCTCTATTACACAGGAAAAGCAGGATGTAATTTACAATGCACCAATTCCAATGAACAGCAGTGGTGTATGGAACAGGCAACCTGCTTCAGCCTTGGTGGTTGCTGGGTAGAAATCAGGCAGGGCATCAGCAGAACGCTTTAATATCGAGCAGCGGGATTTTCTTCACCCACTGAGAAGCATACTGAGCCCCAGTCGCCCCAGTCACCCCAGTCACAATAACAAAGGGAATGACAAGTTATCAGCACATGTACTCAGGTCCAACAGACAGCAATAGACAATAGACAATAGGTGCAGGAGTAGGCCATTCGGCCCTTCGAGCCAGCACCGCCATTCAATGTGATCATGGCTGATCATCCCCAATCAGTACCCCGTTCCTGCCTTCTCCCCATATCCCCTGACTCCGCTATTTTTAAGAGGTCTATCTAGCTCTCGCTTGAAAGCATCCAGAGAACCGGCCTCCACCCCCCTCTGAGGCAGAGAATTCCACAGACTCACCAATCTCTGTGAGAAAAAGTGTTTCTTCGTCTCCGTTCTAAACTCCTCAGAGCAGAGTTGCTGAGGTAGGATAAATAGTAAGAAACACGCCTCCATGGTACAGCTGTCTAAAACCAGAGGGCATGGGTTTAAAGTGAGGCGTAAGAGAGTTTGTGGAGATCTGAGGAAGTATTCTTTCAAATGGAGAGCAATTGCACTCTGAAATGTGCCTTCAGCTTTGTTTAGAGACACATCATGGAAACAGACCCTTTGGCCCACCAAGTCTGTGCCGACCAGCGACACTAACCGACACACACAAGGGACAATTCAACCGAAGACAATGAACCTACAAACCTGTACGTCTTTGGAGTGTGGGGGGGGAACCAGTGCACCCGGAGAAAAGCCACACAAGTCATGGGGAGAACGTACAAACTCCGTACAGACAGCACCCATATTCTGGGTTTCTGGCGCTGTAAGGCAGCAATTCTACCGTTGCATCACCGTGCCATCCCAATTTTGGGGGGATGGGGGTGGTCACAAGCTAGTACTCTCACATCATTTGAAAAACATATTGAATCGCCAAGGCTTAAACAGCTACATACCAAGTGCCGGTAAACAGGATAGAACATAAATAAGACCCAAACACATCGGAGCAGAATTAGGCCATTCGGCCCAGAGTCTACTCCACCATTCGATTTTTCCCTCTCAACCCCATTCTCCTGCCTTTTCCCGGTAACCTTTGACGCCCTCCTAAATCAAGAATCTATCAATCTCCGCTTTAATAAACCCCAATGTCTTGGCCTCCACAGCTGCCTGTGGTTGTGAATTCCACAGATTCACCGCCCCTAGCTAATGAAATTCCTCAACTCCATTCTAAAGATACATTCTTTGATTCTGAGGCTGTGCCCTCAGCTTCTTGACTCTCCCATTACTGAAAACATCCTTCCCACGTCCACACTGTCTAGTAGCTAGCTAGGTATTCAATGGGTGGCATGGAGGTAGAGGGATGAAGGGCCTGTTTCTGTGTTTATTTTAGTTTAGAGATACAGCGCGGAAACAGGCCCATCGGCCCACCGAGCCCGCATTGACTGGCAATCCCCAAACATTAACACAATCCTACACACATTAGGGACAATTTACACTTATACCAAGCCAATTAACCTACAAACCTGTACGTCTTTGGAGTGTGGGAGGATACCGAAGATCTCTGGGGGAAAAAACCCCACGCGGTCACGGGGAGAACATACAAATTCCATACAGACAAGCACCCATAGTCGGAATCGAACCGGGTCTCCGGCGCTGCAAGGGCTGTGAGGCAACAACTCTACTGCTGTGCCAGCGTGCCGCCCTTGTTTCTCTGATGGCGAGAGATCCATCCTTTTCCTCACCCACCTCATCATGCTCCCCTCTCATCATGCCTTTCCCCCCCCCCCCCCACTCCCTCTCTCTCCCACTACCCCATTCCCACAATCTCCATTTTCCTTTTCACAGTTCAGAAAAACTGTTAAACAATTGTTTTAATACTGTGACTAAAACTGCAATTAAAATGCACTAAATTTTTAATTGCCCAATTAACGGCAAATGTTTCAATCGCACGACAGTCCTAATCATAACTTAAAGAATTGATAACATATTATAATGTTTAAGTGCAGATTTCAGATAATAAACAAGGAAATAAATATGTTGCAGCAATTAACAACTGTAAATTTAGTCAAAAGGGGAGAAAAAGTATGTGTTAGCTTGAGGAAGCAGATATCGTACAGGGCAGAATCAGAGTGGCTAAACAGGGACAACATAGGTTCACCAAGATATTACCTGGATGTGGGCCAAACCGGATTAACTTAGATGAACAGCATGGACAAGTTGGGCTGAAGGGTCTGTTTCCATGCTGTACAATTCACGCCCTATGCACTAACTGACTGCCTCACTTCGGCTTAGTTTAGAGACACAGCCTTTGGCCCACTGAGTCCGCACCGACCAGCAATCCCTGCACATTAACACTACCCAACACACACTAGGGACAATTTTACATTTATACCAAGCCAATTAACCTACAAACCTGTACATCTTTTGAGTCTGGGAGAAAACCGAAGGTCTTGGAGAAAACCCACGCGGGTCACGGGAGAACGTACAAACTCCGTACAGACAAGCACCGGTAATCAGGATGGAACATGGGTCTGCGGCGCTGTGAGGCAGTAGCTCTACCTCAACGCCACCGTGCCGTCTCCCGCCCATAAATAGAGACCCCCACTTTGGTACAAATATTTTGGCTGCAGGATGCCCTGGGGCATTCTGAAGAGGCTGAAAACCTTTCTCTCCCAAAGGCTGATGAGAAGGAGATATCTCCACAACGGGAGAGGATGCTACTTGTAATCAGTCAAAACATTGTTCCTTTGAGGCGGAAATAATCCTGTGCCTGCTACGAACGTACAGACACAAACATCAAATGCGGGGCACCGCAAACTGCTGGTACCGAGGTCAGATAGTAATCAAATCAGTATCAAATATCTCCCTGCAGGCAGACAGCAGCAAAGGTGGGCTGTCTCTTGTGGTACCAGGCACTGGAGCCTCCGATTACCCCACTTATCAACCTGCATCGTGAGGTGTGCTCTTTGCAGGGGTCAGGATCAAACCCAGGTCTCTGGTGCTGCGAGGTAGAAACGTTACCGCTACGCCACCATGCTACCCCAAACATGCCGGTTTGTAGGCTAATTGGCCTCTGTAAATTGCCCCTCTAGTGAGTAGGGAGTGGATGGAAAACTGGGATCACATAGGACTGGCGTGAACGGGTGATTGATGGCCACTGTGGACTTGGTGGGCCGAAGGACCCGTTTCAATCACAACAGAATGGGCCTCGGAACGAACCCCAGTTGCAGCCCACAGTAAACACCAATTCTCTGGCAGCAAGACATCTTGCCCAGCTGTGACAGAACTCAGGACATCTCAAAGAATTTAGTCATGTGAATTATGTGGGGCTTTAATACAGCCTTCGGTTTCAAATTGTAAGTGAGCAGGTTAGCTCACAGAATGGAAGCACAGACAGCAAATACTGTTAAACAAAAGACACAAAGTAGTGGAGTAACTCAGCGGGCCAGGCAGTGTCACTAGAGAACATGGATAGATGACGTTTCAGGTGGGAGACGATTCCTCAGACTGACTCGTTCAGTAGAAGAAGAGCCCCGACCCGAAACAAATTCAGTCTGAAGAAGGGTCCCTACCCGAAACGGAATCAGTCTAAAGAAATGTCCCAACCTGAAACAGAATCATTCTGAAGAAGATGATCTTCAGACGAGCTGCTGTAGGAGGTTGTTGAGGCAGATACTATTGTAATGTTTGAGAAACATTTGAAACATTTAGACAGGTACGCGTATAGGAATAGAGGGATATGGGCCAAATGCAGGCATGTGGGTCTAGTGCAGATGGGACATGTTGGTCAGTGTGGGCAAGTTGGGCCGAAAGGGCCTGTTTCCACACAGTAGGACTCTGCGACCATATGGGCCCTGGCCCAAAATGTCACCGATCCACGTTCTCCAGAGATGCTGCCTGACCCGCAGAGTTACTCCAGCACTTTGTCTCTTTTTTTGGAAACTAGCATCTGCAGTTCCTTGTGTTTAAGAAAGAACTGCAGATGCTGGAAAATCGAAGGTACACAAAAATGCTGGAGAAACTCAGCGGGTGCAGCAGCATCTATGGAGCGAAGGAAATAGGCAACGTTTCGGGCCGAAACCCAGTCTGAAGAAGAGTTTCGGCCCGAAACGTTGCCTATTTCCTTCGCTCCGTAGACGCTGCTGCACCCACTGAGTTTCTCCAGCATTTTTGTGTACCTTCTGCAGTTCCTTGCTTCTACAGGAAATACTGTTTATTGATTCACTTTGATGTTTTTACAGGAGGTATTGTTTCATAGGAGGAAGTTTTCTGATCTTGTTGTACAGTTCCTGAGCAATGTATGCTTTGATGCTGGATTTTAATCCCCCAAATGGGTCATATTTTGATTCAATCCACAGGGTATTTAGAAGCGAACAAGTTTACGATGTGATGCCTCTTCATCTTGCATCATGACTAACTTATTTGCTCAGGGATCTTAAATTTCCTGGGTTTTATTTGACGGCGTGCCTTCAGGGTGCTTGTACAGGTATTACCATGTTGTGCTATATTAAGAAGGTCCCTAGGCAAATGCACCAACTTGTTGTTGGTATTAAAATGTGACGGCTGATAGACAATCAGAAAGCTGCTGCCACCGCCTACATTTTTTCCTATTCTGGGTTCTACACCTGCCCTAGGGATACCCAGTCATATGACTGAGTGGTGCAATCACAGACAAAACAAACCGCGTCAAAGGCCGTCACGGTTAGTTCTGTGGTTAGAATTGAAAGGTTCAGGCCCAGGCATGTCTTGCTGCTTATTGGGTTGTTCAGATCAGTGAATTCTCACAGCAATCCCACTCCCCCACTAATTTCCTGTAAACTAGTCTCTCTCACGAGCCTGCCCACTCCGCCCCTCCCTTCAACCCCCCACTCTTTTTTAATCCACAGGGCGGCACGATGGCGCAGCGGTAGAGTTGCTGCCTCACAGAGCCAGAGGCCTGGGTTCGATCCTGACTACGGGTGCTGTCTGTACGGAGTTTATATGTTCTCCCCGTGGGTTTTCTCCGAGATCTTCGGTTTCCTCCCACACTCCAAAGACGTCCAGGTTTGGTAGGTTAATTGGCTTGCTATAAAAGTAAAAATTGCCTCTAGTGTGTGTAGGGTAGTGTTAATGTGCAGGAATCGTTGGTCGGCGTGGACTCGATGGGTCGAAGGGCCTGTTTCTGCACTGAATCCCTAAACTAAACGGTCTCCGGGAATGAAGGAACAACCCAATGCATCCGGGAGAAACCGATGTAGTCACAGGGAGAAAGTTCAAAATTCCCCCAAAGACTCCAACCACCTGGGTCACCAGAGCTGTTTGGCAGCAGCACTACCCCCCCCCCCCCCCCCTTCACAAGATTTAGTCATAGAGTGTGTAAACAAGCCCTCCAGTCCAACTTGCCCATGCCGAGCAATATGCCCCATCTACGCTAGTCTCACCTGCCCGCGTTTGGCCCATATCCACAATGTACCTGTTCAAATGTCTTTTAAATAACTTGATCATTACCAAAAGTCTCATCCCTCTGTTCAAACTCCTCCATGACTTCATCCCTTCCTCTTCCTGCAGTCCCCCTCCAGCCTTACAATTCTGCACAGTTCCGTTTAGCTTATTGTCACGTGTACAGGGGGACAGTGAGAAGCTTTTGTTGCATGCTAACCTGCCGGCGGAAAGACAATACACGATGCCTGACCAGGAACAGGGCACGATAGATAATCTTGACGTAAACTGAGATAGAGTCGTCTGCCGTGGATGAAATCCAAATCCCAGTCAGAAGGGATTGTGAAGCAAACAAAAGCTACAGCCAAAAAATATGTAGGAAATACTAGAAACGCTCAAGAGGTCAGTCAGTGTCTGTGGAGACCAAGAGAGAGTTGACTTATTATGTTGATGCTACATAGCCCTGCGATACGGTGATCCTGGAATCGAGAGGCGCAGGTTCCAGGATCACCGTATCACTGCAGCTCCGTATTAATCCAATAAATGACTTGGAATGAAATCTAATCTCAGTATCACTGACATTGAAACTACTGGATTGTTGACAGCCAACATACACAAGGTCCACTCACGCCCCAGCCATTCTCTCGTCTCCTCTCTCACTCCAGACAGAAAATACAAATGTTTGAAAGCATGTTGCACCAGATTCAAGAACAGCTTCTTCCCCACTGTTATCAGACCCTTGAACGAACCACTCAAACTCATTCCTCAATCTTTCAATCTACATCATTGTGGCCCTTGCACTTTGACTTTTTAATCTTCATTTTGTCTGTAGCTGTAACACTACATTCTGTACTCTATTTTCTCTACTGTTATACACATGTATGGTATAATTTATCTGCTTAACACACAAAACAAAGGTTTTTGCTATATCTCAGTAATACGGCACAGCGGAGCAGCTGGTAGTACTGCTGCCTCACAGCACCTGAGACCCGGGTTCAATCCTGAACACGGGTGCTGTCTGTGCGGAGTTTGCACATTCTCCCCGTGACCGCGTGGGTTTTCTCCGGGTGCTTGTCTCCTCCCACATCTCAAAGACGTGCAAGTTTGTAGGATAATTGGCCTGAGTAAATTTCCACCAGTGTGTAGTGAGGAGTGAATGAGAAAGAGGTCTAACGTTGAAGATCGATGGTTAGTGTGGACTCGGTGAGCCGAATGGCCTGTTTCAAAGATAGTCCAAGGGTCTCCAATGAGGTAGATAGTATCTCACGACCGCTCTCTAGTTGTTGATAGGATGGTTCAGTTGCCTGATAACAGCGGCCCCAAAACGTTGCCTATTTCCTTTGCTCCATAGATGCTGCTGCAATCGCCGAGTTTCTCCAGCCCTTTTGTCTACCTTCGATATTCCAGCAGTTCCTTCTTAAACAAATCTATTAGGGACAGGTTGGCAGTGATGTAAAAATCCAACAAAAGAAATGGGCGGCACTGTGGCACAGCGGTACAATTGCTGCCTTACAGCACCAGAGACCCGGGTTCAATCCAGACTACGGCTGATGTCTGTGCGGAGTTTGTACCTTCTCCCCATGACCTGCGTGGGTTTTCTCTGAGATCTTCGGTTTCCTCCTACACTCCAGAGGTGTACAGTTTGGAGGTTAATCGGCTTGGTACAAGTGTAAATTGTCCCTAGTGTGTGTAGGATAGTGTTAGTGTGCGGGGATCGCCAGTCGGCGCCGACTCGGTGGGACAAAGGTGCCAGATCTCGACACCCTCTGCAATCACAAAGGTATTACAGCACACCCTGGCATCATCGCCAGCCAAGTCTGCACAGGTCAGGCACGTAGCACGCCGGTCGAAGAGCCCACGGCTGTGGGTATTTGCTGTGGTCTCCAGGCAACAGAGCAGTGCATCTCCAAAAGCAGATGGGATCCCTGCCGAGATTGACAACCGCGGCAGGCTGATGAGCACAGACTGACCCAGCACGTCACATCCATCTGAGTCACCACCACCCCACCCCCAACCAACACGCTGCATTTCACAAGACACGTTTGTATTAACATCCTGTCTCTTTCTACATCCTGCTCATTCCAAAGTCCCTTTGAGCTAATGAACCAAAGTGCACTCTCTGCCGGTCCTCAATTTAGAGTATTGTGTTCAGTTCTGGGCTAAACGCAGTGGGAAAGACATTGTTACGTTGGAAATGGTGCAGAGAAGATTTACAAGGATGTTGCCAAGACTCAAGAGCTACAGGGAGAGGTTGAGCAGGCTGGGACTCTATTTTCTGGAATGCAGTAGGATGAGGGGTAATCTTATAGTGTACAAAGTCATGAGAGGAATAGATTGGTTAGACATACAGAATATCTTGCCCAGCGCGGGGGTATTGAGAAGCAGAGGGATTAGGTTTAAGGTGAAGGGGGAAAGAATTTATAGATATCCGAGGGGTGCATTTTTCACGTAGTGGTGGGTGTATTGACGAGCTGCTGGAGGAGGTCATGAGGCAGGGACTATTGCACCTTTTTAGGAGTAATTAAACAGTTACATGGATAGGACAGGTTTGGAGGGATATGGGCTAAATGCAGGCAAGTGGGACGTGTAGATGGGACATGATATTGGTCGGTGTGGGCAAGTTGGGCCGAAGGACCTGTTTCCATGCTGTATGACTCTATGACTCTGTTGCACAATGGGGAAGTTTCAATTTGGACACGACAAAATTGCAAAAGGACACAGATGACCTCAGGAAGGGTACAGTCCATAATGGCCCATTGTTGGCTGGGGGAGGTGAGATAATACGAGGGATAAGGATGCAACCGGTGGAACTGGTGGGACGACTTGGGAGGGGGAGGCTGGGGAGAGAGGTGTGAGGGGAGGAAATGCTGAAGTTAGCTGGAATTACAGACATCATTGTTCCTACCGCTGGGTTGTAAACTGACCAAGCGGATATGCGGTGCAATCAGCTGAAAGATCAATCGGAGTGTTTGTTTTGACACCAGTTATAACTAAATGGTGTCCCCTGTGCACAGGGGAAGCAGTCCTCAGTTCTGCACCAAACTAGTATAGAGTCACATACGTGGAAACAGGCCCTTCGGCCCAATTTGCCCACAACGGCCAACATGTCCCATCTACATTAGTCCCACTTGCCTGTGCTTGGTCCATATCCCTCCAGACCTGTCATATCCATGATAGGATGGTTCAGTTGCCTGATAACAGAGGCGAAGAACTGTCCCTGAATCTGGAGGTGAGCGTTTTCACACTTCGGTACCTCTTGCCCGATGAGATAGGGGAGAAGAGGGAGCCAACATGGTTGGCTTCTATCTAATCAGTGAGTTTGGCCAGCAAGCAGCTCTATTAGGGACAGGTAGACAAAAGTGCTGGAGAAACTCAGCGGGTGCAGCAGCATCTATGGAACGAAGGAAATAGGCAACGTTTCGGGCCCGAAACGTTGCCTATTTCCTTCGCTCCATAGATGCTGCTGCACCCGCTGAGTTTCTCCAGCACTTTTGTCTACCATATCCATGTACCTGTTATATTGGTTCTTAAAACTTACAACTAGCATGCTGGGTTGTTTCCCGCTCAACAGAATTACAGGCGAAAGCTGCATTTCACTAGGGTCCCGACCCAAAGCCACATGTTATAGTGTCAGATAGCACGGAAACAGGTTCTGCGGTCCAACTTGCTCCTGCCGACCACCTAAGTTTGGACCAAAGATCTTATTGCGAGCAAGATAGACCACTCGACGAAAAAGACGTAGTACGGTCATGGGCAGATTCATGGGTAATTTTCGGCCCCATTTCCGTAACCGGCTTCCGTCTCCGCACCAAAGATCCCATAGGATACTAGTGCGGAGACGGAAGCCGGTTACGGAAACATCCTCGTAAAAATAAAAGTTATTTGGTAAAAATCTTCTCATCATTTTCAGAATTGTAATTTATTAACACAAACCGTTCCCCCGCAACGTTGATTACACTGCGAGTCGGGTCGGGTTACTGAAATGGATGAAAAAAAGGCCCACGTTCCGTTCCGTTGCGTACTACACGTCAGCCCATTGCATTTAGAAGGAATGATCTATCTTGTTCTGCTATAGGATCTTTGGTTTGGCCCTTCACTGGTAATCAAGTACGCCCAGGGCTCTTTAAACATCAACATCACTCAATCCCTCACCATTTTACAAGCAATCTGCTTATTAATGATGCACATCAATGTGGATCACTTCACAGTTTTTTCAACTTCCTTTCCATCTGTTGTGTTCTAACCCACTCATTCTTCTTGTCTCTACCTCCTACACCCCCCCCCCCCCCTACACCCACAACATCTTACATTTTCCCCTATAATTTCCATGCTCTTTGATGATGTTTTTCAACACACCACATACATCAAACAGTTGGTGATGGCAGAGCTGTAGACGTGGTCTACACGATCTTCAGCAAGGCTTTTGATATGTTTGTAAGTTCACAAGTGATAGGAGCAGAATTAGGCCATTCAGCCCATCAAGTCTACTTCGCCATCCAATCATGGTTGATCTATCTCTCCCTTTTAACCTAATTTTCCTGCCTTCTCCCCATAACCCCCGACACCAGTACTAATCACGAATCTGTCTATTTGTGCCTTAAAAATATCCATTGACAGCCTTCTGTGGCAGTGAATTCCATAGATTCACCACCCTCTGACTAAAGAAGGTTCCACATGGTAGGCTGTTCTGGAAGGTTAGATCGCAAGGGATCCAGGGAGAGCTAGCTGATGAGATTGAAAATTAACTTCATGGAGGGAAGCATAGTGTGATGGCGGTTGTTTTTTTGCCATCGGTGATGTCCTCCCGACTGGAGGCCTCTGAGTAGTGGTGTGCCCCAGGGATGGGTGCTGGGTCCTCAATAATAAACCATAGACAGACACAAAGTGCTGGGGTCACTCAGCATCTGGGGTGGAAGATTGCAACCTTCACGTGGTCCGCCCTGTTTCGACGAATGCAATCAACCTGGCATGCACAATCAAATAAGATCAAATAGAACAAGTTGTTCTACACCTTTAGGCTGTGCACGCCATATGCAAGAAGATGACTCAGCATCTTAAAAGATGCTGAGTCAGTCAGGCAACATCGCTGGAGAAAATAGATAGGTCTAACAAACCAATACCAATAGCATGCAAAACAAAGTTCTTCACTGTGCCATGCCAGAGGAAACTGAGTGGCCGGTTTATGCCACACAATCAATACAATCAGTTTTATTCGTCACTTGCACATAAAGTGCCAATGAAATGAATTTGCCAGCAGCGGTACAATGAAAAAGAACACACAATACACAATAAAAATTTAACACAAACAGCATTTATCACTATGGTGGAAGGCATAAAATTTGGCCAGTCCTCCTCCATTTTCCATTTCCCCCCGTGGTCGGGACCTCAACCCTCCACCGCTGCGGGCATCCTTTTGATTGAAAGTCCAGGTAAGTCCTGAAACGCTGCCTCCCCCACCGGAGACCGCGGCTTCAGGTTGGTGCAGGACGGCAGTCGAAGATTTAAAGTTCGCGCCGCGCCGCAGCCAGAAGCAACGCAGACCGCAGGGGCGGCGGTCAAAGCTCCCCTCCAGGGGTCCCCGGCGGTGGTAGAAGTTGGCCG
The DNA here is from genome assembly GCF_010909765.2 of Amblyraja radiata. Classification (NCBI taxonomy): domain Eukaryota; kingdom Metazoa; phylum Chordata; class Chondrichthyes; order Rajiformes; family Rajidae; genus Amblyraja; species Amblyraja radiata. The sequence goes on along the minus strand of NC_045992.1, from coordinate 15,086,858 downwards.
CGGGCCGACGGTGGTGGCTTCTTCTTCTCCCGGGTCCCCAACGAGGGATCCCAGGCTGCGGACGCCGCGCCAGCTGGAGCTCAGCCAACACCTTAAAACAGCCAACACCTTAAAACAGCCAACACCTTAAAACAGACAAGCTGATGGCTATATACATGTAGAACTAGATCCATCAACAACACAGCAATAGATGACAGCTCCATCCATCTTGTCAAAAGTCTCTCTGCTCTCACTGAGGGGGATCCATTTACATGATTCATAAATAGACATCATTTGCACATAATTCTCCTCCACTGATGCGTTTCTGCGGATACCGCTGCAACGTAGCTGTTGCATTGGCGTCAGTCATATTTAGTTTAGTTTAGAGATACAGCAGGGAGGCAGGCCCTTTGGCCCACGGAGTCCGTGCCGGCCAGCGATCACTCCATACGCTATCCTACTCACTAGGGACAATTTACAGAAGCCAATTAACCTACAAACCTGCACGTCTTTGGAATGTGTGAGGAAAACCGGAGCACCCGGACAGTCAAGGGGAGAACGTACAATCTCTGTACTGACAGCCCCCATAATCAGGTTGGAACCCGGATCTCTGGCTCTGTAAAGGGCCTGTCCCACTTACGCAATTTTTTTTCCGCGACTGCCGGCACCCGTCATAGTCTCGGCAGATCGCCGAAAATTGTCGCGGGGTGACACCTGTTTGGTCGTGAGTAGTCGCCCAAAGAGTCGTACCTTTTTCTGGTCACCGCTGGATATTCAACATTTTGAAAAATTTCGGCGACCTGCTGGAACGATGACGGGTGCCGGCAAGTCGCCGAAAAAAATCACGTTAGTGGGACAGGCCCTCAAGGCAGCAACTGTACCGCTGCAGCACAGTGCTGTGCCTGTACAGAACTCTTTAAGTGGAATAAATAGACTGTATCTGCTGAAAGGCACAGAGTTTGTTGTCAGTCGTGCCCGACTCAAAGTGGTGTAAATTGCTTAGTTTAGATTATTATTATTGTCATTTGTACCGATGTACAATGAAAACCTTTTTTGTTGCGTGTTATCCAGTCAAAGGAAAGACTGCACATGCTTACAATCAAGCCTTCCGCAGTGTACAGATACAGGACAAAGGGTATATACTTTAGTGCAATATAAAGACTGATATGGCCCTATGGAAGGCAGTTCAAAGGATTCCAATGAGGTAGATGGGAGGTCAGGTCCGCAGCTGATGAGAGGACTGTTCAGTTGCCTGATAACAAACAGCTGGGAAGAAACCGTCCCTGAATCTGGAGGTTTAGGAAAGAACTGCAGTTGCTGGAAAAATCGAAGGTAGACAAAATTTTTTGTCTACCTTTGAATCTGGAGGTGCGCGCTTTCAAATTTCTGTAACTCTTGCCTGATGGGTGAGGGGAGAAGAGGGAGTGGGGACATTGTCGCATCGTTGTTTGTGGAAAGTTTTTTTGCTGGGTGTTAATGCTGCATTTCCTCCGACAACAACTACACTTCAAACAAAAATAGACGTAAAATGCTGGAGTAACTCAGCGGGACAGGCAGCATCTCTGGAGACATGAAGCATCTTATATCCATGTTCTCCAGAGATGCTGCCTTGCTCCAGCATTTTGTGTATATCTGTGATTTGAACCAGCATTTGCAGTTCCTTCCCACACACTTCAAACAAAGCTGTGGTGAGGTTGGGCATTCTTGAGATGCAACCATTTCTAGTGACGCACTTTCTCCGTATTAAAACTGTTGTTGCTGCGATTCATCCTGCCCTGATGGTTCTTCCTCTCTCCATTATCCGCGCTCACAGAGAGTTGTGAGTCTGTGGAATTCTCTGCCTCAGAGGGAAGTGGACGCCAATTCTTTGGATACTTTCAAGAGAGAGCTAGATAGGGGTCTTAAAGATAGCGGAGTCAGGGGATATGGGGAGAAGGCAGGAAAGGGGTACTGATTGGGGATGATCAGCCATGATCACATTGAATGACGTTGCTGGCTCGAAGGGCCGAATGGCCTACTCCTGTACCTATTATCTATTGTCTGACCTGCCAGGCATATCCTACAGCCCTGCATATTATCGCATTTTACTCTCCCTTCTCACAATTTGCATTTTGCCATTAAACTATCAACCACAATTTATCCCCATGACAACCATGACCTCACCCTTTCACACGCATTCTCTGTCGCTTCAATCCCTACGCCCATTATCTCCAACTACAAAATGTTTTAGTTTAGTTTAGAGATACAATGCAGAAACAGGCCCTTCAGCCACCGAGGCTGCACCGACCTGCAATCCCCGCACACTAACACTATTTTACAATTCTATCAAGCCAACTAACCTATAAACCTGTATGTCTTTGGTGCGTGGGAGGAAACGGAAGGTCCCAGAGAAAACCCACGCAGGTCACGGGGAGATTATACAATCTCCGTACAGACAGCACCCGCAGTCAGGATCGAACCCGGGTGAGAATGACAATTTCCTCGCTTTTCCCAATTTTTACAAAAGACACAAACCTGAAACATTAAAGGTAGACAAAAATGCTGGAGAAATTCAGTGGTGCAGCAGCATCTATGGAGCGAAGGAAATAGGCACCGTTTCGGGCCGAACCCCTTCTTCAGACTGATGTGAGGGTGGGGGCGGAAAGAAAAAAGGAAGAGGAGGAGCCAGAGGGCTGAGGGAGAGCTGAGAAGGGGAGGAGACAGTTGGGACTACCTGAAATTAGAGGTCAATGTTCATAACTGGGGTGTAAACTGCCCAAGCGAAATATGAGGTGCTGCTCCTCCAATTTCCGGTGGTCCTCACTCTGGCCATGGAGGAGGCCCAGGACAGTAAGGTCCGATTGGGAATGGGAGGGAGAGTTGAAGTGCTGAGCCACCGGGAGATCAGGTTGGTTATTGCGAACCGAGCGGAGGTGTTCGGCGAAGCGATCGCCAAGCCTACGCTTGGTCTCACCGATGTAGATGAGCAGCGGATGCAATAGATGAGGTTGGAGGAGGTGCAGGTGAACCTCTGTCGCACCTGGAACGACTGCTTGGGTCCTTGAATGGAGTTGAGGGGGGAGGTAAAGCGACAAGTGTAGCATTTCCTGCAGAACCTGAAACATTAACGCTGCTTTTCTCTCCACAGATACTGCCTGACCTGCAGAGTGCTTCCAGCATTTTTACTTTTTACCTCAGATTTTCAGCATCTGCAGACTTTTTTTACATTCCAATCCTTGAGCTTATCAGACTCCAAAATGACAAAATATTGAAGTAGAACAGGGGACTGACTAGGAAGGAGGGTGAAGGATATGAAAAAACAGAATATAAAAGCCGCTGCTGTGGCTTAGTTGGTTAAAGTACCTGTCTAGTAAACAGGAGATCCTGGATGCCATAAGGGCAGCACGATGGCACAGCAGTTGCTGTCTTATAGCACCAGACACCCCAGTTCAATCCTAACTACAGGTGCTGTCTGTACAGAGTTTGTACGTTCTCCCTGTGACCACGTGGGTTTTCTCTGGGTACTCCGGTTTCTCCCTCACATTCCAAATACGTGCAGGTTTGTCGGTTAATTGGCTTCCGTAAATTGTCCCTAGTGAGTAGGATAGACCTAAAGTATCGGTGATCGCTGGGCAAAGCGCACTTGGTGGGCCGAAGGGCCTGTTTCCATGCTGTATCTCAAAATTAAACTAAAAACAAAATCTTGCAAGACTGATTGATTGCAGAGTTGCGAATTGTGAAGTGAGAGGAAGGAAGGGAGAGTAGAGAGCATACTATCCACACGCATCACAACTTCGTTTGGCAACGGCCCTGCCCAAGACCACGTGAAATTGCAGAGAGATGTGGATACATTGTAGTACGTCACACCATAGCAAAGAAATAGCATCACAAATAGCCTCTTCTTCATTGGCACTGTCTACACTTCACGCTGCCGACGGGAAAGCAGCCAACAATCACCTGACCTGAACTGAACCCAATTGAGCATGCCTTTTATACACTGAAGAGAAAACTGAAGGGGACTAGCCCCCAAAACAAGCATAAGCTAAAGATGGCTGCAATACAGGTCTGGTAGAGCATCACCAGAGAAGACACCCAGCAACTGGTGATGTCCATGAATCGCAGACTTCAAGCAGTCATTGCATGCAAGGGATATGCAACAAAACACTAAACATGACTACTTTCATTGACATGACATTGCTGTGTCCCTAACATTACTGTGCCCTGAAATGGGGGGGTTGCACGAAAGGTCACTGGGTCATAGGGCTCGACGCACGGAGCCGCTAAATCCAACTGGAAGACATCCATCACTTCCGGTATATGTTATTAATGCTAGAAACGCGTACTTTCCTACCTGTTAAAAACTGCCAAAATGTTGAATGTTTGCGCTGAAAAAAATTGTGAGAGTCGGGGTGAGTGTGAGAGGCATGTACCCAACTTTAGAATTCCAAAAGTGAAGTGAAATGAAGGTATAGAGAAGCGAGAACTGAAGGGACTACAGCAGCTAAAGTGCTTGGTAAACTGAAAATATTGGGAATTATCGCGTTTGCTCACTGTATTTCATCAAGTAAGGCATCATTTGTGTTTTTTCTTGATTCCTTTGGTATCTAAAAATTCTCAGAAGTGATAAATCTGTCTGTAAATTTTTCTTCAGATGCGTTTTCATTTTGTATGTAAAAACCCACGAGAACCATGGGCAATTTAAAAAAATTACAGCCAGATTTATCACTTCTGAAACTTTTTAGATGCCAAAGGAATCAAGAAAAAACACAAATAATGCCTTAGTTGATGAAATGCAGTGAGCAAACGGCCAATGTTCGCAAAGCACTCTGGCTGTTGTTGTCCCTTCAGTTCTCGTTTTTATCTACCGTCATTTCTCCTCACTTTTGGAATTCTGAAGTAGGTTAAATGTCTCATACGCTTATCCCGATTTCCATAATTATTTACAGCGCAAAAATTGACAATTTCAGCGGGTTTTAACGGGCCCGCTACGCTGGAAACAATGGTAAGTGACTACCTGCAGTTCATCGCGTGTAATCCATTTGGAGTAGCGTAGCAACAGTACGGGTCATGGGTCGTGACCCGACTGCCGTGAAACCTCCCTATAAACACAGCTGTAATTTCTACATGGTGAAACCAAAATGTATAAAAATGGCCTTTTATTAAAATCTGACAATGTGCACTTTAACCACATGTGATTTTTTTTAAATTACAAATCTCAAATTGTGGAGCACAGAGTCAAATAAATAAATGATGGGTCTTTATCCCAAACTTTATGGAGGGCACAGTATGTTCCACATTTGACAAATCCAGATGTACATTAGAGGACTTGCACACTAGTTCAGGAGTACAAGACGTCCCCTGCTCTGGGTTTAGTTCGTTAGTGCTGCTTTATGATGATACATGTCCGGGCATGACTATCAAAAGTAAACAAAGACTCTCTGGTTAACTATGACTCATCCCAAAACACCAGCCGACTGATTCCACCGTTCAGATCGAACGGCTGGTCTGGAAAACATTCGAACATAATGAGGAACGTGAGGAGGATATATGAGCCTTGCAGCCTGCTCCACAATTCAGCAAAACCACGGCTGGCTTCCTACCTCACAGCCAAGGAAAGATAGAACACAGGAACAGAGCCTCCCCACCCCTCCCTTCAGCCCACAATGCCTCTGCCGAACATGATGCCAAGTTAGATCCGAAATGTTACTTATTCCTTCTCTCCAGAGGTGCTGCCAGTCCCGCTGAATTACTCCAACATTTTGTGTCTATCTTCTGTGTAAACCAGCACATGATTCCAATTTAAATTGATCTCATCGACCTGAACGGGATCCATATCCCACTATTCCCTGTATTTGCACGAGCCCATCTAAAAGCCTCTTCTCTGCCACTATCGTATCTGCCTCCAGCACCAACCCCAGCAATGCGTTCCAGGTCTCCATCACCCTCTGTGTAAAAGACTTGCCCCACGCGGACATCTCCATTAAACTTTCCCCCTCTCACCGTATAACTATGCCATCTAGGATTGGACATTTCCACCCTGCGGGAAAAAGGTTCTGACTGTCTATCCTGTCTATGCCACTCATCATTTCATATACATCTTCCGGCATTATTCCAATACCCCTAAAATCTAGAATCTATCAATTTCTTGAATATATTCAGAAACAAAGAGAAAACCTACGTGGTCACGGGGAGGATGCACAAACACCGTACAGGCGGCACCCGTAGTCAGGATCGAACCCGGGTCTCTGACGCTGTGAGGCAACAACTCTACCGCTGCACTGCCCCTAAAGTGCTTACCAGAGGGTGGCTCACTGCAGAAACTGCCGAGGACGGAGCGGAGACAAATAGTACACTTTGTGACCAACACAAAGTGCTGGAGTAACTCGGCGGGTCAGGCAGCATCTCCGGAGAACATGGACAGGTCATAAGTGGTAAGAGTAGAATTAGGCCAATCAGCCCATCCAGTCTACTCCGCCATTCAATCATGGCTGATCTATCTCTCCCTCCTAACCCCATTCTCCTGCCTTCTCCCCGTGATCTGACACCTGTGCTTAAGTTTTAGGTCAAGTCCCCTCTTCAGACTAAGCGAGATATCAGCATAACCCTTACATAAATCGGGGAACACTGTCAAATGTCAACCCTGCAATAACACCACAGTAAACGAGCCTGGCTGTGGGATCGCCTGCCCCAGCCTTGACATGCCACCTCCTCCAAAACCCAGCAGAGGTACCCAACAATAGCACCTGCCTGCATGGTGCACAAAGGAGAGCTCAGTGCCCAGTCAAACGGCACCACGCTGGAGCAGAGCCAACTTGTAGTGAATCTCACTTCCCATACAGCTGCTCACCGACCCCAGAGATATAAACACTAAAGGCACCCCCCCCCCCCACCACACACATATCTAAACCCCTGCCCCCTCCACCCTCATGACAACCACAACCGCTTGCCATCCACCCCCTGCCACAGCCATTCAACTCACCCACCCACCTTCACTCCCTCTGCCCATCCGTTGCCTGCTTCCCACTGCCCCCTCCCAAACACCCAGCCCCCACCCCAGCCCCTGGCCCACCACCCCTTCCCCACTATGACCCCCCCCCCCAAGCCTCTGGATCCCCCAACCCACCCCCCAGTGCTCCTGCCCTCCCCAACTCACTGACATCCCCCACCACCTCCACCCCTCCCCTGGCAATCCCCACCCCTCCCCTCACCCCCAGCCCTCACACACTCCCTCCAAACACCTCCCCCATACTCTGACACACTCCCTCCAAACACCTCCCCCCCACCCTGATAATCCCCTCCCCCAAGGTCATGACCAACCCTCTCCCCTCCCCCCCTCCTCCCTCTCCTCTCCCCTCCCCTCACTCCCCTCTCCTCCCCTCACCTCTCCCTCTCCCCTCTCCCCCCTCCTCCCTCTCCCCTCTCTCCCCTCCTCCCTCTCTCCCCTCCCTCCCTCTCCTCTCCCCTCCCTCCCTCTCCTCTCCCCTCCCTCCCCTCCCCTCACTCCCCTCTCCTCCCCCTCTCCCTCTCCCCTCTCCCCTCTCCTCTCCACTCTCCCCTCTCCCCTCTCCCCTCACTCCCCTCTCCCCCCTCTCTCCCCTCCCCCCTCTCTCCCCTCTCCTCCCTCTCCCCCTCTCCCCTCCTCCCCTCCCCCCTCCTCCCCTCTCTCCCCCTCTCTCTCCCCTTCCCCCCCCCTTCTCCCCTCCTCTCCCCCTCTCTCCCCTCCCCCCCTCCCCTCCCCCATCCCCCTCTCCCCTCTCTCCCCTCTCCCCTCTCTCTCCCCTCTCCCCCCTCTCCCCCTCTCTCCCCCCCCCGTCCCCCCCCCCCCTTCCTTCCCCCCCCCCCCCCCCCCTCTCTCTCCCCTCTCTCTCCCCCCTCTCTCTCTCTCTCCTCTCTCTCTCCTCTCTCTCCCCTCTCCCCCTCCCTCCCTGCCCCTCTCCCCTCTCCCCTCCCCTCCCCTCTCCCTCCCCCTCCCTCCCCTCTCCCCCTCTCCCTTCATCTCCCCTCTCTCCCCCCTCTCCCCTCCCCTCCCCTCCCTCCCCTCTCCCTCCCCTCTCCCCTCCCCCTCACTCCCCGCCTCTCTCCCCTCTCTTCCCCTCTCTCCCCCCTCTCCCTCTCCGCCTCTCCCCCTCCCTCCCCTCCCTCCCCCCCCTCTCCCCTCCCTCCTCTCTCCCTCTCCCTCTCTCCCCTCCCTCCCCTCTCCCCTCTCCTCCCCTCTCTCCCCTCTCCCCTCCCTCAGCCTCCCTCGTCCTCTCCCTCTCCCCTCTCCCCTCTCTCCTCCCCCTCTCTTCTCCCTCTCCCTCTCTCTCCCCTCCCTCCCCCCCTCTCCCCCCGCTCCCTCCCCCCCCTCCCCTCCCCCTCCCCCCTCTCCCCTCCCTCTCCCCCTCTCTTCCCTCCCCTCTCCCCTCTCTCTCCCCTCTCTCTCTCCCCCCCTCCCTCCCCCCTCTCCCCCTCTCTCCCCCTCTTCCCCTCTCTCCCCTCCCCTCCCTCCCCCCTCTCCCCCCGCCTCTCCCCTCTCCCCTCTCGCCCCCCTCCTCTCTCCCCTCCCTCCCCCTCTCTCCCCTCCTCTCTCCCCCTCTCCTCCCCCTCCCCTCTCCCCCCTCTCCCCTCTCCCCCTCTACCCCCCCTCTCGCCGCCTCTCTCCCCCTCGTCCCCTCTCCCCTCTCCTGCAAGCCCCTCGTCCCCTCCCCCCCTACTCCCCCTCGTCCCCTCCCTGCTTCCCCTCCCCTCCCCTCTTCCCCTGCCCTCTCCCCCCCTCCTCTCTCCCTTCCCCCCTCCCCCCTCTCTTCACATCCCCTCCTAAGTCCCTCCACTCTCTACAGATCTCATCCACCTCCTCCCCTCATCCCCCCTCCTCCCTCTCCCCTCCTCCCCTCTACTCCCCTCTCCCCTCTCCCCTCTCCCCTCTCTCTCCCCTCTCCTCTCTCCCCTCACTCCCCGGGCCGAGCAGACAAAGCCTTTACCTGCAGCTTCATTTTCCAGCGCGGGTTGAATGGGCCCCGGGTGTTGGGGCCGCCCGCAGCCCCCCCGGGTGGGGTTGGGGCCCGGGGCTGGAGTCTGGAGCCTGGAGTCCGGGGGCCTGGAGCTCCCTCCCGACCCGACCCGACCCGACCCGCGCGCCGAGCGGACCCGAGCCGAGCCGCCCCGCCCTCCCGGCACCGGCGTGGACAGCGTGCGCGCCCCCGGGGGAGGGGGGTTGGCCGTGCTCGTACCCGAGGCCCGTGCGCGCCCCCTGTTGCCGCACGCGCACGCGCCCTGTTTGTCTAGTCAGGGGCAAACAAGTGTCTGGGGATAGTTTCCTTTTTTTTAAATGATTTTTATTAGAAGCAGTTGTACAAGAATAAAACACTCGGCATAGAGAAACATAGACATAGAAACATAGAATATAGGTGCAGGAGGAGGCCATTCAGCCCTTCGAGCTAGTACCGACATTCATTGTGATCATGGCTGATCGTCCCCTATCAATAACCCGTGCCTGCCTTCTCCCCATATAAAATTATAGAGTTATTGTACAGCTTCAACTTTAACCTTTTAACTTGAAAATAAGGGAAAAGAAAGGAGAAAGAACAAAAAAGAGAAAAAGTGAAAGGTGAAAAGATAGGACCACTAGACTACCAAAGTAGTGTGGCCAAAGAGTGAATAAAGATATAAAAGAGGAGAAGGAAAAAAAAGAAAAGAAACAAAAAGAAAAAAGTGGAGATATACCTGCCTCTCGTGTCACCCCCCCCCCCCCCCCCCAAATCCAAAGTTGTGTTGAGCCATACTATCCTTGTAAGAATTCGGTGAAGGGTGTCCATGTCTTGAAAAATTGATCTGGTTTTTCTGCCAAGACAAGCCTAATATTATCCAAATGTAGTGTCTCGGACATGTTTGTAATCCACATCTTAACAGTAGGGACTGATGTGTGTTTCCAAAAGGGGGGATAATTTCCTGGAGCACAGAAGACCCCACAACACACAGGCCTCACAAGCCCACAGTCATTCACCCCCCCCCCCCCCTGTTTTGTTTTCTGTTTCTTGTTTTTTGTACTAAATTATATGTATGCACTGAGTACGAGATGCTTTTAATCTCATTGTACATGTATAGTGACAATAAATGGCATATCTATCTATATCTATCTACCCCCAACCACACACGTCAGTCATCCTGATGCGAGGATAGGGATCACCTGCAGAAATACCTGTACAAAATAGTCACAGGGCCACACAGCACATTAAACAGGCCGTTTGCACAACTTCATAAGTGATAGGAGCTAGAATTAGGCCATTTGGCCCATCAAGTCTACTCCGCCATTCTATTTATGGCTGATCTATCTCTCCCTCTCAACCCCATTCTCCTGCCTTCTCATAACCCCTGACAAATATACTAATCAACAATCTATCTATCTCTGCCTTGAAAAATATCCATTGACTTGGACACGCTAGAGGCAGGAAACATGTTCCCGATGTTGTTGGAGTCCAGAACCAGGGGCCACAGTTTAAGAATAAGGAGACGAGGAAACACTTTTTCTCACAGGGAGTGGTGAGTCTGTGGAATTCTCTGCCTCAGGAGGCAGGTTCTCTGGATGCTTTCAAGAGAGAGCTAGATAGGGCTCTTAAAAATAGCGGAGTCAGGGGATATGGAGAGAAGGCAGGAATGGGGTACTGATTGGGGATGATCAGCCATGATCACATTGAATGGCAGTGCTGGCTCGAAGGGCCGAATGACCCACTCCTGCACCTATTGTCTATTGTCTCATCAGACTTCTGTGGCAATGAATTCCACAGATTCACTATAGAAATTCCTCCTCATCTCCTTTCTAAAGGAGCAGCCTTTTATTCTGAGGCTGTGATCTCTGGGCCTAGACTCTCCCACCACTAGTGGAAACATCCTCTCCACATCCACTCTATCCAGGCCTTTCACTATTTGTGGGAGTGTGTGTCAGTGTGTCTGGAGATTCCAGGAACTCTGCAACCACCCGCTGAGTAACTGCCATGTGTGGGGCGGCTTGTGGTGAGTGAGTTGGCGGGGAGCGACGCAGACTCATTGCCTGTTGCTGCCCTGGATTACAGCCTTCCCCCCCTGCTCTCCTCCTCCCCCTCTCCATCTGTCCACAGGATCATTGCCATACCAGCCAGGTCACACAAGGAATGATGTTAAGCCCCATCTGCCATGTAAATCTCGAAGCCTTCATCATAATCATAATCATACTTTATTAGCCTAGTGTGTTTTGCAACATACGAGGAATTTGATTTGCCATACAGACATACCATTAAAAAGCAACAGAACACACAAAATACATTTTAACATGAGCATCCACCACCGTGACTCCTCCACATTCCTCACTGTGACGGAAGGCGAAATAAAGTTCAATCTCTTCCCTTCTCTGCTCTCCCGCAGTCGGGGGCCTCGAGCCCTCCGTTAATGGGACGATCTTGGCTCCCGTAGCCGGTGGCGTTTGGGCCCTCCGCATTCGGGGCAATCGAGCTCCTGCATCAGGGGGAAAATCTCAGCTCCCCCGCGTCGGGCGATCTGACCCCGGGTCGGGGCTGATTGAACCTTCTGCGTTGTTTGGAGCTTCCCGACATCGGTCTCTACCCGAGACTACGAGCTCCTCGTTGAGGCTGGGACTATCCCAAAGTTTAAGAAACAGTTAGACAGGTACATGGATAAGAATGGTTTGGAGGGATATGGGCCAAATGCAGGCAGGTGGGACTAGTGTAGATGGGGCATCAGATAGAGTTATAGAGTCATAGAGTGTGGAAACAGGCCCTTTGGCCCAACTTGCCCACACTGGCCAATATGTCCCAGCTACACTAGCTCCCCCAAACCTGTCCTATCCATGTATCTGTCTAACTGTTTCTTAAACAATGGGATAGTCCCAGCCTCAACTACCTCATCTGGCAGCTTGTTCTTTACACCCACCATCCTGTGTGTCAAAAAGTTACCCCTCAGATTCCTATTAAATCTTTCCCCCTTCACTACGAACCTATGTCCTCTGGTCCTCGATTCTCTTACTCTGGGCAAGAGACTCTGCATCTATCGATCTTGCCCTGTATGTTCTCATCCAAATCGCTGGTGTAGATGACAATCAGTAACAGGCCCAGCACCGACCCCTCAGGCACTCCACTAGTCACAGGCCTCCAGTCCAAGATACCCAAAGAGGGGCTGTAACCTTTCACACATATGGCAGCATGGTGGTGCAATGGTAGAGTTGCTGCCTTATAGCTTTGGAGACCCGTGTTTGATCTTGACTATGGGTGCTGTCTGTACGGAGTTTGTATGTTCTCCCTGTGACCCCGTGGGTTTTCCCCGGGTGCTCCGGTTTCCTCTCACACTCCAAAGACGTACACGTTTGTAGGCTAGTGGCTTGGTATCGACGCTTGGGCCAAGTGTGGCAATGGCAATGACAATGTCTCCCTTACACTCCCACTGCTGTCAATGTTCAACGTCTGGGACTGACGCACAGCGGGACAACGCTCGAGGAGAAGAGGAGAAAAACGAGGGGACGTTTTCCTCTGTTGCTGTTTGGCTCAGCAATAGCACAAACCCTGCAAACACTTGGCATTTTTCATTAGGGGGAGGGGGGGTGGGCTGAGATTAAACCTCCATGACCTCAACCCAAGAACAACAATCAGCTGCTCCAATAGTTTGTTTGAACGTTATTTATCAGATGTGAAAACTGTAGGAATGGAAAGGAAGTATTTCCCCGGCAGTCATGATTCATGCAATTGGGTGTTGGACTTGACTTCAATAGGGTCAAGTCCTCAGATAGACACAAAATGCTGGAGTAATTTTGTGTCTATTTTCGGTGTACTGACCCGCCCAGTTACTCCAGCATTTTGCGTCTTACTTCGGTGTAACGAGCATCAGCGAAGGGCATCGTCAAGGACTGCTCTCACCCCAGCCACAGACTGTTTACCCTCCTCCCATCCGGGAGGCGCTACAGGTCTCTCCGTTGCCGGACCAGCAGGTTCAGGAACAGCTTCTTCCCTGCGGCTGTTACACAACTTAACTCTGCACCTTGGTGATTGCCAGTCACCCCCCTCCCCCCCCGGACACTCCTTCCCCCAGAAAAATTGCACTACTGCTACTGCATGTACATATATATATTTTACTGTTCCATTATTTTATGTTCACTCTTCTGGGTGAGATGCTAACTGCATTTCGTTGTCTCTGTACTGTACACTGCACAATGACAATACAGATTGAATCTGAATCTGAATCAGCAGTTCCTTCCCACACATTGGGTCAAGGCATTGGCTCCTCTTCTAAGTGATGATACAAAAGTGAGTGGTTTTGCAGATAGTGAAGATGGTTGTGAATGATTGCAGCAGGATCTGGATCGGGCACCTCATACTTGGGTAGCTTAAACCCCAGCGGTATGAACATTGACTTCTCAAACTCCAAGTAATCCTTGCTTTCTCCCTCTCTCTCCATCCCTTCCCTATCCTAGTTCTCCGACCAGTCTGACCATCCTCCTGATTACATTTTATCTCTGTCTGCTTTGTTGTCACCATCCCCTAGTGAATAATGATCTATTCTACATTTTCCTTGATCTCCATCCCATTTGATATCTCGTTTTCACACCTTACCCTTCCATAGTTCTATGTCTCCCTCCCCCCCTGACTCTCAGTCTGAAGAAGGGTCTCGACCCGATACGTCACCCATTCCTTCTCTCCAGAGATGCTGCCTGATGTGCTGAGTTACTCTAGCATTTTGTGTCTATCTTCTTGTGTTGAACTGGTGTTTAACTGGGCGTCTGTTAGTAAACCAACGCATGCATTATCAATACCCTATTTTCCTGCTAAATGTACTTAGTCATAGAGAGAGTCATACAGTGTGGAAACAGACCCTTCGGCCCTCCTTTGCCATGCTGACCAATGTGCCCTATCCACACAAGTCCCACCTGCCTACGTTTAGCCCATATCCCTCTAATGGGCGGCACGGTGGCGTCGAGGTAGAGCAACTATGAGTGTCTGTCTGTACGGAGTTTGCACGTTCTCCCCGTGGCCTGTGTGGGTTTTCCCGGAGCTCCGGTTTTCTCCCACAACTCCAAAGACGTACACGTTTGTAGGCTAGTGGCTTGGTATAAATTGTAAATTGTCCCTGGTGTGTATAGGATAGTGTGTGTGGGGATCGCTGGCCTGCATGGACTCCGTGGGCCGAAGCCCCTGTTTCCGCGCTGTATCTCTAAACTAAAATAAAATAACATGGTTCTCTAACTTCAAGTAGACTTCTCGAACTTCTCATTGGCTTCTCTAAATTCAAGTAGCCCTTGCTTTCCCTCTCCCTCCATCCCCTCCCCCTTCCCAGTTCTCCCACCAGTCTTACTGTCTCCGACTACATTCCATCTCTGTACCGCCCACTCCCCTGACATCAGTCTGAAGTAGAGTCTCGACCCGAAACGTCACCCATTCCTTCTCTCCAGAGATGCTGCCTGAGTTACTCCAGCATTTTGTGTCAATCTTCGATTTAAACCAGCATCTGCAGTTCCTTCCTACACATTACATGGCGTTACATCACCTGGCGTTAAATTACAAGGTGTTACGTTACATGGCATTGCATTACATGCATGGCTGCAGCAAGCCTAGAAATAAAGAATCTGTATTACGGAGTGGTAAGAAAGTCCGCCTCGGTCGCCTGTCCTCAGACAACATCCTGATGTATGATCAATATCCTTTCGCTGAAACTATAAACCCTTTACAACATTCACAAATCACATCTCAGAGCACAGAAGGCAGACAGTGGGTCTGCACTGGGGCTTCACGTAATTCCCCAATTCATTACTTTTTCCCTTTAAGCCCTGCAAATTTCTGCTAAATTATTCTCTCCCAGTTATTGATTATCCAGTAACGAAGGCAAGTTCCAAATCAGCAGGCAAGACAGCCAAGCTGAGCACATCTTCCTTTGTAAGTGCAGGATTTCACTTTAATACACAGCTTGTCCATGCATTTCACTGTTAATAATTTAGTAATTGATGTAATGGATTAGCACTTCGAATGCTGAGGGTTGCATGCTGGCAGCAGACGCCATGGCACTGTGCGGTCAGCTTGGTAGACTTGCTGCCTCACAGCGCCAGAGACCCCGGTTAGATCCCGACAACAGGTGCTGTCTGTACGGAGTTTGCATGTTTGTACGGAGACCGCCTGGGTTTTCTCTGGGTGCTCCGGTTCCCTCCCACAATCCAAGACGTACAGGTTTGTAAGTCTGAAGAAGGGTCTCGACCCGAAACGTCGCCCATTCCTTCTCTCCAGAGATGCTGCCTGGCCCGCTGAGTTACTCCAGCATTTTGTGCCTCCCTTCGATTTAAACCGGCATCTGCAGTTCCTTCCCACAGGTTTGTAGGTTAATTGGCTTAGGTATAATTGTCAAATTATCCCTAGTGTGTGTAGGACACTAGTGGTGATTGCTGGTCAGTGTGGACTCGGTGGGCCAAAGTGCCTTTTACCTCACTGTATCTCTAAAGTGGTAGAGCTGCTGCCTCACAGCGCCAGAGACCCGGGTTTGATCCTGACCTCAGGTGCTGCCTGTGTGGAGTTTGCATGTTCTTCCTGTGACCGCGTGGGTTTCCTCCGGGTGCTCCCGTTTCCTCCCACATCCCAAAGACGTACGGGTTTGTAATTGGCCCTGGTGTGTAGGGAAAGTGGGATAACATTGAACTAGCGTGAACAGGAAGTTGCTGGTCGGTGTGGACTTGGTGGGTCGAAGGACCTGTTTCCGTGCTGTATCTTTAAACTAAGCCAAGATCCGGTGGGGTTTGGGCTGCAAGCTAAGCCTGACACAGCACACACACACACACACAGGGATGGAAACAAGTCCTGGAAAGATTTTGGAGGAAGAACAGCCTTTCTCAGGAGTTTGGGCAGCCCAAGATGTTACCCTCTACCTCGGTCACAGCCACTTTAGACTTTAGATTTCTGAGAGACACAGCACGGAAACAGGCCCTTCGGCCCACTGAAGCAGCCACCCTGTACACCAACACTGTCCTGCACACTGGGGGTAATTTGCAAATGTTACCAAAGACAATTAACCTACAAACCTGATGTAGACACAAAGTGCTGGGGTATGACTCTATGTTATCCCACTATAATTGAGTAATTTGATGTTCACACCGTAAGCTCCCCAAGGTACTGTTGCTCCAGCTTGTGTGTGGCTTCATCTGGCACTGGAGGCGGCTCAGGTCAGAATGATTTTTCAGGGAGTAATCCAGGTTCACATGCACCTCCTCCAACCTCATCTACTGCATCTGATGTTTCCTGGCATGGCCTCCTGCACATCACAAGTCCAAGCGTAGACTTGGTGACCGTTTCACTCGGAAACAAAGTCTTCCATTAAATATTTAATTGAACAAAGAAGTCTTGATCACTGGTGAATCTGGTCTGATTGCTGAGGTGACTTGGGGACTTTGATTGGAGATAGTCGTCTCCAGGTCTCTCTGATGGTTGGCAGTTTCTTGGAAATGGCTACTCCTGAGTGATGGTGGCCGCCCTAAACTCCACGAACAGAATATCTAGATCTGTGTGTGACCATGTGGTTGATATCATGTTGGATTCCCACAACCGGCACATTCCCGCCTATACAAAGGCCCATCAGCAGGGGGTGGGTTCTGAGGTACTGTACCAAATCAGTTCCTTAGACAAAGTCCAGTGTCCTTAATGGAGTGGAAGACAATACAGTGGTGTAGTGGTGGAGCTGCTGCTTTACAGCTCCAGAGACCAGGGTTCGATCCTGACTAAGGGTACTGTCTGTATAGAGATTTCATGTTCTCCCTGTGACTGCATCAGTTTCCTCCCACATTCTAAAGACCTGCTGGTTTATAGGCGAATTGGCTTCTGTAAATTGTCCCTAGTGTGTAAGATAGAACTAGTGTACAGGTGATCGCTGTGGGCTCATTGGGCTGACATGCCTGTTTTAAACATACAGAGTGCTAGGTGCCTGGAACGCGCTGCCAGGGAATGCAGAGGCAGATGCTATTTAAAAGTTTAAGAGGCTTTTATAAAGGCAGATAGATGCTCAGAGAACGAAGGGATTATCGATCACGTGCAGACAGAGGAAGTTAGCTAAACCTGGCATCACATTCAGCACAGACATTGTTCCAGGACCATACTGTTCTATTCTATGCTCCAATTCAATGAACAATATATTAACTGGCCTGGATAGAGCAGATATGGAGAGGCGGTCATAGACTCAAAATTAAAGGATGTTCTTTTAGGAAGGACATGAGGAATTTCTTTAGTCAGAGGGTGGTGAATCTGTGGAAGTCATTGCCACAGAAGGCTGTGGAGGCCAAGTTAATAGATATTTTTAAGGCAGAGATAAGATTCTTGATTAGTACAGGTGTCAAGGGTTATGAGAAGGCAGGGGAACAGGGTTAAGAGGGAAAGACAGATCAGATATGATTGAATGGCAGAGTAGACGATGGACAAATGGCCTAATTCTGCTCCTATCACGTATGAACTGCCCACTTCTTGTACTGCAGCCGGGCTATCAGTTCTGACTTTCATGGGGAAAGGTTAAGACTGTTGACCTCAAGCAAGTGCCTCTCTTCTGCATTGTTCAATTCTAAATAGGGATGATTAAGCAATTAATGCGCACAATACCATTACAGTACAAATGCCAAAATACCATTGCTTTAATATAAATTAGTTTAATATTGACTAGATGCTGTTCGCACATTAGAAAAATTATAGCTGCAAATTATTCAATTTTTATTCAAATCTTGTTAACAGCACTAACTTTTATTTGCAAAAAAAAAACCCAGAAGTGTGTAGAGTCTTGTATTTAAAAAACGGAGATTACAAAAAAAAGGTTCACTTTGCCAAAAAAGTGAGATATGTAACCAAAGCAAAGAATTAGGCAGAAGATCATTGCTGAGGATCAGCCGTGAAGACAGAAGTCGTAGGATTAACCCAGAACATGTTTGCAGTAAGGTGGCCAATAATCTTGATACAGTGCATAAAACTCAAAAGATTTTGCTTTGAACATCCGTAGAGATATTGCACAACCAACCCAGTACGGGAGCCAAGTACAGTTGTCACTGAATCCAGCCGTCAATGATGCCAACCTCTGGAGAAGCAGCGGAGTTGCTCATTCTTTTCACCATGAAATAAATATACTTTTAACGAGAACTTGCAATGTTAAAATAGACACGAATTAAAATGTTATATTACAAAGACCTGATGCACATGCCATCTTTTTTGTCAAAAAAAAGGGTTCTCCCTTGGGGTTTATTTCAGTCAAACAGTAGTGACAGGTTTTTTTTTTTAATAAAGTGCATTCTTGCAAGAGTTGCTCGTGAAGCAGTCTGCACCACATACAAAATTTAACAAAACATCTGCATTCATTGGAAACCACACTCACAGCATAAATCTTCAGGAAATTTCATTTTTAGTTTTTTTCCCCCACAATGACAATTTACTAAAAGAATTATGCAAACTAAAAACCCACAATAGTGTTTACATAATACATAAATACCAAGCATCAATTATGTGCTTCTGATTGGCAAATTTGTGTCTTTCCGGACCAAACGTCAAAAGTTATGCAAAACGGTTAAATATGCAGTTCTTTCCGCACCGATTTGACAAGCTGCACACAATTCTACAGCGGTCAGATTTTTGGAAGCTTTGGTGCGCTAACAACAGGGTTGGTGTCTTGCAAGTATCTCCTTCCCACAGTCTTGTAGTCGTACGTGCATTCGTGAGTCTCAGCATAGCGATGAGTGGCGCAGAAATTGTTCCCACACCTAGTTTCAGGAACACAGTTTAGTGCACAAATAACCTTTTTCAAACTGAATGCATTATATTCCTGAATTGTGCAGTTCTGAACAAATGTTTGGTTCACTTGCAAACAATTAGGAAGATCCTACAAGTAACTTGTACAATTGTTTTAGTTTTTTAGTTTTGGAGATACAGAGGCCCACCGAGTCCACGCCGGCCAGCGATCTTCACACATTAATGCTATCCTACACACTAGGGACAATTTACATTTATACCAAGGCAATTAACCTAAAAACCTGTATGTCTTTGGAGTGTGGGAGGAAACCGAAGATCTCGGAGAAAACACACATGGTCACGGGGAGAACGTACAAACTCCATACAGACAGCACCTGCAGTTAAGATTGAACCTGGGTCCCTGGTGCTGTAAGGCAGCAACTCTACTGCTGCGCCACCATACTTATTACTGTTAACACTGCACTCAAACTTCAAATAGCATCTCAATTTTGTACTCAAAGTAAAAAGCATGTCCACAGTACACAATGGCCAGGATAAATTAGAAGGGATTTTTAATAAATGTGCACAAAATAACCAAATATTAACAAGGTATTACTTGCTTAGTTCTTGGTTTAAGGTGTAATGAGTTAAAACGCCCATCTATGTACAAAATAAAATCTAATAACGTTTTGAAAGTGGCATTAGATTAGATGTATGATTATTGCCCTTTGCTGCAAGACCACATTGTATCTGGCATATATCCACGATATTCCATTTATCATTCACTTCATAAAAAGACAATTAAAAAAATATTTGGAAGACAGTGATTTGACAGTAAACATATCAAGATCTAAACTATTCAATAACGTAAATCCCTCGACATTAATGTTAATCACTGGAAACAGAACCGAGACCACAAACCCTCAAAGGCAAATTACCCAAAACACTTGTGTTCCCATTGCGTCAATTTAAAATTATAACCAATAAACAGGGGAGAAGGCAGGAGAATGGGGTTGAGATGGAAAGATAGATCAGCCATGATTGAATGGTGGAGTAGACTTGGGCCGAATGGCCTCATTCTGTTCCTATAACTAATGAAACAAGTACCACTGGGAACTTTGTCTCTCCCCAGAGGATTTAGTCCAACATCTTTGGTGATCAGCCATGATCACATTGAATGTCTCGAAGGGCCAAATGGCCTCCTCCTGCACCTATTGTCTATCTTAAATAGATTGAAACAACGTCTTGTAAAGCCCCAAACTTGAAATGCATGAAGCAAATTCCCAATATTTCTAAGATACCAAATATTAATTTAAGTAAAAGAAAGCAACATGAAATATCAATATCCACTGTACTCATTATTGTTAAGGGAAGACATTTGGTTGGATTGAAGGAAAATGATAACTTCTAATCTGTAAACTGTAAAGGTGTTGGGAATGTCTAGGTGCAATGAGGAAGGGTAAGATAATTTCCAACGGTACAGGTCTAAAATGTAAATCTGGTCTTGTTTTCACTGGCCCGTTGTTCTCTTTTTATTTTTAATTATTTACATATGATCGAAGTGCTAACAGTGGGAAATCTTGACTCTAACTGTTCAAGATGGGAGCGGAACTAATTCTAAGATTCCAATTTAGAAAAGTATTCTCCTTCCACCGATTTAGCAGAAAGCCACATCTATTCACCGTTTAACCATCAGGTAAATGCCACTCACCTGCACTCATAGCTGGTTGCCAATCCAGTTTTCTTCCCACAAAGAAAGCAGTGCTTGGCATTTTTCTTTTTTGTCTGGGTTGGAGCCATTACCGGTGGGAAAAGATGTGCAGGGGTACCTGTTGTACCTAAGAACCAAAGAGGTGATATCGTTGAATGTGTTATTTTTGAAAACTGAACATATTACTCAGAAGTTAAATAAGCACATGGGGTGGGAAATGAAGGCATGGAGTTTTGTTTCTGGGTTGAGTTGGGTTTCAGGGAGTAGCTGAAAATAATTTCCATCAAGCAGGCAAGACAAGCAACCATACTTAGGACGGTGGGTGGCACCGAGTTGCTACCAACAATGCTAGACCCATGTTCGATTCTGACTATGGGTGCTGTTTTATATGGGTGCTCCGGTTTTCTCCCACACTCCAAAGACGTACAGGTTTGTAGTTTAATTGGCTTTGGTAAAACTAGAAATTGTCCCTGGTAGACACAAAAAGCCAGAGTAATTCAGCGGGACAGGCAGCATCTCCGGAGAGAGGGAATGGGTGACGTTTCAGGTCTGAAGAAGGGTCTCGACCCTTCTTCAGACCTGAAATGTCACCCATTCCTTCTCTCCAGAGATGCTGCCTGTCCTGCTGAGTTACTCCAGCTTTTTGTGTCTACCTTCGATTTAAACCAGCATCTGCAGTTCTTTCCTACACTGTAAATTGTCCCTAGTGTGTAGGATGGGGTTAGCCTGTGAGGATTGATGGGCCGAAGGGCATATTTATAGGCTGTATCTCTAAACTAAACTCATTTTTGTGAAACACCTGCTTTTATTCACTCTTAATGGTGGAATGTCACTGGATATAAAGTAGTCTATGAAAGGAACAAATTCCATTTATTCATATGACACAAACTGCAGTCTATTGAATTGAATAGATTGAAGCAGGTTGTTCTTTCTGGAAATAAGGTGATCACACAATGAGTCCTGTACCCCAACACATCGAGGAAGTAGAGGCATTGGTGAACTTTCTTTGTAATTACCCCAGAGCTTTGAGAAAATTTGGCATGTTACCCAATACTCTGTCCAACTCCTGCAGGTGTAGGGTAGAGAGCATACTGGTTTGTTGCATCATTCGTGAGCATAGAAATTCAAATGCTCATGAATGAAGGAGGCTGCAAAAAAGTGCTCCATAGTGAATTTGAAATCAAGGTGACCACTGATGGCAAAAACGTTTTGTAGATTGGCTATTTCATACTAGCCAATTATAGTGTTTGTTAGTAGTAACTCTGCCTGGTATGTACTTCATATTATCAAGAGCTTGCTTACGCTAGTTAGAATGAATAGCAGCTCGGAGATGTGATGACTGCAGATCCTTGCTGTATGTAGATTTAATAAATATGTGTTGTATCGTGATGTGTGTTTGAGTCGACATTACATTATAATTCTGCTTTTTTAGACTACTACATTAAACATATTTATCTTGCCTCAGTCCTTAGCAAGTATTTATATAATACAAGCTCCTTTAGAAATCTGTATTACTTTGCTTTGGTAGATGGCTATTGGTGAAATGACCAGAAGTAGCTAAATGATATCATTTAGAGATACAGCGTGGAAACAGACCCTTCGGCTCACCGAGTCCGCACCGACCAGCGATCATCCTACTTACTAAGGATAATTTACAGAAGCCAATTAACCTACAAACCTGTACGTCTTTGGAATGTGGGAGGTAACCAAAGCACCCGGAGAAAACTCATGCGGTCAGCGGGAGAACGTGTAAACTCCTTACAGATAGCACAGCTGTGCCACTATGTATGTGAATCATGAGCAGATTTTTCCCCATAACCTTATTGAAGGGGTTTGGTGAGTAATTAGCCTGGATACCGAGAACAGAATTAATTTATCTTTCAACTGTCTCTAGTATACCTTTCAACTGACTAAGACAACTCTCATAGATAACACTGGAAATTCAGTATAAAGAAAAATTAAATGCACAATTCACTCTTATTATCTCTATCAAGTCAAATGCACATAAGATGATTCAAATGCCAATATCAGTCAAAATATGTTATGCTACAGCAGTGCCAGCTGATTTAAAGGAGAACTAAAACATTGAAATAAACTTTGTAATAAGGTTTGACTGGAGGGTTGAGGCTCACAACAGCTAAACAGTTTATAAAGATGATGAGAGAATAACAACTACTCATGGAGAAATCAAAGTCACATCAGCTTATTACAGGCTTACCTATTCGCCTTCCTAGTGTTGTTGGTCTGCCTGTTGCACAAAATCCAAGCGGAGACTGGAAAGGAAAGATAAAAGCAATATTGTACTCGATATATGCTGGAATCTTAACCAGGGTGAAATAGTTAAACATGGTCATTATTTAATCAGTGCCTTGTCCTTTTTTAGCATGCTTTCTATACTAAAACAATGCTGTTATAACTTTAGAAAATTCTCCCAAAGATAAATAAGGTCATAGAGTAGAAATGTTCATAATTTCTGGAAGCAAAACGAGGCCATTCGGCCCACCAAGTCTACTCCACCATTCAATCATGGCTGATCTATCTTTCCCTCTCAACCCCATTCTCCTGCCTTCTCCCCATAACCCCAGACAAGAATCTGTCAATCTCAGCCTGAAATATATCCATTGGCTTGTCCTCCATAGCCATCTGTGGCAATGAATTCCACAGATTCACCACCCTCTGGCTAAAGAAATTCCTCTTGTTCTCCTTTCTAAAGATACGTCCTTTTATTCTGAGGCTGTGGTCTCTGGTCCTAGACTCTCCCATAGTCTAGGAGAGTTGAATGTTGTAAAACGTAATTATTTGTAGAGGAACCAGCCTGTATAATTAAATCAAGATGTACGCTCACAACTTATTTATCTCACTCAACTCTAAAAAACTAGTTATTGCAAATGAATGGAAGTGTAAGGAGATAACAGCACGAGAATGACAACGGGGACCTTAATCAATGCAGGACGATGGTTTCTTTGCCTTCATTAAAGTACAGGAAAAGAAACAGAGCAACGAGGAGGAGGAAATAAGAGCTAATTAAGAATAACATTTGATAGCAAAAATAGGGAATTAGATGTATATTTCAAAGGGAAAAAAACGACAAGGAAAATAATGTTCAAAAAGTTAACATATTGTCAGATAATTCCACTTGAGATAGAGCTGAATTCAACCTTATCTGAGGAAATGAAACTAGTCATGTGATGAGGAAGGATGCTTTGACAACAATGACTACAGATTGGTTGAGACTGGGACTATCCAATTGTTTATGAAACAGTTAGACAGGTACATGGATAGGGCAGGTTTGGAGGGATAGGACCAAGCGCAGGCAAGTGGGACGAGTGTAGCTGGGACATTGTTGGCCGGTGTGGGCAAGTTGGGCAGATGGGCCTGTTTCCACAATGTATCACTCTATGACTCCATGATGTCTGAGGCTCCACATGATAGAGAAGAGATGGAACATTGGACGGAGCATTGGTAGAAGAATCTAGTGTAGATTCATATTGGTAGGACATGTACAGTGAGATGTGTTGTATTGTTCTAAGAACTGTTGGTGAATAGGGACCTTCATGGTCATGGTCACAGTTGCCCAGAAGTGGCAAGACAGGTGGAACAAATGGTGGAGGTGGTAATATGGTACATTTCCCTTCACAAGTCAGGCAGAGAATATCAGTCTGAAGAAGGGTCTTGACCCGAAACGTCACCCATTCCTTCTCTCCCGAGATGCTGCCTGTCTCGCTGAGTTACCCCAGCATTTTGTGTCTACTTTAGATTTAAACCAGCATCTGCAATTCTTTCCTACACAGAGAATATAAAAGTTGGGGCATCATACAGTGACTTTACAAAACAATGGATCGACCATGTTTGGAGTATTGTGTGCAGCTCTTGTCACAATACTACTGGAAGGATGCGATTGTTCCAGAGAGTATGCAAGGGAGATTCACCAGAATGTTTAAAGCCCTGTCCCACTGTACGAGTTCATTCAAGTGGTCTCCCGAGTTTAAAAAAATCAAACTCGTGGTAAGCACGGAGAATGAACGTAGCGGGTACGTCGGAGCTCGGGGACGTCTCTTAGCAGCTCGTAACGCTAACGGCAGGTACTCGGGAAGACTCGCTAACGGCAGGTAAGCACGGGAAGACTCGTGAAGATTTTTCAACATGTTGAAAAATGTCCACGAGAGCCCCGAGTACCGATGAGTGGCCATTACCGTAAATCTCAGAGTTCGAATCTGGGCAAACTCGAGAGAGCTCTTGGAATGAACTCACACATGTGGGACAGGGCTATTAAGAAGGAACTGTGGATGCTGGTTTATGCTGAAGTTGACACGTTGCTGGAGTTACTCAGCGTGCGGGGCAGCATCTATGGGGGAAAAAGGATGGGTGACGTTTCAGATCGGAACCCTTATTCAGACCCTTCTGAAGAGGGGTTCCAACCCAAAACGTCACCCATCCTTTTTCCCCCAGAGATGCTGCTTGGCCCGCTGAGTTCCTCCAGTACATCTTCATCAGGATGTTGCCTGGATTGGAACACTTTTGTTATCAGCAGTGACTGGATATGCTGGGCTTATTTCCACTGGAGTGAAAGAGGCAGAGAACGGATTTAATAGGGGGTGTATCAAATTATAAGAGGCATAGTTGGAGGCGATAGCCAGAATCTCTCTTTAAGGTGAGGGGGTAAGATTTAATAGGAACCCGAGCGGCAACTTTATTTTTTACACAAAAATTGGTAGATATGGTACACGCTGCCAGAGGAGATGGTTGGGGCTTTAAAAACATTTGGATAGGTACATGGATAGGATAGGCTTAGAGGAATAAGGGCCAAATGCAGGCAGGTAGGACTAGTGTAGATGGGGCATGTTGGTCGGCATGGACAAGTTGGGCTGAATGGCCTGTGTCCACGCTGTACGAGTCTATGACTCCATGAATCTATCACAATCAAAAACAAAGGGGCATCGTTTCAGGGTAAAAGGAGATTTAAAGCAGAAGTACACTCAGCTATAGATGGGAGTGCAATCAGATACAATTATTATGTTTAAAAAGCAGTTAGACAGACACCTGAACAGGCAAGGCACAGAAAGATACAGATTTGATTAAGGTAAATGGGATTAGGGTTGACAGGTGATTCAGTCGGCAAGGTTGTGGTGGGCTGAGGGGGTCTGTCTCTTGGTGACTCTATAATATCCAACAACTGTAGGAACGTTTAATATTAAAGAAAGAACTGCAGATGTTGGAAAAATCAAAGGTAGACAAAAGTGCTGGAGAAACTCAGTGGGTGAGGCAGCATCTATGGAGCGAAGGAATAGGTGACGTTTCGGGTCTCGACCCGCTGAGTTTCTCCAGCACTTTTGCCTACCTTCGGAACGTTGAATATGATCATTTCTGAGAAGCAGTTGTTGAGGGCCATTTCAGGAACAGAAATCTGGTCACACATCATTGAGTACCCAATCTAAACTGCAGCAAGTTTAAATTTACTTTAAACAGTGAAACTGCGGGCATTTCTTGAAGTTCACGGAGAAGTCTAGGGCAGCTTTTGCAGAGTTAATGGTGGAGCAACAGAAACCAGGCACCACCAGCCACCTTTGGACTTTAATGTTATATCTTTGCACTAAATGTTGTACCCTTAATCCATGATCCTTGATCGTTAACCTTGCACGTCTTGATTGTATTATAGTCTTTACTTTGACTGGATAGCACGCAAACAAAAGCTTTCCACTCGGTACATGTGACAATAATTAAATACACTAAGACCAAAAATGCTGCAACACTCATGAGACAGCATCCTCAGCCTGTTGCCTGACTACTGGGCATTTAGAGCATTTTCAGTCTTTAATAAAGGTCAATGGGAGTCTGTGTGTCCACAAGATTGCCACTGGTTGTGTCCCACCATGCTCAGTACCTTCCGCCTCGTTACATGTAATGTGTGTTAATAGCTTAGCGCCAATTGTAGGGAGAACAATATCGAAGATTGCCAACAAAAACTGGCCGCAATGGTGTACAGTGAGGAAGAAAGTATTAGACGACAGGAAGATATCGATGTTCTGATCAGTCAGGCAGAAAACTTGTAAATGGAAAATAGAGAAGCGTACAGTAATTCAATTGAGGAAGTAGAACAAAAGGAACATCGAACAAATGGGCAGCGGTGGAGTTGCTGCCTTACAGCGCCAGAGACCCGGGTTCGTTCCTGACTGCAGGTGCTGTCTGTAAGGAGTTTGTACGTTCTCCCAGTAACTGCATTTGTTTTCTCCGGGTGTTCGGGTTTCCTCCCACATTCCAAAGATGTACAGGTTTGTAGGTTAATTGGCTTCTGTAAATTGTCCTTAGTGTGTACTGGTGTAGCGGGGATCACAGGGCTGAAGGGCCTGCCTTTCATGCTGTATTCCTAATGCAAACTAAATGAAACAAAATAGCAGGATATTCAGAAGTGTAGCAGAGAAGCCACTCTGGATTGTATATCCAAGAAGGAACTGCAGATGCTGGAAAATCGAAGGTAGACAAAAATGCTGGAGAAACTCAGCGGGTGAGGCAGCATCTATGGAGCGAAGGAAATAGGCAACGTTTTGGCTCGAAACCCTTCTTCGGACTGATGTGAGGGTGAGGCTGGAAGAAGAAAGGAAGAGGTGGAGCCATTGGGCTGAGGGAGAGCTGAGAAGGGGAGGAGAAAGTAGGGACTACCTGAAATTGGAGAAGTCAATGTTCATACCGCTGGGGTGCAAACTGCCCAAGCGAAATACGAGGTGCTGCTCCTCCAATTTACGGTAGTCCTCACTCTGGCCATGGAGGAGGCCCAGGACAGAAAAGTCAGATTCGGAATGAGAGGGGGAGTTGAAGTGCTGAGCCACAGGGAGATCAGGTTGGTTATTGCGAACCGAGTGGAGGTGTTCGGCGAAGCGATCTCCAAGCCTGCGCTTGGTCTCACCTGGATTGTGTGTCCTCGGGTGCAGCAGGCCAAGGCAAATGGTTTAAAGGTTATATTGCACTGGTCTAATTTCAGGGACTGTAGGAGCTGGGATGTGGGTGCAGGCCAGAACTATATCGCACACTAGTCAAGCCAGAGCATCAATACTTTAATCTGTTCCAGCCACCACGTTGCAGGAAAGACAATGATTGCACTGGAAGTTTCGCAAGATTAACAGAAACGGAAAATGATGTGTGATCAAGATCGTATCAACTGCAACAGTAGCAAGATTGCATTAACATGTGGGGCTCAGATAGAATACACAATATAATTATTTTTCCATGAAATGGCCAAGCACCAGGTCGCACAAATTTGAAGAAATTGGTAGAATTATAGCCCTGTCCCACAGTACGAGTTCATTCCAAGAGCTCTCCCGAGTTAAAAAAAAATCAAACTCGTGGGAAGCACGGAGAATGAACGTAGCGGGTACATCGGAGCTCGGGGACGTCTCTTAGCGGCTCGTAAAGCTAACGGCAGGTACTCGGGAAGACTCACTAACGGCAGGTAAGCACGGAAAGACTCGTGAAGATTTTTCAACATGTTGAAAAATGTCCACGAGAACCCCGAGTACCGACGTGCGGCCATTACCGTAAATCTCCGAGTTCGAATCAGGGCAAACGCGGGAGAGCTCTTGGAATGAACTCGTACCATGGGACAGGGGTTTTACATTCTCGGGAAAGGATTTATTCTAGCAAAGCAGAATTACAAGTTATACTTGCTAGACAACATTTTGTTATTTTAACATCAGAAGATGATGATGTGAATAATGTGGATATACTGGTGATGGAAGGACAAATATCCGGCACTGGGTCTTTAGTTTAGTTTCTTATTGCCACGTGCACCAAGGTGTAGTGAAAAGCTGTGTAGGAAGGAACTGCAGATGCTGGTTCACACCGAAGATGGGCACTAAATGCTGGAGTAACTCAGCAGGTCAGGCAGCATCTCTGGAGAAAGGGAATAGGTGGTGTTTCGGGTTGAAACCCTTCAGGAATTGGTGACGAAAGGGTATCGACCCGAAACGTCACATTCTCCTTTTCTCCAGAGATGCTGCCTGACCCGCTGAGTTACTCCGGCATTTTGTGCCCATCTACAGTGAGAAGCTTCGTGTTGCACGCTAACCAGTCAGCGAAAAAGTCTATACGTGATGCACTTTGTGCAGAGGATCGCACAAATCAATTTGAAAGACCCTGCAAACTCGCCTGATTAAATCGCCAAAAAGCATGGAAGTCTATTTCGATTGACTTAACGCAGCCGGGATTTGGCACTGCAGGAGCAACAAGGACAAGTTGTCGTTTTATGTCGATGTAACTGCCGTATGGAAATGTTGATGTGCGAAGTTAGGAGCAGACCTGAGGTGTATTATTCAGTTTAGTTTATTGTCACGTGTACCGAGGTACAGTGAAAAGCTTTTGTTGCGTGCTAACCAGCCGGCGGTAAGACAACACATTACAATCGAGCCATTAACAGTGTAGATTTAAAAAAGTGGAGCGGTTGAAATATGTAATTGTAGATCTGCTTCTGCGGCTAGCACGGACATAGTTGACATGGGGTTGGGCACCATCCTGGAAGTCAATGTAAAGCAGTAAAATAGTTACATAGAGTACAACTAATTTCAAAACAAAAGTAGAATTCACTTACAACAAATGCATTTGAAACTCGATCTGGTGATGCAATGCCTCCAAAAATCTCTTCATGAAAATTCTGAATGCTAGCAGGTAGTGCAATACCAGACGTCCACTGCCGGCTTGTCCCACAGTTACTCTGCATATTGTCCCTGGAAGTGCTTCGAGCCAGCGAAGCAAATGTGCCGACATTTTTTGCAGAGTCCAACGTCTCCGTCGTTGCTTTGTTTGCCATCTCGCTCATCTCCGTCGGAGAAACCACTTCCGTTTTCTTCCCAGGGGAATCTAGTTTGAGCCCTCGGAACCTGCTTCCCTTCGACAGTGAGAAGCCAGGAAAACCATCGCTATCCTGAAGCGAGTGGAGGAGCTGTGGTGACGTCGGAGACGTTAGGCTATTTACGTCAAAGGTCTTTGGGGGTCTTTGAGGTGCAAGAGTAATCAAGGAGTTATGAGAGATTGCTGCAGGATATCGAGTGGGTTGGATTACTTTATCCTTTGGAAGTAACTCAGCGAAACTTGATTTCCCAGATTCCATGGGAACACATCCCAGTGGATTTGGAAAAACTGGTCTAATAATATTTGGTTCCACAATATCATTTTCTTGAGGCTGGGACTCTTCCTTGATGTGTTCACTCGACAAAGTTTGAAGTCCAATTTCACTCAATAGCTTCGCCTCTTCAGCACGATCAGCATCGATGGACAAGGCAAGTTCCTTTGCAGAATCATCAGCTACTCTTTTATCTTCCGAAAGACTCACTTCGGCATCTGGGCACTTGACCCCCGAGCCACCTGCCGCGCATCCAGTTACAAAGTCCGTACAAATAGTCCGAGCGTTCCGGTAGTCTTGAGAAGCGAGCGACGGAAGCATCTTCTGTTGCCGCGGGCTCTTCAACTCTTCCTGCAGGATCCTGCCGGGCGACGGGATCGCGCTCTGGAGCAGAGGAGTCAAGTCGGCCGTTTCGTCGTCCTTCAGCAGGAAGCCGCTGGACGACGTCGACGGGGCCAGGCTGATGCCGGAGGCAAAGTTGGGACTCAGCACGTTGTGGTAGGAGAAAGCTGGGTGCTGGTCCACAGGAGGTAGATACAGTGTGTGATTGAGAGACGGCCCGTTGTGAGGGAGCACTCGGAAAAGGCGATGACGAGCCGCAGTGACCGAACTGCTCGTCGGTCTCGGTGCCATGGGGGGCCTCGGTTTCACCTTGGCAATCTTCTTGGGCTTTTGCAAAAACAAAACAAAATACAAATGAAAGAATATCACTCAGGAACACATTTTCCTCAAGTTTAAAAGAAGGAACAATTTAACAAGTAGAAATTAAATGTAATACAACTATAATCTCCAGTAAAAATATTTTAAAAATTCTGTTCTTGATTCAAGTCAGAGGCTGGTGAATGCATGGAATTCATTGCCATAGACAGCTGTGGAGGCCGTCAATTGGCATTTTTAAGGCAGAGATAGATAGATACTTAATCAGTGAGGGTGTCAGGGGTAATGGGGAGAAGGCAGGAGAATGAGGTTTAGAGGGAAGATGGATCAGCTGTAATTAAATGGCAGAGTAGACTTGATGGGCCAAATGGCCTAATTCTTCTCCTATAACTCATGAATTTATGAATCACTCATTGGATTTTGCCATCAGTGGGGAAAAAAAGGTCCAAAAACCCATCGAGTAAAACGTTGAAAGCTGTTCTCCAGCTGTTTAAAGGAACTGCTTTGCCTCCCATGGGAATTTGAGGATGTTAGCCACGGCTCAAAAAATAATTTAGTCAAAACAATAATACAGCAACAGATTGCAAAATAAAGATTGTGCAAAGAGATGAACAGGAACACGCGACTGTTGATTTCTTTGTCAATACCAGATGAATACCTGTGGGATTTTAACAAATGTTTTCAGTCGCTCTGCTCCGCTGGCCAACTCCTGCACCTATTCTCTAAGTTTCGATGGTATAAACCAGCATCCGCAGTTCCCTTCCCACACACCACACTTCACTGCTGGGTTAACTGGGCTTATTTAGAGCAGCAATTGTTGTCAATGCCCCCAAACCGAACATGAGAAAAGATACAAAACGCTCCTGGTAGCTTGTCTAACCTCCCAGCTGAAAGAGCACTTTGAATGTTTAGCACGGACAAATTCAAGCTTGACAAAATAAATTTGAGTCCAACCTCTAACCATTGCTTAGACATCCAGACGATGATCAAGTAGGGCATTACCACTTCAGACATTACATTTAATTTAATTCCTAGTCCAATATAACTAGTCTCCACATTTGTTGCACTCATTTTTCACAAATAAATTGTTATTTCCTCATTTTCCATATGGCACAATTTCCTCTTGTAATTTAAATTTCCTGTTAGCCTTTAATCTTTTCAAAGCACACTCTCTTCACTCTTTAATGACTCACTACATTTTATGCTCAATGCTTTTTCTCAGATGCTACTCTTGCTAATTTTACCATTTATTGTCATTACAATCAAATTAACCTAAAATAAAATTGATCATTCAAACTCCAATATGCTGAAGGATGATTCATGATTGACTTTACCCCAGGTCTTGTTAATTAAGTAAAGGAAGCAGCAATGAAGGAGATCTATTGGTGTAGGAAGGAACTGTCTGAAGAAGGGTATCGACCCGAAACATCACCCATTCTTTCTATCTGGACATGCTGCCTGTCCCGCTGAGTTAAACCCCTGTCCCACGGTACGAGTTCATTCCAAGAGTTCTCCCGAGTTTGCCCTGATTCGAACTCGGAGATTTACGGTAATGACCGCTCGTCGGTACTCGGGGCTCTCGTGGACATTTTTCAACATGTTGAAAAATCTTCACGAGTCTTCCCGTGCTTACCTGCCATTAGCGAGTCTTCCCGAGTACCTGCCGTTAGCGTTACGAGCCGCTAAGAGACGTCCCCGAGCTCCAACGTACCCGCTACGTTCATTCTCCGTGCTTACCACGAGTTTGATTTTTTTTAAACTCAGGAGAGCTCTTGGAATAAACTCGTACCGTGGGACATGGCTTTAACTCAGCGGGCTAGGCAGCATTGTGTCTATCGTAGAGATCTGTTGTATGAGATCTAATCGGTAACTAGTTTCCCACTGCAATTACCTTTTTACTGAGGGTCATATTTTCCATCTTTGTTTTCAGAAGTTTCATTTTGTTCATAGTGATGGAATTTTCTAATATCTGCTGCCCAGATGGAGACTCCTCAGACTCATCTTCATCATCAGCGTATAGGTTGAACATTGAGCCTCCACTTAAAATCAGAAAAAAATATTTAAATCTACCGTGTCACCAACAAAAAAACAAGTCCTTTCACAAAGATGCAGAACATTACTGAAGTACAATACAGTTTTGAATCAGAAAACCAGAGGTTGTGTTCAAATCTCTCCCCAAGTGACACAGAATTAAATTAAATAAGTGTGGCTGGACCGTAGAAAGTGGAAGGCTTGTTTACAACTGGCCTTGGGTGCGTCTAATTCCATATTAGTAACACGAGGAGTGTGAAAAAATGCCTTTCCAGAATCATGATTGTTAATTTAAAAAAAATTAAGTATTAATCATCGCACTCTTTGGAAAGGGGCAGAGAAGATTTACGAGGATGTTGCCAAGACTCAAGGGCCTGAGCTATAGGGAGAGGTTGGGCAGGCTAGGACTGTATTCCTTGGAACGCAGGAGGATTAGGGGCAATCTTATCAAGGTGTATAAAATCATGAGGGGAATAGATAGGGTAAATGCACAATCTTTTACCTAGAGTGGGGGAATCAAGAACCAGAGGACATAGGTTGAAGTTGAGAAGGGCATAATTTAATATGAACCTAAGGGGGCAACTACCAGAGGAGGTAGTTGAGGGAGGTACTATCACATTTTCAAGGCATGTGGACAGATACAGGGATAGAAAATGTTTAACGGGATATGGGTCAAAAGCAGGCAGGTGGAACAGTGTAGATGGGGTACCTTGGTCAGCGTCTATTAAGTTGCACCAAAGGGCCTGTTTCCATGCTGTATGACTAGAACTTAAAAAAGTAATCAAAACCACTTCCACATGGAAAGCAAATCAATGACTAAAGTTATTCTAAATTTAATCTACACAAGAAATATTTCCTAAATGTTTCCTTGACTCAGTAATATAGCTTCACAGTCTACTAGTTTTCACACACCTCAGGGATTCGGAGAGTGGTGTTAAAGTGCCATCCCCACGATCTACAACTCGAAAGAAATTTAACTGGTCCCCTTCACGATATACTAGAAAGGTCACTTGCTTGTTAGAAGGGATCTTATCCCAGATGTCATCTCGACTGGTCTCCATGTAGTCAGCCATATCTCTAGTTGGATCTTCCACTGGAACTACAAAACATGGATGGACATAAATGGAAATATTTCAACAAAATACAAGGGGTAAGGACAGTGTATTTGCATATATCCCTCCCCATAGAACATGAGTGGAATAGTTAGGTTGTTACAACCATCTGGTAGCTCCAAAGTTATAAAAACTGATGAGAAGGCAAGGAATTGCAGATACTGGAATCTTGCATGGAGCACAAAGTGCTGGAGTAAGTCAGCACCTGCAGAGGACATGGATTGGTGACGTTTCGGGTCGGGACCCATCTCCAGGTGGGTCCAGCTCTTTGTGTTCCACGTTATAATTACTGATGGCTGCTTATAATTCATTTATTTTTAATTATAGTACAGGGCCTTGGGTGCCAGAACAGTAACTTAACCACTATTAAGTGGGGAAAGGGATTAAAGGAGGTAAATCTTCACAGGCTCACAAGGCAGTATAACATGGACCAAGTGTATCTTATAACACTATTCATTACCAGTGGAAAACAATACAAACAGATCGCTTTGCATTCCACAAGTTCAAGTTCCAGATCACAACAGCTACGTTAATCCTTCCAGCCGTTTGTGTTTCTTGGCCACCTACGACGGTCAAATGTCCATTATACACATGATCACAGTTTAGGTATAGGTTCAGAATTGTCACGTGTACCGAGGTATCGTGCAAAGCTTGGTTTTACATGCTATTCAAGCAAATCAAGCCTCACTCATTACATAATAATCAAGCCTCACTCACTACATAACAATCAAGCCTCACTCAAATACAATAGACAAAGCAAAGGAACAGATAGAGATATAGTTCAGATATAGTTCTCAGCATTGGAGCACAATAGATTGTTGCAGTTAATTGTAGAGAGAAAAACATGGGCTAGTTGTGCAATGGCAACGGGAATTACAGTAAGAAAGAAAATTACTTAAAAATAAATTAGATTGTTGCATAATTGTCCCATGCCAAATGGACTCCACTGAATATAATTGTGACCAGTGCATGCATTTCCCTTGATTCTGTGGTTTATGCAAGGAATGCAATCCTAGAAAATATTTCCTAAATTGAATTTGTGCAAATACAAGGGGTAATTTAACAAAATGTACTCCTCAGTGGCGAGGCGGTTTTCAATCTCCTGGTTGACCTGACAGACAGTAATATGCCTTTAGCCCACCGAATTCACGCCAATCAGTGATCATCTGTACACTAGTTCTATCCTACACACTAGGGACAATTTACCGGCCAGTTAACCTACAACCGACCATCTTTGGGATGGAAACCGGAGCACCTGGAGAAAGTCCACGTGGTCACAGGGAGAATGCACAAATTCCGTACAGACAGGAGGATCAAACCCGGGTCTCTGGCACGGTGAGGCAGCAACTCCACTGCTGTGCCACACTGTATCGTGTATCTCACGTGTACAACTGTTTCTCATTCTCCCTCATTCATTTCCATTTATTTACACTCCTCCAGACAGATCAACGATAATTAACAAGCATCATCACCCTCTCTAAGATTACACCAACACCATTTGTCACCCAGACTAGGTTCACCCCCCCCCACCCACCCTCCACACTGCCATCTACACCTCTTTCGCTCCTAGTTACTTCAAACATACTCCTCTCACTTTTCTGATTCAGTTGAAAAATCATGAATCATAAAAAATGTTAACCGTTTCTCGCCAGATGCTGTGTGTCCTGTCGACTTGCTCCAGCATTTTCGGTTTTCATTTCAGATTTCCAGCAATTGCAAGTTTTTGCTTTAAAATGACCCCTCAATGCTGGCTGATTTCATAGTAAGATGGGGTTATAGGCAGGCCAGAAGTGAACAAGGAGAGGAGCAGGCAGTTTAGCAAGAATGTTCATGACAAGGGAAAGAAATTAGGTGACGAGTTATTCATTGGAATTCTAAGGCATGTGAAGAGGGCAAGCAAATATTTCTTCAAAAAACTTGAAGTAAGGATCCCTATGCACAAGTGTACAATTTCTTTAGTCAGAGGGTGGTGAATCTGTGGAATTCATTGCCACAGAAGGCTGTGGCGGCCATCAATGAATATATTTAAGGCGGAGATTGATAAATTCTTGGTTAGTACAGGTGTCAGGGGTAATGGGGAGAAGGCAGGAGAATGGGGTTGTTAGGGAAAGATAGATCAGCTACGATTGAATTGCAGAGTAGCCTTGATGGGCCGAATGGCCTAATTCTGCTCCTATAGCTTATGAACCAATAAAATGTACAACCAATGATAACAAACAAACCTGAAGAGACAAGGTGGAGTAAGGTGAGGAAGTCTGTGGTGACAAGAACAATACTCTGCTAACATAGAGAAGTTTGAATCAATTTCCATATGATTGAAATTTTGATTCCACAACCCTACATCAACAGATTCCAATCCCATCAGCTGATTAATAGCACCAATGCTCACGTGGTCCTCAAAAGAAAATCTAGTTTCTGCCCATCAACAAATGCTATTTCATTAACAGTCATAGGTGGTGTTCATCATCATTCATCAAGCTTGCTGAAGAAAGGTGGTAGCCAAGTTAACGAATAAAGAGAAGACAATTACATTTTCCTTAAAGTTGGCACTCTTTACTTACCCCTTCTGGTATTTATAGGTCCCCCTCTCATGGCAAGCACCAGTTTAAGAGTACAACCTTCTGATATACTGCAAATAGAAGACAGCACACTGTGATAAACTAATGGTGACTTCTGTTCCACACTGCAGCTGTAACGGCTGATCCAATGGTTTGTTGAATAATCCACATAAACACAATTATTTTTTTTTCAAATCTTAAGTAGCATCTGGAAAAATGTAGATGTCCACACTGGTCATATTCTGATAGGAGACAACATTCTTGGAAGTTTGTGTCATATCTGTTGACCATATTTGACAATATGGAGACCAAGAGGAAACAGGATCAGATGTGTGACAAAATTGCTTTATGCTGATCCTGACTTTTGACCCAACTATGTGCTTCAAGCTTATTTTTCATCCATAAAAGAAAGGCATTGTTTCAAATATTAACAGTTCAGCTGGAGAAAGACACCCAAGGTGTTTTCTTTTAAACAAATAATATCAACTTACTTGTAGTCCTGTAAACAGTATTCATCTTCAAGTTCCAAGTTGTTCCAGATGAGATGTTGCTGTGCTATGGAAATGCCTATGTATAAAAATTAAAAAAAAAGAGTATTAAAGGCAAGATAAGGGAGCGTCATGGTGCATCCCATTCAGAATCAGGCTGTTTCACTTGCACTTTATCCTTGTGACTTTGCCACCTACCACAAATGTCAGCAAGGACTTTACTGGGTCACGAACAATTGGCCTCCTCGCCTCTAGTGTGCAGGGAATGGATGAGAAAGTTGGATAACATAGAACTGGTGTCAGGGTGATCGTTGGTCAGCGTGGACTTGGTCGGCTGAAGGCCCTATTTCCACGCTGTATCTCTAACAGTAGATCGATCTCATCTGAGAGAGAATATTGACTATTCCTTCCAAGACGTACATATCTATTCCTAGCAAACAAGACAAAAATTGAACACAGCATGCCAGGGGCATCAACTGCATAAACGCGATAAGGATTCTTTAACTGTATTCCAAGTCCTTTGAATTAAAGGACACAAGTAACTGTAGATGCTTGAATCTTCAGCAAAAACAAATTGCTGGAGGAACACAGAGGGTCAGGCAGCATCTGTGGAGGGTATGGACAGATGACGTTTCAGGTGGGGAACCTTATTCAGACTGTCGACTCATTCGTCAGTGGAAGGATCCCGACCCAAAACATTCCCTCCACTGATGCTGCCTGACACGCGTGTTCCTCCAGCACTTTGTTTTTTGCCTTTGTATTAATGGCTTGCTGAACCAAGAAACTCATGCTCCACTGAAGACCGCATCTCCAAAGTAGACCATTGATTTTCCGGCACCCTTGATTCTAGAACCTCGTCGGATTATCCGTTTTGCCAGATCAATAATTCAACAATATATCTCTGACCCACTCATTATACCCATTTAAAGCACCATGGACGGCTTGAAACTTAAATAAAGAATTAACAGTTAACAGAGCAGTAAACCTAATCGGGAAGAAAGAACATGCGCCACACTCTCTCGTAATTTTGTCCGGATGAAAGGAAGAGCTAGACCATCAGTTGCCGGAAAAATCGATAGTGGAGCTGTTTTCTCTTCCAAAGTAGACAACTTTTACAATCCTTCAAATTACATCCCAGCTGTTATATTCATGATCATTCACAAACATTATATATGCCTTTGTGGCCAACTATGTTCTCCTCTACTTTATTTCATATCTGGCTGCATTTGGTCAGCAAACTTGGATACATTGACCGTCCCACTCAATCATGCCATTCACGGGAACTGAATAGTTGAGGCTCAATTATTGATTACAATATCTTTCTTCTTACAGACGTTCAATCCAAGTGACCAATTATTCCTAATGTTTTGTAGTAACTAACTCTCAACCTTATAAATATGTCACCACCAGTTCGATAAACCTAATCTTGTGTATCGCCTTACCGAATGCCTTTTAAATAAAAAATATATATAAATGCACCACATTTCACTGGGAAACTATATACTACGCTTTGAGTTACAACCTAAGAAGCTCCTATTTGTCACACACCATTTCCCTTTTACAAATATGTCCCTTCATATCAATTTCTCAACTGCCCCATTAACCAATTGGGGCAACATACTGGCGCAGCGATAGAGTTGCTGCCTTACAGCTCCAGAGACCCGCGTTCATTGTAAATTGTCCCTAACCTGTAGGATAGTGCTAGTGTAAGAGCATCAGAAGGGCCAATCTCCACACTGCATCACTAAACTGAACTAAAGGAAACCACAACTCAGTGAGAGACTGCAGTGTTATCTCTGCTATTTATATCAGGTTAACTGGCCAGAGGCTTCACCATGCTCACACTACCTCTTTTCTCTTCAGATCATTCTGAAATGCACAAAATGCTTAAAGATCAAGGCAAAAGCATGCAGCAACTCCACAGACACCAATTAAAATTCAAGCATGTGGGTCATTAAATTCCCCACTTTACTGCCTTATTACTATTTTCATAATGGCATTGCTACTTTTTTTGAACAGTTCTTGAATGTATTTGAGTGTATGAATCTGTATTTCTCATCTATGTCTGTGCCACTGCCTTCATCATAATAATTTTACCAGCGTCCTGCATTAATTTAGTCAATCACTTTTCTACAAAACCAGTGAAGCTTTTACAATCTACCGTTATTGCCTATTCACTTTCATTCTATTTTATCTTAATATGTTGGTCAGAGCATACTGTATAATACATGGTAGACACAAAATGCTGGAGTAACTCAGCGGGTGAGGCAGCATCTATGGAGAGAAGGAATGGGTGACTTTTCAGGTCGAGAACCTTCTTCAGACTGGATGGGGAAGGAAACTAGAGGAGGAAATTAAATTCTGCACTCACCTGAGGTTAAGGTTCTTTCTAAAAAGCTTTTGCAGTACCCTGTAATTATCACCTGAAGGATTAAGTCAGCACTTCAGAAAGAACCTACGCAGCAATGGTGTGCAGTTTGCTCCAAAAACCACTAACAAGTGCTCAATTTGAAAGCACCGACCAGCGATCCCCGCACACTAACACTAATGGGCCTGTCCCACTTGGGCGACTTTTTAGGCGACTGCAGGAAACTATGCAGTCGTCACATGGTCGCCAAATGTTCGCGGGTGGTTGCCGGGGAGTCGCCTTCATCGTCGTGATTATGGGAACTAGTCGCGGTCACATTATGGTCGCCGCAAATTTTTCAACATGTAGAAAAATTAGCGCCGACTAAAATGAAGCCGCCATGGAGAGTAGCGAGAATTCTTGAGCCGTAGATGGGTCGCCAGGAGGTCCTAGTGGGTTTCCAGGAGGTTGAAGGTTCTCGGAGGTTGTAGCCGGTGCTGACGGTGAATTGCATTGGCTCATTGGGGGGGGGGGAAAAAGGTAAGCAGTAGTTTTCAGAACCAAGGATAACCGACCGGTAATGTTAAATGTCCGCCGAGCTTCACAGCAGTGTATCTCTGGCTTCGTAAAAGTTGTCTCCACCCTTTCTCCCCCCCCCCCACTCTTTTAAAGGATTTAACGTACACTGTGCTTTACCCGTCTTTTTACAGCGCCAACCTTCCTGTTCATCGTGGTGTGTGTCTGTTTCACCTTGGCTTTGAACCGCTCCCCCGCCTGCATAATGGGCTGGTGAAGGAAGGTGTGTGTGTGTGTGCTCCCCAGCGAGTGTGTGCTCCCACGCTGTGAAAGGAACTCTCCCCCCCACTCCCCCAGTGGTGCTGTCCTTTTGCAGCCGCTTCACATGAGCTGCCAGCAATGAGGGATAGACTTGGCTACCCCTCAGTACAGCGACATCGTTCTTGATGTCAGCTCCCCCGCGCCGGACGATCGAACCTCGCGTCGGGGCTAACCAAACATTGGAGCTCCCGACATCCACGACCTCTCGGGACTGCGAGCTCCCGATGTAAAGACCGCAGGCCGCAGTTGGAGCGATCCCAGGCAAGGGATTGACTCCGTTGGAAGTCCATGCCCCGCGGTGAGGCCCAAGGTCAGTCCGAGGAGGTCGGAGAATGCGATCCGAAAATTAAACGCATCCTCAGCAAAGTAAGAAACTGAAAAAAAAGTTCCCCCCGACCACTCCCCCACATAAAACAAACCGGGGAACATTTACACAAACTTAACACACACAAAAAATTAAAGACGAAAAAACACACTGTTGGCAGGGCTGCCAAGCGTGCGGCACCCCCGGAGCACCCGTAGTCAGGATCGAACACGAGTCATTGGCGCTGTAAGGCAGCTACTCTACCGCTGAGTCACCATGCTGCCCTAGGAGTAAAAATGATCATGAACAAAATCTCAGTGGATTGCATTCGTGGTTCCAGAGGTTGAGGGCACATCCCAATCCAGACAAGAGTATGACATCCAGTCAGATACATTGGGCTTGCACTAAGGAAATGTCACTTTGGCATCTTGGCATGTTAACCTGGGGTGCCAGCGGCTCTCAGCTGGAACTACACCCCATACTAAAGAACAACAGCAAGTCAAGCTCAATTTATAAGAAGAATGCAAAATTAAGAACTGAAAATAAGATACTGGAAACTTGAAACAAGAACAGAAAATGCTGGAAATA
The DNA here is from genome assembly GCF_010909765.2 of Amblyraja radiata. Taxonomy (NCBI): domain Eukaryota; kingdom Metazoa; phylum Chordata; class Chondrichthyes; order Rajiformes; family Rajidae; genus Amblyraja; species Amblyraja radiata. The sequence continues at coordinate 15,046,469 of NC_045992.1, read as the reverse complement.
TTCAAAGAACAGGCAGTAACTGTGGAATGAAAATGAGAGTTCACACTTCTGGTTGAGGATGCTTCTCAAAACTGAGAAAAAGGACAATAAATGTGAGATTGAAGTTACAGAAGGGAAGTGGTGGGAAGGCTGGGCAGTTAATGTGAATAATTGTGATATGTTGGAGCCAGAAATGGGTTGTTAATTTAGCAATCCCCCCCCCCCCCCCCCCCCCCCCCCAACCATTTTTAGTCACGTGTGTGACCAAAAAAAGAAAAATTATGGAATACATTTCTTCTGATTCTGAAAGCATTACAGGTATATTGTTTTTTGTAATGCATATATGATCCATATTTTCCCCCGAAATTTATCAAGTGAAATTTTTATGTTATGCTGACAATGTTCGTTTAGGGTCAGGGGCCAAATATGACTGGTCACGTGTGTGGCCTCAGCCGGAAGCTTTTTTCCCCCATAGCGTTTTATCGTACAAACCCTGTGAATTTTAAAAAGCTAGAATGTTCATATCTTTAGCAGACACGCATTATAGCTCCTTAGATAGGAAAATAGCAATGAATAAGATTAATCGCATACGAGAATTTTTTTTAATGCATCACTTTATGTGATGCCGTCTGGTCACGTGTGTGACACGTTGGGCTCACTTTCCAAAGAATGGCCCAATTAGACAGTGGATTGTGATAAGTTGCAAATAGCAGGTCTGGGTGTGCTCGAGGCAAATGTAAGCCGACAATACAGACAGATGACATGCAACAAAAATGACCAGTAGTGTGACAGTGTTATAATGAATCCCAACACAAGCTGGAGGGGCAGCACCTCATCTAATGTCTGGACACATTAGAGCTTCCCAAACTCAGTACTGAATTCTTCAACTTCCAGTAACTCGCTCTGCCTAGATCAGAGCTGGTCATACGTGGGAAGGAACTGCAGATGCTGGATTATACCGAAGGTAAACACAAAATGCTGGAGTAACTCAGCCGGGCAGGCAGCATCTCTGGAGAAAATTAGGTGACGTTTCGGGTTGAGAGCCTAAAGAATGGTCTCAACCCAAAACATCACCTATTTCTTTTCTCCAGAGATTCATCCTGACCCACTGAGTTACACCAGCATTTTGTGCCTATCTTCAGAACTGGTCATGTTTAGTGCAAGTCACCCGTCTCTGAAATTGATTCAGTATTTAGCCGTCTCCGTTTGCAAACTCTAACCTGTTATTTACAATTTGGCACATTTCTTTGTTGCTCTCCAGTCCAACAGTAACCTGGTCTCAACCTTTCACAGATATTCCCCCTGTCCAATCCACCCCCACCATCCTCTCCCCCATACCTTCTCTGCATCTTAAATTAACTTTAAAAAAAGTCTTTCAAGTTCTAACGAAGGATCGTCGACTGAAACGTTAACTGATGGTCAAGAGAGAGACAAGAGACATTTATTGTCACAGGCACCAATTGGTACAGTGAAATTTGTGGTCACCATACAGCCATACGAATAAAAAGAGAACAGAACACAATAGTCTTTAATATAAAACATCCCTCACACAGCGGAATCCAAGTTTCCCACTGTGAGGGAAGGCCCAAAGTTCAGTCATCCTCCTCTTTGATGTTCCATGATGTTCACCCGTGGTCGGGGCCTCCAGAAGCCCCCCGCAGTCGCCGCTACAGGCAGCCCGATGTTCAGGCCCTCTCGCCGGGATGATGGAACTCTGACGTCGGAGCGGGAGAACACCCTCAGCGGCCTGGACATCCGAATCGGCCACTTCCTACCGTCTTTCCACAGATGCGGGCTGATGCACAGTGGGACAGCGCTACAGTTGCTGCCTTGCAGCACCAAATTCCTGGGTTAGTTCATGATTACGGGTGCTATCTGTATGGAGTTTGCACATTCTCCCTGTGATCACGTGAGTACTTCGGTTTCCTCCCAGATTCCACAGACAGAGGTTTAGAGGTTAATTGGCTTCTGTAAATTGTCCCTAGTGTGTGTAGGATAGTGCGAGTGGACAGGGTGATTGTTGGTCGGCATGGACTCGGTGGGCCGAATGGCCTGTTTCCACGCTGTAACTGTAAAGTATAGTATAAATCTGCAGGGTGTTCCCAGCCTTTTCCGTTTCAGTGTCAAAAATTGGAGTTTTTTTCCTGGCGAGTTATCCTTCAACTTGCACTACTAAACAGATCTTTTACTGTTACCCAAGGGAACATGTTGAGCATAAGCCGATTCCTGCCTTTCCCACATTGCAGATGTGATATTTCAATTGTCCTCCACTGGCTGTGAAGCACTTGGAAATTCCGATATTGTAAAAGGCATTAATCAAATTCATGGCTTGTATTCTTTAAAGTATCACAGCTATCAATAGAAACTAGAGCTCCTATAAATAAGGTGCTACTTAATCGTTTGAAGAATTAGTGTCTACAACGTTGCTCCAAAGTGTAGTTGAATACACAAACTAGAAAGTGGACATGCTTTGAATCACTATTATTTGTAACTGTGGTTTGTTTTAATGTCAAATTTTCCCGAGAGAATTTAAAAATGTGAAAGAAAGGCAATGCAGATTCAAATAGTCAATTAAAAAAATCTGAAAATGTCAGTGATATTCTATGGGCAAGTGTAGATTTTGAGTGACTTTTCCTTCAATTTGGAAAAGACTATTCTGTTAAAAAAAAAAGCAGGTATTTTATGAAAATTCATAGAGGTACGGTGTAAACAATTTAAATTTGAATACAAAAACTCACTTTGATAGAAATCTCTAACAGAGAAAACAAGTTAATTAAGCTTGACCTTTGTATGGAATATACAATTAATGATTATTTTTCTTTGCCCGACAGCTTGTTTGCTTCTATTTATTCTCTTGGAGGGCAAAATGACTTTGTTCATGAAGGAACTGCAGATGCTGGAAAATCGAAGGTAGACAAAAATGCTGGAGAAACTCAGCGGGTGTGGCAGCATCTATGGAGCGAAGGAAATATTTCCTTCGTTCCATAAATGCTGCTGCACCTGCTGAGTTTCTCGAGCATTTTTGTCTACCACCAACAGTAATATGATGGAGTTAAAAAAGCATAAACACATCGATATGGACTGGGCTTATGGCATGTCATAAAAGGAAATCTGCAATGTCTGTAAGGTTAGCACAGAAATGTACGAAAAATTGTCTTCTGAGATAACAGTGACTCCAGAAACTAACCACTGAAGATCAAGTCAGGAACTCAGAAAAATTTGCCAAGTCTAACCATAGCCATTTTTATCTAGGGCAGGTAATATCTTAATACAAGTGCTGAGCTTTGAAAAAGTTGTGAAAGTAAACCAGATTTGTGTAAATGGAAACATTTAAACAATAATAATAATAATAATAACTTTATGTATAAAGCGCTTTAAACAACCGCAGTTGCCACAAAGTGCTGTACATGAGAACTCATGGACAAAAAGTTATTACAAATCATTAAAAACCGTAAAACGAAGGACTAAAAAACAGTAAAAAATTAAGACATTAAAAGCACTAAGAACAGGAGCAATGTCTCAGCCAGTGTCGAAAGCCTGAGAATAAAAATGAGTTTTTAGGGAGGATTTGAAGATGGACAGTGAGGTTATGGAATGGATTGGGAGAGAGCAAGATAATTTAGTCAGCAAAAGGTATTTAACTTGGGGCAGAGATATCCAGAGCTTGATATATCCGGCATCAGAGAACGGTTGGAGAATTTTATTGGGATATGCCAAAGGGGAATGAACAGTTAACAGTATTTGATTTCCATGCTTTTCTGAAAATTAGCAATACAACACAAAAAAGATTGCACAAAGTGAGAAATATAAACTGCAGATACCGGAATCTTGATCAAAATGCAGTAATGGAGGAACTTCGGTAGGTCAAGAAGCATTTATGGAGGGAATGGACAGACAACGTTTCAGGTTGGGACCCTTCTTCTAACTGGAGTAGGGGAGAAAGCTGTAGGAGGGGGAGGGGGGGTGGGGTGTGAATCGGCACATGGATGGAGTAAGCTCAAAGGCCAGAGGTGCAAAAAGGCAACATCCTTTTTATCTCGAGCCTTTGTCACTTTATCCACCCAGCTGCCAATCAGCCGCACCCTCTTTCCTGTAGCCACCTATCACTTACCAGGTTTTGCTCGCTCCACTCTTTTCCAGCTTTCTTTCCCCCCCGGCCTGAAGATGACAAAATACCACCCATGTGTTCCCTCCAAATGCAGGCGAACCCGTTTTGCTAAGGCCATCACGGGCTCTGACCTCCCCATCATCGAAGTGTTCTATCGTAGTCGCTGCCTCAAAAAGACAGCCAGCATCATCAAAGTCCCACACCATCCTGGCTACACACTTATTTCACCACTACCATCGGAAAGAAGGTACAGGAGCCTGAAAACTGTAATGTCCAGGTTCAGGAACAGCTTCTTCCCTACAGCCATCAGGCTATTAAACACTACAACCTCATAAGCTATGAACTACAATAGACTATTATTATTATTAATATATTGTTATTGTATGTCCTTTTTTCCCCCTGAGTTATATTATTTATTATTGTTTACATATTCTGTTGTGCTGCAGCAAGTAAGAATTTCATTGTTCTATCTGGGACACATGACAATAAAACACTCTTAACTTGTATTTTTGCACCTCGTTTGTTTCAATACCTTGTTTTTTGCACAAACTTAGGGCCTGTCCCACTTGGCTGTCTTTCGCGCGCGTTTACGCGACCTGCTAACGTGTGGGTAACGCGGGGACGAGCGCATGGAGTGGTGTGGAGGAGTATGGACTTCGTCCTGAACGAATTCTTCACGCGCCACCGGCTGTCGCGTAACTGACGGCCAAAGTGGGACAGGCCCAAGACCCTGGCGCGACGCAATGTCTCACCTCCAACAGCAGCAGAAGCAGGCAAACCATCGTCGAACTCGGCCTGGAGCTCACGGCCGTTGCAGATCTGGATCCGCCCCCATTCCTACTCCCAGAGCGGGGCCAAGAAGATTGAAGATAGACACAAAATGCCGGAGTAACTCAGCGGGACCAGCAGCATCTCTGGAGAGAAGGAATGGATGACGTTTCGGGTCAAGACCCTTCTTTCAGACTGAAGAAGTCACGACCCCGAAACATCATCCATTGATTCTCTCCAGAGATGCTGCCGGTCCCACTGAGTTACTCCGGCATTTTGTGTCCATCTTCAAATTACGTCACACGCTCCAGACGACTGTGCGGGCGAATGATGACGTGCGCGACTCTCGCAGGACCGTCACTAACGGCCTGTCGCGTAAGTGCTGGAATTGCTTATAATCACAAAACAACTGGCAATAAATAATGAGGGAGGTTACTGCTAGAGGGCTCACACATATACCTTAAACTCAAAAATCACATTTGCTTCACATTAACTCATCAATTAAGCTCATCGGCCAGAGTGAAGATTTACATATTCATTGTGATCGAGTGCCAATTGCTCCACTGTGACAATACCACCAACCTCAGGTTTAGTTTAGAGATACAGCATGGAAACAGGTCCTTTGGCCCACTCGGTCACTCATTCACACCAGTTCTATGTTATCCCACTTTCACATCCTACACACTACAGGCAATTAATCGAAGCCAATTAACCCAGAAAACTGCATTTCTTTGGAATGTGGGAGGAAGCAGGGGCACACGGAGGAAAACCACGCAGTCACAGGGAGAATGTACAAACATGACACAGGCAGCATCCGTAGTCAGGATCAAACCTGGGCTTCTGGCGCTGTGAGGCAGCAGTTCGACCGCTGCGCCACTGTCGCCCGGGTTCACTCATTAGTACTTCAACGAAGCGCATCAATTAATAGGTCTTGCCGACAAAGCAACAATGTTTTCAGCTTTTTAAATGAAAGGAAACAAGGATCAGCAGATGCTGGTTTGCAGAGAAAGACCAAGTGTTGGAGTAACTCAGCCAGTTAGGCAGCATCCCTACAGAACATGGATGGGTGACGTTTCACGTCGGGACCCCCTCTTCAGGATCCTGACCCAAAACGTCACCTATCCATGTTCTCCAGGGATGCTGCTGTCTGTGTGGAGTTTGCATGTTCTCCTCAATACCTTGTAAGTTTCCCCTGGGTGCTCCAGTATCGTCCCATATTCCAAACACATGCTACATTGGTCGCTATAAATTGTTCCTAGTGTACAGATTAGTGGGAAGATCTGAAGGGAGTTGATAAAAATGTGGGGGAAATAAAAAGGGATTGGTTCAGTATTAGTGGATGGGGAACTTGATGGATGGCGCAGATTTGATAGGCTGCTGCATTGCTGTACGACTCTAAAGGCTGAAATAAAATGGGTGTTGAGTACCACCCTTAATTAGCCTTCACGAGATCACCAAACTTTGCAAACTAATGACTGCACGCAATAACAAATGTACATAGCAATCTCTTTCTCTGAAACTTTATACCACATCCCATTTGGAAAATGCAAACACCGAGAAGAAAATCTGAACAAACTAAAGGAAAACATGTTTGTACCTTCTAGTCTTTGTATTTTGGCCTTCACAGAAATCACAGTCTCGAATGGTGACACTCTGAGTTCAAAACAAGTTCCTGTGAGTGTTTCAATGAAAAGCTCCATTGTCTCGTAAAAAGGGAATTTATAGCTTATAGGCCCAGAATTATCCTCATTAAAGGAAGGCGGTTCCTTCTTGTTTTCCATTTCAATGCAATCCGCTGGTTTCGGAGGACAGCTTATGATGAAAGCTGGCCCCACGTTAGCTGCAGACGGAGATCGCATCCAAATCGTATTCGAGGCTGGTTCGCGATGACCATGACCAAGCACTCCTTCTGGGGGTCAGAAAACAAGAGCAAATATTACCACTGATGGCCATTGATCTCCTTTCCTGAGGAACATAATATTATGGGCTTTAAAACAAAATTGGTTATGGTGCTAATATAACATTCAAACTCCCTAACAGGCTCGCCAAAAGAAAAAATCAAGTGTCTTTTTATTTTAAAAAGACAATGACAACAAATCTGTAACACTAATTTGGAGAGGGGAATTAATCGATCAGAGGTTAATTCACTTTACAATCCAATAGAAGTATTAGTGAACTGGGTGCCAATTTATTTTGCAGATGGCACATAAACATGAATAACATGATACCACCATATCTGTTCATTGAAAGTAGACTGGAGACTGAATATAAATTGCTTGAAATACTCAATTTCAGAGAGCAACTTTAAAAAGAGACAGCGTTAGCATTTCAAGTCAGAGATCTTTCATTAGAGATGGGAAAAATATTTAAATAAAGGTCATTTTAAGTTGCAAAGAAGGCGGGGGATGGGGGGGGAGAAGAGCAGTAAAAACGGATAGGATGAAGGGAGTAAACATGATAGGATGAGAGGTAACGGGAGGTCAAAGTAAGATTATGTTTCTTTGACTGGACAATGTATTACCAAGAGCAGGGGCGCGGACTTTCCCCATTGGCCAGGCTTTACTAATAACGAGAGGGAAATCAAGCCACAAATAACAACAGCAGAAACAGCCAGTTCTGATACAGGCAGATAGCAGGAATTGCCCCAATTTGGAGACTTTGATTTTAGGTTGCGAGGTCATGTTGCAGTTGTATTAGATGCTGGTGGGACCACATTTAGAGTATTGTTGTCAGTTCTGGGCACCATGTTATTGGAAAGATGTTGTCAAGCTGGAAAGGGTAGAGAGATTTACAAGGAAATTTCCAGAACTAGAGGTTCTGAGATATAGGGAAAGGTTGAGTAGGCTGGAAATCTATTCCTTGGAGCGCAGTAGGATGAGGGGTGATCTTATAGAGCTGCCCAGAGTAGGTGAACCGAGGACTAGAGAACATAGGTTTAAGATGAAAAGATTTAATAGGAATGTGAGGGGTAACTTTTTTCACACAAAGGGTGGTGGGTGTCTGGAACAAGCTGCCAGAGGAGGTAATAGAGGCTGGGACTTTACCAACGTTTAAGAAACAGTTAGACGGGTACATGGACGGGTTTTGAGGGATATGGACCAAACACAGGCAGGTGGGACCAGTGTAGCTGGGTCATTGTTGGCCAGTGTGGGCATGTTGGGGCGAAAGGCCCGTTTCCAAACTTTATGGCTCTAAGCCCCAAAAAAAATCACAAAATGTGTCCTCCAGGCCTCACTGGAACAGAGGAGGAGGCAACAGATGGGTAGATAGATCACAGTGAAAGAGGGATGGAGATCTAAAATGAAAGACAACCAGAAGCCCAGAACTGCTCCTGCAGACTGAACACAGATCCTCCATAAAGTGATCATGTAATCTGTGTTTGGTTTCTCCAATGTAAAAGACGGAAAGACATTGGGAACAATGTGTAAAAGACATTGTGAACAATATAATAGATTGAAAGCAATGCAACTAAATTGCTGCTTCACCAAAAAAGATTATTTGGGTAGAACAGAGTTACCATCTGTCCTTATCCCTTCCCACCATCCTGGACCCAGACTGTTGGTGAAGCAACGATACACCAGCACTTCTTCCAAACATGTTTACTGGTTTTGATGCTCACAATGTTGTCTCTTCTATACACTGAAGAAACCAGACATGGATTGAAGGAAGATAGGCACAAAAAGCTAGAGTAACTCAGCTGGTCAGGCAGCATCTCTGGAGAGAAGGGATGGGTGACGTTTTGGGTCGAGACTGTTCTTCAGACCCGAAACGTCACCCATTCCTTCTCTCCAGAGATGCTGCCTGTCCCGCTGAGTTACTCCAGCTTTTTGTGCCTATCTTCAGTTGAGACCAGCATCGACAGTTCCTTTCCTACACATGGATTGAAGGATCTTTCTTTATCAAAACTGGTAATTTCTGCTATAACTCAAACATTGGTGACTTTTAGTTAGTTTTTCTGTCTGACCTGAATGCTCACAACCCTGTTTTTGCAACACATTGTACACACAAAATGACATCACCCTCCAGTTTCCCATCCTATCACGTTAACTACCTTTATCCTATCCATTCCCACCAGCGTCCACCTCTGCAACTTATAATTACCTTTTGTAAAAATATCTTTCCTAGTACTGAAACTATTTCTCCTTCTGCTGGCTCACCTGCTGAGTGTTTCCAGCATATGCTGTATTTATTTCAGATTTCCAGCAACTGTGTTTTTTAAAAGTTTCAGACAGTAAATTTGTAGAAACAAGGAGCCGAGGAGGTTGGTTTAACAATTTGTACAGATTAGACCTGCTTTTTGTGGACAGGATATACCAGGGACATTTTCCACAATGTCACGTAAATGTCAGGATTGTAACTGTTCTGGAACAGCATGCCAGAGATACAGTTCTATTAATCCCACCAATAATCTTGTCCCATAGCCAGTACCGTATCCAGTATTCCTAACCCTTTCTTACACTTACAAGGCAAGAAGTAAATTGGCTGGAGACTGGCATCTGTAATGCTAGGGCTCTCTTGAGGAAACCAAGATGGATTGTTCCCTTAGCACTTTCAGCTTAATGGAGTGGCAAATGTTTCAGCACTGTCATTGCCTTGCTTTTATTGAAGACAGGCATGTTCTTGGAGCCTCACTTCTCCATTAGTTGTTTAATTCCCCACCGTTAATCTGACCTTTACCCACAGAGTTCCATGTTGATTTGTCTGTCTGACCACTGTCAGGGGAACCCTCTGACCCCCTATCCATGGAGGTCAATGTCGGGGGGGGGGTCATTGTCAGGGGAGCCCACAGACCCCTATCCCCAGGAGCGGTCAGTGTTAGGCTGGTCTTCTGACCCCCCACCCAGGGGATCAGTGTTAAAGCGGCCTTGTGATCTATACCCCAAGGGGTCAGTGTCAGGCTGGCCATCTGAAGTCTAACCTGGGGAACATTGGCAGGGGAGCCCATGGGGGTCGTTGCCAAGATTGCCATCTAACCCCGATCCCAGGGGGGGGGGGGGCAGTGTCAGGACGGTCCCCTCCCCACGGGCGGCACGAAGCTATGACACAGACTCGGCTGTAAGGAGCCCCCTCCTTCTCTACCAACCCCATCACCCCTCCCCCCCTTCTCTCCCTCCCCCTCCCTCTTTTCCACCACCCCTCTCTCCCTCCCCACGGCCGCCGACTCACCGGGCTGGGTGGCCCGCCGCTCTCTCACATGGTCCGGCGGTGGGTCCCGGGTGAGTGAGTGAGTGAGTGAGTGAAGCGGAGCGGCCGCCGCCACCAGACCCGCCGCCGCCGCCGGGAGGGAGGGAGAGGGGGGGGAGGGGGAGGCGGCACCACTTTGTGACGCGCCGCGCTGACTGACAGCCCCCGCGGCCAATGAGCGGGCGGCGCGGGCGCGCGGACCGTTCGGCGGGGAACGTCAGCGCGGGTCCGGGCCAATGGGAGCGCGGGACCGGGCCGGGTGGGCGGGACCTTCGGCGGCGAGCGGACCCGGATGTTCACCCCATCTCCAACAACAATCAACACGTGACCCGCCCTGCGCACGCGCACCATGCGCCCCGGCCCAGCCCAGCCCAGCCCGGCCTGGCCTGGGGACAACCTGGTGGCGGCGGCTCCACAGGTAACAACGCTGACATGGAGCAGTGATAGGACGTGCAGCCCCACACACACACACACACACACATATATATATATATATATAAACATACACACACACACATATATATATTATATATAAACATACACACACACATATATATATATATAAACACACACATATGCACACATATATTATATATAAACACACACACGCATATATATATTATATATAAACATACACACACACATATATATATATATATATATATATATAATATATAAACATACACACACATATATATATATATATATATATATATAATATATAATATATAAACATACACACACATATATATATAAACACACACATATGCACACATATATTATATATAAACACACACACGCATATATATTATGTATAAACACACACATATAAACACACACATATATAGACACACACACATATATAAGCACATACACATATATAAACACATACAAACACACACACATAATATATATCTATATATAAAAACACACGTGTTTACAAATATATACATAAATGAAAACAAAACAAACACACAGAAGCACACACACATACATATAAGCGCACACACACACATATATACACACACATATAAACAGAGAAAAACACACGGACACACATATATAAATATATAAACACCTACACAGCACATACGGAAACAATACCCATACACAGAAACAGACAGGCAAACATAAATATACAGACATACACACAGAGAAACACAAACACATTCGCACACTTACACACATGCACATACATAGTAACAGACAAACACACACATAAACACAGAAATACAAACATATACACACGCATACGAATACACAGACACGCGCCTACACACACACACACACACACAGATACTCGCACATACTCTACACACACAGCACAGAGACAAGCACACACACACACACAGAAACAGACACATACAGACAAACACACACACACACACACACACACACAAAGCAGCCGTGCTTCAGACACAAAACCAAACCAAGTATGTAGGAAGGCACTGCAGATATTGGTTTAAACCGAAGATAGACATAAAAAGCTAGAGTAACTCAGTGGGTCAGGCAGCATCTCTGGACAAAAGGAAAATGTGACCTTTACGGGTCAAGACCCTTCAGACTACCAAACTGAAATCCTCCTCTAAGTGGCCAATGCCCCCTCCCTCTAATTCCAACACCTTGAAAGAAGGTCACAAAGTGCTGGAGTAACTCAGCAGGCCAGGCAACATCTCTGGAGAACATTGTTCGGCGACATTTTGGTTTTATGACCCTTCTTCACACCTTCTTCTTGATAGACAAGATGGTCCGAAGCAGGGTCTCAACCTGAAACGTCACCTATTCCTTTTCTCCAGAGATGCTGCCTGACCCGCTGAGTTACTCCATTTTGTGTCTCTTCGATGTAAACCAGCATCTGCAGTTCCTTTCTCCTTGAAAGACGCTGGCTGCTAAATACTGAGCTTCTCAGTTCTTCTAAACCAGCCCTTATGCAGCATTTTGAAATAAAGCATTGATAATTCCTCATCCCCCAACCAACTCCGCTCCCACCCATCCACAGATGTTGTTCGACCCACTGAGTTCCTCCAGAAGGTTGTTTCTTCAACTCCTCCAGTAGATTGAGGTAACTTGGTATGTCAACGAATATTCTCTTGAATTGTACAGGTGTACAGTAGAGAGCATGTTAACTGTTTGCTTCACGGCCTGGTTGAACAACTTCAATGCCCACAAGGAGATTACAGAGTAGTGGACACTGCCAGGTCCATCACGGGTCATGACCTCCCGCCGATAGAAAGATATTGGAAATGTTCAGGAGGTCAGGCAGCATCTGTGAAGCGAGGAACTGAATGATGATTTCATATAGATGAAGCTCCATGAGTGAAGACAATTCCCCAGTCTTGAACTGGAAGTGCAAGAAACTGCAGATGCTGGAATCTTGAACGTAAAATAAAGTGCTGGAGAAACTCAGCAGACCAGGCAGCGTCTCTGGAGGGAATGGAGAGACATTGTTTCGGGTTGGGACCCCTTTTTAGAATGCTGGAATCGAGGGGACAAATCCCTCAACTCCACCAGAATGAAGAATGGTCCCAACACCGAACATTTCCGTTCACAGATACTGTCTGACCCGTTCTTTTGTTCAGCTGGAAGCGATTTCTATTCATTGAACACCAGGTGTCAGACAAGCACCCTGGCACCAGAGGGGCTGAGAGAGAAGGCTGTGGAACATATCTAGCACAGTTGTACAAGCACAGTTGTAGTTTTGGCCGCTGCATTTTCTAATGACCGCATTCCCAAAAATTCAAATGACGTTTTTATACTCCAGTATATTTTAACAACACTGCTAGATGGATATTTAGAACTGCATCTTAAAATGTTTAACAGAAGGGACCTCTGCTTCGGGTACAAGATGGCGGCAGAAATGTGGCGACTCTTTGTGTCCTGCCTCGGTGTAATCTACTATTTTCACCCGAAAATCATTGCACTCCTACAGTTTAGTTTAGTTTACTGGCTGTACGTACATGGGCCAGCATCATTCTCCTTCACCAAGTTTAGTTTAATTTAATTTAGAGATACAGCGTGGAAACAGGCCCTTCGGCCCACTGAGTCCACGCCGACCAGCGATCCCCGCACACTAACACTATCCTACACACACAAGGGACAATTCACAATTTTTACCAAGTTAACTAGTCTACAAACCGGTACGTCTTTGGAGTTTATACCTCTGTATGATTGTGCTGATATATATATTCTTAGCAAAACAAAGAATTTCACTGTATCTATGCACGTGACAATAAAGTACCATTGACCCATTCCCACCCAGTTTAATTTTTAATTTATAATTGTTCCAGGTGTCAACTTCTCTACATCGGCGAGACCAAGGGTAGGCTCGGCGATCGTTTCGGAACCAAGTGCATAACTGAGATTAATCAAGTTTATATGGTAAATAAGCCGGCAATATCGGCGGAGCTTACCTGCGGAAAGTGGCTCAACGGCGAGATGGTACTCAAGCCAGCAACGGCGACACTGCTTCCCCAGAAGTCTACGTGCTGCAGAAAGTCCCCCAACGGTGAGACAGAACTCAAACTGGAGACGGCAGTCAAAGATGATACATGCTTACATTCGAGCTTCTCCAGAAGTCCACAGGCCGCAGAAAGTGCTCCAAAGCTGAGACAGAACTAAATCCGGTGATGGTGGTGGTGCTTCTCCAGAAGTCCACACGCGGAAGAAAATGCCCTGGATGTCACTGACTCTCATTGGACTTGTGGGCCGAAGGGCCTGTTTCCATGCTGTATCTTTCAATTACCTTTATTAAAAATCTACAAGGACACCCCTCAGCCTCCTACATTCCAGTGAGAATAAACTGTACTTGGCACCCATACCTGGCTCGCTGGGTTGGTTGTGCATTGGCAGCTTAATCCAGACAAAATCCACCTCCGGAGGTCCCAGTGTGGCATCTTGGCTGGGTGAGGCGGCCGAACTCAACCTCATTGGGACTTCAGCAGCCAATCGGCGGGTCAAATTTGCTGTTTGTGGCCAGAGCTCTGGAATTCCGGCAGATCTGTTCCCGAAGCCGAGAATGATGGGGGACCTGACGGGGGTGGAGGGAGGGGGGGCGGAGGGCTGCTGCCGATAGATAGGAAGAAGATAGAACTGTTTGGTGAACTTTTGCAACATTGTCGGCACCAAAACGCAGCGACACCTATGTACTACCTCGGTGAGGTTTGCTTTGTGATTTTACCAAGTTGTGTGCACTGTACTTAGGTATGTGACAATAAAATATAATTGACTCCCGCAGCCGACTCCCGCTCCCAGGCCAGTATCTAGGCTCCCCAAGCCGGTGGTGGAAACTTGATATGTGAAAAAGCCAACCCAATGATGCCTTAAAGCGCCGGAGGCCCAGGTTCGATCCTGACTACGGGTGCTGTCTGTACGGAGTTTATACATTCTCCCCGTGACTGCGCAGGTTTTCTCCGAGATCTTCGATTTCCTCCCACACTCCAAAGACGTACAAGTTTGTTGGTTAATTGGCTTGGTATAAATGTAAATTTTCCCTAGTGTGTGTAGGATAGTGTTAGTGTTCGGGGATCGCTGGTCGGTGCGGACTCGGTGGGCTGAACAGCCTGTTTCTGCGATGCATCTCTTCTAAACTAAACTAATCCCAAAGAGCAAGAAACCACCTCCTGAAAGCTGCTGAAGTAATATATCTTTATTTCAATGTTTTGTTCACCGTGCATTTTCATTTTTCAGAACAGTTCCAAACACTAAGGAACAGCCAAAGGCCTCAATGTGGATGTAACAGGTGCAACGGCAACTTAACGATCCACACACTGACTTCCACAAATGCCCGATGCCTTTGCAAGCCGGCTACTGATTCACTTACAGAGCACGTCCTTAAGTTTAGAATTCTATTTACATTATATTGCACTGGTCATAGAGAATGCCTACCTTAAAATATGGGCCATTGTTCATGAAAGTAGCAATCTCAAACCTAATATCACAATGTACAAAAGAATTAATTTAATAAAATTCAATGATCCAAGGTTACTAGATTCAGTGCTCTCTATTCATTCAAAATAATAACACTTTCCTTCCGTTATCAGCCTCAAGAGAGAAGCATTCTCGTTACTACAAGGTGAAGATAAAGCAAGGCTTAATAATTATGGCTGACAAAAATGCTGGAGAAACTCAGCGGGTGAGGCAGCATCTATGGAGCGAAGGAAATAGGCAACATTTCAGCCCGAAACGTTGCCTATTTCCTTCGCTCCATAGATGCTGCCTCACCCGCTGAGTTTCTCCAGCATTTTTGTCTACCTTCGATTTTCCAGCATCTGCAGTTCCTTATTAAACTTAATAATTAAGGCGTCATGATCAAACAGAGAAAAATGGAGCATGTCAAAGTCAGGAGACCAAACAGAAATAAGTATAAAGTGTTGAAAACTGCAAGGCAATTACCCCCATGTATCAGCATTGAGGTCCCATGATACTTTAACATTTAGCCGTGACATTTAAGCCTAGAATGTCCTCATTGGAGCAACAGGACGCCGCCTCGGTCTAGCAGAATTGTTGCTCACTCCTCTCCCTCCCAGGAACTCCAGCAGTGTTTTTACACTTGAAACCTACGGTCCAAAAGCATTCAAAGGATCGTCAAAAATGTCAGCGGCTTTGCCTTCTGGGGCGCTGGTCGGAACGGCGGCCTGGTTTGATTTGGTCTTGGGTTTGAACTGTTTCTTGGCACTGGTTGAGGATGAGGTGGAAGCAAAAATATCATCTGAAATAGAAAGACAGCAGCGACTCAGATGAGAATACATGCCCTGCGGGACTAGACTTCAACATCTCGAAACAATGTTTGTGGATGGAAAGATGCACAAGAGGTGCAGGGGAGGGAAAGCAAGGGGCTTCCAGCTGTACTGCCCCTTTACACTGTTCAGTTAAACACAGTGGCCAGTAACATTAGCTCCATCATCCTGCCTCACTTTCCAAGAAAGAAACTAGAAAAAATAGAAACATATGCTATTTATTTATGTTATTTTAAATTACATGAAACCCTAAGTTTATTCATTCCATTTGCTTAATAGGGGCTTATAAATTCAAAGTAGGAAATTAACTCAGTTTTCCCTAGCAGTACAGATATAATAACATCAATAGCAAGGAATATAAAACAGAAAAGCTGGGAACACATAGACATCCCTAAAGTCTAAAAGCTGGACTTGAGCATTTAGAAACTTCTGAAATGTAGCGTCAAGAGAAACTATCCTGGGCTGAGTGGATCATAAGCTTTGAATGAACCAGATCACTGCTTCAGAGAGGCAAGCGCATAATTCTTTGCAGAACAGTTCCACTGTGGATCCAGGGTGCGGTTCTTCCCTCATGCAGTAGCTACGTACCCATATTATCGTTGAATATAGACTTGGTCTCGATCTTTTTCCTGCTCTTCTTCTCTTTTGGCGCTATTTTTATGTCAGCAAATATATCGACGTTGTCATCGAAGAGGTTCAGGTCAGTGCTCCCCTCGTTTTTCTTCTTGTTTACGGTGACAGATTCTGTGGCAAACAAATCATCCTGACACAAAGGAAAAATAAAAGAGCTTTCAGCAGACAAACTTGTGTTCTGTCAGAGCTGCATCATTAATCAGAGTGTGTTCTGTCAGAGCTGCATCATTAATCAGAGTGTTTAGCTCATTCTGGCTCGCAGACAGTTCGCAACATTCATTTAAACTTATTTTAGTAAGCATTTTTAACACTTAAACACTTTTAGTTTAGTTTAGAATACAGCACGGATACAGGCCCTTCGGCCCACACCGACCCACGATCCCTGCACACTAACACTATTCTACACACACTAGGTGGAACTTTACATTTACAATTAGCGGAGGAAACCGAAGATCTTTGGAGTAAATCCACGCGGTCCCGGGGAAAACGTACAAACTCTGTACAGACAGCACCCGTAGTCAGGATCAGACCTGGCTCTCCAGTGCTGTAAGGCAGCAACTGTACTGCTGCACCACCATGCCTCCCTAACCTGGGATCTTAAAGTCGACATGTCCTTGGTCCTAAAACAGACTTTTAGCGAGGCATCAAAGGACTGAAATGTGATTTAGGATCTAATCTCTGGATCAAAGGACCTCGACTGGTGAAGGTAGACAAACAAAACCCATCTGTCAATGGGACTTGGGGGATCTTGAGGAAGGAGGCCCATCAGTGAGTCCGCTAAACTAGGTCGAGAATGTAAAAGCAGGGATGTAATGCCTGCTTAATGTTTAATGGGGCATTGGAATATTGTGAGCAGACTTGGGATCAACAGCATTCACCTGCTCTTTCTCCATTATCCTCTGCACCCTCGCAATTCATACACCTGGCAGTGTCCATCAGGAAAACAGAACAATGACCATGATTGGAAAAGGTATGGATTATAAAAGGTTGTTACCTGGAACAATCCCACCTCAGCTCTCTGATTCACAGAATTCCAGTGTCACAACGCAGACAAACGCTTTCCTCATCCTTGAAATAAAAGGATGATCCCTTATTCTAAAACTATGCTCCTGAGTCTGAGATACTCCCAATAGAGGAAACATTCTCTCCTGTCACTCCCCCTCAAATTCAGATCAAATGATCATTTTTTATGAACAGTGTGTACATGCCCAAGTTCCCTTCATATGTCAATCGCATCTTTCTAGGGGTCAAACACCTTTGCACCTCCTCCAACACAAGCACATTCTTTTTCGTGCACCACAGTAGAGCTGCTGCCTCACAGCGCTAGAGAACCAGGTTCAATCCCGACCGCGATTACAGTCTGTGTGGAGTTTGTGCGGGTTTCCTCCGGGTGCTCCGGTTTCCTCCCACATCCCAAAGACGTGCGGGCCTGTAGGTGAATTGGCAGCTGCAAACTGCCACGAGTGTGTAGGGATTGGGTGCAAAAGTGGATCAACATAAAACTAGTGTGCCCGGGTGATCAGCGTGGACTCTAGGCTGAAAGACCTGTTTCCATGCTGTAGCTTAAATAAAAACTGGGTTTGATCCTGACTACAGGTGCTGTCTGTAGTTTGTAGGCTTTCCCTGTGAACATGTGGGTTGCTCCGGATTCCCCCCACATTCCAAAGACGTTCAGGTTTGTAAATGAATTGGCTTCTGTAAAGTGTACCTAGTGTGTAGGATCATGCTAGTGCAGGGGTGATTGTTGGTCAGCGTGCACTCGGTTGGCCTGTTTGCACGCTGTATCTCTAGTCTAAATAGGTTCCATTTACTATATTACAGGTCCCCCTTTATGCATCTTGCTTGTTACATCCTCAAAAGTACTTGAGAAAATTCAAACATTTCCCTTTCATCGAGCCTGCTCGATTGTCCTGTATTCCACACTGCCCTGCTATTTTTCTTCTTTAACAATAGGTTCCAGCATTTTCCAAATGACAAACTGACTTAATTTCTCGCTTTCTATCTCTCCTCCTCCACAATATTAATAATACATCTGTGGTTTCTAATCTTCTGGAATCGCCCCAGATTTTTGGTAGATAAAACACCTTTAGGGATGCAGTGCGGAAACAGGCCCTTCGGTCCATCAAGTCGCGCACTGACCAGTGATCACCATTTGCAGTAACCTACACACCCCAGGGACAATTTCACAATTTATCTATGCCAATTAACCTACAAACCCGTACGTCTGGAGTGTGGGAGGAAACCGGAGCACCCGGAGAAAACCCATGCGGTCACACGGAAAGCGTACAACCTCCGTAGTTGGTATTGAACCCGGGTCTTTGGCGCTGTAAGGCAGCAACTCTACCGCTGCGCCACCGTGCTGTCCCAATCAGTCTATTTTTAACATAAAAGTGTCACCTCAAAGATGTCGATCGATTTTGATGTCTTTGTTGGCGGTTTAGTTTTCTCCAATATCGATGTTCCAAAAAGGTCTTCACCATCTTCCTCTTTGAGGAAAGCAGCAGGTTTCGGTCTCTTCATGGTTTGTTTACTTGACCGGAATAGGTCATCGTCGCTCGGTGTGAAGATTGATTGGACTGGGTCCTTCTTCGGTAAGGAGTCCTTTCTGGCCACTGTTGGAGCGGGCAGACCCAGCACCGGGCTGGAACTGAATGAATCGCCTGAACTAATGAGATCAGACTGGGGGTTTACGACGGTGGCAGAGAGGGGGTCAGCATCATTCTCTGGGGAACTTTTGAACGACAAGGATAATACTGCAGTAGGGGTCGTGTCTGGGCTGGGAGTGTGCGCCGGGACCTTCTGTGGAACGCTCTTGGTTACCGAAGCCCCGCATGTTTCTGATCCCTGGTCTGTCTCGTCCACCTCCGCAGACTGCTGTGCTGCCAGTCGCCGGGCCTCTCTCGTTGGTGGCCGACGTCGCCTCGATACTCGTGCACGACTCTGCAAGAACAGGAAGGGGTTACCAGTCAACCCTTTAGCCAGGAATGTGACCCACAGCAGACAAAGCTCAACGGTACTCTTTGTTAGGTAGAGTACAGCAAACACTCGCAATGACGGACCTCTATGCAGTGGATTTCGGTTCTTTTTTTTATATAATATTTTTTATTAGAAGCATATACATATCGTAATCAAAACCAAAACACACTTTGTTTATCACCACATGTTGTTCGTAGCTGGGGTCCCAGCTATCAAAATGGCGCTGGCTTCCTCCTCATTTATCAATTATATATTAACACCGCTTCTAATTGTTTATTGTTTATTTTTATTTATAGATAGAAAGAAAGGAAAACAAAAGAATGAAAAAATAAAATAAATTACCAATAATACAGCTTAGGAGATAGGTCTGTATGTTATAAAACGTAACTATTCATCTAATCTTGGATTCAAGTTTCAGTCATGCTTCCGTGCTGGACCAATTTACCCTTTCAAATAATCTATAAATGGAGACAATATTCTAGCAAATAATTCTGGTTTGTCAATTAAGACAAGTCTGATTTCGGTTCTAGTGGACAGAGGCTCCCGTTGCTTCCCCCCCCCCCCTGCTTGCACCAGAGAGCTGGTGCCTCGTTGCGAGGGCTCCCGGTTGTGGGAGCAGAGAGAGCGAGTGGCATGAGGATGGTGTGAGCACCGGGCCCGTCCTCGGTGTACCGCGTGTGGGGCCGGGGTCTCTGCGGCTCCCCGGCCTGTGAATTCCCACTGGTTTAACCCCCCCCCACCCCCTCAATACCGCATTTCTTTCCTCCCCCCCCCCCCCTCACTCTGTGATAGTGGACAATCGGCAATAACAGACACCAGCCCCCGTCCCCCCCCTGGTCTGTTGTATGAGGGTTTACTGTATATTATACAGGCACCAACACCCTTCATACAAATACAAAGTACTGAATGCTCCAATTATTCCCACCTATTTAATCTCCGACCTCATCATCAATAATAAGTGTCATATTTTTATACTTATTATTATCGTTAACTGCGAAAAAATTATTACTAAAATTTTGGAAAAAACTAGCAGCCCCCATAATTAAAATGTGGATTACAGAAATGACTGAGACCTTGCATTTGGAAAAAATAAGATTTGTTTTAATTGACAAACCAGAATTATTTGTTAGAATATGGTCTCCATTTATTGAATTTTTAAAAAAGTGAATTGGTTTAACACAAAATCAGGGATGAAACCTGAGTTTGGGATTGGATGTACACAAAATTGCTGGGGAAACTCAGCGGGTGCAGCAGCATCTATGGAGCGAAGGAAATAGGCGACGTTTCGGGCCGAAACCCTTCTTCAGACTGATGGGGGGTGGGGAAAGAAAGAAGGAAAAAGGGAGGAGGAGGAGGAGCCCGAGGGCGGGCGGATGGGAGGAGACAGCTAGAGGGTTAAGGAAGGGGAGGAGACAGCACGGGCTAGCCAAATTGGGAGAATTCAATGTTAATGCCATAAGGACGCAAGGACCCCAGACGGAATATGAGGTGCTGTTCCTCCAATTTCCGCTGTTGCTCACTCTGGCAATGGAGGAGACCCAGGACAGAGAGGTCGGATTGGGAATGGGAGGGGGAGTTGAAGTGCTGAGCCACCGGGAGGTCAGGTAGGTTATTGCGGACTGAGCGGAGGTGTTCGGCGAAACGATCGCCCAACCTACGCTTGGTCTCACCGATGTAAATCAGCTGACATCTAGAGCAGCGGATGCAGTAGATGAGGTTGGAGGAGATACAGGTGAACCTTTGTCGCACCTGGAACGACTGCTTGGGACCTTGAATGGAGTCGAGGGGGGAGGTGAAGGGACAGGTGTTGCATTTCTTGCGGTTGCAACGGAAAGTGCCCGGGGAGGGGGTGGTGCGGGAGGGAAGGGAAGAATTGACGAGGGAGTTGCGGAGGGAGCGGTCTTTGCGGAAGGCAGACATGGGGGGAGATGGGAAGATGTGGCGAGTGGTGGGGTCACGTTGGAGGTGGCGGAAATGGCGGAGGATTATGTGTTGTATTTGCCGGCTGGTGGGGTGAAAGGTGAGGACCAGAGGGACTCTGCCCTTGTTGCGTGTGCGGGGATGGGGAGAGAGAGCAGTGTTACGGGGTATGGATGAGACCCTGGTGTGAGCCTCATCTATGGTGGCGGAGGGGAATCCCCGTTCCCTGAAGAACGAGGACATTTCCGATGCCCTGGTATGAAATGTCTCATCCTGGGAACAGATGCGGCGTAGGCGGAGGAGATTTGGGATTGGATGAATAGTTATACTCAACATCTCCTGGATCTATCTCCACAATCTTGTTATTTGTTATTTATTTTTTTGTCTTTTTCTCTCTATTAGATTATAGTTTCTCTTATTAAAAAAATTTATTATGCTGAAAGTTACTACTTTTGGCATCTTATGTGTGCAGTTCATAACATTTGTCTTTCACATTTCAGATTACTTCCTTAGATCCTTACAGATGGCACGGTGGTGCAGCTGTAGAGCTGCTGCCTCACAGCACCAAAGACCCAGGCTCGATCCTGACCTTGGGTGCTGTCTGTGTGGTCTTTACACATTCTCTCTGTAACCACGTGGGTTTCCGCCGGGTGCGCTGGGTTCCTCCCACATCCCAAAAACGGGCTGGTTTGTAGGTTAATTTGTAAATTGCCCCCAATGTGTAGGAAGAGTGGGATAACATAGAACTTGTGTGAATGTGTGGTCAATGTGAACTCAATGGGCTGAGGGGACTGTTTCCATGCTGTGTCTCTAAACTAAAACAAGATCATCCCGAATACCCTCAAGGTTGCATATTTTCTGCATGACTGTGCAAGTTTCCTCTGGGTGCTTCGGTTTCCTTCCTTACCAGATGCCAAAGACAAGTTGTTGGGATAATTGGTTATAGTGGTTATAGCAAATGGTTTAAAAGTCATCTGATCTTACCTTATTAACACTGCACAAAGGATCCACCTGGACTGGTTGATTGAAACTCACACAGACGCCTTCACCAGTAGATGATTCGGACCCGGTGGCGAGGTTCCGGGAGAGAGTCGGTGGAGACGCAGGTGATGCTGTCCCAGGTACAACCCCATCAAATTTCGGCCCGGCTCCCGGCAGGAGGCTGGCTGGATTGATGGCGAGGTTTGCCTACAAAGAGACAAATAGGATGGAAATTGGGGCCATGATATGAACTCCAAGCCGCAAGTTAGTGGCAAGAAAGGAAATTAGCCCGGCATGAGCACACTGATATCGCTGTGCAGTTAAAAGCAGACTGAAGTGCTGTTAGTTTTAATGCAGGGAAGATTTGACACCGTTTTGATATTCAATAGCAGAGTGTGGAAGCTTGGTTATAAAGCCCGTGGTCCTTCATGCACCCAGCACTGCAGCATGCTGTTACATTCGTTGGTGAAGGAGTTTACAAAGTTAACCAGTGTTTGGTGCTACTTTGCTGTCAATAAAACTTCACACTGTAAGACGTACAAGCCATCTCAAACCCACATTGGCATTCACCCACTTTCCTTTCTCTTTCCCCTGATTCTTTCTGTCCTCCAGCACCTCAGCCTTGAATACACTCAACAATGTACCTCTGCACCATTGCGAGGTGCAGAATATCAATGATTCTCAATTTTTAATTTCCTATCATGATCCAAAACAAATGCTTCCTCATCTATAGTTTAGAGATACAGAGCAGAGACAGGCCCTTCGGCCCACTGAGTCAGTGGTGACCACACCATACACTAATACTATCCTACCCACGTTGTAACGAGGGAAATCAAGGATAGTGTTAAATTCAAGGAAAAGGCATATTAATTGGCCAGAGGAAGCAGCAAACCGGACGACTGGGAGAAGGGAGAGAGGGAGAGAAAAAAACAAGGAATTATAGATTAGCCTTATATTGTTAGTGGGGAAGATGCTTGAGTCCATTGTTAAAGATGTTATAGCAGCGCATTTGGAAAGCAGTGACAGGATCAGTCAAAGCTAGCATGGATTTATGAAGGGGAAATAATGCCTGACTAATCTTCTGGAATTTTTTGAGGATGTAACAAGTGGAATGGATAAGGGAGAGCCAGTGGATGTGGTGTATCTGGACTTTCAAAACGCCTTCGACAAGGTCCGACACAAGAGATTAGTGTGCAAAATTAGAGCATATGGAATTGTGGGTAGGGTATTGACATGGATAGAGAACTGGTTGGGGTGGAAGATTGCAACCTTCACGTGGTCCACCCTGTTCCGACTAATGCAATCAACCCGACGTGCACAAACAAATAGATCAAATAGAACAAGTTGACCTCCAACTTTAGGCTGTGCAAAAAGAAGAGAACTGGTTGGCAGACAGGAAGCAAGGAATAGGAATTAACGGGTCCTTTTCAGAATGGCAGAAAGTGACTAGTGGGGTGCCACAAGGCTCGGTGCCGGGAACCCAGTTATTTACAATATATATTAACGATTTAGACGAGGGAATTAAATGTGACATCTCCAAGTTTACAGATGACACAAAGCTGGGTGGCAGCGTGAGCTGCGATGAGGATGCTATGAGGCTGCTGGGTGACTTGGATAGGTTGGGAACTAGGTTACTCTAAGCTGCTGTTGCTGAAAGCGCATTTGACACCTGTCTGGAAGCTCTTGAAAAATACTGATCAGCACCAACAGGAGGCATCGCTGAGACAAAGAGATTGCAGAGAGCAGAAGTGTCCAAAGTGACACAGAAGAATTTCATTCATCTTGGAAATAAATTACAAAAACGTTACTTGGAGTTTTCCAATCCGAGAGGAAGGTCCTTTAGTTTTAGTGGGACCCGTATTGGCGAGTCTCTGTGGAGGGAGGGGGGAAAAAAATCAAGGAATGATGAGAGAGCAAAATATAGTTTCCCAATACAGGATCACACTTATGTCCCTTTCTCAAACTTCATTGAGACACAAGAGACTGCAGATGCTGCTGCAATCTTGAGCAATAAACAAACTGCTGGAAGAACTCAGTGAGTCAGACAGCATCTGCACATTCATTCTGCTCGCATTTCTTTAAATTACCTAATTGTCACCTTATCTGTCTTAAGCAATCTACAAAGTTTCCAAACTTTCCAAAGTCTCTTGAGACTTTAAAGATATAATGCGGAAACAGGCCCTTCGGCCCAAGTCCGCGCCAACCAACTACCACCCCCGTACACAAGCACCAACCTTATCCAACGCACTAGGGACAATTTACAATTTTATCCAAAGCCAATTAACCTATGACTTTGGGAAGTGGGAAGAAACCAGAGCACCCGGAGAAAATCCACGCGGTCACAGGGAGAATGTACAAATTCCATACAGACATCACATGTAGTCAGGGTCAAACCTAGTTTTACTGGCACTGTCAGGCAGCAGCTCGACTGCTGCATCACTATGTGGCCCCAATCTGTCTCTGCTGGAGGAACAGATCTCGGGGACTCTGATAAGGCATTCTGATATTCTCAATAAGGAAGACAACATGTCGTGTTTCATTCCTGTTCCCCAACCCATTCTGCTTTGGAAACTGACACCCCTTCACTCTTCCCCGATTTCTGACCCTAGGCATGAACTGTTTTTTTCTTTCCACAGATGCTGCCTGAGTGGCCAAGTTCTTCCAGTACTTCTGCTTTTGTTTCATATGTTTGGAAACACCAATGCTTACCGTGGGTGTCACGGGTGGCTTCTTAGATACAGCATCGAAGAGATCGTCATCTCCTTTGTCTTCAAAGATATTGGATAAGGATGGGGGTGATTTGGCAGACGATGGCTTCATGTAAAATAAAAAATTAAAGCTTTAACAGTCTGTTTTCTTACTCTATAACTCCAATGAAATATGAATACAATGATTAAAAAATACTAAATTGAAAAATCAGTGCAGCACAGTGGCACAGCGGAGAATCACTGCCTCACAGCACCAGAGACCCAGGTTCGATCCTTACTACGGGTGCTGTCTGTATAGATTGTACTTTCTCCCTATGACCACGTGGGTTTTTTCCTGGTGCTCCGATTTCTTCCCACACCCCAAAGACATGCAGGTTGGCAGGGTGATTGGTTTCTGTAAATTTCCCCTATTGTGTAGAATGTAAATGTGGGATAACATAGAACTAGTGCACTGGGGATTGGTGGTTGGCGTGGACTCGATGGGCCGAAGGGCCTGTGTCCACACTATATCTCGAAACATATACAGGTACATGGCAATCAACTCTTAGCTCATTCACGTGGACACATATAGATTTTGTCTAAAAGACATTATATATACAAAATGATCTTGTCAGGAAAAACACAAAAGGCATCTTCGTTTTAGTCCCGTCGGATGTTCCGACAATCACAGAGACACCAGTTGCAGCACTGTGCTGCCATTAAATTGATGGGAAGAAGGGCATGGGAATAATAGTTTAGACTGTCTGGGTCCCGATGTGACAAATATGAAAGAGAAAACAAAGTTGTACGAGATGTCATAAAAGGAGTTGGGGAGGAAAATGTAGACCAGAGAGGAGGAGGGATTGGTCCCATTTTAAATGCTGGGGGAGATGGGGAGGGGAATGTTCCTGGTGGTGGAATATTGTGGACGCAACGGATAAAGCGACTGAATGGGGCAGCTGGGATGTCAGGACTTTCATATGAAGAAAGACTGGATAGACTCGGTTTGTACTCGCTAGAATTTAGAAGATTGAGGGGATATCTTATAGAAACTTACAAAATTCTTAAGGGGTGGGACAGGCTTGATGCAGGAAGATTGTTTCCGATGTTGGGGAAGTCCAGAACAAGGGGTCACAGTTTAAGGATAAGGGGGAAATCTTTTAGGACCGAGATGAGGAAAACATTTTTCACACAGAGAGTGGTGAATCTCTGGAATTCTCTGCCACAGAAGGTAGTTGAGACCAGTTCGTTGGCTATATTTAAGAGGGAGTTAGATGTGGCCCTTGTGGCTAAAGGGATCAGGGGGTATGGAGAGAAGGCAGGTACAGGATACTGAGTTGGATGATCAGCCATGATCATATTGAATGGCGGTGCAGGCTCGAAGGGTCGAATGGCCTACTCCTGCACCTATTTTCTATGTTTCTAGGATGAAGGGAAGTCTATCCTTGAGAGAGAGAGAGAGAGAGAGAGAGAACAGAGATGTGATTGTCAAGGGACCTGTCAACTCTGTTAGAGGGAGCTTAGATGCAAGATGTTACAGACTTATCTTTCCACAGACACTGCCTGATCCCAAGTGTTTTCAGTGCCTTCTATAAACTAGTTTTATTGCTGTTTGTCTTTGGCTGGCCAGTACCACTGCTGGGAATAAGCCTGACAAAGCTTCCATTTTTTCCCTTTGTCCCAACATAGATTCCAACACTTGCATGCCCAACATTGAATACTTTACTTTCCAATCGTTTCGCTTCCCTCTTTGTTAATACCTTGGTGCTGCTAAACAAGTTGTCAGTTGTATCGAAGAGGTCGTGGCTGGGATGCTCCACTGCCTTGGCACGAGGTGACAGTGGAGGGTTAATAGGAAGTTTCATGTCTGTTTTTTTAACCTGCAACACAAGCACAGGGTCAAGAGGCACGAACGGAGCCTTTTATATTTTTCTTTTCATTCTACTATTTGTAAATCCTCGGTAAGCTATAACCCGATCGCTCACACAAACATTTTACAGCATGTTCACAATTTGGTAAACTAACAACCGAAGTGAGCACTACGTCTACATTTTGGTTGCCGAATTCACAAGTTGGTTCGGGGTCGAGAGAATGTGAACAACGGGATCAAACTGCGAAGGATTCAGGGAAGATTTACAAGGATGTTGCCAGGACTCGAGGGCCTGAGCTATAGGGAGGGGTTGAGCAGGCTAGTGTAGAAGGGGCATGTTGGTTGGTGTGGGAAAGTTGGGCCAAAGGGCCTGTTTCCATGCTGTATGACTGACTCCATAAGAGAATGTAAACAGACCTTAAATGGTGTTATGGTGTCCAAGGTCACCTGGCAGCTCCATTGAGATGGGAACACAAGAGGCTGCAGATGCTGGAACCTGAAGCTGCAGACAATCTGCAGGAATAGTTCGGCAGCTCGTGCAGCATCTGAAAGGAATGGCCAATGTTTTGGGTTGAAGCTAACGGCCCTGATGCAGGGTTGAGACTCAAAGCACTGCCCATTCCACTCCACCTGTAGATTTTGCTCGACTCACTGAATATCTCCAGTCGATCGGTTGTTGTTCCTTTTGGATGGCATCAGACTATGAATCAGTAGTGGTCCTAGGGTAGTTTATCAGAGGTGGGATTGTATTGGGAAGAGCAAGGACTGATGGCGATCACTGCGACCACATGGTGAGCTGAGAACCTCTTCTCCTTCAAGCTCCACGTTCAGGCACGTATTCAAGTTGGCAATGCATCTTTTCATGGGAACTTTCAGAGAACAGCAACATGTACACCCAGTTATCCTTCATCCAGCTGGATCACATGTAGCTACTTTCAGGACAGGCATTTGAGGAAATGAGACAGACAGGCAGGAGGGCCTTTGTTTGCATTTGATGCGAACACAAATCCTGGCATTTATGGAGCTCCCTTCCCAATAATGGGCAGTGATCTACTGGCATTCAACATGTTCATTCACACGGCCCATCACATTGGGTGCTTATGTCCAAATATAAAGCCAGGAAGTCAACAAATGCCCAAATTCTGGCTGCTGCATTCCCCCAGATTTCATTATAGCCTCTCCAAAAATTTACAGCTGAGTTTAAAAAATGCTGAAAACACACTGGTAGGGTGTCCAATTGGCGGCATTTACATTCCAAGTTACCGAAGGTGTATGCAAAAGTTAAGGTTTTGATAGCTCGTTCATATCCTTAGCATCAGGACAGTCACATGCTCCAATCCACCCTTCCTACAGCTTGAAGTGCCTAACTGGTTTAGAATCATAGAGTCATAGAGTGATACAGTGTGCAAACAGGCCCTTCGGCCCAACTTACAACACCGGCCAACAATGTCCCACCGGCTACATTAGTCCCATCTGCCTGCGCTTGGTCCTTATCCCTCCAAACTTGTCCTATCCATGTACCTGTCTAACTGTTTCTTAAACTTTGGGATAGTTCCAGCCTCAAGTACCTCCCCTGGCAGCTTGTTCCCTACACCCGCCACCCTTTGTGTGAAAAAGTTAAACCCAAGGTTTACAGGACCTTGGGATGTCTCTCATTCGTGGGGATGTTTATTTTTCTTCCTTTCAAGTTGCTCTCCTACTGGAGTGGCAAGCGTAGTGAGACACCCGGGGGCAGGGAGGCCGAGCGATGGCCAGTGGTGAGGGAGGGACGGCGTCTCCACGGGCCGATGCTGATGAGGTTTCAGAGTGGTGGAGGCAGCAGAGTGGGCTGCTGGAGGTTGTGAAGCAGCCTGGCCCTTCATCAGATCGGACACCGCCCCAAGTGGCCGAATGTATCGATCTGGCACGGCCTGAAGTGGCACGGAACGGCAGATCAGCGGTAGAAGACATGGACACATCACCTTGTCGGACAACCCCCTGTAACTCCTCCGACTCAGTGCCACCGCTAGGACAACAGGCCTTTAAGGCCAAATTAAGACTAACATTGAAAACAAACTTTGGGCTTGAAGGGTACAAGAAGGTTAATTGGCTTTGGTAAAACTGTAAATTATCCCTAGTGTGTAGGATGGTGCTACTGCATGGAGTGATCACTGGCTGGTGTGGACCAAGTGGGTGGAAGGCCACACTGTAATACAGTTTCCACACTGTGTTTCTAAACTAAACTTCAACTGTAGGAAAGTCCCAACATTATAAATACAACGCACTTGTTCTAGGTGATATCTAATTTCCTTTGCTCCATAGATGCTGCCTCACCCGCTGAGTTTCTCCAGCATTTTTATCTACCTTCTAATATTGACACTGTTCTTGGTGATAGCTAATAGACATCAACACCAATGAAGTTCAGACTAACCTCTGGTTTTCGAGCATCTGCGAAGAGGTCAACATCTGGGTCATTGTCCTTCTGCTGGTGGTGACTGAAGAGCAACTCCTCATCTTGAAACACTCTGGTACTTGTACCGCTCTCAGCAAGCTGCAGAAAAAAAACCCATAGACAATAGGTGCAGGAGGAAACCATTCGGCCCTTCAAGCCAGCACCGCCATTCAATGTGATCATGGCTGATCATCCACAATCAGAACCCCGTTCCTGCCTTCTCCCCACATCCCTTGATTCCTCTGGCCCCAAGAGTTCTATTGAACTCTTCTTTGAATGCATCCAGTGAATCGGACTCCACTGCCTTCTGAGGCAAAGAATTCCACATATTCACAACTCTGGGTGAAAAGGACTGTTCCCAATTGTGAAACGCCATTTCTGGACGTTAGCGAGGAACCAGTTCTGCGGTTTACCTTTTCGTCGCGATCTTGATTACCCGGGTCAGTTGTGACCTCCACGCTCTCATCTTCTTCACCCTCAAACAGACTGACCACCGATTTACGATTGCTCTGCACTTCCTCCAGCAGAGCAGGGGGACTTGGTTTAGACGGAACGTCATCTCCCGGGGAAGTTACACCATTTGAGTTCAACTGGAAGGAACAAAAGAAGTGACGTTTATTGCGGCGGTAGACAGAAAATGCTGGAGTAACTCAGCGGGACAGGCAGCATCTCTGGCAAGAAGGAAAGGGGTGAGGTTGCGGGCCGAGACCCATCCAGAGATTCAGGGTCTCGAAGAAAGGTGTCCACCCGAAACGTCACCCATTCCTTCTCTCCAGAGATGCTGCCTGTCCGGCTGAGTTACTCCAGCATTTTGTGTCTATCTTTGATTTAAACCAGCATCTGCTGTTCTTTCCTACACATTTATTCTGGTGGTTATGGTTCTCTCTACCCCACACCAACTTGTGGTGGTCTCATTGTTGTGGCAACACAACCATCCTCATGGGAAGGAACACTAGTGCTCTTATCCACTCTGGTCTGTGACCCCAGTATCCCAACTCTTAACCCGCCTTGAGCTTCGGTTGGATCAAACCACTTGCTGCAGCTCGAGGTGGCCCACCATCAACCTCATATCAATTGTGAGATGTCTAATCCTTAAAACTAGGCTGCAAATGAAGCTTCTCTCACCTCGAGACAAATGCAACCACTCAAATGGCAGCCCAGTCAACAAAAGGCTGTTTTCCCGCCCTTATAGATTGTCAAATTCCTTCTGTCGCCTGGACTCAACTGGCAACACAATTGAAGGGTGACAAGATGGCACCAGAATCGTGGCGACTCTTGTGTACGGCCCGCTACAGTGGCTACAGTGGCACAGCGGTAGAGTTGCTACCTCGCAGCGCCAGAGACCCGGATTCGATCCTTACGGGTGCTGTCTGTCTGAAGTTTGTACGTTCTCTCTGTGATCACGTGGGTTTTCTCCAGGTGCTCCGGTTTCCAACCACATTCCAAAGCCATGCAGGATTGTAGGTTAGAAACATAAAAAATAGGTGCAGGAGGAGGCCATTCGGCCCTTCGAGCCAGCACCGCCATTCATTGTGATCATGGCTGATCGTCCCCTATCAATAACCCGTGCCTGCCTTCTCCCCATATCCCTTGACTCCACTAGCCCCTAGACTCTCTCTTAAATCCATCCAGTGACTTGACCTCCACTGCCCTCTGTGGCAGGGAATTCCATAAATTCACAACTCTCTGGGTGAAAAGGTTTTTCTCACCTCAGTCTTAAATGACCTCCCCTTTATCCGAAGACTGTGGCCCCTGGTTCTGGACTCGCCCAACATTGGGAACATTTTTCCTGCATCTAGCTTGTCCAGTCCTTTTATAATTTTATATGTTTCTATAAGATCCCCCTCATCCTTCTAAACTCCAGTGAATACAAGCCTAGTCTTTTCAATCTTTCCTCATATGACAGTCCCGCCATCCCAGGGTTCTGTGAATTGCCCCTAGTGGGGGAGATAGAACTGGTGCAAGCGGGTGATCGATGGTCAGTGTGGAATTGGTGGGCTGAAGGGCCTGATTCCACGCTGTATCTCGGAACTGAACTAAACTATAAGCAAAAAAGGAATATCACTGTGTCTAGGTGCATGTGACAATAAAGTACGATGAGCAGATTAGTATCTCTCCGAGTTAAGTACCGGCTTGGTCTTTCTCTGTTGCTCCAGAACATCGATGCCAGCAAACAGAGGGACTGCACCAGGCGGCCTCTTCTTGGTGTCCAACACTGGCTCCGTTTGACTCTTCCCATCTGATGCAACAGAATTGTTCTCCACAGCTTTTTTAATCACAGTCGATCCACGAGGAGCTACGGCCGGCTTCTGTCAAAACAAAAGAGATGAGGAGGAATTTCTTTAGTCAGAGGGTGGTGAATCTGTGGAATTCATTGCAACAGATGGCTGTGGAGGCCAAGTCAATGGATATTTTTAAGGTGGAGATTGACAGATTCTTGATTGGTACGGGTGTGTGGGGTTAAGGGGAGAAGGCAGGAGAATGAAAAGATAGATCAGCCATGATTGAATGGCGGAGTGGACGATGGGTCAAGTGGTCTAATTCTGCTCCTAGAATTTATGAACCTTATGAGTGCCTTATGAGGAAGAGGCAGATACAACAGTGGCATTCAAGAGGCTTTTAGATAGGCATATGGATGTGCGGGGAATGGAGGAGTAGATAGGGAAACATAGATCAGCCATGATTGAATGGCAGAGTAGACTTTATGGGCTGAATGGTCTTACTTTGATCCTGGATCTTATGAAAGCATGGCAATAGCAGTGTGAGGTGACTGAGGATGTGTTATAAACGGCACAAAAGGAAGTGCCGAAGAACAGCCAGTCCTCCAAAATCACACTTTGTCTCTGTTGTATTTTTGTTCTCCGTTCCCAAAGGAGCAAATTCATAAAACCGTTGATCCGTGCATCGTCACACCTGCACGCTCATCGTTCACCTTGAGACAAATGCAACCACTCAAATGGGAGCCCAGTCAACAAAAGGCTGTTTTCCCGCCCTTACAGATTGTGGGAGAAGGCAGGCACGGGTTATTAATAGGGGACGATCAGCCATGATCACAATGAATGGCGGTGCTGGCTCGAAGGGCAGAATGGCGTCCTCCTGCACCTATTTTCTATGTTTCCATATTTCTATTACAACCCACATTAGCTTCCAGCTCAACAATGGCTCCATTTTATAACTCCCCCTCCTGTGATGAAATGTACTCCCCTACACCCCAAAAGCCCTCTATTTTCTGTAACCTTGCGCAGATTCCTAAATCCATCATTGACCGGTTTTGCTCACAGACACCTCTTCTCTCTTTGGAATTCTCCCCTCAAGCTCTCCATCTCTTTCCTCCTCAAACCCCAACCCAGACCAAATTTTTGGTCGTCAGCTTTAATTTATGTACAACTGTCAACATTGGTTTGATGAGGTTCCTATGAAGCGCTCACAATATTTTTTACTATGTTTCGGCTGTACGCAAGTGCAAGACACACAACATCAATTGCCGTCAATGGCATCATAAAGCATATATCTTGTTACCTGGGCAGCAGGCTTGCCAGCTGCTGGCTTCGATGCAAAAAGATCATCTTCTTCATTTCCTCCAAACAAAAGGGAAACTTTCTGGGATTTATTTTGGCTAGAAAAGGAAAATAAATTTGCAAATGAAACCCAGGGAGGTGGTCAGAAATTTCAGTTTCAAAACAAACTGAATAGTTTAAATGGATTCAAAATATTACTCAAAATGTACACAAAATATGAGGAACACGACCACATATTCTGTTTGGGTCGCTTACAACATAACAGTATAAATATTGACTTGCACCCATTTCTCCCCTCCCCCTACATTCCTTCCTCTAGCTTCACAATTCACAACTCTTCAATCCTTTTATCTCACAAGTCTGTTCACCCCTAGCTCTTGTCCACCATCTGCCTAACAACCCCAACCCCTCATCTATATCAGACTATTACCGGTGTAGGAAGGAACTGCAGATGCTGGCTTAAACCAAAGATAGACACAAAAAGCTGGAGTAACTCAGCGGGACAGGCAGCATCTCTGGAGAGAAGGAATGGGTGATGTTTATCATTGTTACTTTTTTACATATCTATTTGCTCTAGTATTTTATTTCATTCACATGTTTAAACTATAATGTTTTGTTCTTAATTGTTTACTGTATGTTGTGTTGTTACTTGCGAGCGGAGCACCAAGGCAAATTCCTTGTATGTGAACATACTTGGCCAATAAATTTATTCATTCATTCATTGTTCTATATCTCTCTACATCATCGTCTTTTTCTCTCGTTTCCCTTTCCCGTGACTTTCAGTCTGAAGAAGGGTCTCGACCCGAAACGTCACCCATTCCTTCCCTCCAGAGATGTTGCCTGTCCCGCTGAGTTACTCGAAGGGCCAGCGATGTTGGCCCTTCGAGCCAGCATCGCCATTCACTGTGATCATGGCTAATCATCTACATTCAGTACCCCGTTCCTGCCTTCTCATCATATCCCCATGACTCTGCTATCTTTAAGAGCTCTCTCTAACTCTCTCTTGAAAGCATCCAGAGAATTGGCCTCCACTGCCCTCTGAGGCAGATCATTCCACATATTCACAACTCTTTGGGTGAAAAAGTTTTTCCTCATCTTCATTCTAAATGGCCTACCCCTTATTCTTAAACTGTGGCCCCTGGTTCTGGACTCCCCCAACATCAGGAACATGTTTCCTGCCTCTAGCGTGTCCAATCCCTTAATAATCTTATATGTTTACAATCAATCAAGAGGCTACATTTCCACGACTGAGTCGGGTCACTCTCACGGTGACCTGCCACCTTCAGCTAAGTGCTGTTAAAAACACGCACATTCCCGGGACCTACCTTTCCTTTCCAGTCACGCCAAACAAGTCGTTCCCAGGGCTTCTGTCCTTCTTCACTGCCTGCGGGGCTGCTGCAGCCTTTGGTGCCAAGTCCTTTCCTGTCGAGGCCCATGTCTCCTCGACCTCCGCCACACGCTCCACTGCAGGCCGTCTCGGGCTTTGCCAGTCACCCTGCAGTGAGAACAACATGAGCCACCCGTCCCTGTAGTATCAATGAGCTAGATGTTGGTGTGCTGGAAACGGGTTGAGTGAAACAAGGGTGGCACGTTAATGGCGGCACGGTGGCGCAGCGGTAGAGTTGCTGCCATTGCAGCGCCAGAGACCCGAGTTCCATCCTGACTACGGGTGCTGTTTGTACGGAGTTTGTACGTTCTCCCCGTGACCGTGTGGGTTTTCTCCAGGTGATCTGATTTCCTCCCACATCCCAAAGACGTGCGGGTTTGTAGGTTAACAGACTTTGGTTAAAAAAAGGTAAATTATCCCTTGTTTGTAGGACAGTGCTAGTGATGGTTGGTCGGCGTGGACTCAGTGGGTCGACGGGCCTGTTTCCGCACTGTATCTCTCAAGCCTAAAGACTAAAAATATTGCAGGATTATTTCTGGATGCTGGGGAACTGATATGTGTGGCAAGGGAGAAAATAACATGGAATTTCAGCAACTTTAACTGAAATTGCAAGTCCACTGGAGAGAGTGCAGAGGAGATTTACTGAGTCCAGGGATATTGTGCAGTGACTAAAGGGATAACGTTCAAAATCATGAGAGCTTAACAGGATGGAACAGATTCTCGAAGATAGTGACCAGACCTCAAAGATTGAAAAGGACACAAAGTGCTGGAGTAACTCAGCGGATCGGGCAGCATCTCTGGGGAATATGGACAGGCAAGGTTTTGGGTCGGAGATACTGTCTGACCCGCTGAGTTACTCCAGCACTTTGTATCCTTTTGTGTAAACCAGGATCTGCAGTTCCTTGTTTTCACTCAAAGATTGAGGAGAGTTCTCAGAAAATCACAGTTTGAATCAGGAATGTGCTGGTTAAGTGGGGAAATATTCAATAACAACTTTCGAAAGGAAACTGGATATTCTCTGGAAGGGATAAATGAGGCAGGGCAAAAGAAGTAGGTGCAAGAAAAAGTGAGTGAAAGAAATCAAGGGAAAGTGAGAAAGGGGTGTCAGAAAGCAAAAATGGGAATAAATGAGGATGTAAAAATGGAGGGAAACGTACAAAGGGTAGTTTGACGAGTTCCAGAAATAAAGCTTGGTGGATCCATAGTGGCGGACAAAGTGAATTTGAACACGAGTTCAAGAACAATAAAAATCAACAAAGATAGGCACAAAGGCACTAACTAAGCAAGTCAGGCAGCATCTCTGGGGGAATAGGTGACGTTTCAGGTCAGGACCCTTGTTCAGTCAGAAGAAGGGTCCTGACCTGAAACGTCACCTATCCAATTCCTCTAGAGATGCTACCTGACTCACTGAGTTACTCCAGCACTTTGTGTCCATCTTTGGTATAAACCAGCATCTGCAGTTCTTTGTTTCTACCAAATGTCAGCAATCCAGTTGGACGCAGGTTTATGGCAGGAGTGTGCAAATCTTCCAATCTCCTTACCTCATCACTTGCAAATAATCCAGTGGGTTTCAAACTGCTGGGTGTAGCCTTGGGTTCAGTCTGCTGCTGAGATTTCTTCGATGCGGCACTCTCCTTTGAAGAAATGGCACCGAAGAGTTCACCCTGGGAAAACCCAACACAAGCTGAAGGTAGGACCAGTCCTGCTGGAGGAAGCTCTTCCACCCATCTATCTGCCTCAACATTCATCATGCATTCCCGCACAATGGAGACGACAAGTGTCC
Source organism: Amblyraja radiata (assembly GCF_010909765.2). Lineage (NCBI taxonomy): Eukaryota > Metazoa > Chordata > Chondrichthyes > Rajiformes > Rajidae > Amblyraja > Amblyraja radiata. The sequence continues at coordinate 15,010,509 of NC_045992.1, read as the reverse complement.
ACCTTGCCAGAACGAACCAACGCAGTAAAATCCTGCCCAGTGGGAAGCCTGTGCAATCTGCAAAGATTCTGTACCAGCAACTATGTTATTGCCAGAAGGCATGTCTGCAACTCATGAATACAGGGGGCATGCAGCTATTTAATTAAACCATACCAGTATCTTTCTGCACGTGAATCATATTTGCTTTCTAGATTCATTGTAATCGACAAAAGCACGAGAAAGACTCAGATCTGCAAAATAAACCTTGTAAAATACTATGATCTGAATTGGAACACTTGGTGTGGTGGAACAAATGACACAGCAAAGGTATACAATGGATGAGAGCTTCTAATTCCTTGATGTTATTACCAACGATCTCTCAAGGACCAACCCAAGCCAAGGCACCATACCAATGCCTCTAATTCCTGAGGAGACTTCGAAAATCCGTCATATCTGCATTTGCTTACAAACTTCGACAGATGCGCCATGGAAACTAGACTGTCAGATAATGTCATATATTGGTTTGGGAACAAGTAAGTGCAGAGAGTTACTCACAGGCTGGGCTCCCCACCATTGATTCCATCTACACCTCACGCTGCATTGGAAAAGCAGCCAACATACCCAACTTGTCCCACCATCTTCTCCCTGCGACCGCGGGGTGCCGCCTGTACGGTCGTGAGTAGTCGCACAAAGAGGCATACCTATTTCTGGTCGCCGCTGGATTTTCAACACGGTGAAAATTTTCTGCAAACCTGCTACGACTATGACAGCGCTGAGATAAGCCATATTTCTTTCCCAGGCAGGGTGATTGCAAAGCCAGATCAAATTTGTAGCCAACTTGAGCTCAAACTTTGAACTTCAAAGGCAGAGCCTGAACCCGTAACTCCCCTTCCAGCATCTCTGAACATTATTCAATTAAGAATGCAACACTAGTCTTACAGAATTGCACAATTAGAAGGATGCTCACTGGTAGTAAAAGCATTTTTTTGCAAAATGGAACATATATTTACCTCATCATCGTCAAAGAAGGAGACTGGAATTTGATGGGATTTGGTCTTTCTTACGGTTGACTGCTTTGAGTCACTTCTTGTTGTGTCTTTGCTTGTAAAGAATAAATCCTGTTATGGAAAGAGTGCGAATCAGAGATAAATAAAGGTTTGACGGGGACAGTCAGATATAGAACTGTTATACTATTTTCCAAATTCAATCATACCTTGATCTAAGCAACGAATGCAAAACAAAGGTGGTAGCAGAGGCAACTACTATCCAAGATTGGATTCTTATTGTTTCAAGGTAGGTGATACCGGTCGTAATTCAAACTTATTTTAACGGTTAGCAAGTGGGGAATTTAGACACACATTTAGACACTATGGAAACAGGGCAGTCGGCCCACGGAGCCAGCGCTGACCATTGATCACCCCGTACACTAGCAATATCCTACACACTAGGGACATTTTGCATTTCACAGAAGCAAATTTACGACTTTGGTGTGTGGGAGGAAGCCTTTACTTTTACTTTTACTTTCGAGATACAGTGTGGAAACAGGCCCTTCGGCCCATTATGTCTGTGCCGACCAGCGATTACAGTAACAATCGCACTATCCTACACAAGTAGAGACATTTTATACTTTACTAAAGCCAATTAACCCTCAAACCTGTATGTCTTTGGAGTGCGGGAGGACAGCAGAGCCCCCGGAGAAAACCCACGTGGTCACGGGGAGAATGGACAAATACTGTACAGACAGCACCCGTAGTCAGGATCAAACCCAGGTCTCTGACGCTGTAAGACAGCAACTTCTTACTGGGAGTAGCCACTGTGCCACAAAGAAAAAAATAATTGGCAAGGATTTCAAGTCTGGCTGTACTAGAATGATGTCAAATCATTTTAGTGCAGACACCAACATGATGTCTGCAGATGCCAGGTTGGAATCTGCCTTGGGTAAGGCTTTTTAAATTAGACCAGAAACAAAATTTCCCAAATGCCTGATTAGCACACTCACTTCAAGGGAAAACTGCAGCCAAGATTCACAAACAAGATTGAGTATTCTAGACAGAGCACCTTAGCCCGTTTTCATTTTTACTGGTTTTAGTTGAATATTTAAGAGCAACATAATATTTAACACAAAAACAAATAACAGTAAAAGATATTATAGAATCAATTAGTTCGCTAAAGAACGGAAAAGCAGCGGGCCCAGATGGCCTGAGTGCAGAATTTTATAAAAAATTTCAAGATCTGATTTCCCCAAGATTACAAATAATGTATAGATATGCATATGACCAAGGAAAATTACCAGAATCTTTAAATGAATCCACAATTACACTCATCCCTAAAGTAGATAAGGATTTGGAAGATCCTGGATCATATAGAGCGATTGCCCTTTTAAATACAGACCAAAAAATATTAACTAAGGTCTTATCTAGGAGATTAAGTTTAGTGATCTCTAAATTAATACATTATGATCAAACAGGTTTTATCCCAAAACGTTACTCATCCCATAATCTCAGACGTTTGTTTAATATTATATATTCAAAAAGAATACGAGATACGGAACTAGCGGTTATATCACTAGATGCAGAAAAAGCGTTTGATCAGGTGGAATGGATGTATTTATTTAATATAATGGAAAAGTTTCAATTGGGGGATAGATTTTGTAAATGGGTAAGAATTTTATACTCGAATCCTATGGCAAGAATTTTGACTAACCAAATTTTATCAGCCAAATTCAAACTCTCTAGGGGATGCAGACAGGGATGTCCGTTATCACCCTTATTGTTCGCATTGGTGATAGAACCATTGGCGGAAAAAATTAGATCTGAACCTGAAATATATGGCTATAATACTGATACAACAATTAATAAAATTTCTTTATATGCAGATGATGTTTTGATTTATATTACAAAACCGGAAATTAGTATTCCCAACCTGCTAAACATTATAACTAAGTTTGGTGCATTTTCTGGGTATAGGATTAATTGGGATAAAAGCGAGATTATGCCAATAACAGGAATAAATCTTAATACATTACAACAATACCCATTAAAAGTAGTTACAGACAAACTTAAATATTTAGGGATTAACGTAACTAAAACTCATAACTCATTAATAAAATCCAACTATCCTCAACTATTAGATAAACTTAGAAAAAATATTTTATATTGGAAAACACTGCCTATATCCATGATTGGTAGAATAAGTGCCATAAAGATGGTATTTCTACTGCAGTTGTTATATTTGTTTCAGGCTATTCCTTTTTTTCTTCCGAAAACTTTTTTTTTAAAAATTGATAATATTGTCAATAGCTTTATTTGGGATTATAAAAATCACAGAATAAATAAAAAACATCTATGCAAAGCTAAGATAAATGGAGGATTAGCACTTCCAAACTTTTTATATTATTTTTGGGCTGTTCAGATTAAGAATATGAATTTCTGGTGGGTAAATATGGATCATGAACCGACATGGTTAAATATAGAAAAGGAGGACTGTCTACCTTTCAATGTAGGTTCGATAATTTTTGCACCAACGGAAGTACAAAAAAAATATTATAAAGACAACCTAATAATATATAATAATAGACGTATTTGGAAACAAATAGTTAAGACTCTACACTTGGATAATCTCTCATTTAGATTACCAATTATGAATAATCCATCGTTTAAACCTGCTATATTAGATGGGGGGTTTAAACAATGGGATGATTTAGGAATTACAAGGATAGAACACCTGTATAGAAAAGGAAAATTTCTTTTATTCCAGGAGTTACAAGATATTTATGGATTGTCTCCACAACATTTGTTTAGGTATTTACAAATTAGAGATTATATTAAATCCAATACACAAGATTATAAAAATAAAGAAGCAGGATTGTTAGATGAACTGTTTAATTTATATCCAAATACAGAAAAATTAATAGCCTATATATATAACATCATTTTGGATAAGGAGAATCCAATAACGGAAGTATATCGTCAAGCATGGGAAAATGAAATGGGATTGGCTATAACAAAAGAAAACTGGGAAGAAAGTCTACAACGAATACACCGGTGTTCATTAAACGCCAGACATATACTGATACAATTTAAAGTATTATATAGGTTACATTATTCGAAAACTAAATTAAATAGTATTTTTCCGAATCTCTCCGCTATTTGTGATAAGTGCAAGAAAGCAGAGGCAAATTTAATACATAGTTTCGTTACATGTCCTAAATTGAATTATTACTGGACAGAAATTTTTAAAGTTATTTCTGAAGTCATCAAAGTTAAATTGGACCCTAACCCAAAGCTAATAATATTTGGAATTCCGGATTTACATCTATCACTTACAGTAAATCAAAGAAATTTCTTTGATTACTGTTTAATAATTGGAAAAAAAATCATATTGAAATTTTGGAAGGGAACATTATCCCCCACAACCAAAATGTGGGCAACAGAGATGATGGAGACGTTACATCTGGAAAGAATTAGATTTGTCCTATTGGACAAGTATAATTCTTTTGAACAGATATGGTCTCCATATATACAGTATTTAGAGAAGTAGCTGTTCTTGGCAACACAGCTCGGCGTGCACCCTGCGGGATTTGGTGAGAATAATTCATTTTTATATTGGAATTACATATATGTCTTTATTGATACTATCACTTGTAGTAGTGTTATTAATAATACATATTGTGGTTACTAAAAATTTTTTTTTTTTTTTTTCGTTTCTCTTTTCTTTCTTATATATAATCAAATTATTATTTAATCACTCTCTTAATGATTTATAACTGTTCTATTCTTTCTCTATCATTATTTCTAAAAAAATAGTAGATAAGTATTACTAGTGTTTTACTTAATGCAAATTGAATTAATTTGATATAAAGTTGTTTGAAGCATTGTAATTGATTACCTTTAATAAAAAAATATATTAAAAAAACAAATATAAGATTCTCTCCTGAAACGATGTCTTACAATAATTGCGGATTTGCTGCGGATTCAGAATTTCATAGTTTTAGTTTTTGATTTAGCTTTAGAGATACAGCGCGGAAACAGGCCCTTCGGACCACCGGGTCAGCGCGACCTGCGACCACCCCGGTACACTAGCACTATCCTAACCATTAGGGACAATTTTCAATTTTTAACCAAATCAATGTAGGTATGTTACAACACTTACCTTCAGCGGCACTGCAATTCTGCCACTGGCCGTGTGCGCGATTTTGGCGCGTTTGAGGGGGGGGGGGGGGGGGGGGGGGCTAAAACGGGGTTTTTTCCAGACCTGATCCTGAATTATACTTGTTGGAGTGCAAGATGTTGCTAAAGAATCGTTTCTTACGGCCGTTCTGTGTGTTTTTAAAAAAAATTCACCCGACAAGTTAATCGCTGGAATGATTTTAAAATCAGCTTCTGAAGCCGCCAATGCCGACAACTGGGACGGATTTTATGGAGGACCAGGTAAAAGAAAGTAGTTTATTTTTATGTATAAAAGTGTTTCTTAAGATGTATTTAATTCACATTTTAAGTTGCGAAACGGTGATTTAGTCCCCGAACGAACCGGCAGTGTATTTGCTGCAGATATGGAGGACTAAAAACACCGCAACCTCAACGTTCCAAATGGTCCCGTTCCAGAAAATCCCACTCGCAAACTGATTTAAATGGCCATTAATTTACAGGTATTAAACATTAAATTCCTTCCATTTGGCCTATAAACCCATGACAATGAGATTTAAAAATTATGTTATATTGTGAATTCTTGGACACTTAGGCTATTTAAAAATGTTAATATATTCTTAAGAAATGGATAGATGTTTAGATCTAGCAATTGAATTTTGTAATTAGCTACAATTAGGTAACTAACTAATTATATGCTTTAATTTCAAGCTCTTTTCCATAAAATTTGGGCTCCATTCATTAACTATCTGAAGGGATAGATTGGCACAGCACGAGGACCCAACTGAAACTTGAACTCAGGACCAGATGAAAAGCTATACTTTATAACCTACGAACCTATCTCCATTGACGTATTACAGGTAACCCATTCCACCTCCCTTGTTTTTCTGTTGTGTTTTTTTTTTCCGTTTTTCTTTGTAACTTTCTACCCTCTCTTTCTCCCTCTTTCTATAAAAAATAAAAACACTAGAAGCAGAAGTAATTGATAATGGAAAAATTTAATAATGTATGACTGATGTATATGAAAAGTTTTTTTACTATAATATGTAACTACATTTTATAATATATCTACTTCTAATAAATAAATTTAAAAAAAAAAAAAAAAGCAATAGGGAACAAGATGCCAATTTCCGAGTATGAAAATGGCCATAACTTTTTTAATACTGAAGATATGAAAGTGAATTAGGTGTCAAATTAAACTTCTTTTTATGCTTTATCTGATGGGATAAATTTAATTTACTTGATTTTTTTCATCTCAAAATTTTGTAACATTGCTAATCAATTAGCCTACAAACCTGTACGTCTTTGGAGTGTGGGAGGAATCCAGAGCACGCGTACAAACTCCGTATGGAGAGCACCCGTAGTCAAGATCCGACACGGGTCTCTGATTGTAGGGAATTTTACAGGAACCTTTTCTGAAGCACTTATTTCACAGAAAGCAAAATAATGAAATTTTCTGCAAACAGAGTGTGGTCCATCACGGGTACTGATCCCACCATCAGAGATCCATAGAAACATAGACAATAGGTGCAGGAGTTGAGGCCATTCGTCCCTTCGAGCCTGCACCGCCATTCAATATGATCATGGCTGATCATCCAACTCAGTACCCTGTACCTGCCTTCTCTCCATACCCCCTGATCCCTTTAGCCACAAGGACCACATCTAACTCCCTCTTAAATATAGCCAATGAACTGGCCTCAACTACCTTCTGTGAGAATTCCAGAGATTCACCACTCTCGGTGTGAAAAATGTTTTTCTCATCTCGGCCCTAAAAGATTTCCCCCTTATCCTTAAACTGTGACCATAGAACCATAGAACCTTAAACCATAGAAGGCACTTCCTCAAAAAGGGAGACAAAACCACCAAAGGGTCACATCACCCTGGCCACACTTATTTCACACCTGTCCTTGGGTTGAAGGGTTAGGAATCTGAGAACCATGACGACCATGTTCAAGAATAGCTTCTTCCCAACAATCATCAGGTTCTTGAACACTACACAACACTTAGGGATAAGGGTTAGATTCCTTAGGTTTAGAAGGATATGGGCAGAATGCAGGCGGGTGGGACTAGCGCAGATGGGGCATCTCGGTCGACATGGGCAAGTTGGGCGGAGGGACTTTCCATGTTGTACAGCTATGACTAGCCCCAACTATGAAAAGTTCATGTCACAGAAGCAGAATTAGGCCATTCGCCCCATCGAGTCTACTGCGCCATTCAATCATTGCGGATCTATCTTTCCCTCTCGACGCCATTCTTTTAACTTCTCCCCACATCCTTACTAATAAAGAACCTGTCAATCTCAGCTTTAAAAATACCCAATGATATGGCCATAAATTTTAATGATTCCTCACCCTCTTCCTAAAGAAATTCCTCCTCAGCTCCTTTTTAAAGGTACGTGGCACAGCGGTAGAGTTGCTGCCTTACAGCAAAATGCAGCACCAGAGACCCGGGTTCGATCCTGACTACGGGTGCTGTCTGGATGGAGTTTGTACGTTCTTCCCGTGATCTGCATGGGTTTTATCTGAGATCTTCGATTTTCCTCCCACACTCCAAAGACGTACAGGTTTGTAGGTTAATTGGCTTGATAAAAATGTAAAATTGTCCAAGTTGGCAATATGCAGGGGACTGCCCTGGCGACCACAAAATTCAGAAGGTTCAGAGGTTCTTTTATTGAGGCTATGCCCTCTGTCCTAGACTCTCCCACTAGTAGAAACATGCTCTCCACACCCACTCTGTCCAGGCCTTTCATGGACTGTGTTTGTTTGCACTATGGGGTTTTTTACACTGGCATTGTGGTTATTAATGTATTGAATTTATTTTGTTATATATTAACTGTGTGTATTGCATTTGCATTTGACTCTCTTGAAATAAAAGCACTCAAGTAGACACAAGAAGATCATTCGTGAAAGCTCCATCTCACCACTTGCAACAGACACGTGGATCTATATATTATTCAAGAACATGAGTGACTTGCTGGACTTACCTTGGATTCATCTTCATCAGAGAAGAGACCAGAGCTGGTTTGGGACTTTTCAGCAAGCAGCCCTGAGGATTCGAGCACTTCTGGGAGTGGTTCTGTATCCTTGGAAATTAATTACATCAAATTAATTTCCCCAATTTCACCATATCTTCCCTTAGCTCGCACCACACAGTGAGCTCAAGAAATGTCTGATTCATTGACAAACTCTCCATCACAGTTTGGTGGGGGTTTCTTTTGGAGACTAAGTCTCAGAACAGACTGGGCAACACAATGGCACAGCGGTGGAGTTGCTGTCTCACAGCGCCAGAGACCTCAGGTGCTGTCTGTGTGGAGTTTGCATGCTCTCCCCGTGGGTTTTCTCCGGTTCCGTTTTCCCCCCCACATCCCAAAGACGTACAGGCTTGCTGGTTAATTGGCACTCTGTAAATTTCCCCAGAGTGTGCAGTTAGTGAATGAGAAAGTGTAATGACACTCAACCAGTGTGAACGGGTGGTTGATGGTTTGCCTGGACTTGGTGGGCCGAAGGGTCAGTTTCCATGCTGTATCTATAAACTAGACAAAACTCCAACCTTTCACGCTGTACAAGGACACCATTTCTTGCTGATGTAGGAAGCAACATGGAGGCATTAAGCTCCTTTAAGATCTGTTTAAACAATTAAACACCAGGTATCAAAAAGACACAAAGAGCTGGAGTAACTCAGCAGGTCAGGCAGCATCGCTGGAGAACATAGAAAGGTGATGTGTCAGTTCAGGCCATGGTCGAATCTTCCTGTCTGAAGAAGGATCCCGACCTGAAACATCACCCGTCTATGCTCTCCAGAAATGTGGTCTGACCCACTGAGTTATCCAGCACTTTGTCTCCTTTTGTATAAACCAGCATCTGCAGTTCCTTGATTCGAGTCTAAGTACAAATGAAACAAGAAAAAAAATATACTGATTCTGGACATTTAAATAAATATAGAAAAAGATAGAAATACCCAGTAGTAGAAAGAAAAACTGTGTTTTCAAGTGTTTGAGGAAGGTGATCTTATAGAGGTGCACACGATCATGAGAAACAAATAGGGTAAATGCAGAGTCTTTTACTCAGAGTAGGGGAGTCAATAACCAGAGGACATAGGTTTAAGGTGAGAGGGAAAAAGTTTAATAGGTACCCGAGGTGCAATTTCTTCACACAGAGAGTTGTGGTATAATGAACAAGCTGCCAGAGGAGGTTGTTGACACGGATACTATAACCTTTAAAAAGCATTTGAACATGTATGGTCCAAACGCGGCAGGTGGGACGAGTGTAGATGGGGCATCTTGAGCAGCATGGGAAAGTTGGGTCGAAGGGTCTGTTTCCATGCTGTGCGCCACCATGACTATATGAGAGGGGCCCCTAAGGACGAGGGATCTAGTCAGGAAAGAGTCACAGGGGCGGCACGGTGGTAAGGTTAATAGAGCTGCTGCCGAGATTCCATCATGACTTTCGAGTGCTGTCTGTGGCGTTGAAACCATCTCCCCAAGCCCGCATGGCCTTCTTTTGCGTGTTGCCACTTTTTCCCCACTTTCCAAAATCCCGGCAGGTTAATTGACCACTGTAAATTGCCCCCAGTGCGTTACCCTGTAGCAAAATCCAGGGAGGAATTGATAAAATGTGGCAAGAATAAAATAGGTTAGGGTCGGATTAGTGTAAAAAGGGGCTGGCAGATAAATAGAGAACAACTGCAATACTGCAGTCAACTAGCAGGTACACTTTACACACACATTCTGCAAGTCACTTACCTGCTGCGGCCTTGACTTCTCTTTGAGTGCTTTAGGTGTGACACTGGTCTCAAAGAGTCCACTATCATTGCTTTCATCAAAGAGAATTGTAGCTGGCTTGGGTTCACTAGCAGCTGTCAAACACAAGAAAAACAGACCGATCAAAGGCTTCGCAAAAACATATAGTCAATAAGCATGTTTGCAGTACATGGTTCAATTCAATTGCATTGATCAAATATACCGAACATTTCAAAGCCCTTTTACCTAATTAAAAGCCAAACGTTCCATACTTAACTGATATTTGATGTGGGGAAGTGGATTCTTACACTTACTGATTGGTCACCCAGTTATAAGAAAGATGTTGTTAAGTTGGAAAGGGTACAGAGAAGATATACGAGGATGTTGCCAGGACTCGAGGGCCTTAGCTATAGGGAGAGGTTGAGCAGGCTAGGATTTCATTCCTTCGAGCACACGGGGATGAAGGGTGATCTTATAGAGGCGTACAAGATCATGAGAGAAATAAATAGGGTAAATGCAGTCTTTTACCCAGAATAGGAGAATCCAGAACCAGAGAACATAGATTTAGGTGAGGGGGAAAGGAGAGCTTCAATAGGAATATTATCTGAATGGTGGCCGATTAGGAAAAGGGGACGAGACCTGGGTACACCAGTCATTGAAAGTAGGCATGCAGGTGCAGCAGGCAGTGAAGAAAGCGAATGGTATGTTAGCATTCATAGCAAAAGGATTTGAGTATAGGAGCAGGGAGGTTCTACTGCAGTTGTACAGGGTCTTGGTGAGACCACACCTGGAGTATTGCGTACAGTTTTGGTCTCCTAATCTGAGGAAAGACATTCTTGCCGTAGAGGGAGTGCAGAGAAGGTTCACCAGACTGATTCCTGGGACGTCAGGACTTTCATATGAAGAAAGACTGGATAGACTCGGCTTGTACTTGCTAGAATTTAGAAGATTGAGGGGTGATCTTATAGAAACTTACAAAATTCTTAAGGGGTTGGACAGGATAGATGCAGGAAGATTGTTCCCTATGTTGGGGAAGTCCAGAACAAGGGGTCACAGTTTAAGGATATGGGGGAAATCTTTTAGGACCGAGATGAGAAAAACATTTTTCACACAGAGGGTGGAGAATCTCTGGAATTCTCTGCCACAGAAGGTAGTTGAGGCCAGTTCATTGGCTATATTTAAGAGGGAGTTAGATGTAGCCCTTGTGGCTAAAGGGATCAGGGGGTATGGAGAGAAGGCAGGTACAGTATACTGAGTTGGATGATCAGCCATGATCATATTGAATGGCGGTGCAGGCTCGAAGGGCCGAATGGCCTACTCCTGCACCTATTTTCTATGTTTCTATGTTTCTAACCTGAGGGGTCAACTTTCTTTATACCCAAAGGGTGGTAGATATATGGAACATCCTGCTATAGGAGGTAGTTAAGGCAGGTGCCATCACGATATTTAAAAAATATTTGGACAGGTACATGGATAGGAAAGACTTCGAGGGATTTGGTCAAAACTCAGGCTGGTGGGACGTGTTAATGAGGCACATTGGTTGGCGTGGACAAGTTGGGCTCAGGAGCCTTTTTCCACACCGTATGACTATGATCTCTAATCTTACAATTGGTTAGTTAGAGTGATATGGGGAAATCCTACTTAATCCGGATTGTCCATGAGAGAATAGACATCACATTTTCCGCACTTCCATATCACAGGGAATGATCAGAAATTATTGCGAGGCCCGTGTCGGAATTGCTGTCACCCTGGCAGTCTTTTTTCACATCATATCTCGTAACACTGAACACTATTTGAGGAGCACGATAGCCTACCACCTACTACTCTTTGGGACACAAAGTGCTGGAGTAACTCAGTGGTCCCTGGAGATCATGGATGGGTGATTTATTCGGGTCGGGAGCCTTCTTCAGACTGCAGGAGATGGGACCTGACCCAAAACATTACCTATCCATGTTCTTCAGAGATGCTCCCTGACCCAGAACCGTAAGGTCATAAGTGATAGGATCAGAATTACGCCATTCCACCCATGAAGTCTACTCCCCCATTCAATCATGGCTGATCTATATCTAAATATCTCTGCCTTAAAATAATCCACTGAATTGGCCTCCAGAGCATTCTGTGGCAAAGAATTCCACAGATTCACCACCCTCTGACTAAAGACATTTCTCCTCATCTCCTTCCTAAAGGAACATCCTTTAGTTCTGAGGCTATAACCTCTAGTCCTAGATTCTGCCACCAGTGGAAACATCCTCTCCACATTCACTCTATCCAAGCCATTTCACTATTTGGTACGTTTCAATGAGGTCCCCCTTCATTCTTGCCGTCAAACGCTCATCATATGTGAAACAATTCATTCCTGGGATCAGGAATTGTGTCCTTTTGTGTAGACCAGCATCTGCAATCCCTTGTTTCCACATCATCTACTCTACCATTGATAGCAGGACCCAGAGCTGTGCCCGCCGACACTAGGAGCCGCATGGGAAAGTGGCAGCCTTCAGGTTCCAATTCACACACCTTGCCTGGATGGGGTTTTTTCAGCACCATTGCATCAAAATCGTTAAAGCACATGCCCCAACCAAGCAGAGCGGAGGGTAGGTCTTCAACAGACGTAACTGGCGCCCAAACCCCAAGTGACTGTGGGCTCGTCACAGAAGTGGATCTGCAATCACACAGTACAATCGCTCCACTCTTTTAAATCTCTATTATCTGTACGCTGTGGATATCCCCATGGCAATCAATTATTGTCTTCTCGCTGTGTAAGAAAGAACTGCAGATGCTGGTTAAAAACGAAGGTAGACACAAAATGCTGGAGTAACTCAGCGGGTGAGGCAGCATCTCAGGAGAGAAGGAATGGTTGACGTTTCCCCGAAACATCGCCCATTCCTTCTCTCCTGAGATGCTGCCTCACCCGCTGAGTTACTCCAGCATTTTGTGTCTACCATTGTCTTCCCGCTGACTGGTTAGCACGCAACAAAAGCTTTTCACTGTACCTCGGTACACGTGACAATAAACTAAATGCAGCGTACTCAACTCAACTCGTCCAACTCAACAGCTGGGGGTGGGCAATAAAAATGAATGCCTCGCCAGAAATACTTTGAAGATGTTTGTAAAATAGCGGAGATATTTTCCACCAGTGCAACTTAATTCATTGCGATACGGGAAACCCAAAACCAGACCTGGAGTTGGCATTTAGCGACATGCACGGGGACCCTGACGCTAACCTGAACTCTCCATCAAGCCATTAATGAGAGCAACAGCTGGAGAATCGTGAGATGGCACCACCTCAGCTTGCTGCGGCCCATCCTGCCGGGCAGCTGCTCCTACTGGTTTTATGGAAATCAATCTTAATCCTCAAACTAAAAACACTCGCAGGAAATACGAACTGACAGCAGACAAACTAAGCCTCAACAACGTCTGCACATCTCATTATTCTTCTGTTTACCCAAGTGTTCAGCCACCAGGTGTCGCCGAACAATAAAAGTGCATAAGATCATAGATATGGCAAATGCACAGAGCTTTTTTTACCCAGAGTACAGAAATCAAGAACCAGAGGATATAGGTTTAAGGTGAGGGAGGAACCCGAGGGGTAATGTTTCTCACACAAGGGTGGTGGGTATGTGGAACAAGCTGCAAGAGGAGGTTGCTGAGATAGGAATTATAACAATATTTAAAAGATATTTGGACAGGTACATGGATTGGATAGTTTTAAAGGGATATGGGCCAAAACATGGGCAGGTGGGACTAGCATAGATCGGTGTCTTGTTCGGCATGGACAAGTTGGGCCGAAAGGCCTGGTTTCGTGCTGTACGGCTCCAAAATCATTAATTTTTGTATTAGCAAAGACAGATGGTGAAGGTATGGAGAGTAGTCTCTGATACTTAATCATGCCTAAATCTGACAGGCACACAAATTTGCTCGTATACAAACGGTAGACAAGGATGCAACCAATTAAAATAACATTTCAAACTCAGCCCAACGGCCCAGAAAAATAAGATGCTGGTGGTCACCACCTTCATCTACCTCCTGATTCACATGGTGGAGATACATGTTCATTCGGGAATTAAATTTTGGGATGTAGCTCAATCGTGATGAACGAACCATAATATAGTCCCAAGCCACATCAGTATCCAGTTTGAAGGTGTTTCTGCAATCTCATCTTTCTTGCAGAAACAAGAAACTGCAGATGCTGGCTTTCAAAACAAGGAGAAAGTGCTGGAGCAATTCAGCGGGGGGGGGGGGGGGGGAGTCAGGCAGCATCTCTGGAGAATGTGGACAAGTAATGTTTCAGGTCGTAGGCCTGACCCACTGAGTTATTCCAGCATTTTGTGTCCTTATTTGATTTGTCTTGTTATGACTATTTTATTCACTGGGATTATTTTCACATACATTTCCTGTCCTAACATGCCCCCAGGCTATTTCAGAGGGCAGCTGACTCAGCTACGTCAGAGAGCCTGGGGTGGCATCTAAGCTAAACCTAGTGAGAGATGGCTGCTTTTCTTCCTTGAATGAGACACTCAAGGAGTTTCACTGATACTGTAACTGGCAAACTAGCATTTTGCTCTACCCTTCGATTAGTTTCAAATGAAATTTATCTGCCAAGGTGGGGTGCTGTCTGTATGGAGTTTGCATGTTCTCCTCATGACCGGGTGGGGTCCCTTTGGGTGCTCCAGTTTCTTCCTACATACTATTGACGTGCGCGCTTGTAGGTTAATTAACCTCTGTAAACTTTTGGAAGTGAACATATCTAACACGCACCAAGTGGACTGCAGCTTCAACTCAACATTGATGCTGGTCAGCCTGGAAGGGTTTGCAATGGGCCAACGTTGTCAGCTGTCCTTGGAACCTTCGCAGGGCTACTCAAGATCCTTGTTTAATTAGTCAAATAAAATATAGGAAGTGGCAACATCCACTGTATATTGACTTTCACAACTCACATAAGCCTCACATCTATCAACCAAAGGGTTATAGAGAATCTTTCAGGTTTGGCTGTCCGTAGCAGTTTATTGCTGTACAACACCTGCTGCATGATGACGGGCAAGCTGTGATCCCAACCAACAGCCCACTACAAATACACCCCCTGGCTGTGGACAAGGCCGTGCCTTCTTCAATGATCTTTGAAGCAATATTGCATCTCCTCTATAAGACGCTCCTCTGTAAAGGTACAGGATGAACAGAAAACGATTCAACATTGACCCCTCCACTCCAAAGCCATGAACGCCCCAACATCACTCAACTCACAGCAAGCGCACTCCTTGCCTATGTGCACACTAGGAGGCCGGGTTACAAAGCATTGCCGATCCCTTCAGTGAAGCATGCAAGGGAAACCTTGCACTAAAAACAACTGTCCTCCACAATCAGCCCACCACACGACACTAACATCACACACCCTGCACCACAGATTCTGAATACATGGATAACGTCTCATATCTTGGAGCACCCAGAGGCATCAATACGTTTGAGATGACTTCAATACATCATTGTCCATGTCTCCAGAGCAGACACGAGCAGAGAGATCACAACTACTTTGTGCTGGCATTGTGTTCTTCAGGCACACCTTTCCCCTCATTCACTGCCACCAATGCACTGGGTGGCAAGTTCAGATGATGAAGGGTACGAGTGAGCTCCAGTAACACGAACACAAAGCTGGCACCAAGAGGTTGTAATCCTGGTGCTCTCATATCTTCTGGCCATATGAACAATTATATATAGATGCCATTTCACAGCACTGGAGACATACCACCAATTGTACAAATCTCACCAGCAGGATTCTGCTCAGTCAACATCCCCTGCATCGAGCTTGTGGGGATGTCTTGCAGCTTGAAGGTGGTTTTATGGAGTCTTACCGTGGCTCACAAAGTGATCTGACTCCTATTTATCTGCACTCATAACCGCAATGAACGGTGCGTTCATTGCGGTTATGAGTGCAGATAAATAGGAGTCAGATCACTTTTAAAACCTTAACTTTAACTGAAGGTGGCATCAGCCGTCAGCGAAGGAATTAATTTGAGGTTTGTGCCACATTTACCAGAGCTTGCCGTTGTCGATCCAAATAAATCATCGTCTTCCTCATCAAACAGGCCTCCAGCACTTGGAGCCGGTGGGGACTTGGCTGTCTTTCTCTTTGCTCCCTTCTCATGGGTTTTCTCAGGAATGGCATCAGAATGGAATATATCTCCACCTGTGCACAAAAATGAGAAGCGTCATAAAGTATCCTCCATCTCAAATCACCCAAGATTAAATAAAGGTGCTAAATTAAAAATATAAAATAGTCTTCAGAAAAGGAATGTTATGCATTCAGCAGCATTCATCACATTTTCATCCCAAAAACTTCAATCTGTTCTTACACATCCACATAATGATAAATCAGCTGTGTGCTGCAGCATCTTTCACAGTTCTGGCCCTGCTCATTTTTGTTCCATCTGAAGACACTTTGATAGACGTTAGACTTTACTTTATAGTTTAGAGATACAGCATGAAACGTCGCCCATTCCTTCCCTCCAGAGATGCTGCCTCACCCGCTTGAGTTACTGCAGCATTTGGTGTCTATCTTCATAAGGGTATTACTGGGTCTGGAGGGTTTGAGTTATGAGGCTGGGTCTTTTTCCCCTGGAGTGCAGGAGGCTGTGGGGTGACCATATGGACGCTTATAAAATCATGAGGGGCAAAGATACAATGACCAGCTACAGTCATTTCCACAGTGTAGGGGAGTCTAAAACAGGAAGGCAAAGTAAAAGGCAAAACATTTGAAAGGGTCCTGGGTAGCATATTTTTTCTCACATTGAGGCTGGTATGGAACAAGTTGCCAGAGGAAGTGGTCGAGGTGGGTACAAAAGGGCACTTGGACAGGTACATGGGTTAGCAATGTTACAAAATTTTGAGATTTAAAAAATCAAGTCTGCAATTTATCCCATCAGATAAAGCATAAAAATAAGTTTAATTTGACACCTAATTCACTTTCATATCTCAAGTATTTAAAAAGTTATGGCCATTTTCATACTCGGAAATTAGCATCTTGTTCCCTATTGATTTTCTATGGACATAACAAAAAAGCTGTGATCGTGAACAGTCAAAAGCCCATAACTTTCTTAAAAATTAAGAGAACTGAATGAAATTTTCAGTTATCATAGATTGAAGCATTCTGAAACAAATATAAAATAATCTTACTTGGATGACCTGAAATTAAAGCATATAATTAGTTAGTTACCTAATTGTAGCTAATTTCAGACTTCAATTACTAGATCTAAACATCTATCCATTTCTTAATAAATGATTAACATTTTTAAATAGCCTAAATGTCCAAATAATATTCACAAATAATTCACAATAAAACATGATTTTTAAATATCATTTACATTAATTTATAGGCCAAATGGAAGGAATTTAGTGTTTAATTGCTGTAAATAAATGCCCATTTAAATCAGCTTTCCAGTGGGTCCCTGTGGAACGCGCTGGTTTAGAACGTTCACATTGCGGTAGATTTGTGCCCCAAATGCCCAGAAAAATACTGCGGGATATAATGGGCCCAAAATGAGCTAGTCGCAATATTAAACTTTGTATAAAGGGTTCTTTAGAAGCCCTTTTTAATGTAAAAATATACAGCATACCTTCAATTATTTGCTTTATGAGACCCTTCGGTTGCTGGTGGTCGCGGGTTTAGAGATTGATTTTTAAACTACTATAACTATTTTACGAGGCCTTTAAAACTAATAATAGCTTTTGCGACGGGGTCTTTCAGCGATTTTTCGTTAATAATTAACTAGGCTGAACATCTTCGATTTGAACAGCCTAGAGAAAATCGCGTTTTAAACCCGCCCCCTCTAAACGGCGCCAAAATCGCGCACACCCGCAGCGACAGATTTTCAGCGACGCTTCAGGTAGGCTTTGCAACATACCTACATGGATAGGAAAGAGTTAGAGGGATATGAATCAGGTGCAGGCAAGTGGGCTTGCTTGGTTGGCTCCTTGCTTAGCATGGATAAGTTGGGCTGAAGGCCCTCTTTCCCAGCTGTATACCTCTGACTTCCTTTAAAATATTTAATCTCGATTCAGTTACGTCTAGGTGTTGAATATTTCAGGAAAATATTGTGGGCGGCAGGGTGGCGCAGGGGTAGAGTTGCTGCCTTGCAGCGCCAGAGTCCCGGGTTTGATCCTAACCACAGCTACTGACTGCACGGAGTTTGTACGTTCTCCCCGTGACTACCAATTGGGTTTGGTAAAAAATTGTAAATTGGCCCTAGTGTGTAGGGCGTGCTAGTGTAACGGGATCACCGGTCGACGCGGACTCGGTGGGCCGAGGAGGCTGTTTCCGCGCTGTCTCTCTAAACAAAACTGAACTAAATAACTTGTGGCATCAAAACTCAATTAGATTTCATAAATTACTACGTGCTCAGATGGTAAAACAGTGTTTAGGATGCAGGACGAGGTAATTCCGACAAACAACGTCTGGAGGCACACAGCAGCCCAGGACCTGCTTGAATTGGACACCCCTCATAACAACTGGACTGGCCTTGGAAAATGGCACCAAAACACACTTCTTGCGTGGGGGAAATCAGTAGACTATTTCCGTACAATTTGCTGAGAAGGGATGTGCTTAGATATGGTGATACTCTACTGAACTGTAGGAAAAGTATTTCACCAAGCATTTGCACTTTGCAAGTGTGACGGTAAAGCACCATTGAGCACTAACATCTCGAGGACTGACAAGTCCATACCTACCACAGCAGCTGGAAACTTCAACTCAAGCAATTGAATACATTTGATAAAAAGCTCGTAACGGTGACCACCGCATAACCAGATGGTAGCATAAATGCATCTGCTTCATTAATGTTCTTCGGGGACTAAAATCGCTCATCCATATCCGATCTGGCCGACACATGATCTCAGATCTACTCACGCTGTCGACACTTAGCTGCTGCCACAGCTCAGCGGTAAAACATGCCAGCAACAAACAAAAGATCATACCTGTCAGGCGAATTGACAATGCCAGAAAACACCACACACTAACACACACACACGCTCTGTTATTAGAGGAAACTTACCAGGGTATATTGAAACAGCTCCAACGGGAACCTTTTTCTCACATTTTCTTACAGCAGGCTCTGATTTAAAAAATGAAGAAACAAGTTTAAAATGACAGAGTCAAATACCAAACAATCTAAATCCTTTATCCAACTTGAAGATATTGCAGTGCAAGATCAATGGAAAGGAGGAAATAAAATGCTGGAGTAAGAGCAGGTCAGGCAGCATCTCTGGAGAAAATGGATAAGTTCCGGTTTCGGAGCGGGACCCTTCTTCTTAAGATTGCTTCGTCCCAAGGCGTTACTCACCCATGTTCTCCAGGGATGACCAGCTGAGTTACTCCAGCACCTTGTGCCCTTTTTTGTAAACCAGCATCTGCAGTTCCTTGTTTCTACAATTCAAGTATGGAAACTTAATTTTGTCTGACCCTAAGAAAGGTGCCCAGGAGCCAGGTCTGCAGAGAGCAACATTAAAAGCACCAGTGATCATATTTCGCTAAGTTTATAACACAGCCGTATGAACGTTGAATTCTCCAATTTTAGGTGACTTCTACACCCTCCCCCGTCCCCTCTCCACCCATTACTCCAAAAAACGTCTGTTTGCAATGATGCATCCCACTTGGACCTACACCTGTTTCTAGCCAACAATCAGCCTATCGGGGAACCTGCTTGACTGAGGTCATCTGTTGCCAGCCCCAATTCGTCCTGTTTTTTCCTCCTTTGCTTCCACAGTTCCCCTCCTCTCTCCTCCACAACCAGTCTGAAGAAGGGCCCCGACCCGAAACTTCACCTATCCATTTTCTCCAGAGATGTTGCCTCTTGCTGAGCTACTCGGAGCATTTTGCGCCTCTCTTTGCAAACTATATGTTTTCTCAATTAATTCTTTTAATTCATAAAGTGGATTTTGTAACAAACTGAGAATGACATTGGATAAAAATGTTTAATCCACCCCTATGAAGCATGAAATGTGCAGAAATAGCAGCAAGTTAGCACGTCAATGAAAGCAGGTCGGCACTAGCACCACCTACGCAGGCAATTAATGCTAATTCTTTGTCATTATCAGAGATGCCAACTATAAATGCATGGACATTAGACTTTTTAGACTTTGAGATACAGTGCAGAAACAGGCCCTTTGGCCCACCTCTTCCGTACCGACCAGCGACACCCCATACACTAACACTATCCACACTAGGGACAATTTACAATTTTACTGAAGCCATTTAACCTGCAAACCTAAGATAGACACAAAGTGTGGAGTAATTCAACGGGTCAGGCAGCATCTCTGGAGAAAAAGGATGGGTGATGTTTCCGGTCGGAATCCTTCTTCAGACCACAAATCTGTACGTCTCTGGAGTGTGGGAAGAAGCTGGGGCACCTGGAGAAATCCCACGCGGTCGCAGCGAGAGCGTACAAACTCTGTTAAGACAGCACCCAGAGTCAGGATCGAATCCGGGTCTCTGGAGCTCTACAGCTGCACCACTCTGCCGCACGCTTACAACATTAAAGGCTGCAACGCCACTGGTCAATCATCACCACTGGGGTATATCCTGAACTCCAGCAAAAGTTACTGCTGTCAATGCTGATATCAGTCGGCTCTTTCTTTCTCAGAAAATGACAAAGGAATGTCAACTATCCTAGATTTCCAATCCTTAACCAGACGCGTGGGTTTCCGATATCTATCCTGGCCCCTGGAGTTCCACAAATCTAACTGGACTCCTGGTTTCTTTGGTCAACTCCAGGTCAACCATCACTCTCAATGTTTGATGGCAAAAGTAGAGTTTAGCTCTTAAATACAACTAGAAACCAGGGCAGTGGCTGTGAACCAAGAATCTAAGCTGTTTATTCCCCTCAACTCCAGGAGAAGTGTAAATACTTCCAACTTCCCCTCGCATGTCGACTGATATTTCCTCAATGAGTGCAGCTCAGGAATGGGGTCGGGACCTTTCCTGCCGCAAGGGATTTTATTGCACAAATTAACATAACACGAAAATGTTACTCATCCAATCAAGGTACTAATTATCTGGATTGTTTTCAAAGCTCGAAAGGAGGTCTGTTGGCAGATCTTGCAATAGTGTCCCAAGGATATGGTCTCACCAGCTGTCAAGCTTATCTTACTGAAGGAAATAGTTACTAATTGCCGAAAAGACCTCACACTGCCAATTATCTGGGAGCTGGCGTCGCAGTGGAAGACTGCACGTGGAGGTTTATGCCAAGGGGCATGCAACCAGCGAGCCTGGGAGATTGAAGAACCAGCTCATTTATAACCAGAAGATAAGCACAAAGTGCTGGAGTAACTTAGCGGATCAGGCAGCATTTGTGAGAAAATGGATGGGTGACGTTTCGGGTCAGAACCCTTCTTCAGACTAAGAGTCTTCAGACTCTTCATTTATATTCCAGTGGCCCTCCAAACCGATTTACACCACAGTTTGTGCTGGTCACGAATGGAAGAGTACTGAACGAGTCAACTTTTGAAGTAGATCTAAGTCAACATTGGCATGCACGTCTGCCTCATCAAGACCATCATGCCCTCCATAAACAGCAGAGACTCTAAATTAAACAGCCACACGGCCAGCTCATGAATATAGGACAAGGCAGAATGAATATTACTCTGTATTTCAATTGATTTAATGTGAGGTCAGTAAGCCAAGTTAGTTAACATCCTCACACAGATGCACCATTATTCAGATTCAAGTTATAGAGAACTACTCAGGAGGAAGGAATTTTGTTAAAATCAAAATCAGCAGTTTAAATTCGTTGCCAGACTTTTATGGACAAAACTTTCAATGTTCTAACATAACTTAAAAGTATATTAAACTTAAATCTAACCATCAAAACCTAAATGTAAATATAGTCATCAGTATCTCACAGCATTAAGGCCCATGTAGAATAAAATGCCACACAATATAATAATTTTGATCAAGATTTTTTTTTTTTTTTTTAAAACACTCCTCCTCAATGTTTGATGTGCGGTTTAACGAGACAACTAACACAGTTTAGTAATGATTGGACGTAAGCTTCTGCAGAAGATGGGCGGTGAATGCTTCGTGCTGTATACTGGGCGTTTAACTCACCTTCATGACGTGGCTTAACTTCCCGCTCCTCATCATTTGTTTCCTTCGGTGCATCAGCAAAAAGGTCACCCTAGAAAATGAATTAGCATTTATGTAAAATTGACAGCTCCAACTCTGGGACTTGAGATTTAAACTCAGTCCCTTGCATCCAATAGGAAAAAGACACAAATGTGTTGGAGCAACTCAGCATCTTTGGAGAACATGGATAGGTGACGTTTCGGGTTGGGATCCTTCTTCAGACTGATTGTGGTGGGGGCTGGGGGAGGGGAGAACTCGAGGAGGGGCATGACAAAACCTGGCAAACAATAAATAGGTGGATACAGAGTGGGATTTTGATAGGCAAATAGTTGAATAAAGGCCAGAGATGAAAAGACAAGATGGTGCAGTAACTCAGCAGATGAGGCAACATCTCTGGGGAACATAGATAGGCGACATTTTGGGTCGAGGCCCTTCTTTAGACTAGCGATCCCTGCACATTAACACTAGGGACAATTTTCTTTTGGACAATTTTCTAATTGATTATACCAACCAATTAACCTGCAAACCTGTACGTCTTTGAAGTGGTTTTGTCAAACCACCTGCCAATTAAAAACCTCCCTCACCTGTATCCACCAATCACTTAGCAGATTTTGTTCCGCCCCCACCTCTTCCAGCTTTCTCGCCCCACCTACCACACTACAATCAGTCTGAAGAATGTTCCTGACCTGAAACGTTGCATATCAATGTTCTCCGGCAATGCTGCCTGACCTGCTGAGTTACTCCAGCACTGTGAACCATTATCTGCAGTTCCTTGTATCCTCCTTTGCATCCAACAATTAATTCCTTAATGCACCAAGAGAGATGACAAGATGGTCCCAGGTGCAATCTGATCAAATCAACTGTGCTAGAAAAGGCAGGCACAAGATGTCAGTGTCTCAAGATGTCAGCAAGATGCCAGCAGTCACAGTGGCACAGCATTAGAGTTGCTGCCTTACAGCGAATGCAGCGCCTGAGACCCGGGTTCGATCCCGATTACGGGTGCTGTCTGTATGGAGTTTGTATGTTCTCCCCGAGACCTGCGTAGGTTTTATCCGAGATCTTCCTTTTCCTCCCACATTCCTCCCACATTCCAAAGATGTACAGGTTTGGTTTATAATTGGCTTGGTAAATGTAAAAATTGTCCCTAGTGGGTGTGGGATAGTGTTAATGTGCGGGGATCGCTGGTCGGCGCAGACCAGGTGGGCCGAAGGGCCTGTTTCCGTGCTGCATCTCTAAACTAAACTAAAGTGCGAATGATGGCCTTTAGGTACATTAATTCTGCTCTTCTCCTCACAGATGCTGCCTGACCGGCATTTTCAGTTTGTATTTATTTTAGCGCTTCATGGGTTTTAGGGAGCAAAAGGCAGCTTTGAATTGCTGAGAGAAATCATAAGAGGGAAAATAAACTGGAAAGAGCGGCAAGTGTCTGGGCTAAAGCGATGGTGGAACTGGAGAAGAGGGAACCAGGGAAAGTAGAATTTCACTTCTCAGCCAACAGCATAAAGACATCAAGGTGGTAATGGGACGATCCTAAAATTAGCCCAAATTATGTGGTAATTGAATAAATTAGCAGAGGATCAGCCAACAGCAGGCAGGTGGGACTAGAGTAGATGAGGCATGTGGGCCGGCGTGGGCAAGTTGGGCTGAAGGGTCTATTTTTATGACTGCTCCTAAGGTGGAAAAGTAGCACCACTGAACCAGGAGCATTTACAAAGATACTTGCATTACTGAAGAGTATTTTTTAAATTGTTTCACAGGAGTACCTTTAGAAAAGAGATGAGGAGGAGTTTAGTTTTGTTTAGAGATACAGTGCAGAAACAGGTCCTTCGGCCTACCGAGTCCGCATCGACCAGCGATCTCCGCACACTAACACTATCCTGCACAAGGGACAATTTACAATTGTACCAAACCAATTAACCTACCAACTTGTAAGTCTTTGTAGTGTGGGAGGAAACCAAACATCGCAGAGAAAACCCACAAAGCTCATGGGGAGAATGTACAAACTCGTTACAAACAAACACCCGTTGTCAGGATCGAACTTGTGTCTCTGCCGCTGTAAGGCAGTAGCTCTGCCTCTACGCACCATACCGTCCTTACTTTAGCCAGAGGGTGATGAATCTGTGGAATTCATTGCCGCGGCCGGAGGTGGAGGTTGTCATTGGTATTTTTAAAGTGGAGACTGACAGATTTTAAAGATTATGGGGAAAAGGCAGGAGAATGAGATTGGGAGGGAAAGAGGGAATCAGCCGTAATTGAATGGCAGAGTAAACGTGATGGGCTGAATGGCCTAATTCTGCTCCCATGACTTGTGAACTTGAGCATAATTCAATTAAAAAAACAAACTATGAACAACATTGTACGAACCTCGTCATCGTCAAACAGGCCCTTCCCTCCGCTGAAGAGACCACCCTTGCTGTAAAATGGAGAGTAGCTGTCATCTTCTTCAACATTCTCAGAGCCAAACAAGTCTTCTTCTGACATGCGAAAGGAAGTGTATTATACATCAGACTGTTGTGAACAGGATATTTATCACAGTTTATAAGAACAGGTTGCACCCTTCAAAGCAAGATGTGTCTGAAAAGGGTAGATACAAATTGCTGGAGTAACTCAGAGGGACAGACAGCATCTCTGGAGAGAAGGAATCGGTGACGTTTTGAGTCGAGACCCTTCTTCACACTTGTCTGGATAGGGTTTTTATTGTTTGTTGGCTGTCAAGTATTGTTGGTTGGCTGGCAATGGGAACAAGAGCTACATAAAAGCAACTAAACACAATTAACCTCCAATTGAAGATATGTTGGTGCATGGTTCCTCCCCACCACAGTGCTGCCACCTAGGATTGTGGTACCCAACTACAGTAAAGGCAAGGGCTGTGCAGACCATCTGTCTTACTTCAGTGGACTGGATAGCAATAAGCAGCACATAATGAATGGCCTAAATGTCTGTGATTTAGCACACATTAGTCTCATCACGAAATGTTCCCTAATGGCAGAGAATAAACATCACCTCAAGCCACCACTACCACCACCAAAGGAGAAAGTGACAGCCGGTTTCTGCATTATAACAACGGCAAAATTGCAGCCACTCAAAAAGCGAAGGATCATACCAACCCCTGCTAAACTGTTCTAACACCCTCACTCAATCTAGACTATTCTAAGATTGGACAACAATAGAGTCATGGAGAAGGAATGGGTGACGTTTCGGGTCAAGGTCCAAACAACAAATACCCTTTCCAGACAGGTCTGAAGAAGGGTCTCGACCCAAAACGTCACCCATTCCTTCTCTCCAGAAATGCTGCCTGTCTCACTGAGTTTGTCCAGCATTTTGTTGTCTACCTTCGAATTAAACAGCATCTGCAGTTCTTTCCTGCACATGGTCATAGTACGTGGAAACAGGCACTTCTGCCGACATCGGCCAACATGTCACATTTACACTTGTCCCACCTACCTGCATTTGGTCCATGTCCCTCTTAACCTGTCCTATCCATGTACCTGTCTAAATGTTTCTTAAACGTTGCGATAATCCCCTGCCTCGACTACCTCCTCCAACAGCTTGATCCATACCCTCACCCCCCCCCCCCCCCCCCCCCCACCCCCCACCCCAACCTTAAACCTATTCCCCTACTCTGGGCAAGAGACTCAGTACGTCTTATCAACTATTCTTCTCTTGATTTTGTACACCTCTTTAAAATCATAATCTCCAAATTTAATTCTGTGCAAATCAGTATATCTGATTTAAGAATACATTTCTCAAAATCTCAGATTTGTTTTTGTTTAGTTTAGTGTTACAGCATGGAAACAGGCCCTTCCACACCGATCATCTGTTCACACTAGTTCTATGTGATCCCACTTTCACATCCACTCCGTACACTAAAAACCCGCACGTCTTAGGGATGTGGGAGGAAACCGGAGCACCCAAAGGGAATCTACGCAGTCACAAGGAGAGCGTGCAGACTCCGCACAGACAGCACCCCAGGGTCACTGGCACTATGAGGTGGCTGTTCGACAGCTGCACCACTGTGCTGCCCAAGATGTGAAATCTTTTACCCTGAACTTTCCTTGTTTAGGGTTGTCCGAGCCTGCTGACCTTCTCTGCAGCATTCAGCTCCTGTTCAGGTTTGCTTGCAATGACCGAGGCTGGAGTCACAAGTCCACAAAAGGATGGTTCAGCTGTGAGTGAAACTCCCCAGGTAAATTATCTCAATATTGTCAATGAAGTCCTTGTTCAGCTTCCTAGTTCACTGAACAACACATAACAGGAATCAGCCCTTCGGCCCACAATGTTTGTGTCGAACATGATGCCAAGTTAAACTGATCTCAGTCCAGTTTAATTTGGCATCATGCTTGTTCATTATCCATATCCCTCTACCAATACCATAGCAACAACTAGAGAGCAGTCCTGAGATATTATCTACCTCATTGGAGACCCTTTGACTATCTTTGATCAGACGTGACTGGCTTTATCTTGTACTAAACGTTATTCTTTTTATCATGTATCTGTGCAATGTGCACAGCTCGATTGTAATCATGTATACCATAATCTTTCTGCTGACTGGTTAGCACGCAACAAAATCTTTTCACTGTACACGTGACAATAAACTGAACGCAACTCAGTCTCGACTTCCTGCATTCCCATACGACGGTCTAAAAACCAAGTTCAAATATCGTCAAATGAAGTGACGCCTGGTTCAAATCTTTGGGTTGCAATGAATCGTTTCATGTCTTTCTTACCTCGTTGTTTAGCTTTTGGGATTTCTTTCTTCGTCTTTACTTGGGTCTTAGTTGTTGCCCCGTGAGATGTCAAAGCTGTGGAACAATTAAATACAAACCTCAAGTTAGGCAGAGGGTGAACAAAACTTGGAAAATAAAGAAACCAATTGTTTTGCACTTAATTCTCTCTCCACATGCCATGGAATCAAAAGTCATACAAGCAAAGAAATTCACCCTGTTTCAAGATGGCGCCGAGGCCAGGCAACTCTCTGCGTGCTGATCCCAGAAGTGGAATTGCAACCATTCATTACTATCACTCCACCCTTAAATCTTTATATCACTTTACTGGACTTTATCTTGCACTAAACGTTATTCCCTTTATCCTGCATCTGTACACTGTGGATAGCTTAATTGTAATCATGTATCGTCTTTTCGCTGACTGAATAGCACATGCCAAAAATGCCCTTCACTGTACCTCGTTACACGTGACAATAATAAACTAATGCCCTCAGTCATAAATCATCTGTGCTGCACAAGATGCCGATCGGAGATAGACAATAGACAATAGGTGCAGGAGTAGGCTTTTCGGCCCTTCGAACCAGCACCGCCATTCAATGTGATTATGGCTGATCATCCCCAACCAGTACCCCGTTCCTGCCTTCTCCCCATATCCCCTGACTCCGCTATCTTTATGAGCCCTATCTAGCTCTCTCTTGAAAGTATCCAGAGAACCTGCCTCCACCATCCTCTGAGGCAGAGAATGTCACACACACTACCAATTCTCAGTGAGAAAAAATGTTTCCTCATCTCCGTTATAAATGGCTTACCCCTGATTCTTAAACTGTGGCCCCTGGTTCTGGACTCCCCCAACATCGGGAACATGTTTCCTGCCTCTATCGTGTCCAAACCCTTAATAATCTGATATGTTTCAATAAGAATCCCTCTCATCCTTCTAAACTCCAGAGTGTACAAGTCCAGCCGCTCCATTCTAACATAGAAAATAGGTGCAGGAGGTGGTCATTCGGCCCTTCAAGCCAGCACCGCCATTCATTATGATCATGGCTGATCTTTCCCAATCAATAACCCGTGCCTGCCTTCTTTCAGCATATGACAGTCGCGCCATCCCGGGAATTAACCTTCTAAACCCATTTGATAAACCCATATAGTCCCATTTGCCTGCATTTGGCACATTTCCTTTCCTATCCACATACTCATCCAAATGCTTTTTACGCACTATTTTTCCCATCTCTACCACTTCCTCTGGCAACTCGTTCCAAATACCCAGTCCGCTGTGTGAAACATTTGCCCCTCTCCTTTATATCTCTCCCCTCTCATCGTAAACCCATGCATCCTATTTTAGGCGCACCTTCCCAGCTAAAAAGACTGACCAGCCACCTTTTCTGTGGCTCTCTTGATTGTAAAGACCTTTCTAATATCACAATTCAGCCTCCTTCGCTCCAAGGGAAAAAGCCCTAGTCTGTGTCGTCTCTTCTTATAACCCAAGCATACCGGTCCCAGCAACATCACTTTGAATTATTGTTAACATCCATGCCCAATAGTGACAAGAAAAATATAAACACTGAATCATTACATGGTCTCTCTTCAGCTGGCTTCTCCACGTTGCATTCCTGGATCCGTGCTGCGAGTTCTTCTGAGAAGGAAATGTCTTCCGTCCTTTTCTATATTGAAGAGTACACGTTACTATTAGAAGGAACGCTTTAACAAGACTCTCCTCTGTGCAATGCAAATGAACTTAAGAGCCACTCACCGAGCTCGTCAAAACCCCCTCGTCATTTTCCTTCTCCGATTCATGGAACAAATCAGAGTCATCATCTTCATCCTCGTCACTGACCAACTGCTGCTTCTGCAACGAGAACGTTCATTCATTCAGCATCGTTAATGGGTCTCCAGGGGGCCATCGTTAAGGGTCTCCAGGGGCCATCGTTAAGGGTCTCCAGGGGCCATCGTTAACGAGGCTCCAGGGGCCATCGTTAATGGGGTCTCCAGGGGCCATCGTTAACGGGGTCTCCAGGGGCCATCGTTAACGGGGTCTCCAGGGGCCATCGTTAGCGGGTCTCCAGGGGCCATCGTTAACGGGGTCTCCAGGGGCCATCGTTAATGGGGTCTCCAGGGGCCATCGTTAACGGGGTCTCCAGGGGCCATCGTTAACGGGGTCTCCAGGGGCCATCGTTAGCGGGTCTCCAGGGGCCATCGTTAACGGGGTCTCCAGGGGCCATCGTTAACGGGGTCTCCAGGGGCCATCGTTAACGGGGCTCCAGGGGCCATCGTTAACGGGTCTCCAGTGGCCATCTTTAACGGGGTCTCCAGTGGCCATCGTTAACGGGGTCTCCAGTGGCCATCGTTAACGGGGTCTCCAGGGGGCCATCGTTAACGGGGTCTCCAGGGGGCCATCGTTAACGTGTCTCCAGGGGCCATCTTTAACGGGGTCTCCAGGGGCCATCTTTAACGGGGTCTCCAGGGGCCATCGTTAACGGGGCTCCAGGGGCCATCTTTAACGGGGTCTCCAGTGGCCATCTTTAACGGGGTCTCCAGTGGCCATCGTTAACGGGTCTCCAGGGGCCATCTTTAACGGGGCTCCAGGGGCCATCGTTAACGGGGTCTCCAGGGGCCATCGTTAACGGGGCTCCAGGGGCCATCGTTAACGGGGTCTCCAGGGGGCCATCGTTAATGGGTCTCCAGGGGCCATCGTTATCGGGGTCTCCAGGGGCCATCGTTAACGGGGTCTCCAGGGGCCATCGTTAACGGGGTCTCCAGGGGCCATCGTTAAGGGGGCTCCAGGGGCCATCGTTAACGGGTCTCCAGTGGCCATCTTTAACGGGGCTCCAGGGGCCATCGTTAACGGGGTCTCCAGGGGCCATCGTTAACGGGGCTCCAGGGGCCATCGGTAATGGGTCTCCAGGGGCCATCGTTAACGGGTCTCCAGTGGCCATCGTTAACGGGTCTCCAGTGGCCATCTTTAACGGGGTCTCCAGGGGCCATCGTTAACGGGTCTCCAGTGGCCATCTTTAACGGGGTCTCCAGGGGCCATCTTTAACGGGGTCTCCAGGGGCATCGTTAACGGGGTCTCCAGTGGCCATCGTTAACGGGGTCTCCAGGGGCCATCGTTAATGGGTCTCCAGGGGGCCATTGTTAACGGGGTCTCCAGGGGCCATCGTTAACGGGGCTCCAGGGGCCATCGTTAACGGGGTCTCCAGGGGGCCATCGTTAACGGGGTCTCCAGGGGGCCATCGTTAACGGGGTCTCCAGGGGGCCATCGTTAACGTGTCTCCAGGGGCCATCTTTAACGGGGTCTCCAGGGGCCATCTTTAACGGGGTCTCCAGGGGCCATCGTTAACGGGGCTCCAGGGGCCATCTTAAACGGGGTCTCCAGTGGCCATCTTTAACGGGGTCTCCAGTGGCCATCGTTAACGGGTCTCCAGTGGCCATCTTTAACGGGGCTCCAGGGGCCATCGTTAACGGGGTCTCCAGGGGCCATCGTTAACGGGGCTCCAGGGGCCATCGTTAACGGGGTCTCCAGGGGGCCATCGTTAATGGGTCTCCAGGGGCCATCGTTATCGGGGTCTCCAGGGGCCATCGTTAACGGGGTCTCCAGGGGCCATCGTTAACGGGGTCTCCAGGGGCCATCGTTAACGGGGCTCCAGGGGCCATCGTTAACGGGTCTCCAGTGGCCATCTTTAACGGGGCTCCAGGGGCCATCGTTAACGGGGTCTCCAGGGGCCATCGTTAACGGGGCTCCAGGGGCCATCGGTAATGGGTCTCCAGGGGCCATCGTTAACGGGTCTCCAGTGGCCATCGTTAACGGGTCTCCAGTGGCCATCTTTAACGGGGTCTCCAGGAGCCATCGTTAACGGGTCTCCAGTGGCCATCTTTAACGGGGTCTCCAGGGGCCATCTTTAACGGGGTCTCCAGGGGCATCGTTAACGGGGTCTCCAGTGGCCATCGTTAACGGGGTCTCCAGGGGCCATCGTTAATGGGTCTCCAGGGGGCCATCGTTAACGGGGTCTCCAGGGGCCATCGTTAACGGGGCTCCAGGGGCCATCGTTAACGGGGTCTCCAGGGGGCCATCGTTAAGGGTCTCCAGGGGCCATCGTTAACGGGTCTCCAGTGGCCATCTTTAACGGGGTCTCCAGGGGCCATCGTTAACGGGGTCTCCAGGGGCCATCTTTAACGGGGTCTCCAGGGGCCATCGTTAACGGGGTCTCCAGGGGCCATCGTTAACGGGGTTCCAGGGGCCATCGTTAAGAAATGAACTGGCTGAAAATTTTAAATCAAGATGTTTTCAGAATGCTTAAATGATCACCCTTTCACTGAAAATGTATATATTTGAAGGTAGAAACAAGGAACTGCAGATGCTAGTTTACAGAAGACAGAATGCTGGAGTAGCTCAGTTAGTCAGGCAGCAGCATATCCATGTTCTCCCAGAAGGGTACTGACCCGAAACATCACGTATCCAGGTTCTGGTGAGATGATGGTGAGATGGTGCCTGAGATGGTGAGATGGTGCCTGAGATGGTGGGATGCTGCCTGAGATGGTGGGATGGTGCCTGAGATGGTGGGATGCTGCCTGAGATGGTGGGATGCTGCCTGAGATGGTGGGATGGTGCCTGAGATGGTGCCTGAGATGGTGGGATGCTGCCTGAGATGGTGGGATGGTGCCTGAGATGGTGGGATGGTGCCTGAGATAGTGCGATACTGCTGGGATACTCCAGCACTTTGTATCTTCTTCTATATTTCAAAGCAATCGACGATTGGTTGAATATTTAAGAAAGAACTGCAGATGCTGGAAAATCATAAGTAGACAAAAATGCTGGAGACACTCAGTGGGTGAGGCAGCATCTATGGAGCGAAGGAAATAGGCAATGTTTCGGGCCGAAACCCTTCTTCAGACTAACGCCTATTTTCTTCGCTCCACAGATGCTGCCTCACCCGTTGAGTTTCTCCAGCATTTTCGTCTACCTACGATTGGTTGACCTTGCAGAACCAAAAATCTTTACTTATCTCCATCTTGGGAGGTGGAGGGCAAGAGTGGCACCCAGTTCCACCCAGCCATCAACCCTCTGTACAACATGGTGGCTGCAGAACACTGTATACACTGCCACTGGTGCCACACTGTGGCACCTCGTGCCCAGTTAACCCACCTCGGTGCGTTTCCCCTCTTCACAGTCAACAACAGTGCAACTGGGTGCAGGTCTGTGTTGGGCTTTGACCTATTAACACCTTTGAAGATCTTTTTGCAGTCTTAATTAAATGAATCAATATTAAATTGTTTTGGGGGATTAACAGATAACAACAGGTAAATGTTATTCCACAACCTTGAACAGACAAGACCATCCTGATAACCAGAAATACTAGAAACAAGGAACTGCAGATGCTGGTTAACCAAAAAAAAGACACAAAGTGCGGGAGTAACTCAGCATGTCAGGCAGCATCTCTGGATACCATGGGACGCTGGAGAAGAGCTCTGACCGCCAGCCTGCGGCCCACAACATCTGGAAGCCGCGGTCTCCGGTAAGGAGGTGGCCGGTTTGGGAGTTCCGGGCCGCGGGGTGAGCTCGACCTGTCCTGACGTCGGCGTTCTGGCCATCCTAACCAGAGGGCTTGAACATCGGGCCGTCCATAGCGACGACTACGGAGGGTCAGGGCTCTGACCACGGGTGAAGGGAGGAGGAGGAGGAGGATGACTGTCTGAACTGTATTGCCTTCCACCACAGTGAAGAATGCTGTGGTGGATGTCTGTGTTGAATTATGTTGTGTATTGTGTCCTTTTTTAATTGTAACGCTGCATGGTCAATTACATTTCACCGCACCTTATGATTCATGTGACAAATAAATTTGAACGTGAAATTTGAACTTGAACTGGGCGACAATTTGGGTCGGGTCTGTAGAAGGGTCTTGCCCTGAAACGTCACCTATCCATGTTCTCCAGAGATGCCGCCGGACCCGCTGAGTTACTCCAGCACTTTGTGTCTTTGTGATCGCCAGAAGTACTTACTGGAATGGACTTCGGCAGCTTCTCTTCAACCTCCTCACTTTCATCAGCAAAGTCATCCTCAGACTCCTGCAGCAGACATTACAAACAGGTGACCTAGTATTTCAGTGCCACTCGTATAACCCCCAATTACATCTACCTTCTAAGATTTAACATATCTTCAGATCAGAAGAATGCTTTTTACATCAACAGCTCAATACATGTTGTTGTAAGTGCAGTATTTCAAGTTAATTGCAGAAAGTAGCTGAACTCGAGGTGGTGATAAACGATGCAAGATAGGAGATGGTCACCAAAGTTTCATCTCAGCTTGGATCAAGATGCATGTAGCTTATCTAATGCTATGGGACATCTTCTGAGAGCGGGGGTGCTGAGTGGTCGAGGTGGGAGGAATTTACAAAAAAATAAATAAAAAATCCCAGCTTAACTATTTCAACCGTAACACAGCAAAGATAGCTGAGC
Organism: Amblyraja radiata; assembly: GCF_010909765.2. Taxonomy (NCBI): domain Eukaryota; kingdom Metazoa; phylum Chordata; class Chondrichthyes; order Rajiformes; family Rajidae; genus Amblyraja; species Amblyraja radiata. The sequence goes on along the minus strand of NC_045992.1, from coordinate 14,977,368 downwards.
CGGTGTATATCTGCAGGTCTGTCCAGGAGCTAGTAAACAAAAACGGAAATGAAGGCAATCTTTTGTTCCTTCAGCTGCAGGGGACCAAGATGCCAGACAGCATCCCAACTATAAGACAACAACAAAACTCCCTACACACTGTGGCACAGCGGTAGAGCTGCTGCCTCACAGCACCAGAGTTCGATCCTGACCACAGGTGCTGTCTATACAGATTTTGCACATTCTTCCTGAGTCTACAGGGGTATTGTGGAATTCTCTGCCTCAGAGGGCGGTGGAGGCAGGTTCTCTGGATGCTTTCAAGAGAGAGCTAGATAGGGTTCTTAAAAATAGTGGAGTCAGGGGATATGGGGAGAAGGCAGGAACGGGGTACTGATTGGGGATGATCAGCCATGATCACATTGAATGGCGGTGCTGGTTCGAAGGGCCGAATGGCCTACTCCTGCACCTATTGTCTATTGTCTATTGGTATTCCCTGGGTGCTCAGTTTTCCTCGCGCATTCCAAAGACTTGCAGGTTTGTGGGTGAATTGGCTTCTGTAAATTTCCTGGAGTGTGCAGGAAGTGGATGAGAAAGTGGGATAACATGCGGCTGGCTAGTGTGTGGCCGATCGATGGTCAGCGTGGACTCTGTGAGCTGCAAGGCCTGTGCAGTAAGTGATCACTTTTCAAACAAACCTTCTCCTTCTCTCTCTCATCCTCTTCACTCTCGACGATGCTGCCGTGTTCACTGTCCACAGACTCTGCGCAAAATAGAAAACACATCCAGACATCAGGCAGCGGGCACAGATATATGTGGAAAGGTAGACTAAAAAGAAATACATTGAAAAGGGTGGGAATAGTCATTACTTAAGGAGGATTCTGGAAGGACTCAATTTTTTTTCATGACGGAAGTGGGTGAAGCAAAAGTTTATTATCCATAACCAACGTCCAAGATCCTGAAATGACGGCTCTTGCTCTACTGCAGCCATTCCCTTAACCCCGGTTGGAGGTACAGATCCACCACTTCCTTGCTTCCAGAGCCTTTCTGGATTAGACGCTCTGCTCTGCCCGACCAACAGAGGCCACGGGCTCCGAGAAGAATCCAACAATACTGGAACTAGGCAGCCGAGGAGCCAAGTTATAGGCCCGCAAAGTTGACCTCGGAAGTTGCTATGGAAACAGAACTCCTGGCTCTGGCCGGGTCGGAATTCAAGAGCCCAGGCTGCAGGGGCTAAATTCGACACACTTATCCCCACCCGGCCTAGGTGCCTCATTGTCTGAGGGGGACTTCCGGCGGAGGGGGGGTGCGGGAAATTGAAGCGTGGTCATGTAATTTTGTCTTGATTAAATAAGGTACCGGAAAAACAGTTGCCCGAAAATCGGAGATGGACTTGTCTAGAGTACAATGCAGGGTCAGGATCACAGCAAACCCATTATGTAACCCCACAGGTAAATTTGAGGTGGCATTAGCAAACCTTTGAGTCATTCGGGTCAACAACAAAACCGAAATTCTTAAAAATAGAAACATTGTGGAAATACACATCAGCTCAGGTAGCATCTGGAGAGGTCATTAGTTTAGTTTAGAGATACAGCATGGAAACAGGCCTTTTGGGGCCGTGCCGACCTGCGATCCCCGCACATCAACACTATCCTACACCCACTAGGGACAATTTTTACATTTACCAAGCCAATTAACCTACAAACCTGAAAGTCTTGGGAATGTGGGAGGAAACTGAAGATCTCGGAGAAAACCCAAGCAGGTCACGGGGAGAACGTACAAACTCCGTACAGACAGCACCCGTAATCGAGATCGAACTCGGGTCTCTTGCGCTGCATTCGCTGTAAGGCTGCAACTCTACCACTGCGCCACCGTGACATTGACTAATCAGTTCAATGGTTCCTCATTATTATATATCAAAAGGTACAATGAAATTCTTTTTACAGAACACAATTCAGTAAGTTTATTGCCAATTAAGTCCAGAAAGTACAGAACCAGCCCACTAGATCCATATACAAGAGCCGCCAGGTTTTGGTGCCATTTTCATAGTGTCAGCCGCAGCTGGCCGTGGGGTCAGATGGCCACAGTAAGTTCAGATCAATGGCCCCTCAACTGAAGCAATTTCTGTTTGAGTTCTGCTGGGGTGTACCCACTAAAAGCAAGTCTTGGACTGTCCAAACTTGCTCATCAGTTGTTAACTGATAGCAAAGATTTACATTCACTACCTTTTGTTCACGGCAACATATTTGCCAAATATTCGTCAATCCTCTGGCTCACCAGAGTTGATGTTTACATTTATGTCTTTAACTGATTTGTTGTATCTGGGTTATTTCATAGAACAGACCATGACTTTATCTCGGAGGCACAAGGAATTGCAGATGCTGATTAACCAAAAAAAATGACACAAAGTACTGGCGTAACTCAGCGGGTCAGGCAACAGCTCTGGAGACATGGATAGGTGACTTTTCAGATTGGGACCTTTCTTCAGATTTATCACCATTGACCATTTCCTACCTTCACTGGAGAGATCCCCCAAGCCAACATCCTCCTCTTCCATAAACTGCTGAGACCCTATGAGATACGGCAGCGGCCGATCGACATAAAGATCCTGCAATCAACACAAAGACACAGTCTTACGATACACTTACTTATAAACAGCCAATTTCATTCTTCCCTTGAGCGCAATGCGTGTAATTTAGTTTATTGTCACGTACACCAAAGTGCAGTGAAAAGCTTTTGTTGCATATTAACCAGTCAGAGGAAAGACAATGCTTGAATACAATCGAGCCATCCACAGTGTACAGATACAGGATAAAGGGAATAATGTTCAGTGCAAGATAGTCCAGTAAAGTTTTATTAGGGATAGTCCGAGGGTCTACAATGAGGTAGTTGGTAGCTCAGGACTGCTCTCGAGTTGTTCAGATGCATAACAGCTGGGAAAGAATGATTGTCCTTGAATCTGGTGGTATGCAATCATGTTACAATACAATACAATACAATTCAATTTATTGTCATTTGGACCCCTTGAGGTCCAAACGAAATGCCGTTTCTGCAGCCATACATTACAAACAAATAGACCCAAGACACAACATAATTTACATAAACATCCATCACATTGCTGTGATGGAAGGCCAAAAAAACTTTTCTCTCCACTGCACTCCCCCCCCGATGTCAGAGTCAAAGTCAAAGCCCCCGGCGGGCGATGGCGAATTGTCCCGTGGCCATTAAAGCCACGCCGGGTGATGCAAGGTCGCACACCGGGTCTTGTTGTTAGAGCCCCCGGCGTGCGCTCGCAGAGACCCGCAGCCATTCCAAGCCGCGCGGGGCGGTGCTGTAAGGCCCCGCTCCAGGAGCTCTTCAACCCCGCAACTCGGGCGGGAGAAGTCGCCGTTGCGTGAGCCCTGAAAAGCGGACTCCCTCCAGGGACCCGCGGGCTCCCGGTGCCGCCCGCCAAACCCGCAGTTACAGCCACCGAATCTCCGGGGGTCGGGTCGCAGCAGCGTCCACCACAGCTCCACCCGCTCTGGACTCGGCCAGCTCCGCGACGGTGAGGTGAGTAGTCGGCACCACAGCCCCCGGTCTTCCTGTTGGAGGCCGCTCCTCGTTGCAGCCCCAACGACAACGGAGACCCGACAAAGAAAAGGTCGGGTCTCCCGTGCAGGGAGAGATTTAAAAGTTACCCCCTCCCCCCCCACACCACCCCCACCCCCCCCACACACATACCCCAACAAAAAATAACAAAAACTACATAAAAACATAGACATAAAATAATAAAAACGCAGACGGACTGCAGAGGCCGCTGCTGACGAGAGTCGCGCCGCCTCTCTAAGAAGTCTTGTGATAGAGAGACAAAGTATTCAAACATCTTGATCCAGGCTTGTACTCAAGTACATGTCCCATCAGTGGGTGAAACTTTCAAGCAGTTAATGTTATCCTACGTGAAGGGAAATTACTCCGCACCTTCACCAGCGTATATTTATGATTACTTTGTGCCCTGAGCTATATATTCCACTTCCAACATGACCAACAACGTTTTTGATTATCAAATCGCCGATGCAAGCTGGTTGTAAATAGACTGTTGTGTAGGAAGGAACTGCAAATGCTGGTTTAAACCGAAGATAGACACAAAAAGCTGGAGTAACTCAGCGGGACAGGCAGCATCGCTGGAGAGAAGGAATAAACAATAGACAAAAGGGACAATGGGTGCAGGCCATTCGGCCACAAGCCAGCACCGCCATTCAATATGATCATGGCTGATCATCCACAATCAGTACCCTGCCTTCTCTCCCCTGACTCCGCTATCTTTAAGAGCTCTTACTCTCTCTTGAAAGCATCCAGAGAATTGACCTCCACTGCCTTCTGAGGCAGAGAATTCCACAGATTCACTGAAGTCTGAAGAAGGGTCTCGACTCGAAAAGTCACCTATTGCTTTTCTCCAGAGATGCTGTCTGACCTGCTGAGTTACTCCAGCTTTTTGTGTCTATATTCGGTGTAAACCAGCACCTGCAGTTCTTTCCTACACATGGAGTTAACTCAGCTTCGCATGGTGGTTAAAAGTGAGGTTGCAAGACTTATTCTCCCTCTCCCCTGATGTCGATCACCTTGGGTTCCAGCAGATGCTCCACTCTTTCAGCCGTTTCTTCATCCTCCGAATCGGAGTTTCCTGCTTTGATATCCAGCTGCTCAAAGGCAGAGTCCAACACCCGCAGGCCGTGCCGCACAGCTTCCTGCACCTTGCCAATCAGATCTGCCTCCTTCTGCTCCCGCGTCCGCTCCTGCAGCAGGGAAACATCAAAGTCAGTCTTTCACGGCTGCGATGAACAATGATCAAAATTGCCACTCAAAACCACCATTCTGCTTAATTAGGTAACAGCTCCAAATACCAAGTAACCTTGCAACAACGGTAAGTATTTAAGAAGGAACTGCAGATGTTGGAACAATCGAAGGTAGCCAAAAACTGCTGGAAAGAAACTCAGCGGGTGAGGCAGCATCTATGGAGAGAAGCAATAGGCGACGTTTCGGGTCTCGACCCGAAACGTCGCCTATTCCTTCTCTCCATAGGTGCTGCCTCACCCGCTGAGTTTCTCTCCAGCATTTTGTGGCTACTTACAACTGTAAGTAGTAGCTTCCAAAATTTGACCGATGCTGGAATAGGGCTTGAAATATGTGCAGCATCGATCAATTCTGAGCCAAGTTTTCACAAATGTCGTTGTTGAACATTTCAGTCGGCCAGCCAGCCCAAATGCGGAAACGTCTCTTCAAGGGGACTAACAGCAGGTTGGAATAAGAAATCCGTGTCTCAGCTCAAATCCTGGCAGTCTCCTGGTAATTGCAGTTGCACACTGCTCTGCTGGCTCAACAGCCCAGCGTGACTGAGGTAATGAATGCAGGTTGAGAAGTCCACACCACAGCTCAGAGTTAATTAATACCAAACAATTTTGGTGTAGAACTGTAAATCAATTTACAAATATCAAAGTCAGCGTTTAAGGACTGTGATGAGCAATTATTAAAACTCAGTGTTAAGTAGCTATAACAAAAAATGACACAAAGTGCAAGATTAGCTCAGCAGGTCAGGCAGCATCTCTGGAGAACATGGATAGGTGACATTTGGAATCGAGACACATCTTCAGATGCAGAATATGAAGAAGGGTCTTGACCCGAAATGTCACCTATCCATGTTCTCCAGAGATGCTGCCTGACCTGCTGAACTATTCTAGCACTTTGTGTCCTTCTGTGTTTGAACCAGCATCTGCAGTTCTGTGTTTCTACGGGCAAGCAGCTATGAGAAGTTGCCCTGTTACATACCACTTCGGCTGGCTTGCCTCCACTCTCCGGTTTAACTGCATCTTCCACCTCTTCATCGTACACTCTCTGCAATAACGTAGACAGAATTTCAGCACAAGCAGCAAAAAGAAGAGTCAAAAACACTATGCTTCCTTTTTCAAAATTTACGAGCCACATATTGCTAATGAACAGCAACGAAAAATGTGTAGGGATAACGTTATTCACAGATTTGGTACTGTGAATCCCAGGGTTAGAGAAGATCGGACCTTGTTGGGGTGTATCCCCTCTTTGTACTTTTTGTGGCAATGTGCCATTGTTCATTGTCTCCATAGAAACAAGAAGGCCAGGGCTGTTTCCGCCACACACATTTCTATCGTCCCAACAATAAAAAGCCACTTACAATACAATACAATTTATTTGTTATAATTTGAACCTCTTGTGGTTCAAACGAAATTTGGTTTCTGCAGTCATACAAACAAGAAGAAGAACCAAGACACAACACAATTTACACGAACATCCATCACAGTGAATCTTCTCCTCACTGTGATGGAAGGCAAAGTCTTATCTCACCCCTGCACTCCTCCCGATGTCAGAGTCAAAGTCCCCGGCGGGCGATGGTAAGTGTCCCGCGGCCATTAAAGCCTCGCCAGGCGATGCAAGGCCGCGCTCCGGGTCTTGGTGTTGGAGCCCCCGGTGGGCGATGGTAAGTGTCCCACGGCCGTTAAAGCCGCGCCGGGCGATGTAAGGCCCTGCTCCAGGTATTCTTCAACCCCGCAACTCGGGCGGGAAAGTCGCCGTTGCGGAAGCCCCGAAAAGCAGTCTCCCACCAGGGACCCGCGGGCTCCCGGTGTCACTGTCCACCAGACCTGCGGTTGGAGCCTCCAAATCTCCGGGGTCGGGTCGCAGCAGCGCGCCACCACCGCTCCGAACTCGGCCAGCTCCGAGATGGTAAGTAAGTCCGCAGCTCCGCGACTGGAGCCCCAGGTCGTTCCGGTTGGAGGCCGCTCCACGGTGCTAGGCCCCAACGACAATGGAGACCCGACAGAGAAAAGGTCAGGTTCTCCGTGCAGGGGAAATATTTAAAAGCTTCCCCCACCACCCCCCCCCCCCCCCCCCCCCACCCCACCCCCCCGCACCCCACACACATACTCAGTTTAAAAAACCCCACTATAACTACATTTAAACGAGACAAAAAATAAAAAAAGACAGACGGACGGACTGCAGAGGCCGCTGCGACGTGAGTCGCGCCGCCCATCCATTTAAACCAGCATCAGAAAGCACAGTTCATTGTTTAAGGAAGCCTGATTGTACTTGTATACCAATTAAATGATTCCAGAGTGATTCTATAGTTAAAAAAAAAAAGCAGCAGTCTACAGACACAAAGCTGGAGTAACTCAGCGGGACAGGCCGCACCTCTGGAGAGAAGGAATGGGTGACGTTTTGGGTCGAGACCCTTCTTCAGACTGAGAAGGGTTTCGACCTGAAATGTCACGCCTGTCCCGCTGAGTTACCCCAGCACTGTCTTTTTTTGTAATTCGGCATCTGCAGTTCGTTGTTTGTACAATAGTACTATTGCGAGCCTTGCTAAAGGCCTATCTATCAATGGTTTTCACATTTTACAACATTGGCATTCACCGTTACTTTGGTTCTTCATCGCAGAGTTTTGAAAAGCAAGGAAAAACCAGCATACGATCACCTTTTTCACTCACATTTTCGATGAACTGGATGTTTGAGAGCATGAGAAAATCGTTGAAGACATTATGGAGACGGGAGTCTGTGGCCTTGGTGTTCTGGATCAAGCCGTCAAGCTGCTTCTCGATCTCGTGTGTGCGGGAGAGCATCCGCTGAGAGAAATCTTGCAGAAATAGGAGCAGCTGATGGAAAAAATTATTATATCCAACTGATGAAGTGCAAAAGCAGGCCACACACTGCTGCTCGCTACACCCCTAGAAAGATCTGTCATTTCTCCATTCAAGAGTAAATTACCTTCCACACTCTACCCCACTATGCCTCTGCTCGAAAGGTGAACGTACAGCTGTCAGCTTTATTGTTTCCAACAGCAAAAACTATCCTCCTCCGGACGTTGTATAGATCTGCAGGTGGAGAATATCTTCCACGATTTCCATCAATTTCAACTCTTAAAGTATTTCTGACGCTCTAATTGATCAAATGCTGCCTTGTCAAGGTAACTCGCACTTTAACTAGCTCTTTGAGAGTGTAAGGGAATAACTGATCTTGGCAGAGATTGGGCAGCACAGTGGCACAGCCGGTGGAGTCACTCTCTCACGGCGTCAGGGACCAAAGTTCAATCCAGACCTCAGGTGCTGATTATGTGGAGTTTGCATGCTCTTCCGGTGACCAAGTGGGTTTCTCCCGAGTATTTTGATTTCCTCCAAAATCCCAAAGACATTGTGAAGACTATCAGGGGGAAAAGAGGGAATTCATGTGGGATTAGTGTAAATGAGTGGTTGAGAGTCAGTGGCCACTCAGTGGGCTGAAGGGCCTGTTTCCATCCTGTCTTTCTATGACTCTATTAGATCAGACTGTAATAGTCAGTCCTTCATGCGTTCTACTTGATAGAAAGTCTGACAACTGCACACTCAAGCAATAAAATCTTGTCGACATGCTGATGGAATGGAGAGCTGGAACAAATATATCCTGCTCTCTGTGTGCCTTCCATGGTTGTAGATGATGAAACTAATGGAGATTTCTACCACGAGTTGCTGCATTGCTTAAGGGTTTGGACTTTCAGACTTTGATCTAAAGATGACGGCCCCATTCATTGCAAATTGTTTTAATGTAGTTTGGAGATACAACATGGAAACAGGTCCTTCAGTTCACCGTGTCCACGCTGACCAGCGATCCCCGGATCAGACTAGTTGTGTGTTATTCCACTTTCCCATCCACTACCAACACACTCATGGAAATTTACTGAGCCCAATTAACCTACACAGGTCTTTGGATGCGGGAGAACCCAAGTCCAGCGGTACCCGACGGCAGGATCAAACTTGGGTCTCTGGCGATGCCATGCTCTACCAGCTGAACTACCGTGTTCTTGACTAGAATTCTGCAGGAATGGCATGGCAAAGATTGCCTTCGCTGCGTTCAGATGTAATGACAACTCATGCATCTAGCTGTACCCTTATTGCATGTTCCCATACACTGAGGCAGTAGATGTCCGGGCTACTTTGGAGCCAAATACAGGGTGTGGAAATGCAAGCAAGCGCAGGCAAATGGGTTGTTACAACAATACAGCACTTCTGGAAACATCAATGAAACAATTACAAGTGTGACCAGAGGGTGTGGGTTTATGGAAGCAGCAAGAGGTTTGGAGTGGATACAAGGAAGAACATTTTTTCTACCTAGAGTGTGGGTGGAGTTCGGAGCGCACAGCCTGAGAAGGTGTTGGTGGCAAAGGCTCTGACTACATTTAAGTATCGAGAAAAAGGACACAAAGTACTGGAGTACCCCAGGACCAGGCAGCATCTCCGAAGAACATGGATAGGTGACGTTTCAGGCCAGAATCCTTCTAAGTATCTATAGATGTACTTGAATTGCCAAAGGACGGAGAGGACACACCATGTGATGGTATATGGGGCTGGTATAGGTAGATGGTACTTGGTCGGGATAAACATGGTGGTTTGAAGGGTCTGTACACGAGCTGTATCGTGATATAAAACTAAGTTTCACTCCAGGTTCTATATAAAACCTCCAAGTAACTCCAAGATACTATTGCATCATTTAAGACACATTTAGACAGATACGTGGATAGGACAGGTTTAAAGGGAAATGGGCCAAACGCAGGCAGGTGGGACTAACGTAGATGAGACATTTTGGTCAGTGTGGGCTCTACTTACCCCGGCATCTGCACCCAGGGACCAGTTCCCACTGGCTTTATGGATCTCTTCCAACGTCCACGGTCGCTCCCACACAGGTTCACCCTCACAGCCATTCTCACCCAGAGCACCGTTAACTGTTACTGAGGGACCATTCATCTAGCAAAAACAATGTGGCCCATTAACACCGCACGCACAGGAACAGAAGTGATTGAAAGTTAATCTCTGGCAGCAATACAACTACATGACAGGATGGCAATTAGATTTTGCTGAACTTACAATGTAGCTATTTACCTCATGAGCGCAGGAAGCTGAGGAAGGATTTTATATACGTGCATAAACACATCAGCAACAAAGGGCGTCACAGTGGTGCAACGGTAGAGTTGCTGCCTTACAGCTCCAGAGACCTGGGTTCGATCCCGACTACAAGTGCTATCTGCACGGAGTTTGTACGTTTACCCCGTGACCGTGAGGGTTTTCCCCGGGTGCTCCGGTTTCCTCCCACACTCCAAAGACGTACAGGTTTGTAGGTTAATTGGCTTCTGTAAACAGTGAATTGTCCCTAGTGTGCAGGATAGTGCTAATGTATGCGGTGATTGCTGGTGATTGCCGACTTAGTGGGCCGAAGGGCTTGGTTCTACATTGTAGTCTAAAGTGCCTGTATAAAGGCTTATCGTGACCAGGTTTCCACCCAAGTGCACTCCATATTGACTTGGACTGATGCCATTATTCCTTCATTATTGCCAGAATCTTCAAGCTAGGACGTTATTCATAGTCATAGAGTGATACAGTGTGGAAACAGGCCCTTCGGTCCAACTCGCCCACACCGGCCAACATGTCCCAGCTACACTAGTCCTACCTGCCTGCGCTTGGCCCATATGCCTCCAAACCTATCCTATCCATGTATCTGTCTAACTGTTTCTTAAACATTGGGATCGTCCCAGCCTCAACTAACTACTCTGGCAGCCTGTTCCATTCACCCACCACCCTTTGCGTGAAAAACCCCTGCAGAAGGCCGAGGGCTGATCTTATAGAGGTGTACAAAAATATGAGAATAGATATGGTGAATGTACAGTCGTTTACACAATAGGGGAATCAAGAAGCAGAGGACGTAGGTTTAAGATGAGAGGGGAAACATTTAATGTTTTAAGGGGAACCGGAGTGGCAACTATTTCACAGAGGGTGGTTCTTATATGGAATAAGCTGCCAGAGGAGGTAGTTGAGAGGTATAATAGCTGAAATTTAAAGACACTTGGACAGGTAAATGGATAGGAAATTTTGCAATGTTGTTCCATTTTGAAGGCACTGTGTATTTATTTCATGGGGCCCAAAATTGAACTTATTTTGGTTTAGTGTTATAGAAATACAGCACAGAAACAGGCCCTTCAGCCCAGCAAGTCCCCACCATCAGCGATCACACACTAACGCTATATTACACACTAGGGACAATTTACAATCTTTACTGATGCCAATTAACCAACAAACCTGTACATCTTTGGAATGTGTGAGGAAACTGGAGCATCTGGGGAAAACCCACACAGGTCACAGGGAGAACGTACAAACAGCACCCATAGTCAGGATCGAACCCGGGTCTCTGGCGCTGTAAGGCAGCAACCCTACAGCTGCGCTGTTCTGCCACATCTTTCTTTTCACAATGTTATGTCTGGCTCCACCATCTGATGGCAAAGTGTACCCAAGAATTGTTACTTCCAGATACGCAGAGGGATGCACAACCACGCCATCACAACCCCCCCCCTCCTCCAATGCTTCTTCCTGTCATCTTGGGCAGCAGAGTGGCACAGTGGAGAACGTACAAATCCTGTATAGACAGCACCCAAAGTCAGGATCAAACCCGGGTCTCTCCCAATGTAAGGCAGCAACTCTACCGATGTGCCACCGTGCCGCTCTGTATCTGCCAATTGCTTTTCTGTATCTCCATCACACAATCTCCAGCTAACCCTCCCCACGATCTATTGCTGCAGTGTAAAGACTTGTAAAGACTGCGACAAACTAACAGGTTAGGTTGGAGTAATGGATTCATTAAGCTTGTGCTTCAATAGACAAGCGACAATAGGTGCAGGGGTAGACCATTCAGTCCTTCGAGCCAGCACTGCCATTCACTGTGATTCACCCCATATCCCTTGACTCCGCTATCTTTAAGAGCTCTATCTAACTCTCTCTTGAAAGCATCCAGAGAATTGGCCTCCACTGCCTTCTGTGGCAGAGAATTCCACAGATTCACAACTTTCTGGGTGAAAAAAAATTTCCTCATCTCAGTCCTAAATGGCCTACGCCTTATTCTTAAACTGTGACCCCTGGTTCTGTACTTCCCCAAACATCAAAATTTTTCCTGCATCTGGCCTGACCAATCCTTTAAGAATCTTATATGTTTCTATAAGATCCCCTCTCACCCTTCTAAATTCCAGTGAATATAAGCCTAGTTGATCCATTCTTTTCATAATCGTGGCAACTACTCCAGTAGACTGAGCGAGTGGGCCGACACAAGTTCAGACTTTAAATAATGGCTCCTGCATGTGGTAATATTTGCACACGAATCTCACTGTGCAGATGCATATGTGACAAATAAAAGACCATTGACTGTCAACATTGAGCAATAACATCACTTTACTTCCGTGCACAATGATCAGTCGGTATGAGAGCCAGACAACCCAAATGTGATCTCCACCACCTCGTCCTTGTGACAATATTGCTTGGCATATCTTCATTCTGCACAATTGACATGATGGATTTTGGGTGACGTAAATTGCAACATCAAAATAACCCGGAGGACAGAAAAACTAAGACCCAGAGCAACACCAGGAAGCCCCAACTCACTCACTGGACCAGAATAAATTTAAGTCAGAATAAGACTCAGAACATCCCACTACCCACAGAAATCCAGGACAATTGGCCTTCCCTGTAGATAGATCACAGGGCTTTTCCCTTCTCCCACAATCCCAACACCCCCCCACCCCCAAAGATAGGAGACCCACTACGCAGACCCACTCCTTTCCTCCCCAAACCCAACAACTCTCCTCCCAAACAAACAGCCCACCCCCATCAGCAGATCCAATACCCACCCCCCTCCCTCCTCAGACCCACAGTCCCAGTGCCCGGACCTTTCCCTCATCACCAGACCCGGTGACATACCTCCATCCCTACATCCCATGCCCACCCTACCAGCCATTCCAAGACTAGGTGCTACCCAGACCTCCCTGCCCACCAGCCACCTCCCTCTCCAGACCCAGTGCCCACCTCCCTCTCCAGACCCAGTGCCCACCTCCCTCTCCAGACCCAGTGCCCACCTCCCTGCTCACCAGCCTCCTCCCTCTCCAGACCCAGTGCCCACCTCCCTCTCCAGACCCAGTGCCCACCTCCCTCTCCAGACCCAGTGCCCACCTCCCTCTCCAGACCCAGTGCCCACCTCCCTCTCCAGACCCATTGCCCACCTCCCTGCTCACCAGCCTCCTCCCTCTCCAGACCCATTGCCCACCTCCCTCTCCAGACAGTGCCCAGCCTACTTCCCTCCCCACCCACTCACCCCCAAGACCCGATGCCCAGCCCAATGCCTCGCCAGACCTCCTCACCTCCCTCGGGCCTCACACACAGCCGATGCCCAGGCCATTCCCCTCCCCGGACCCGGTTCCTCCCTCCGACCCCCCTGCCCGTTTCAGACCGCGCTGAGCTCCCTGCAGCTCCCGGCGACCCATGAAGTGGAGGGTCCCGGGGGCCCAGCCGGCTCCATGCCCCTCAGCCCGGCACCCCCACCCTGTCCGCCGGCCGCGGGACAAACCTACCCCGAGGCTCCGCTCGCTCGGCCCCGCCGCCGCACCTGACCGCCCACGTGACACACGCACGTGACCAGCAGCGGGGCGTGTCCTCCTTCCACACGTGATCTGGCTGCTGGAGTCGTGTATTTCCCCCGACACGTGGTAAGACTGTGGTTCCCAGCCACCCCCCGACACGTGGTAAGACTGTGGTCCTCCCCCGACACGTGATCCGACTGTGGTTCCCAGCCCCACCCCCGACACGTGATCGTGTGGCGGGGCGTGTCCTTCTTCTTGCCCCGCCCCAACCCGGAAGAGCTGCGAGATGTATCAATGTATAGAAACAGAGAGACACAGATTGGCCAAACAACACTGAGGAGGAAGAGAAGGAGGATTTCCTGGAGTGTCTTCTAAACCAATATGTAGAGGAACCAACTAGAGGGCAGCCCATCCTAAACAGGGTATTGTGTAATGAGGAAGGATTAATTAACAAGGTAGACACAAAAAGCCCCTTGTGCTACAATGACACAAAATGCTGGAGTAACTCAGCGGGTCAGGCAATATCTCAGAAGGAATGGGTGACTTTTTGGGTCGAGACCCTTCTTCAGCCTGAGACTCGGGAAAGGAAAACGAGAGATATCGATAGTGATATAGAGAGATATAGAACATTTTCTCTTTCATGTAAGGTACAATAACAGTATTTCTAGGATACACAATGGACTGTTTCCTTTCTTCTTCTTGCGTATGATGTGCACAGCCTAAAGTTGGAGGACAACTTGTTCTATTTGATCTTATTTGACTGTGCACACCGGATTGATTGCATTTGTCGAAACAGGGCGGACCACGTGAAGGTTGCAATCTCCCACCCCACTGTTTCCTTTAAAAACAGCTAACAATGGCCTGTTTCCTTTATCATTGTTACTTTTTTGCATATCTTTCATTCATTGTTCTTTATCTCTTCACAAAGAGTCTCACCTGACTCTCAGTCTGAAGAAGGGTCTCGATCCGAATCGTTTACATATTACTTTTCTCCAGAGAAGCTGCCTGTCTATCTGCAGGTCCTTGTTTCTGCTTCATTGCACCCATTTTTCAAGTCAAGTCAAGAGAGTTTATTGTCATGTGTCCCAGATAGGACACTGAAATTCTTGCTTTGCTTCGGCACAACAGAATATAGTAGGCACGAAAGCAGAACATATCAGTGAGTCCATATACCATTATATAAATATATACACACATCAATAAATAAGCAGATAGAATAGAATAGAATAGTTTCTTTATTGTCATTGTAACATGAACCATGTACAACGAAATTGTAAAATGTCAGCCAGTCAGTGCACCATTCAAACATTTCTAAAAGCTAACGATACATACAAGGTAAAATATTTAAAAAAAGATAAACAACTAAAATAAATATCATGAAAATAGCACGCATAAACACCCAGCCCTACATCCTTCTGTCGATTTCACAGTCTCTTATTATGTATCGCCCCTGCGTTCCTTGGCGGCTACATTTAGTGCCTTTATAGCAGTGGGGTAAAAACAGTTTTTAAGTCTGTTTGTCCTTGTCCTTGTAGATCTGTACCGTCTGCCTGACGGTAACAGTTCAAACAGGGAGTGTCCGGGGTGGGAAATGTCCTTTATAATACTCTGGGATTTTTTGATGCAGCGGGAACTGTGTAAGTCCTCCAAGGTAAGGAGAGGGCAGCCGACAATCCTCTGGGCGTTGTCAATGGCCCTCTGGAGCGCTTTCCTCTGAGCCGCTGTGCAGCTGGTGTACCATACGCATACACAGTATGTTAGGATGCTCTCAATGGAGCACCGATAAAAGGACAGCAGCAGTCTCTGAGTGATGTTATTCTTCCTGAGCACCCTCAGGAAGTGCAGTCTCTGCTGGACCTTTTTCAGCAGCGCAGAGGTGTTCACGCTCCACGTCAGGTCCTCCTCAATATGGATTCCCAGGAAGCGGAAATCCGCCACCCTCTCCACACAGCCCCCTCTGATAGTTAATGGTACCATGTCCGTTTTATTCTTTCTGAAGTCTATTATTATTTCCTTTGTCTTTAAGGTGTTGAGGAGCAGGTTATTTTCTCCACACCACACTGTCAGCTGCTCCGCCTCATCGTAGGCGTACTCGTACTCGTCCCCCCCGGAGATGAGTCCCACCACCGTAGTGTCATCCGCAAATTTGACAATGGTGTTGCTGTGGTGGGCGGGGGCGCAGATAAAGTGCAATTAAACAGATAATGGTCTATTAGTGATCAGAGATTTGTTTCAGTTGAGTTTAACAGCCTGATGGCTGTGGGGAAGCAGTTATTCCTGAACCTGGACTTTGCAGTCTTCAGGCTCCTGTACCTTCTACCTGAAGGTAGCGGGGAGGTGAGTGTGTGGCCAGGATGGTGTGGGTCGTTGATGATTCTGCCAGCCTTTTTGAGGCAGCGACTGCGATAGATCCCCTCGATGGAAGGGAGGTCAGAGCCAATGATGGACTGGGCAGTGTTTACTACTTTTTGTAGTCTTTTCCATTTCTGGGCGCTCAAGTTGCCGAACTAAGCCACGATGCAACCGGTCAGCATGCTCCCTGCTGTGCACCTGTAGAAGTTAGGGAGAGTCCTCCTTGACATACCGACTCTTCGTAATCATCTCAGGAAGTAGAGGCGCTGATGTGCTTTCTTTATAATTGCATCAGTGTTCTCGGACCAGGAGAGATCTTCAGAAGTATGCACACCCAGGAATTTGAAGCTCTTGACCCTCTCCACATTTGACCCGTTGATATAGACGAGTATGTGGGCCCCCCATCCTACCTCTTCCTAAGTCCACAATCAGTTCCTTGGTTTTGCTGGTGTTGAGAGCCAGGTTATTGTGCTGGCACCATTTGGTCAGTTGGTCAATCTCACTTCACCTTCCCTTCTCACTGTCTAAAACCTCTAGTTCCTGCCTTATAACTTCATAACCATCTCGGGCGATTTCCCCCACCCTTGTCCGCGCAACTTCCCACACCGCCTCCCCCTGCCGGCAGTACAGGTGGAGTCTGTGAGGGGTGTTTCAGGTAATAGCCGAATGTGCTCTTGCCCGTCCCCGAAACGCAAGATCTACGGTGGTTTAACCACCCCCCCCCCCCCCATTACCTACAGGAGAACTGGTATCTAATCCCGCAATCTCCAGCTGCCATTCCCTTGTCGATAAATGTCAACGCTATTCTCCACCGGCCCATCCCCTCTAAACGCGTAGGAAGATGGGCACAAAATGCTGACGTTTCCTCAATTAACGTCTGCTTTGATCTGTGTAGGAAGCAACTGCAGATGCTGGTTTGAACCCTAAATGGGAACAACATGCTGGAGTAACTCAGCAGGACAGGCAGCATCTCTGGAGAGAAGGAATGTGTGATGCTTTAGGTCGAGGCCCTTCTTCAGACCCTTCAGATCTGTGCTGCCACCTTGTATGTTCCACTGGCCGTGCACAGCACACAGCACCAGCTTCCAATGACCTAATCCTGCTCCAATAACTTATGAACATTATTCGCTAGGACAGTGGTCCCATCGCTTGGTTCAGGTGAAGCCAATCCCAATGGAACAGCTCTCTTCCTCCACCATACTAAGGCCAGTGTCCCATGAATGGGAACCCCATTCCCACCACACCATGCTCTTAGCCACACGTTTACCTCTTGAAGGGTTTCGGCCCGAAACGTTGCCTATTTCCTTCGCTCCATAGCTGCTGCCTTACCCGCTGAGTTTCTCCAGCATTTTTGTCTACCTTCACCTCTCGAAGTCTGTTTCCCCTTTGCCACTTTGGACATGGCTAAGGTACTAATCGAAAGATTGACACTTTTGTGGTTGTGCTTTTCAAGTTTGCCCCATTCTCCTCAGAATCCAAACTCATCTCCAAACTCTTGGCCCTTGGAATCATGTGTTTATAAGTTCTGTGAGCAGAATTAGGCCATTTGGCCCATCAAGTCTACTCCGCCATTCAATCATGGCTGATCTACCTTTCCCTCTCAACCCCTTTCTCTTGCCTTGTCCTCTGGCAGCTCGTCCCATGTACCCACCACCTTGCAGTAGGACAGGAGTGGGATTGCCTTGGGACTCCCCTGGTCCATGCAAGGCTCACAACCAAACCCAGCCTGGCACATGCCAGAAGCTTTTAAGAAAGAACTGTAGATGCTGGAAAATCGAAGGTAGATAAAAGTGCTGGAGAAACTCAGCGGGTGCAGCAGCATCTATGGAGCACAGGAAATAGGCAAAGTTTTTTTCGTTGAAGCTACCAGGCCTGCAGGGGGAGCCGCCGAGCCGGCCGTCTGAAGACCAGAGGGAGGAGTTCAAAAGGGAACTGCAGATGCTGGAAAATCGAAGGTACACAAAATTGCTGGGGAAACTCAGCGGGTACAGCAGCATCTATGGAGCGAAGGAAATAGGCGACGTTTCGGGCCGAAACGTCGCCTATTTCCTTCGCTTCATAGATGCTGCTGCACCCGCTGAGATTCCCCAGCAATTTTGTGGACCAGAGGGAGGATGCAGGTGACGATGGCGGACGTGACGGGCCAGGAACGAGGCCGGTGGGAGAGGAGGAGAGGGAACCGGGGTCTGGCCCACCGCGCCCTCAAGGCCGGCTGCGGGAGGCTCCCACCCCCCCCCCCCCCCCTGGAGAACAAAGATGGGCGGGCGAGGAGAGGGACGTGGGTTCGCTGGACGATCCAGACGTCCAAGGGAAGGAGACGGCTGGAGGCCCTGCAACAGCCTGGGGCTCGCCTGGATCGGGTCCCGCTCACAATACCTAAAAAATCACAAATTTTTCTGAAGACAATTTCTGTACACTTGCTAATCGGGGATTGGTCTTAGATACGGCAATACTTCACTGAACTGTTTGTAGTAAAAGAATTCCCCTGTGCGTTTGCACATGTGACAACAAAACACTATTGAACAGAAAGGTTGCAAGTTCAGGAAAGGAATGGTGGGCTGGGTCAGATACAGGCTGGGCAGGAGTAGAGACAGACCCCTCACAAACCCGTGCTAATGTGGATAGAGGGGCAGGGTCCCCACCTGAAGCATCCTCTGTCCATTTCTCTCCACAGATGCTGGCAGACTCACTGAGCAACCCAGCTGTCCACTAGCGGGGGAGATAGAGAGAGAGAGAGAGAGAGATCACACACATGCTGTGAACCAGCTGTGTGGACAAGTCACCCTGTTACATTGAGTGATGGGACATTCTGCTGGGGTGAATGTATGTGCCCAGTGCCCACAATAACCAGCGTAGCCATGTCTCTGGACAGTAGCCATGTCCACAGCTACCACACCCTCTGTCCACTCTGGGGGATCAGGTAAACGCACATTCGAGCGCAAGGGAATCGAGAAGCAGAGGACACAGGTTAAAGGTGAGGGGGGGGGGGGGGGGGGGGGGGAGAGGGAGATTTAATAGGAACCTGCTGGAGAAACTCAGCGGGTGCAGCAGCATCTATGGAGTGAAGGCAGTAGGCAACATTTCGGGCCGAAACGCTTCTTCTGAAGAAGGGTTTTGGCCCGAAACGTTGCCTACTTCCTTCGTTCCATAGATGCTGCTGCACCCGCTGAGTTTCTCCAGCATTTTTGTGTACCTTCGATTTTCCAGCATCTGCAGTTCCTTCTTAAACAATGTTTTGGTGTATGGAACGAGCTACCGGAGGAGGTAGCTGAGGCAGGGACTATTGCAAGGTTTAAAAAACATTTAGACAGGTGCATGGATAGAATAGCTTTAGAGGGATGAGGGCTAAACGCATTCAGGTGGGACTTGTTGGTTGGTGTGGGCAAGTTGGGCCGATCGGCCTATTTCCACGCTGTATCACTCCATGACTCTCTGAGCCCTTAGACAAGCTGTTCTTTGATTCCAGGCCCCAGTCTACAACCTTCTCCTTGGTCGCTGTGAATGAACGGCCCTGCTCCCAGAGATCCTCAGTACGAGGAGCGGTCTCGACCCGAGACGTCGCCCATACCTTCTCACCAGAGATGCTGCCTGTCCCGCTGAATTACTCCAGCATTTTGTGTCTATCTTCAGTGTAAACCAGCTTCTGCAGTTCCTTCCTACACCCAGAGATTCAGCTGTCATTTAACCTTGTCCCAGAACTACAACAATGTTCTGCTGCATTCTTACTTTCAATCCTTCCAAATCCCAAAGCCCAGTCTTATAATCGCCCCGTTATATGGTCTGATCTAATCACAGGGCCATCCGTGCCCTTTCACCAGACACAGGGTACTTTCGAGGGTTCACCTCAGAATCCAAACACACAGCTCCTCCTATAACCTGTACCATTGGCAAAGTAAGCATGCAGGTACAGCAGGCAGTGAAGAAAGCGAATGGCAGGTTGGCCTTCATAACAGGAGGAGTTGAGTATAGGAGCAAAGAAGTCCTTCTGCTCTAGTAAGCTCAAGTAAGACCACACCTGGAGTATTGTGTGCAGTCCTCCTGCACCTATTTTCCATGTTTCTATAGGCACGGGATATTGATTGGGGACGATCAGCCATGATCACAATGAATGGCGGTGCTGGCTCGAAGGGCCGAATGGCCTCCTCCTGCACCTATTTTCTATGTTTCTAAGTTTTGGTCTTCAAATTTGAGGAAGGACATTCTTGCTATTGAGGGAGTGCAGTGTAGGTTCACGAGGTTAATTACTGGGATGGTGGGACTGTCATATGCTGAAAGAATGGAGTGGCTGGGCTTGTATACTCTGGAATTTAAAAGGATGAGAGGAGATCTTATTGAAACATATAAGATTATTAAGGGTTTAGACACGATAGAGGCAGGAAACATGTTCCCGATGTTGGGGGAATCCAGAACCAGAGGCCACAGTTTAAGAATAAGGGGTAAGCCATTTAGAACGGAGATGAGGAAATACTTTTTCACACAGAGAGTTGTGAGTCTGTGGAATTCTCTGCCTCAGAGGGAGGTGGAGGCCGGTTCTCTGGATACTTTCAAGAGAGAGTTAGATAGGGCTCTTAAAGATAGCGGAGTCAAGGGATGTGGGAAGAAGGCAGGAACGGGGTACTGATTGTGGATGATCAGTCATGATCACATTGAATGGTGGTGCTTGCTCGAAGGGCCGAATGGTCTACTTCTGCACCTATTGTCTATTGTCTATCTATACCTTGCCTACCCAACAGGAGTCAACATGAGTTCATGTGCTCCATTGTATCATTTGCTCATCGCCATCTGTTGTGTTAAGGGCCTGTCCCACTTGGCCGTCATTTGCGCCTCATTTACGCGTTATATGTAAAATAGGTCGACACGTCGTGATGCGCGTTGTCGCGCGTAAATCATGCGTCATCACACGTCAGCATGTTAGACAATAGGTGCAGGAGTAGGCCATTCGGCCCTTCGAGTCTGCACCGCCATTCAATGCGATCATGACTGGTCATCCCCAATCAGTACCCCGTTCCTGCTTTCTCCCCATATACCCTGACTCCGCTATCTTTAAGAGCCCTATCTAGCTCTCTCTTGAAAGTATCCAGAGAACCGGCCTCCACCGCCCTCTGAGGCAGAGAATTCCACAGACTCACAACTCTCTGTGTCTTTTTTTTTTAGTTTGTGTATTAATTGGAGTAAGATCAAAGGATCTGGAAAATCTATGGGTCTGCAATGACCAAAAGCCCAGATATTTTGATTCTGGGGCAGTTTCACTGATCTTCCATCCCTGGTTCAAATAACATCTTTCATGTAGAAATGAACCCTTGTCCTTTGAATGCAGTGAAATGTTCGAATAGTTTAATAGTGCGTGCTGTTTAATGGCATCAACAGCAGTGATTGTAGCCAGGATGAAACATAATTAATTTTACAGCAAATGGCTTCAGTAGAGAGTTTATTATCATAGGGTTGCAAGCTATTAATCGTGCTTCGGGTCGAGACCCTTCTTCAGGCTGATGGAGTGGGGGTGTAGAGGGTGGAGAAAGCAGGGAAAGAGATGACGTGGTAGATGCAGGAAGGAACTGCAGGTGCTGGTTTACATCGAAGATAGACACAAAATGCTGGAGTAACTCAGCGGGTCAGGCAGCATCTTTGGAGAGAAGGAATGTTTCAAGGCAACACCCTTCTTCAGACTGAGAAGGGTCTCGACCCAAAACGTCACCCATTCCTTCTCTCCAGAGATGTTGCCTGTCCCGCTGAGCTACTCCAGCATTTTATGTCCATCTTAAGTGATAGGTGGATATAGGCAAGAGTGGGGATGATTGGCAGAGGGGTGGAGTCAGTGCAAAATCTAGAGGTGAAAATGTCATAAGTTCATAATTCATAGCAGCAGAACTTTTTAGTCTGAAGAAGGGTCCCAACCCAAAATATCATCTATGCTGTTCTCCAGAGATGCTGCTGAGTTACTCCAGCGTGTCTACCTTTGGTATAAACCAGAATCTGCAGCTTTTGTTTCCAAATTAAGTTGTGATAACTGATAACTGATTTACCCAGGGACTGCCAATTTAATAAGCTGTTAGATGTGTGTGGCAGAGAATTCCACGGACTCACAACTCTCTGTGAGAAAACGTGTTTCCTCGAACGGAGACGAGGAAACACTATTTCTCACAGAGAGTTGTGAGTCTGTGGAATTCTCTGCCTCAGAGGGTGGTGGAGGCGGGTTCTCTGGATACTTTCAAGAGAGAGCTAGATAGGGCTCTTAAAGATAGCAGAGTCAGGGGATATGGGGAGAAGGCAGGAACGGGGTACTGATTGGGGATGATCAGCCATGATCACATTGAATGGCGGTGCTGGCTCGAAGGGCCGAATGGCCTACTCCTGCACCTATTGTCTATTGCCTATGATGTGTGACTTAAATTAGGAGTGGATTCAAGGATCAAAAGTGTTTAATTGTCAAATGGACTGATAATGTAATTCTTGCAGCAGCTTAACAGGCCTGTAAATACAATACAAATAAATAGTATATGGTAAACCAAAATTAATCAAACTAAAAACCCCAATACTCATGCAAAACACTTAACGTCCTTCGAGCAACCAAAGACAGTCCATTGTTTCCAGTTAAAGATAGTGTTCTGCAGTGTTCAACAGTCTGATGGTTGCTTGGAAGTTGATGGCCATGGTTTTCAGACTCCTGTAGCTTCTTCCCGATGCCAGGAGTGAAATGAGAGCGTGTCCTTTTAGAGGCAACACCTCTTATAGACCCCTTCCAAGGTGGGGAGGTTGGTACATATGAGAGTACTGACACTAGACTTTATAAATACAGAGTGGAAATAATCCCTTCGGCCCACATAGTCCGTGCCGACCAGCGATCACCCCGCACACTAACACTATCCTACATGCCAGGGACCATTTACAATTTTACCGAAGCCAATTAACGTGCAAACCCGCACGTCTTTGGAGTGTGAGAGGAAACCGGAGCACCCGGAGAAAACCCACGCGGTCACGGGAAGAACGTACAAACACCGTAGAGACAGCACCCGTAGTCAGGATCGAACTGGGTCACTGGCGCTGTGAGGCAGCAACTCTACTGCTGCACAATTGTGCTGCCCATAGATTTTTGATGATGATGGCTGCCCTTTTGAGGGAACGCCACTTATAGATGCCTTCGATGGTGGTGAGGCCGGGGCCTGTGTTAGCACTGAACTCCCCACAATTCCATTCAAATTGTTCGGCTCTCAGTTTTACTGTCCGACCCGACTTGTAAAGTTGTGACCTTGAAAGGAATGGTATGAACAGTGTGATGAAAGTACGTCAATGATTATGCAGACAACAAGGCTGGGAGTCCTGGTCAGGTTCCCAAACAAAGCTATCACCTCAGTGGGGTGCGAGTTTGTGGCCAGATGCAAGTGAGAACCAAAGATCCTATAGCGGAGCAAGATAGACCACTCCTGCTAAATGCAATGGGCTGACATGTAGTACGCAACTGAGCGGAACGTGGGCCTTTTTTTCATCCATTTCCGTAACCGGACCCGACCCGATTCGCAGTGTAATCAACGTTGCGGGGGAACAGTTTGTGTTAATAAATTAAAATTCTGAAAATGAGGAGAAGATTTTTACCAAATAAATTTTATTTTTACGGGGATGTTTCCGTAACCGGCTTCCGTCTCCGCACTATTATCCAATGGGATCTTTGGTGCGGAGACGGAAGCCGGTTACGGAAATGAGGCCTTAAATTACCCATGAATCTGCCCATGACCATACTATGTCTTTTTCGTCGAGTGGACCATCTTGCTCGCTATAGGATCTTTGGTGAGAATCCTGCACCATCCTCCTGTTCCTTCAAGTGTTCTAGCTGTTAGAAGCAGCAATAGCCTGCAAAACCAAACACAAGCCCAGCTCACCAGGACAATAGACAATAGGTGCAGGAGTAGGCCATTCGGCCCTTTGAGCCAGCACCACCATTCAATATGATCATGGCTGATCATCCCCAATCAGTACCCCGTTCCTGCCTTCTCCCCATATCCCCTGACTCCACTATCTTTAAGAGCTCTATCTAACTCTCTCTTGAAAGCATCCGGAGAATTGGCCTCCACTGCCTTCTAAGGCAGTGCACACAACATCACCGCTTCACTGGGAACTAACGTGTCCGATCAGAGATTACAGTGACTCCAGAACATTACTGAAGTCACTGCAGACAGACTAGAACCAGCTTTGTGTTCCATCTATGCCACAGGAGCAGTGGTGGGAAGCAGCCAGGATGCAAGATCAAGGTACAGATGACCTGTCAGTCAGTAGTTCATAAGTGATAGGAGCAGAATTAGGACATTCAGCCCATCAAGTCCACTCTACCATTCAATCACGGCTGATCTATCCCTCACTCCTAACCCCACTCTACCGCCTTCTCCCCATAACTCCTGACACCCGTACTAATCAAGAATCTATCTATCTCTGCCATATCCATTGATGGCCTCCACAACCTTCTGTGGCATTGAATTCCACAGATTCACCACCTTCAATGGAGGCCTTTCCTCATTACAAGTTGTGTATCTTCTACTGCAGTTGATTAGATTCTCTCTGTAGGATTTTGTCATTGTCTTGCATTTGTGTGATGCAACCGTTAGTCGCCACGTACCAGCCCTTGCCTGAATGCACCATGCAAGCATGGACAGCATCATCTCCTGAGAGCATCTTGACTCACCAGGGGGAAAAATATAAAAGGAATGAGAGCTTCAAAGCAGATTTTATTTTTAAATACATATATTTAAAATACACAACTTGTACGCAGCAGTAGAGTTGCTGCCTTACAGCGCTTGCAGCGCCGGAGACCCGGGTTCGATCCCGACTGCGGGTGCTGTCTGTACAGAGTTTGCACGTTCTCCCCGTGACCGCGTGGGTTTTCTCTGGGTGCTCCGGTTTCCTCCCACATTCCAAAGACGTACAGGTTTGTATGTTCATTGGCTTGGAAGAAATGTAAATTGTTCATAGTGTGTGTAGGATAGTGTTAGTGTGCAGGGATCGCTGGTCAGCACGGACCCGGTGGGCCGAAGGGCCTGTTACTGCACTGAATCTCTAAACTAAACTAAACTTGGCAAGGAGTGAAGACAAACTTTAGCATTAAAAGTACAAACCAGGCTGGCAAGCCTGTTGGCCGGTGTGGGCAAGTTGGTCCGAAGGGCCTGTATCCCTGCTCCATATCTGGTGGGGACCGAAAGGGTTAATTCTTTCCCCTTGCTGCTTGGACAACTGCCCCTCCTCCATGGCCATCCGTCAATGCTCGCAGGCTATGCATGGTCTCCCAATCAGCCTGTCGACAAGTTTGTCCTGCCCACTACAGCGCGGATGCCAGTGCTAGTTTTAAACCCAGTGTCTTCATGGACAAAGTATGGACCGTTATATTTTCCATTCAGTTTGTCCGAAGATTCTCATTTCTATTTCTACACCCCTCTCACTACCTGAAAATGTTCCACTACGCCTCACAACTGGTGATGTACTTTTGAAATGTGTTCACTGTTGTAATGCAGGAATCATTCTGACATCTGCTGTGCTGACATTCAGATAACTCTAATTACTATAAAGGCATAGAGGGACAAGCGCTTGTCCATCTACAAAGGCTTATAGATCCATTATTTATTTCCTGCCATTCAGTCAGTCGGGATCTACACCAATGAATCCGTGCTGAATGACTGAAGAAGGGTCTCGCCCCGAAACGTCACCCATTCCGTCTCTCCAGAGATGCTGCCTGTCCCGCTGAGTTACTCCAGCTTTTTGTGTCTATCTTTGGTTTAAACCAGCATCTGCAGTTCCTTCACATACTAAACAATTACCACATGCGCTTACAAACAACTCTGACACAAGTTCAGCTATTTCAATACCACGGTGGCGCAGCGGTACACTTGCTGCCTTACAGCGCCAGAGCCCCGAGTTTGATCCTGACTATGGGTGCTGTCTGTACGGAGTTTGTACGTTCTCCCCCGGGACCATGTGGGTTTTCCCCGGGTGTTCCGGTTTCCACATTCCAAAGACGTAAAGGTTTGTAGGTTAATTGGCCTCGGTAAAAGATTGTAAATTGATCCTAGTGTGTAGGAGAGTGCTAGTGTATGGGAGTCGCTGGTCAGCAAGGATTCATTGCCAAACGTCACCCATTCCTTCTCTCCAGAGATGCTGCCTGTCCCTCTGAGTTACTCCAGCATTTTGTGTCTATCTGAGGTAATTAGTTGCTGGTTTTACATGGAAGATTAGCACTTGCTCTGAAGCATCCTGTGAATGCTAGAATGTATCGAATGGAGCCTGGGTTCGCTTTACAACAGTGACGTACAGAATGCCTCACCATATATTCTGACAAGGATTTTAAGAGCACCAAACCGTGATGCCTGTCGAAGCCAGAAGGGAAAAGCTCTTTGAAAGGAGCAAGTGGGGGGAGCTGAGAACTCCAGTGTGAGGGGAGACACAGAAACCAGGACATCAGGGGGCCGACAGCCTCCGACTTACAAACATACACTTAACAGGAAGCAGCAGATGAGACGACCTTAGTTATCAGCAAGAGGCAGGGAATCATAGAATCGCACAGCAGCGATACAGGCCCTTCAGCCCGACTCCATATGCTGACCAAGACATCAAAACAAAGAACTGCAGATAGCATCTGCCTCAACTACCTCCTCCAGCAGTTCGTTCCATATACCTACCACCCTTTGTTAAAAAGTTGACCCTCAGGTTCCTATAATACCTTTCCCCCCTCAGCTTAAACCTATTTCTTCTGGTTCTTGATTCCCCGATTCTGGGTAAATGCCTGTGCATTTACCCTTCTATTCATCTTTTGATCTTATTCACCTTTATAAAATCATCCCTCATCCTCCTGCGCTCCATGGAATAAAGCACCAACCTGCCTAACCGCTCCCTATAGCTCCGGCCCTCGAGTCCTGGCAACATCCTCGTAAATCTTCTCTGCTTCCTTTACAGCTTAACAACATCTTTCCTATAACAGGGTGACCAAAACGGAACACGATTTTCGAAACGTGGCCTCACCAATGTCATGTACAACTGTAACATGAACTCCCAACTTACATTAAAATAGATCATTCCGAAATAAGCATGAACGCAAAGCAATGGCTCAATATTATTGGATTGAACTAAAATAAGATTGTGTAAAAGTAAAAGGCATAATGTTGCCAATTGTGGTATTAAAGGGGCTGTCCCACTTTGGCGACCTAATGGGCGAGTTTAGAAGAGTTTGAAAAAATGACATGTTGAAGTCCTTCTTCGACTATGTTGAAGACTAGCTACGACTAGCTTCGGGAAAATTGGACACCGAATGTGGAGAGTGAAGACGACTACCTTCGACTACCTTTCACTACCCTAGATTACCCACGACTAACATGCCAGTCTACTACAACCTACTACGACTAAACCTACGAGTAAAAAAAGTATCGTTTTTTTCCATGGCGACCTTTTTTACTCGTGGGCATTTTTCAGCATGTTGAAAAATATGCCGCGACCTAGCTGAGGCCTCGAGTACGCGGGGACTACTCTCGAGCATGAAGCATGAAGGAGAGTTACGAAGACCTCCTAGGACCTCGTGTCGACTATGCTGCGAGTAGTATGAGTCGAGGGCAAACTCGCCAGAACTCGTGGATTAGGTTGCCCAAGTGGGACAGGCCCGTTAGTACTTTGTTTTGGGAAATAAGTTGGATTGTACTATTCATTTTGGAGATACTGTTTGTGAACACGTTGTTAGACGGGCCATATTATGTCGAACAAACTCCCTCTCTACCCCCCTCCCTCTCTAGGGATTGAAGAGGGAGGGTGAAGAGGAGGAGGAGGGAGTGCTGGGGGATGAGGAGAAATGAGCCGCGAAGGCGCAGTTGGGGGCCATGCGTGAGTGGTGGAATCTTGCGTTGGGGGATCGGGTGAGTGGTGGAATCTTGCGTTGGGGGATCGGGTGAGTGGTGGAATCTTGCGTTGGGGGAGCGGACCCAACGGGTCTGCACTTGGTCTAGTTAACTATTAACATCCTTGGCATTCCTAAATATGCACAGGCTGAATTTTAAACAGTTTTTTATTCTGCATTTTAACTCGATTTCCCCAGCTGGCAATCTGCAAATAGGAAGTCAATATTAAGAGGCTTCAGGATAAACCCAAGGAAACTATGAAGATTGGACCAAATGATCAAAACTATCTATCATTGAATATCACGCTTCATTCTGCAGAGCCTATTGCTCTGGACAGACACTGTGGTCAAAAGAATAGAGGCATCAGAAGGGACAGTGTGTGTGCAGAAGTCAACACCCCCGTGGACAACCCTCTGAAGCCAGTCTTCATAAGTGATAAGAGCAGTGTTTGGCCATTCGGCCCATCAAGTCTACTCTGCCATTCCATCATGGTTGGTCTATCTTTCCCTCTCAACCCCATTCTCCTCGTAACCTCTGACACCCGTACTAATCAGATTCAGGGACAGTTTCTTCCCAGCTGTTATCAGACAACTGAATCATCCTACCACTACCCAGAGAGCAGTGCTAAACTACCATTTACCTCTTTGGTGACCCTTGGACTATCCTTGATCAGACTTTGCTGGCTTTACCTTGCACTAAATGTTGTTCCCTTATCATTTATCTATACATTGCGAATGGCTCGCTTTTACTCATGAATTGTCTTTCCGCTGACTGGTTAGCATGCAACAAAAGCTTTTCACTGTACCTCAGATGAGGTCTTTCCTCGTAACAAGTTGTGCATCTTCTTCTGCAGTTGATTAGATTCTCTCTGTAGGATTTTGTCATTATCTTGCATTTGTGTGATGCAGCTGTTAGTCGCCACGTACCAGCCCTTACCTGAATGCACCATGCAAGCATGGACAGCATCATCTTCTTGACACACCAAGGGCAGAAATATAAAATGGATGCCAGCTTCAAAACAGATTTTATTTTTAAATTGCAATTCAACGTGGCAAGGAGTGAAGACATCAAAAAGTAAACCACAATCGTGAGGTTACTTTGTTGGATATTATTTTTTGTTGGAGCTTAAATCCAACTTTTCAGAGTTGCTGCCTTACAGTGCCAGAGACCTGGGTTCGATCCTGACTACAGACGATCCTGTCTGTACGGAGTTTGTTCGTCCTCCCTGTGACCTCGTGGGTTTTCCCCAGGTGCTTCGGTTTCATCCCACACTCCAAAGACGTGCAGGTTTGTAGGTTAATTGGCTTTGGCAAATTGTAAAATATCCCTAGTTTGCTCGTGTACAGGTGATCAGTGGTTGACATGGACTTATTGGGCCAAAGGGCCTGATTCAATACTGATTCCCTAAAGTCTAGTTTAGTTTATTGTCACGTGTACTAAGGCACAGTGAAAAGCTTTTCTGTTGCATGCTATCCAGTCAGCAGAAAGAATGATTACAATCGAGCCGTTCACTGTGTACAGATACAAGATAAAGGGAATAATGTTTAGCGCAAGATAAAGTCCGATTCTAAACAATTGGAACAGAACTCTTGTAAACGCAATTGCGTTTATAAGTTCATAAGTTATAGGAGCAGAAGAAGATAATTCGGCCCATCAAGTCTACGCCACTATACGATCATGACTGATCTATCTTTCCCTCTCAACCCCACTCTCCTGCCTTCTCCCCATAATCCTTGACACCCGTACCAATCAAGGTCTCGACCTGAAACTTCACCACTCCTTTTCTCCAGAGATGCTGCCTGACCCGTTGAGTTACTCCAGCATTTTGTGTCTATGACCACTGAAGTATCCGTCAAATTCCCCCTTAAAAATACCCAATGACTTGACCTCCACAGCTGTCTGTGGCAATGAATTCCATAGATCCTCACCCTCTAACTAAGGAAATTCCTCCTCGTCTCCTTTCTAAAGGTACATCCTTTCATTCTGAGGTTGTGGCCTCTGGTCCTAGTCTCTCCCACTAGTGGAAACATCCTCTCCACATCCATGTACAATCGGTGATCTCAGCTTATGAAAAGAGGCAGCACGGTGGCACAGCGGTAGAGTTGCTGCCTCACGGCGCCAGGGACCCCGGTTCGATCCTGACCTAAGGTTCTGTCTGTGTGAAGTTTGCACGTTCTCCCCGTGACTGTGTGGATTTCCTCCGGGCGCTCCGGGTTTCCTCCCTCATTCCTAAGACGTGTGTGTTTGTAGGTTAATCGGCTGCTGTAAATGGCCCCTGGTGTGTGTAGGGTAGAACGAGTCCGATGGGTTATCGTTGGTCAATGTGGTCTCGATGAACCTGTTTCCACACTGTGTCTGGGGATTTGGGGAGAAGGCAGGAGAATGGGGTTCGGAAGGAGAGATAGATCAGCCATGATTGAATGGCAGAGTAGACTCGATGGACCGAATGGCCTAATTCTACTCCTATCACGTATGATCTCTAACCTAAACTAAGCTCAACATGCATGGATACTTGGGCTTACGGAATTTGACTCAATTTCAGAAGACCTTAACTCAAGCGTTGTACCAATTACAACATGAATGTTATTCAGTTGTTGTGCTCCTACATATTTTGAGAAGGCAGGGGTAGCAGCAATACCTGGGCAAAGCTTGGCTCTGTCTGTGGAGAGGTCCTCCTTGCTTTACCCACCTCAAGCTGCCGGCTGTCTTTGCCCGTCAGCTGACGTCAGGCCGGTGCTGCGAGCTGATAAATGCGCTTACTGATAGTCGGCTGCTTCAGCAGGCGGAGGCGAGCAACGGGGACGGGGTATGGAAAACATTCTCTCTTCCCCCTTCCCATGCATGTCTTTTTCTCCTCTGTCTTTGCACCGTTGCTTTTCCAGCCCGGCGATGCGTTTGCATGCAGCGTTTTGGTTATTATTCCCCCAAAAAGGTTAAGGATTGATCTGCTTGGGTAGTTTGCAATGGAGATGGGACATACTGTTGGGGTGAGAGTGGGTGGAGGGTTCTGTGGTTAATGCAAGGTTTAATGCTCGTTTAAAGACAGACAGAGGGAGAAGGGGAAGGGAAGGGAAGAGGGAGGGGGATTAGTTTTTGTAAAAGTCCTCGACTTTTGGACGATTATTACACCTGTCGTTTGAGCGTTTGCCTGTAGGTTTTAGTTTCAGCTGCTGCAATTCTGAGACCTAATCGCACACTTCCAGTGCGCGGTTGCAGACTCGCTTGTTCGGGGGCTTTAAAAAAAATATATATAATTTCTGCAATTGTAAATGTCACTACCTCCCATTCCCCGGACAGACAGGAAACTGGTGTATCTATTGACTTGCAATGTGAAGCTTTTTAAACTTGTGATTTGCCACTGCACTGGCGAGCAGAGGCAGCAGAGAGACTGAGATTAAATGTGATAGCATGATTTTTCGTTTTTGCTTTATTATCGCTTGGATATTTCTGCAAATGGTGGGACTGTGACCCAGGAACAGTTTAACCTGTCCGGTGACCGGCCCGCAGTGTAGAGGCGTTTGCCTTCATTCTAGTTCTTGTCAAACCAAGTTGCAGAGTGTTACAAATTTCTGCTCTCCTGTTATTTGGCGGGGATTTTAAAACTTAAAAACCTCGGTTATATATTTTTTTGTGGAAAACATTAAATAAAATCTGTGACCAGTTAATATTAATTACCGTTGATAACCAAACATTGTAATTATTATTTTTTTTAACTGTTTAGTGTTGAAATGTCTTATTAACAAAAATGAGTGCCAAAAAATAACACGAGTGTGATAAGATTGTCCTGGCTTCTACATATTACATCGGGGTATTTTCGCAACAGGTTTGGGGATAGATTTGGGGAGCCTAGAAAAATCCTTCCTATATTGGGTGATATGAGTCACACAATCCTGGCATATCAGGTGTAGTGTTACCACCCTTATATGGTTCACTCTGCCTGTGGTCCCTTCATGCCTGATCACTTGGTTCTATTCTTGGGTACCACTCTGATCCCAATCAGTAATTCAGTGGCTTTAAAAAAATATATATATTTATTCACTAACTTTTTTTTTTCTTGTTTCTTCTCTGTCCTCCTTGCTCCCACTCCATACCTCTCCCCCCCCCTGTTCCCACCCCATACCTCTCCCTCCCGCTCCCACCCCATTCCTCTCCCCCGAAGACCTTTCCCGGTAGCATTTTGAAGAGGCTGGTTGGAGCGTGAACTATGTCGGCGTACAACGTGTCCCTAACGGGCCCAGCACCCTGGGGCTTCAGGCTGCAAGGAGGGAAGGACTTCAACATGCCTCTGACCATCTCCAGAGTAAGTCGGCTGCTTCTCCTCCACGCCCCGAGCGGGCGGCGAGCTTGGCGTTGCCGTGTTGGGGAACGTGGCGTTTCATTTCAACCCTCTTGTAGACCCGGACCGATACGGGCTGTTTGGGTCTGGGGTCTGGTGTTGTTGTCAAACGTCTCGCCCCCGTTGAACTGAGCGATTTCTGGTTTGCCGCCCTCTGGCTAAAGATGTTCACAGGTTCTAGGAGCAGAATTAGGCCATTATTCACCCCATCAAGTCTACTCAGCCATCCAATCATGGCTGACTCTCTTTCCCTCTCAACCCCATTCTCCTGCCTTCTCCCCATAGCCCTTAACACAAATACTAATCAAGAACTTGTCAATCTCGGCCTTAAAAATACCCATTGACTTGGCCTCCACAGCATCTGTGGACTTCAGGCGACTTCAGATTTGATGGTGTAATGAGATATTTATCTGGTAGTTAAAGGGAAGAGCACAAGAAGCAGGAGAGGGAACAGAGCATTCTGTTCCTTGGACTTGCTTCACCATTCACGAAGATCAGACATGGCTTCAACCCTGCTGTACTTCCCATCTCCCTTTCTCAAAGGAGTCTCCACCCTGAATATAATGACTCTGCCACCACAGCCCGGTGGGATGGAGAATTCTACCACATTCCACCTATCTACCTCATTGGAGACCCTTTGACTACCCTTGATCTGACTTTACTGGACTTGATCTTGCATTAAACCATATTCACATTATTCCCTTTATCATGTATCTGTACTCTGTGGATAGCTCAATTGTAATCATGTATTGTCTTTCCACTGACTGGTTAGCACACAACAAAAGTTTTTCATTGTACCTCGGCACACGTGACAATAAACTAAACTCCAAATATTCACAACCCTCAGAGAAATAAACTTTTCACTCTTTCCGAAACAGGCAACAAGCTGGTGTACATAAGCCAGAAGAGCTGAATTAGGCCATTCGGCCCATCAAGTCTACTCCGCATTTAACTCATGACTGATCTATCTTTCCTCTCTCCACTCCATTTTCGCAGTAACATTTGACACCCTTACTAATCAAGAAGCTGCCAATGTCCGCTTTAAAAATACCCCATGACCTGGCCTCCTCCACTGACTGTGGCAATTAATTCCACAGATTCACCACCCTCTGGCTAAAGAAATTCATCCACATCTCCTTATTAAAGGGCCATCCTTTTATTCTGAGGCTGTGCCCTCTAGTACGAGACTCTCTCGCTAATGGGAACATCCTCTCCACATCCACTGCATCCAGGCCTTTCCAGTTATTGGAGAGTGTGACTGGACTGAGGGACCCTGAAGCCCCAGAACCTGATGGCCAATATGCTACAGAGATGGTGGGTGCACATGGTGGCATCTGCCAATGTGCCACAGATTCTCTAGAACTATGTCTACAGACTGAACAATGGCAAAACTGATTCCACACTTTAACTAAGAAAGAAAGAAGAGAGAAATCAAGGAAAAATGAACTAGTTAACAAGCCATCAGTAGTAGTGAAAGTGCTGCAATCTTCTACAACGGAAGTGGTAACGGCAGCCGATAGAGTTGCTGCATCTCCGCGTGACACCCAG
Organism: Amblyraja radiata; assembly: GCF_010909765.2. Lineage (NCBI taxonomy): Eukaryota > Metazoa > Chordata > Chondrichthyes > Rajiformes > Rajidae > Amblyraja > Amblyraja radiata. Next base: position 14,943,872 of record NC_045992.1, on the reverse strand, counting down.
ATTAAATCCTGACTACAGGTGCTGTCTGTGTGGAGTTTGCACGTTCTTGGAACTTCTTGATTTCCACCGGGTCCTCCAGTTTCCTCCCACATCCCGAAGATGTCCAAAGGGCAGTCATAGTGGCGCAGCGGTAGAGTTGCTGCCTTACAGCGAATGCAGCTTCGAGGACCCGGGTTTGATCCCGAATACGGGTGTTGTGCGTACAGAGTTTGTACGTTCTCCTCGTGACTGCGTGGGTTTTCTCCGAGATCTTGGTTTACCTACCACACTCCAAAGACGTACAGGTTTGTAGGTTAATTGGCTTGGTAAAGGAAAAAAAAAGTCCTTAGTGGGTGTAGGGTAGTGTTAATGTGCGGGGATCGCTGGTCAGCGCAGACCCAGAGGGCCGAAGCGCATGTTTCCTCTCTGTATCTGTACATGTGGGTTTGTAGGTTAATTGGCCTCTGTAAATTGCCCCTAGTGTGCAGGGAGTGGATGAGAAACTGGGATAGCAATAGAACTAGTATGGATGGATGATCAACGGTTGGCATGAATTTGGTGGGCCGAAGGGCCTGTTTCTATGCTGCATCTCTGATGTCTTGGCCTCCACTGCTGTCTGTGGCAATGAGTTCCACAGATTCACCACCCTCTGGCTAAAGAAATCCCTCCTCGGTTCCTTTCTAAGGATACATCCTTTGATTCTGAGGCTGTGCCCTCTGGTCCTAGACTCTCCCATAAGAAACGTTCTTGATAGTATGGATAAGGAGGTGATATTTCCCCATGGAGTAAAGATTACAGTCTCTAAACGATACTGATCAGCATTGAGCTGAGAACAAATTTCTTCACCTTGAAACATCACCTATTGTCCAGGGTTACAGCCTGACCCGCTGAGTTACTCCAGCAGTTTGAGTCTTTCCTTGATAAACCAGCATCTGCAGTTCTTTGTTTCTACAAAGCCCTACAGAGCTGCATCACGAGTTACAACAGTTGTGTCTAGACTTTGGGAGGCTGAGCTTATCCCATCACCTCCGAGTTCTTGGCGGCGCAGCGGTAGAGTTGCTGCCTCACAGCGCCAGAGACCCGTGTTCGAACCTCACTGTGGGTGCTGTCTGTATGGGGATTGTACGTTCTCCTGAGGACCGAGTGGGTTTTCTCCGGGTGCTCCGGTTCCCTCCCACTTTCCAAATACACGCAGGGTTGTAGGTCAAGTTGTTTCTATAAATTGTTCCCGAGTTTGTAGGATAGAGTTAGTGTATGGGTGATCATTGGTTGGCATGGACTTGGTGGGCCGAAGGGTCTGTTTCCACACTGTACCCCAAAAACCAAAACTGTAGGAAGCTCAGAGACGGAGAGGTAAACGTGAGAGGAGCAAGTTCTGAAGAAGGGTTCCGACCCAAAACGTCGCCTATTCCTTTACTCCAGAGATGCTGCCTGAACCGCTGAGTTACTCCAGCACTCTGCGTCTATCTTCGGTGTAAACCAGCGCCTGCAGTTCCTTCCTGCGCGAGTTGGGAAGAAATATTCCAAGATTGCTCAGAATGCACCAGGCTGGAGACAGAAGACTCCCTCTCGCTCTCTGCATAAGTGTTTAGTTGACACTTGAAGTTCCTGTGGCAATAAATCTCTGTCCTGTTCCCTGTGCCCAGGCACGGTGCCATAAGCTGCGAAGCCCCATCAGCTGTTGGATTTAGGTCACAGTCAGGAACAAAAGGGGAATTTGTGACCGGTTGATGTCATTGCCTGATTCCACTGATGGGACAGATGTGCTGTCTAATCCCTGGCAGTGAGCTGCAAGCCACACATTGTGTGTGGAATGAATGGCTGAGCCCTTTCCACTTTCTTGCTGAAAAAAGCTGTCTATTAATACGTAGCGACCGCGGTGCCGGTTATACCAGCGTGAGTCATTAGGAGGTGATTTACGAGGGAGGTAGCTGGCTCGGGCAGGTTGGAAGGTCACCTTTATGTCCAGCTGATAATTCAGCTGCTGGGTCTGTATCCGTAACACAGTGGCACGATATCTTCTGATTGTATCGCCTACAAGGAGGCGACCAGAAGCCTTTCGTAGGAGAGACGAGGAGGGTTAAAAATGGGCAAAATCTCGCACTCTGGTAGCTGGGAGGGTGGAAGAGGCATTGGTGAAGCACCTGGGAGATTGGTGCAAAGCTGGAGGAGATGTAGCTAGTTACAGGTTTAAGTTTATTACTGTCGCGCGTGTACCGAGGTGCAATGAAAAGCTACATTTTGCATGCTATCAAATCAGATAATACTATACGTTAAGGGCAGCGCAGTGGTGCTCACAGAGGGTGGTGAGTCTGTGGATTTTCTCACAGAGTGGTGAGTCTGTGGATTTTCTCATGGAGAGTGGTGAGTCTGTGGAAGTCTCTGCCTCAGAGGGCGGTGGAGGCAGGTTCTCTGGATGCTTTCAAGAGAGAGCTAGATAGGGCTCTTAAAAATAGCGGAGTCGGGGGCTATGGGGAGAAGGCTGGAACGGGGTACTGATTGGGGATGATCAGCCATGATCACATTGAATGGCGGTGCTGGCTCGAAGGGCCGAATGGCCACCTCCTGCACCTATTGTTTATTGTCTATTGCTGCTGCCTCATAGCGTCAGAGATCTGGGTTCGATCCTGTGCTTGGCCGCTATCTGTGTGGAGTTTGCACGTTCTCCCTGTGACTGCATGGGTTTCTTCCGGGTGCTCAGGTTTCCTCCCGCATCCCAAAAATGTGAGTATTTGTCGATTAATTGGCCCTCTGTAAAAGACCCCCTCATGTGTCGGGGAAGTGGATTAACATAGAACCGATGTGAGCAGGTGATCAATGGACTCAGTGGGCTGAAGGGCCTGTTTCCATACTATCCCTAAAACTCAAATTAAATAAACTTCAATCAAGTCAAACTCAACTACATTAGGTAAAGCAAAATGGAAGATAGAAAGTATGGATTATAGTTCTCAGCATTGGACTTTGTCTATGGAACTGATGCACTACAATGTCCACAATGGGGTAGAGGGGAATCAGACTGTAACCCAGATTATGGAAGGACTTGATAACAGAGGGGAAGAAGCTGTTTCTGAATCTGGTGGCGTGTGCTTTCAAGTTTCTGTACCTTCTGCCCGACTGGTTGAGTTTAGTTTATTGTCATGTGTGCAGAGGTGCAGTGAAAAGCTGGAGAAGCAGGAACGATCTGGGTATGACAAGTCTTTGATTATATTGGCTACTATTCTGTAGCAGCCTGAAGTGTAGATGGAGTCAATGGTGGGGAGTGTGGTCTGTGTGATGGACTGGGCTACATCTACAATGGTGGGGAGTGTGGTCTGTGTGATGGACTGGGCTACATTTACAATGGTGGAGAGTGTGGTCTGTGTGATGGACTGGGCTACATCTACAATGGTGGGGAGTGTGGTCTGTGTGATGGACTGGGCTACATCTACAATGGTGGGGAGTGTGGTCTGTGTGATGGACTGGGCTACATCTACAATGGTGGGGAGTGTGGTCTGTGTGATGGACTGGGCTACATCTACAATGGTGGGGAGTGTGGTATGTGTGATGGACTGGGCTACATCTACAATGGTGGGGAGTGTGGTCTGTGTGATGGACTGGGCCACATCCCCAACTCTCTGTGATTTCTTGCGATCTTGGGCAGAGCTGTTCCCACACCAAACTGCGATGCAAGCCAACAGTATGCTTTCCATGGTGCATCAGTAGAAGTTTGTAAGGGTCATTGGAGACATGCTAAATTTCCTCTGCCTCCTCGGGAAGTAGAGGCATTGATGTGACTTCTTGGCTGTCACTTTGATGTGGTTGGTCCACATTGGTAATGTTAACACCAAGGCATTTGAAGCTCTCAACCATTTCCTCTTTGGCACCATTGATGCTGACTGCGGCATGTACTCCACCATGCTTCCTGAAGTCAACAACTAGCTCCTTCATCTTGCTGTCCTTGAGGGGAAGATGATGATCCTGACACCATGTTATGAAGCTTTTGATCTCCCTATCATTAATTGTGATCCGGCCCACCACAGTGGTGTCATCGACCTACTTGTAGATGAGGTTGTAGCTGGATTTGACAATAGACAATAGGTGCAGGAGTAGGCCATTCAATGTGATCATGGCTGATCATCCCCAATCAGTACCCCATTCCTGCCTTCTCCCCATATCCCCTGACTCCGCTATCTTTAAGAGCCCTATCTAGCTCTCTCTTGAAAGCATCCAGAGAACCTGCCTCCACCGCCCTCTGAGGCAGAAATTTCACAGACTCACCACTCTCTGTGAGAAAAAGTGTTTCCTCGTCTCCGTTCTAAATGGCTTAATCCTTATTCTTAAACTGTGGTCCCTGGTTCTGGACTCCCCCAACATCGGGAACACGTTTCCTGCCTCTAGTGTGTCCAAACCCAATTTGGCCGCACAGTTGCGAGTGTGTCGGGAGTGCGCTCAGTGACGACGACATCTCCTCCACAATAATTCTCAACAGTTGCTGTGTTGGAGCCGGCGAGGTCGGGAATGGGGAGGGGGGTTAGGGTCGGGAAAGCAACAGCTTGAGTAAAGAAAGGCACTGAGCTAACATGGATGGTTCAGAAGAACCCATCCCATTCTACGCTCAACCCTTAACCTCGCTGAGTTTTATTCTGGATCAGATCTCGCAGGTGATGGCACCCAACCCACCTGGAGAGATTCTGGGGTGGGTGTAAATCTTTGATGATTTGATGATGCCTGACTGTGGTTGTAACTTGTGGCGACACAGTGGGGCAGCGGTAGAGTTGCTGCCTCACAGCGCCAGAGACCCGGGTTCCATCCTGACCATGGGTGCTGTCTATGTGGAGTTTGCATGTTCTCCCTGTGACCGCGTGGGGTTTTCCCAGGTGCTCCGATTCCTCCAACATTCCAAAGACCTCGAGGTTTGTTGATTAATTGGCTTCTGTAAATTGTCGCTAATGTGCAGGATGGGACTAGTGTGAAGGGGTGATCGCTGGTCCAGTACAGACTTGGTGGGCTGAAGGGCCTGTTTCCATGCTCTTTCTCCAAACGCAACTAAATTATAAGGTGTGGCGATGGGTAGTCGCCTGGATGGGCATCAGTGTCTTGGTGGGGAGCGGTGTTGATGGCCCGTGTCCGGGCTTGTGCACATACAATACGATAGTAGCATTCAAGAGGCTTTTAAATGGAAATGCGGTGAGTAGAGGGATATGGATCACGTACAAATGCAACTGAGATCAGATGGTGGCCGACTAGGAAAAGGGGAGATGCAGCGAGACCTGGGTGTCATGGTACACCAGTCATTGAAAGTGGGCATGCAGGTGCAGCAGGCAGTGAAGAAAGCGAATGGTATGTTAGCTTTCATAGCAAAAGGATTTGAGTATAGGAGCAGGGAGGTTCTACTGCAGTTGTACAGGGTCTTGGTGAGACCACACCTGGAGTATTGCGTACAGTTTTGGTCTCCAAATCTGAGGAAGGACATTATTGCCATAGAGGGAGTGCAGAGAAGGTTCACCAGACTGATTCCTGGGATGTCAGGACTGTCTTATGAAGAAAGACTGGATAGACTTGGTTTATACTCTCTAGAATTTAGGAGATTGAGAGGGGATCTTATAGAAACGTACAAAATTCTTAAGGGGTTGGACACGCTAGATGCAGGAAGATTGCTCCCGATGTTGGGGAAGTCCAGGACAAGGGGTCACAGCTTAAGGATAAGGGGGAAATCCTTTAAAACCGAGATGAGAAGAACTTTTTTCACACAGAGTGGTGAATCTCTGGAACTCTCTGCCACAGAGGGTAGTCGAGGCCAGTTCATTGGCTATATTTAAGAGGGAGTTAGATGTGGCCCTTGTGGCTAAGGGGATCAGAGGGTATGGAGAGAAGGCAGGTACAGGATACTGAGTTGGATGATCAGCCATGATCATATTGAATGGCGGTGCAGGCTCGAAGGGCAGAATGGCCTACTCCTGCACCTAATTTCTATGTTTCTATGTTTAATTTTGTGTCATGTTCTGCGCACACACTGAGCCAAAGGGCCTGTTCCTGTGTCTACTGTGCCACATGTCTGAAGAAGGGTCTCGACCCATTCCTTCTCTCCAGAGACGCTGCCTGTCCCACTGAGTTACTCCAGCATTTTGTGTCTATCTTCGATTTAAACCAGCATCTGCAGTTCCTTCCCACTCGACTGCTCCATGTTCTATGAATGGGCAACAGCTGATTTACTGAATGGATTATGTCCTCGTGTGACCACAACAGGCAGGTCTCGACCTCTGAGCCTTTTACGACTCTGTCTCGTCAGTGCGTTGAGGAATGCTGCGGCTTTTTCTGGGCACCGAGAAACCCGCTGGGGCTTTGAACATAAATGGTGATTCCAGGACTCCAGGCGGGAATGTTAAGATTAACATGGTACGAGGGTGGGAACTATAGGTCACTGGCCCAGTGTAAGCACCAGACTCTCCCCACCAGCCCCACAAATCATGCACTTTCCTCCCTCCCGCACTCCCTCAGCAGCTGAAGAGTCTGTGGTGAAAAGACTCAAGGTTACGGAGATACGAAGGCATAAATATAACCACACACACCACTGCACACTGAAGTGCCTCATTGAAAGGACTCGGTCTGGTTAGCATTCGCTTCCGATTGCGATAAGCTGCCAGAGATTTGCCCGCCTGCCTTTGGCATCTTGCAGGGAGGGTGAGGTTGGAGGGAACGTGTCTGTTTAGTGGGTGCGTTTTGCCTGGATATTCTTCCAATAGACAATAGGTGCAGGAGTAGGCCACTCGGCCCTTCTTCCCGAATTCCCTTCCTTCGATTTCTGTGCTGACTGAAGAGTTAGGATTCAAATGTTTAAGAATAAAGGGGAAATCCTTTAGGACCGAGATGAGAAAAACATTTTTCACACAGAGAGTGGTGAATCTCTGGAACTCTCTGCCACAGAAGGTAGTTGAGGCCAGTTCATTGGCTATATTTAAGAGGGAGTTAGATGTGGCCATTGTGGCTAAAGGGATCAGGGGGTATGGAGAGAAGGCAGGGATGGGATACTGAGTTGGATGATCAGCCATGATCATATTGAATGGCGGTGCAGGCTCGAAGGGCCGAATGGCCTACTCCTGCACCTATTGTCTATGTTTCTAAACCCATTTTATGGATGAAGCTGCGTGTGTCTTTGTGACCGGATGAACAGTGGAGTCGCAGCTGATGGAGCTGTTGCCTTGCAGCGCCAGAGACCCGGGTTCAATCCCAACCTCGGGTGCTGTCTGTGTGGAGTTTGCACGTTCTCCCTGTGACCGCGTGGGTTTTCTCCGCGTGCTCCGGTTTCCTCCCACCTTCCAACAAAGTGCAGGTTTGTAGGTTAATTGGCCTTGGTGAAATTGTAAATTGCCCCTGTATCTGGCGTGTTGGATGGTATAGCGTAGAACTAGTGTGCGGGCATCACCGGTCGGTGTGGACTCAGTGGGTCGAAGGCCCTGTTTCCACGCTGTATCTCTGAACTAAGCTAAACTATGCCGTACGTTGGGGAGAACAGAGGAGAGATTGCAGCAGAGATTAGTTGTTCAATGCTCCCTTTGGTCATGACATCTCTGCCACTTGCTTCCCGACTTATTTATATCTGTCCTTGCGCCACATTATGTGATAACACTCGAGGCAAACTTTGTCACGCGTGCCCCACGTTGAAGAAGATTTGAGATAGTGTAAATGAGACGGCACAGCTGGTAGAGCTGCTACCTCACAGCACCAGAGATCCAGGTTCAATCCTGGCCACGGGAGCTGTCTGTGTGGAGTTTGCACGTTCTCCCTGTGACCCAGTGGGTTTCCTCTCGGTGCTCTGGTTTCCTCCCACATCCCAAAGACATGCGGGTTTGTAGGTTAATTGGCCTCTGTAAATTACCCCCTAGTCCCTAGTGTGTAGGGGGTGGATGCAGAAGTGGGATAAAGTAGAGTTGGTGTGAATGGATGATCGATGGTCAGCGTGGACTCGGTGGGCCGAAGGGCCTGTTTCTGTGCTGCATCTCTAAACTAAACTCTAAAACTCAATAGGAATTGCTTCCCCCCGTTGATGATTATACTTTATTAGGTACAGTGATATTCTTTGCTTTGCATACAATCCAGTAGACAATAGACAATAGGTGCAGGAGTTGGCAATTCAGCCCTTCGAGCCAGCACCGCCATTCAATGTGATCATGGCTGATCAGCACCTCGTACCTGCCTTCTCCCCATATCCCCTGACTCCGGTATTTTTAAGAGCCCTATCTAGCTCTCTCTTGAAAGCATCCAGAGAACCTGCCTCCACCGCCCTCTGAGGCAGAGAATTCCACAGACTCACCACTCTCTGTGAGAAAAAGTGTTTCCTCGTCTCTGTTCTAAATGGCTTACTCCTTATTCTTAAAATGTGGCCCCTGGTTCTGGACTCCCCCAACATCGGGAACATGTTTCCTGCCTCTAGCGTGTCCTGCACCTAATTTCTATGTTTCTATTACTGAGGTACAATGAAAAGCTGTTTGTTGCTTGCTATCCAGTCAGTGATAAGATCATACATGATTACAATCAAGCTGTCCACAGCGTACAGATCCAGGGAATAACGTTTAGTGCAAGATGAAGTCTACTAAAGTCTAAGTAAAGATAGTCCAACGTTCTCCAATGAGGTAGATGGGAGGTCAGGACCGCTTCCTAGTTGGTGCCCCACCTGAACGCGCATCTATTCCTTGTCTTCCACTTTCATTCCTTCCTCTAGCTTCACAATTCACAACTCTTCAATCCTTTTGTCTCATACCTTCTGTCTTTTCCTCTCTGGCCTTTGTCCAACCACCTACCTACCCCCCCCCCCCCCCCCCCCCCCCCCCAGCATCACCTGTATGTATCCACCTATTATCTGGAGAAACTCAGCGGTCCTTTGCTTCATAGCTCCATAGATGCTGCCACACCCACTGAGTTTCTCCAGCACTTTTGTCTACCTTTGATTTTCCAGCATCTGCAGTTCCTGCTTAAACATTCCACCTATTATCTGCCAGGTTTTGTCCAGCCTTTCTCCTTCCGTTTGGTTCTCCTCTCCCCTCTTTCTGCCCTCCCCTCCTCTGTCCCTGGCCCTCCTCCTCTCGTCAGCTTCCCCCTCCTCTCTTTCTGCCTCTTTCCCCAGACCTACCTGCTCCCCCAAACCCCCCCCCCCCCTACTGTGCCACTAATGAACAGCTGTTTTCCACATTGGCACCAATAGATAACTAGCTCAGCGTGAACCAGTGCAGCGCCTTCTGCCAAGAGCACGCTGAATATTTCATGTTGGACACCGCCATTAGATCCAATAAAACCATCACACGATCCCTACTTATTGTAAAATAAGACATTGCAGGTGTCGCCCAGCTGTTGCTGCTCTTTGTGTCACTCCTGCCTCCCTCCGTCTGTAGATGCTGGGTTTAAATTCCACCCCCATCCCCATACTCCCCGAGCAGGCAGCCGGCTCTGCCCGAGCCGGCTGCCTGCCCCTTTCCCGGGGTCACGTCTGCGCCCGGGTGGCACGAGAGGGGGACTATGCGCTGCAGACTTCAGCACAGTCTGGGTGGGCCGAAGGGCCTGTTCCCAGACTGTCCACGGGCACCCTGGGGGATTTCCGGGACCGCGGGGGGTGGAATGCATCCGGGACAAGGATGGTGATACAGTTGGTTAAGAGTTGTAACATATTTGTTTAGCTAATCGGATGATTTGTATTATGGTAGTGTGTTTGGTATTTGGTTGTTATTGTATATATTATTCTTGCAATAATTGATTACATTTATTTTTGTTTAAAAAAAAGTGTGGTACTGATGGAGTTTGATGCCTCTTCCTCCAAGTGAGATGTTGTTAGATGTGGAAAACCCCCCACAGTGTTATTCTGCTAGATTTAATGGGCAGTTTTCATACTGACCCGAATGTAATTTCTCCAGCAATTTAGCCGTGTGTTGTCTCGTTGTTTTTTGTGAGATCAGTCTAGTGGAGGGGACTATTCACACCATATCTGAAGGAGGATCCAGAGGAGGTTTACGAGAATGATCCCAGGGATGGTTGGGCTAACGTGCGATGAGCGTTTGACGGCACTGGGCCTGCACTCGCTGGAGTTTAGAAGGATGAACGGAAAAACCACATTGAAACTTACCGAATAGTGAAAGGGCCGGATAGAGTGGATGTGGATCTCTGGAGAACATGGATAGGTGACTTTTTTGATCGGGACCCTTCTTTAGACTGATTGTGGGGTGGGGGGGAAAGAAAGCTGGAAAAGAGCACAGTCGTGTTATGTGGCAGTGCAGTTCCATAGAACAGCGCAGTGCGGGGAACAGGCCCTTCGGCCCACCCAGACTGTGCCGAAGTCTGCAGCGCCAGAGACCCGGGTTCGATCCTGACTATGGATGCTGTCTGTATGGAGTTTGTACGTTATCCCCGTGACCTGCGTGGGTTTTCCCCGAGATCTTCGGTTTCCCCCCCACACTCCAAAGACGTACAGGTTTGTAAGTTAATTGGCTTGGTAAATGTAAAAATTGTCCCTAGTGGGTGTAGGATCGTGTTAATGTGCGGGGATCGCTGGTTGGCACGGACCTGGTGGGCTGAAGGGCCAGTTTCTGCGCTGTATCTCTAAACTAAACCATGGTGTCGATCTGAACGAAACCTTCCTCCTGCCTGTACCAGCTCCTCATCACTCCGTTTGCTGCCTGTTTAACGTCTCGCTAAATGCCACATAGACGTTTCTGTAGCCCCTCTCACTGCCCCAGGCAACGTGTTCCAGGCACACTCGCCTCTCCCTGTGTAAGGGAGAAACATGCCTCGCACATCCCCTTTAAACTTTCCCCCTCTCTTTTTAAACCTACTTGAGGCAGCACAGTGGTGCAGCTGTGCGAGTCGCTGCCTCACAGACCTGGATTCGATCCCGACTTCCATTGCTGTCGGTGTCGAGTTTTCACATTCTCCCTGTGACTGTGTGGGTTTCCTCTGGATACTCGGGTTTCCCACCACAGTCCAAAGACGTGCGGGTTTGTAGGTTATGCGGCCTCTGTACACATGCAGCGAGTGCTTGCGACGCTCCAATACTAGTACTGGTGTGAATGGGTGATCGATAGTTGACGTAGACTTGGTGGGCTGAAGTGCCTGTTTCCCTGCTGCTTCTTTAAACTTAGGGGCGGCACAGTGGTGTGGCGAGCGGGTAGAGCCGCTGCCTCACATTGCCGACACCCGGATTCGATCCTGACTACGGCTGCTGTCTATACGGAGTTTGTACGTTCTCCCTGTGACCGCTAGGCTTTCCTCCGGGTGCTCTGGTTTCCTCTAAAGACGCAAAGATTGTAAATTGTCCGTACTGTTTAGGATAGTGCTAGTATACGGGGTAAGCGCTGGTCGGCGCGGGCCGAAGAGCCTGTTTCCACGCTGTATGTCTAAATTAAATTAAACTGTGCCAGGCAGTATTTTACATTTCCACCCTGGGAAGAAGACACTGTCACTCAGTCTGAAGAAGGGTTTCGGCCCGAAACGTCGCCTATTTCCTTCGCTCCATAGATGCTGCTGCACCCGCTGAGTTTCCCCAGCAATTTTGTGTACCACTGTCTACCATAGCTGTGCCCAGCTTGGGTATACCTGGCAGTGCCAGCCTCTCTGCTGTTTATGGGCACTGCGATGGTAGACGGCTCATTGCGAGGCTTTGCCACCTGCTTGGAGGGGATCGGTGAGGTCTCTACCGCCGGCAGTCCCGGTGTAAGCCGAGCCCAGTGCGGCCAGTCTAGGCTGGGATCCTGGCGCTGGTTAGTGCCTCCCTGCGAGGTGCCGGCCGCATCAGTATCTCGGCTGCCGGCCCAGCGCTTCTATTTGTGGCTCCTTGCTGCTGGCTCCACACGTGTCAGCGCCGTGATTGATGCCGCCTTGCCCCGCCGACCGCTAATAGGAGCCTGACTCATCGGACTAATTCCGGCCCAGAGTCACGTCGAGCTCTGCCCTGGTTGACCAGATACGGTCACCTGCTCCTACTCTGTGATGTGCCTTGCCTCGCCCTCCAGGCTCCTCTCCCTCACCCTACCCTGGTCACCCATGCCCCATATCTCCATCTCGCTCATAAAGTCATGTGATGGGACTAGAATTAGGCCATTCGGCCCATCAAGTCTACTCCGCCAGAATGGCGGAGTAGACTTGATGGGCCGAATGGCTGAACTATCCCTCCCTCCTCGCCCCGTTCTCCTGCCTTCTCCCCATAACCTCTGACACCCGTACTGATCTCACCCGGTGGCCCATCCCCTCCCGACCCACCCCTCTTCCCTCTCACTGTGGTCCAGGCTATCCCCTTTCATCTCCCCTGGTCCTGCCTTGGCCACCCATGGTCCTCCCCTCCATCTCCCCTGGTGGCCCCCTACCTTGGTCACCTGTGCCCCATCACTCCTGGTGGCCCGACGTCTCCTGAGGCTACGTGGACTCTTCTTCATCACCGTGGCTCATTCTGCTCCTCCACAATATTCCATCTTGCCTTCCAATGTTTCCAACTGGGAATAGTGTGCACCATTGGAAGATTGGCTGTATCTCCCCCCCAAAAAATCACCCATCTCCACCTGCCCTCAGCCCATCTGATGCTGAAACATTGGTCAGCGTCACTATTCCAAACCATTCCAGGCCAGCCTGGCAAGAAGAGCTCAATATTACCCCAGCTTTAGATAGACGCAGAGTCCCGGAGTAACTCAGCGGGTCAGGCAGCATCTCTGGAGAACATGGATAGGTGATGTTTGGGGTTTTTCAGTCTGAAGTTCTGGAGTTACTCCAACATTTTGTGTCAATCCTTGGTATAAACCAGCATCTTTATGCTGCAGTTCCTTTTTACTACACCTTCACTATCATCCCCTGAGGTAATTCCTCTCAGCCAATTTTGAATCCTGTTGGCTATTGTAGCCTGAACCCTGTGTGTGTTTGTTGCACTGTTCCAGCATTGTTGCCCGCATGGTGCCCTGCCCCAGATGCAGTGAACTAGTTGCCCTGCTCCTCCCACCGGCACTGTTGATCGGCGAGCTGATGCCGTGATTTTTCCATCCCTCCTTGGTACTCCGTCTCAATCTCCGTCCCATCCCCCGCCCCACAACCGTCAATGGTGGTATCTGCTCTCCCCCATAGCCGGCCCCTTCACCATTCCCAAACGCCTCCACTAATATCTCCCGTAACTGAAGGCCTCCATCCCTTTGAGATGCTTTTTAAACACACTCATCCCTCATTGACCTGAGGTTTTGGGGTATCTACCAGTGCACAGGCCCGCGTCAGAATTTAATGATGGCTTTAGTGAAGCATCTCTGGACATTTTATAACATTTTATGTTCTGTATTAACATTGGTTTGTTGTTGGCGTAGAGGATTATGTAAATAGTCATACACGGAAAATGTCGAATTTTTCCATTTACGTTGCCCAGTATTATTGTTTATCCTGCGCATTTCACATGATTTTGAAGATAATTTCTTTTGGTTTTATTTCCATTCATCTTCCTTCTAAAATGTCCATAGTCAGACTTCAATCTTAGGGAATGTTGATACTGGACAACTTTAGTTTTTAACTTACTTTAGAGATTCAGCGTGGAATCAGGCCCTTTGGCCCACCGACTCCGCGCCGACCAGCGATCACCCCGTACACTAGCTCCATCCTACACACTAGTGACAATGTACAGAAGCCAATTAACCAACAAACCTGCACGTCTGTGGAGTGTGGGAGGAAACCGGAGCACCCAGAAAAACCCACGCCGTCACAGGGAGAATGGCGGTGCTGGCTCGAAGGGCCGAATGGCCTCCTCCTGCACCTATTTTCTATGTTTCTATCTATGTTTCTAATGTACAAACTCCGTACAGACAGCACCTGCGGTCAGGATTGAACCCGGGTCTTTGGCGCTGTGAGGCGGCAACTTTACCGCTGTGCCACTACATTTCCCTTTGACCACTTTCTGGTTTCAAGATCTTAAATCATTGAAATTAATTAAGTTTCAGGTTTATCCTTGTATTGTGTACTGAAGTGCAGTGTAAAGCTTTGTTCTGCATGCTGGTCCAGTCAATTCATGTTGCACTATATGTAAATGCCATCAAGCCCAATTCAAGTACAATAGGCAGAGCAAAGGGGGAGAATATAGAGGCAGAAACAAGGAAGTGGAGATGCTGGTTTACAAGCATCTGTCGGGACGACAGGTGGCACAATGGGCTAAGTGTTCGGCTGGCGACCAGAAGGTGGCCGGTTCGAATCCCGCTTGGAGTGCATACTGTCGTTGTGTCCTTGGGCAAGACACTTCACCCACCTTTGCCTGTGTGTGAATGTGTGTGAGTGATTGGTGGTGGTCGGAGGGGCCGTAGGTGCAGATTGGCAGCCACGCTTCCGTCAGTCTGCCCCAGGGCAGCTGTGGCTACAGAAGTAGCTTACCACCACCGAGTGTGACTGAGGAGTGAATGAATAATGCGATGTAAAGCACCTTGAGTATTAGAAAGGCGCTATATAAATCCCATCCATTATTATTATTATTACAAAGAAACGACACAATATTCAGAACATGATCAGAGCAGGACTCGGAGACGGAGTAGAACAAGGATCCCGACTCGAAACGTCACCCATTCATGTTCTCCCCAGATGCTGCCTGTCCCGCTGAGTTACTCCAGCACTTTGTCTTTTTTTTTAAATTGCAGAATAGAATTCTCAGCGTTGTAGTGCAGCAGTTCCAGAGACAAAGTCCACAGTGGGGTAGTTTAAAATTGGATGCACCCCAACTCATGGAAGGACCGTTCAGAAGCCTGATATCAGGGGAGACGAGGCTGTTCACTAATCTGTTGACTATTCTTGTGGGAACCTGGTTACACTGTTGGTTCTCAGTGGACATTGGCTCACTGATTCAGATCCTACTCGTGCAGTTTGCTGGCTTACTGAACTCTGTCTGCATGTTTTCCTTTGGTGCAAAATCCTTCTGTCTTTCTACTGCCTTTGCTGACACGGATGTGGCCATTAATCAGTTTCACCCTAACATCACTGGGAGGCGTAAACAGCAGCATTTAATTTTCCATCTGGTGCTGGGACAAATGTTCATCTTTCATCAATTCCAGTGCACAGCGGCGCAGAGCCCCTGCCTCGCAGCACCCGTCATCAGGGTTCGATCCTGGCCTCGGCTGCTGCCTGTGTGGAGTTTGCATGTTCTCCCTGTGACCATGTGGGTTTCCTCTGGGGTCTGTGGTTTCCTCACATATCGCAAAGATCATGGGTTCATTGCCTGCTTGGAAATTGCCCTGAATAGAGTGGTGGGGGGGGGGGGGGGAGTTGATGGAAATGTGGGGAGAATTTAAAAAAAAAAAAAAGGGAATAAATGTGACCATAGTAATATGTGGCCGTTAATGGTCAGTGTGGACTCAGTGGGCCGAAGGGCCTCTTTCCATACTGTATATATTTGACTATGATTCCACATTGAAATAAAGCCATTCGCTCTCCCTGATGTTTGGAAGCAAATACCTTATTGTATAGTTTAAGTTAGTGATACAGTGTGGAAACAGGCCCTTCAGCCCATCGAGCCCACTCTGACCATCGATCACCCGTACACGAGTTCCACGTTATCCCTTCTCTGCACCCTGCCCACTGGGGGGCTATTCACAGAGGGCCAATCAGCCTACAAACCTGCACGTCTTTGAAACGTAGGATGAAACCAGAGCACCTGGTGAAAACCCACGCAGTCACAGGAGAACGAACAAACTCTGTGCAGACAGCACCCGAGGCGAGGATTGAACCTGGGCCGCTGGCATTGTAAGGCAACAGCTCCACCCACTGTGCTGCCCTGATTTGGCATCGGGTTACTGTCTGAGGAAGGGTCCCGACCCAAAACATCGTCTGCCCAATCCCTGCGCAGATGCTGCCTGAGTTCCCCCAGCACTTTGTGCTTTGCTCAAGATTCCAGCACCTGCAGTCTCTTGTCTCCTGGTTACTGCCTTTGTTTATCCACCAATATTCAGTTTTATTTTTACTTCCCTCCATACAGCCCTGTGATGCTCAGCGCTGTACAGTTAAGGGGGGGTCGGAAGGAGATAGACGAGGAATGCAACGTTATCTGATGAAAATGTTTATTTTATATTAATAGCTGGCCTCTCTGCTTCAGCCTGTCGTCACCCTGGCTGAGTGGGAGATGTGCAGGAGTGTGAAGGCCCAGTGTGTTTGCTCTGGCGAATCCCAGCACATCCCTGAGAGAGGGAAAGCCCTCATGATCCATGGCCGTTCGCACGTCTTTAGTTTAGTTTCGAGATACAGGCCCTTCGGCCCACCATGTCCGCGCCGACCCGCACGTTAACACTACCCTACGCGCAATCTTTACATTTGCACCAAGCCAATTAAACCTACAAACCTGTACATCTTTGGAGTGTGGGAGGAAACTGGAGATCTTGGGGAAAACCCAACGCAGGCCACGGGAAGAAGGTACAAACTGCGTACCGACAAGTACCCGTAGTCAGGTTTGAACCTGGGTCTCTGGCGCTGTAAGGCAGCATCTCTACCCCGTTGTGCCACTGTGCCACCCTTGAGCTTCCTTCCTCACACGGGCTCTTTGGCCCACAGCCAGACTCCAACCCTTCAACATGGAGGGTGGCACTTGGGGAATGTTGCCATTACAAGATCAACGATGTACAAATGTGCTTCTCTCTCCTTCTCCTGTCTCTTCTTTCCTTCCATGGAGGGGGCCACTGAGGGCACTCCAGTTACCACAGGCGACCTCATCCACCCCCTTTCGCCACAGTGGCGCAGCGGTAGAGTTGCCTCCTCGCGGCGCTGGAGACGCGGATTCAATCCTGACTGCGGGTGCTGACTGTGCGGAGTTTGCAAGTTCTTCTGTAACGCGCGAGGGTTTTCCGGTTTAAATGCAAAGTGCTGGAGTAACTCAACAGGTCCGGCAGCATCCCTGGAGAACATTGGGAGGCAATGTTTCAATAGACAATAGGTGCAGGAGTAGGCCATTCGGCACTTCGAGCCAGCACCGCCATTCAATGTGATCATGGCTGATCGTGACCATGTTTCGGCTTCTACTGACTGGTTTCTTCTTCAGACAGTCAATAGTAGGGGCCCGACTGGAAACATCACCTGTCTGTGTTCTCTAGAGATGTTGCCTGACCTGCTGAGTTACTCCAGCACTTTATTTTTCTTTGAGGTGTCAGGTGGTGAGCCGGTCACTGCATGGTACCCAGCTTGGACCTGCCTTTGCTGTCATCTATTCTACAGTGTGAATGGACTGGATTGCATGCAAACATAAAACTATTCACTGGACCTTGGCATGGGTCACAATAATATAGGAATCCCCATCGCACAGAGTGAAACGATACAAGAATAGGTGGCACAGCAGTGGAGTTGCTGCCTCACAGCGCCAGGGACCCTGGTTCAATCCCGACTACGGGTGCTGTCTGTGTGGAGTTTGAACGCTCTTCCCGTGACCCGCGTGGGTTTTCACCGAGATCTTTGGTTTCCTCCCACACTCCAAAGTTGTACAGGTTTGTAGGTTTGAAGAAGGGTATTGGTCCGAAACGTTGCCTATTTCCTTCGCTCCATAGATGCTGCCTCACCCGCTGAGTTTCTCCAGCACTTTTGTCTACTTCAGGTTTGTAGGTTCATTGGCCAGGTGTAAATGTAAAATTGTCCCCAGTGTGTGGTGCTCGTTGGTCGGCGTGGACTCGGTGGGCCGAAGGGCCTGTTTTTGTGCTGTATCTCTAAACTAAACAAGTAATCACACGTAGCGAGGGGCAGTAAATGAACACGATGCATGAGCAGATTAAGTTCAGAATGCATCGAAACAGCCGACTGGGTCCAGAGGCAAATGTCGCCAGGTTTTGGCATGTTGTCGCTGTTGCAGCCGTCATCTACGCCCGGATCGTCCCGTGCGCCGTCGTCCCTCTGCTCGCCCGGCCACCTTCAGCCTTCGTGCCCCAGGGGCATCTCCCGCAGCCGACCTTGAGCGAGCGGAAGTAAAACTTGGCCCGGGTTTAGAGGTTTCTTGTGATTTTAAAAATATTTTTTTTACAATAGGTGCAGGAGTAGGCCATTCGGCCCTTTGAGCACATGATCATGATTCAATGTGATCATGGCTGATCATCCCCAATCAGTACCCCGTTCCTGCCTTCTCCCCATATCCCCTGACTCCGCTATTTTTAAGAGCCCTATCTAGCTCTCTCTTGAAAGCATCCAGAGAACTGGCGTCCACCGCCCTCTGAGGCAGAGAATTCCACAGACTCACAACTCTCTGGGTGAAAAAGTGTTTCCTTGTCTCCGTTCTAACTTGATACTTGATATACGATTACAATCAAGCCTTCCCCTTGATCTCCAAGATGGGAACGCAGGACGTAGTATCTCCCTGTGCAACATCCCTTTTTCAGTTCAGTTTATTGTTTATTGTCACGTGGACTGAGATGCTGTGAAGAGCGTTTGTTGCGTGCTGTCCAGTCAGCGTAAAGACAATACATGATTACAATCGAACCATTCATAGTGCACAGATACATGGTAAGGGAATAACATTTAGAGCAAGATGAAGCCAATCAAGGATAGGCTGAGCGTCACCAATGAGGTAGATAGTAGTTCAGGACCGCTCTCTGGTTGTGGTAGGATGATTCAGTTGCCTGATAACAGCTGGGAAGAAACTGTCCCTGAATCTGGAGGTGTGCGTTTCACACTTCTGTACCGCTTGCCTGATGGGATAGGGGCGAAGAGGGAATGGCCATGGTGGGACGTCCTTGATTATGCTGCTGGCCTTTTTCAGCCTCCGGCCCTAAACCCACCTCACTGGCCAAAGGCGAAGATCTGTGATGCACTTCCTTCCCTCGCCCCAGCCACCCAACAGGAGCTGTGTTGGCCCCTGATGTCCTCTTTGCCTCCACGCCCCTCTGCAGTGCAGACTCAGGTGATGTCCTTGTGCCATGGATGCAGCAGGAGGCGCTGTTTGTGACATCCGTTCATAAGTGATAGGAGCAGATTTAGGCCATTCGGCCCATCAAATCTACTCCGCCATTCAATCATGGCTAATCTATCTCTCATGCCTAAAGGGGCTGTCCCACTGCGGTGGCCTAATTGGCGAGTTTAGAAGAGTTTGCCCTCGACTCGTACTCGCAGCATGGTCGACACGAGGTCCTAGGAGGTCTTTGTAACTCTCCTGCATGCTCTAGAGTAGTCCCCGCATACTCGAGGCCTCAGCTAGATTGCGGCGTATTTTTCAACATGCTGAAAAATGCCCGCGAGTAAAAAAAGGTCGCCATGGAAAAAATTGATTTATTTTTTTTACTCGTAGGTTTAGTTGAAGTGGGTCGTAGTAGGTCGGCATGTTAGTCGTAGATAATCGAGGGTAGTCGAAGGTAGTCGTAGATAGTCTTCAACATAGTCGAAGGAGGTCTTCAACATGACACTTTTTCAAACTCTCCTAAACTCTCCTAAACTCGCCAATTAGGTTGCCGCAGTGGGACAGCCCCTAAACCCCATTATCCTGCCTTCTCCCCATAACCCCTGACACCCGTACTAATCAAGAATCTATCAATCTCTGCCCTAAAAATGTCCATTGGCTTAGTCTCCACAGCCTTCTGTGGCAATGAATTCCACAGATTCACCGCCACTTTATTTTGTGTTATTATATTATCAAGGGAATACTGTTTACAGTACGCGCTGCCTGACCTGCTGAATTACTCCAGCACTTTTAAAAACTAGACCAAAATTAAAAACCAGACTCCTATATATATCGGCGAGACCTCGAGTCATTCTCAGTCTACCCCACGACAGAAGGGGGAGGAGTTGTACAGTTTGATAGCCACAGGGAAGAAGGATCTCATGTGGCGTTCTGTGCTGCATCTTGGTGGAACCAGTTCTGCAGGTCAGGCAGCATCTGTGGGGAGGGGAGGGGGAGTCGGAGAGATGCGCACAGGAGTCTATGCGTTCAGCTGGCAACCTTGGGTCATATCTATGCCTTCTTAGGCTGTGAGATCTCTCTGTCCTGCCTGACAGAGCGTCCTGCGATCACAGGGTCCCCAGTCACGTTGCCCCAGCAACACGCTGCACTCCGACCCAGCATCACGGTGGCGCAGCGGTAGAGATGCTGCCTCCCAGCACCAGAGACCCCGGTTCCATCCTCACTACGGGTGCTGTCTGTATGGAGTTTATATCTTCTCCCTGTGACCACGTGGGTTTTCACCGGGTGCTCCGGTTTCCTCCCACACTCCAAAGCCGTGTTGGTCTGTAGGCTAATTGGCATCTGTAAATTGTCCCTAATGTGTAGGATGGTGCTAGTGTTCAGGCTGATCGCTGGTTGGTGCGGACAGGGTTGGCCAAAGGGCCTGTTTCCGCGCTGTATCTCTAAAGTCCTCCCTCGTGCATTTTTGCCCGACCCCTGAAATGTTGCGGGTGCTCTTTGCTTCAACACCTCTCGCCCCAGGGTTCTCGATTCTAATTCCTCTCTCCGCTGTAGACATTTCTCCTGAACGCTTTTCCCTTTGGTTTAGAAGTCTCCCCACAGGAGAGATTCTTCCGCTTGCTCCTCCAGAGGGTGGGCTCTTAAGAGTCCATGTGCATCTCTGTCCTTCCTACTCGGGGGTCCACGTGAAGCCTGGTGAATCACTTGGGTCACAGAGTCCTCCTGCTACCACTTTGCTGTTGAAATAAAATTTGTCCCAACTGTGTAGGATGGTTGGTTGGCGTGGACTCGGTGGGCCGAAGGGCCTGTTTCCACACTAATAATAATAATAATAATAATAATAATAATAATAATAATAATAATAATAATAATAATAATATATTTTATTGTCATTGCACATAGGTGCAACGAGATTTGGTATGCAGCTTCCATCCACTGTCATAACTTAAACAACTAATAAAATTTAGATACCCAGAGAAACATGCTTTTCAAAAAAGAACAGTAAAACAGTCTAAAGTGCATCTCTAAAAAGACTCTGTGTATCTACCCTATCTATTCCAAATATACTCTGAATGGGATTGCTAATCGGTATGCCCGCTGAGTGACAAAACTGAACGAATTTGCCTGCCCAGGGAAGTCTTTCCTTGACGGATGGATTTACGAGCGTGGACCAGTCCGGGGCTACAGGTTTATTTTTGCCTTCAGCTGTCGGCCGGCACAGGCAGAAGATTTTTTAATAGACGTGGAGCTGAAGGTCAGGGAACAGTGAGAGATAGCTGGGGCTATAGATACAGTCGTGTGTGTGTGTGAAGGCTGTCAGCTTTAAAGGAGACAACCACATCCCACCCACGTCCTTTGTAGCGGAGTCCAGCTGTATTTTTACCTTGGGTGTTATTTCCATTGAACAGTCTGTGTTTCGCAGAAGCTGCATTCCGTCATATCTGAGAGTTGATTGTAAGGAATGTTTACGATTTAAACTCCTCTGCCCTCCTCTCACTCTGACATCCCCTGGCAAAGGAGTGGAACATGTACCCAGTGACTGATAGCATCCACTCTTGGCTTGTGCTGCTTTCTGTAAATTTTTTCTCGTGTGGTTCAGAGATACAGCATGGGAAACAGGCCCTTCGGTTCACCGAGCCCACTGCGACCAGCGATCCCCGCACACTAACACTATCCGACACCCGCTAGGGACAATTTACAATGATACCAAGCAATTAACCTGCAAACCTGTAGGTCCAGAGAAGGTACAAACTCCGTACAGACAGCCCCCTTAGTCAGGATCGAACCCGGGTCTCTGGCGCTGTAAGGCAGCAACTCTACCGCTGGGCCACCGTGCCGCCCACGGTTAAGAGTTGGGTGGTTTGGGAGGGTGGTTTGGGAGGGTGGTTTGGGGGTGGGGGGGATTGGCTGCTTCCTACTGCTCTGGGAAGTGTGTCTGCCCAACGTGACTAACAGACCCGGGTGCTACCCTGACCACAGCTGCTATATCTATAGAGTGTGCACATTCTCCCTGTGACCGTGTGGGTTTCCTCTGAGTGCTCCGGTTTCCTCCCACATCCCAGAGACGTGCAGATTTGTAGGTTAACTGGCCACTGTAAAATGCCCCTCGTGTGCAGGGAGTGGATGAGAAAATGGGATAAGATAGAACGTGTAAATGGGTGATCGCTGGTCGGTGTAAATTCTGTGGGCCGAAGGGCCTGTTTCCACCCAGTATCTCTCAAACTAAACGGCTTGTTGCAGTCATCAGTCAGTGTTCCATGCTCGATCACTAAACTAAACTTGCAGCTTTGATTCTTGATTAGTATGGGTGTCTAATGTTACAAGGAGAAGGCAGGAGAATGGGGTTGAGAGGGAAAGATGGATCAGCCATGATTGAATGGCGGAGCAGACTCGAAGGGCTGAATGGCCTAATTATGCTCCTATAATTTCTTATGAACGTAATATGCCTCTGTGAAAACCTCTTGTGTAGTGCAGATGCAAAAGTGAGATAGAATTGGTGTAAATGGGTGATCAATAATCGACTCGATGGGCTGAAGGGCCAGCTTCCATGCAGTATCCTTCAATTCAGTTCAATCATCTAACGTGGGGACAGGTGCCAGTGATGCCATAGTACTTAGAGTCTGGAAACGTTCAGGGTTCAGGCTGCGACAGTTTTGAGGACCTGTCCCACTGTACGAGTTCATTCAAGAGCTCTCCCGAGTTTTAAAATAATCGAACTCGTGGTAAGGACGTAGAATGTACATAGCGGGTACATCGGAGCTCGGGCACGTCTCTTAGCGGCTCGTAACGCTAACAGCAGGTACTCGGGAAACGCGGTAAGCTCAGGAAGACTCGTGAAGATTTTTCAACATGTTGTAAAATGTCCATGGGAGCCCCGAATACCTACGAGCGGCTATTACCGTAATTCTCCGAGTTTGAATCAGGGGAAACTCGGGAGAACTCTTGAGTTAGCTCGTACAGTGGGACAGCCCCATTACACCGTGAATCCTCCTCAGCGCAGAACAGCAGGGAAAAGGGGACACTTGAAGCTTCTGCTGCTTTGGGATGGAGTTGCACGTCGTGCCGACCCCTCAGCACAGTTTGTAACCTTTTGCAGTGATCTGGTTTCAGCACGCAGGGCAAGCTGGGCAGAGGCGTTTGGAAAAGCCCAGGCAAGGCAGTAAATATGCCACTCGACTGTAACTGATAACACTCTCACTCCAAGTTATCACTTTACCTCTGAGCTGCTCTGAATAAGGACCAGTTATAAACTGCCCTGCAGAACCCAAGCCTGGGGCCATTAGTGACGTTTCTCTGCCCCACCCTCACTGAGGGTCTCAGCTGACTGGTTAGGACCCTCTTACTCCCCTCTTAAGCCCGTATGTTCATGTCATGGGAACACCATCAAGGGCTACCATCTTCCTCATTGGAGACCCTCGGACTATCTATGAGCAAGAATTTCATTGTCCTATCTGGGACACATGACAATAAACTCTCTTGACTTGACTTGAATCGGACTTTACTAGAATTTATCTTGCGGTAAACAATATTCCCTTCATCCCGTATCTGTGGACGACTCGATTATAATCATGTACACTCTTTCTGCTGACTGGATAGCACGCAACAAAAAGCTTCACAATGATACACTGAGTTACACCAGCACTTTGTGTCCATCCTCAGTATAAACCCAGCATCTGCAGCTCCTTCCTACGCAGTCACTTGTCGTGGGTTTGCGCTGAAAAGCACTGAGGTTGTGTTAGATATTGAATCTTGGTCGGAGCATGGGGACTACCACGAGTGTTGTTCCCCAGTTGGAATGTTGTATAAAGACATTGGATAAGGTACAATGACTTGCTAGAACCTCAGCCGTTACTGAGCAGCTATTGGACCCATCTGGGAAACCTTTCTCCAAAGAGGCGAATACCTGGGGGTGAAAGATTGTGGTGGCATCTGCCTGGGAAGGGACGGAGATATTGCCTCCTGTAAGTGGATCCGAGTGAGTGGCTCAGAAGACGATAAATCCAAGAGGAAGTTCAGGAGCTCCTCTTGTCCTCGAGAGAGCGCGGTTAGAATGTGGACCTCACCACCACAAGTGGTGGAGGGATACTGAATGGATGTGTCTCAAGGGAACACAAAGTGCTGGAATAACTCAGCGGGCCAGGCAGCATCTCCGGAGAACATGGAGAGGTGATGTTTTGGGTCGTGACCCATCTTCAGACTGAGTTTTCAAAGGGAGGTTAGATACGTACAAGTGTGAGGGAGTGATAGGATTTGCCGATGAGTTGAGATGAGGAAGGGTAGGAAGAGGGTTCAGGAGGTCAGAGAACAGGGTGAACGGTCCATTGATATGAAGCAATGGGTCGTAGACTGGTGACTGGGTCCTAGTGGAATCAAGGGATATGGGGAGAAGGCACGCACGGGTTATTGATTGGGGACGATCAGCCATGATCGAAATGAATGGCAGTCACAGCTCGATGGGCCGAATGGCCTCCTATGTTCTACGTTTCTAAGGCTGGTGACTGGGACAAAGACGGCTGCCACTGTCGTGGGGGTCAGGGGAGGTGAGGATGAGCTGAGATCGATAACCCCACCATAGGAAGGTAAAGAATACTGGCCCACACAAGGAACTGCAGGTGCTGAATTCCTGAGCAAAACACAAATTGCTGGAGTAACTCTGTGGGTCAGGCAGCAACTCCGGAGATCATGGATAAGCAACATGTTTGGTCGGGGCCCTTCTTCAGACTTATTGTAGGGGGGGGGGGGGGAGAAGAAAAGAGGTGGCAAGTGATAGGTGGATAAAGGTGGATAAAGATGAGGGGAGGTTGAAGGGGGCGAGGGAAAAGGTGAAAGGGGGCCGGGAGAGTGGGAATATCAGGCCGCAGGTCTTGACCTCTTTCGTCCAGTTGTCCATAACAGCACAAAAGGAACGTTCTTTGGAATAAAGGATTCAATTGTAAATGAGCACTGTAGTTTAGTGATTTATAAGCGCATAAGTTATAGGAGCAGCATTTGGCCATTCGGCCCATCAAGTCTACTCTGCCATTCAATCATGGTTGATCTATCTTTCTCTCCCTCTCTTTCAACCCCATTCTCCTGCATTCGCCCCATAAAACCTGACTCCATTACAAATCAAGAATCTCTACTGTAAAAATATCCATTGACTTGGCCTCCACTGCCGGACGGGGCAATGAATTCCACAGATTCACCACCCACTAAAGAAACTCCTCCTCATCTATAGGTACATCCTTTAATTCTGAGGCGATGGCCTCTGGTCCTAGACTCTCCCATTAGTGGAAGCATCCTCTCCACATCAATGGAGAGTCCAATGTGCTGGATTGAAATGAGTGAATAGGAAGGATTTGGATCACGTGCAGGCGGATAGGGACAGTGCGGAGTCTTTTACCCAGAGTAGCAGAATCGAGAACCGGAGAATCGAGGTCTCAGGTGAGGGGGGAAATTAATAGGAGCCTGAAGGGCAACCTTTTTTTACATAAAGGGGCGGGGGGGGGGGGGGGGGGGGGGGGGGGGGTGGAACAAAGTGCCAGAGGAGGTAGTTGAGGATGGTACTATCACAACGTTTATGAAACGTTAGGACAGGGACATGGACTGGTTTAGTGGGATATGGGCCAAACGCAGGCAGGTGGGACTAGTGTAGGTGGGGCATGTTGGTTGGTGTGGCCGAGTTGGGCCAAAGGGCCTGTTTTCGTGCTGTGTGACTCTATGAGTTTAGTCTATCTTGACATTGTGGGCCGAAGGGCCTGTCCCTGTTCTGTTCTATATTCTCTGATTCAGTCGTTATATCTCCAGTACCAGTCTTTGCCACTAGGGGCAAAGATAGACACAAAACGTTGGAGTAACACAGCGGGACAGGCAGCATCTCTGGAGGGAAGGAATGGGTGACTTTTTGGGTTGAGACCCTTCTTCCACGAGAGGGCTTGTTGCATGCACCCCTGCACTGGTGCTGCCCATGCATGGCCCATGGGTTGCATGCAATCCGCCCTGGTGGTTCCGCAAGGTCCTAGTGCCCCAACGTTCATTATTAATTGATCAGGAGATAGGGCTTGTAATTGGGTGCTGCAGTCAGGAACTAGAACCTGGTGCTAGGACCTTGTGGAGCCACAATTTTACAGCAACCTGAGCAAAAAACTGCAGGTGCCTTTAATATACGAAACAAGAACCAAGCCTGCTGAAAGAGGTTAGCTGATGGGCCGAGGAATGGTCAATGTGGCTCAGCAATGGAGCTGCTGCCTCACATCGCCAGAGACCCAGGTTCGATCCGGACCTCTGGTGCTGTCTGTATGGAGTTTGCACGTTCTCCCTGTGACTGTGTGGGTTTTCTCCGGGTGCCCGGGTTTCCTCCCACATTCCAAAGACGTGCGGGTTTGCAGGTTAATTGGCTTCTATAAATTGTTCCTCGTGTGTGGGATAGAACTAGTGTAGGGATGATCACTGGTCAGCATGGACTTGGTGGGTCGAAGGGCCTGTTTCTACGCTGTCTCTCTAAACTACAGTGCTCAAGCCTACCAGATTGATCCATTTAGATAAAAGAAACCTTTCAACCTGACGAATATGGTGAAGGTTTGAGTGTAATGGAAGTAGTGTGTGAGTCGTGGAGTGTTAGCGCTCTTTGTCCCAACTTGCCCACACCACATATCCCAGCTACTCTAGTTCCACTTGCCTGCATTTGGCCCATATCCCTCCAAACTTGTCCTACACATATACCTGTCTAATTATTTATTATACATTGCTATAGTCCCAGCCTCAACTACCTCCTCTGGCAGCTCGTCCGGTACACCCATCACCCTTTGCGTGAAAAAGTTACCCCTCAGGTTCCTACTAAATCTTTCCCCCCCCTCACCTTAAACCTATGTCCTCTGGTTCTCGATTCCCCTTCACTGGGTAAGAGACTCTGTGCATCTCCATGATTTTCCCATGGGTTTTGATTCATTGAGGTTGTTCGAAAGGAGCGTGAGAGATCGTGAGGAGTGATGCAGAGCAGTGGTGGTGAAGGAGTCGTACAGTGCGGAAACGGGCCCTTCGGCCCAACTTGCCCATGCTGACCAAGATGCCCCGTCTACACCAGTCCCACCTGCCTGCGTTTGGCCCACATCCCTCTTTGGTCCCAATTGCTTACTTGCAAGGTACAAGGGAGGGAGGGGAGAATGCACTCAATGCCTGGAACCCTGAAGGGAGGCCACGGTGGTGCAGCGGTAGAGTTTCTGCCTTACAGCGAATGCAACGCCAGAGACCCGGGTTTGATCCTGACTTCGGGTGCTGTCTGTACAGGGTTCTCCACGTGACATGCATGGGTTTTCTCAGAGTTCGTTGGTTTCCTCCCACACTCCAAAGACGTACAGGTTTGTTGGTGTTAGTGTAAATTGTCCCTAGGGTAGGGTAGTGTTAATGTGTGGGGATCGCTGGTCGGTGTGCACTCGTTGGGCCGAGGGGCTTGTTTCTGTGCTGTATCTCTAAACTAAACTAAACTAATCTGTGACATGGGCTGGTTGATGTTTTCGTGGCTTTGTGCTCCCCGGCCCTTGCAGGGTTGGGTGTGGAACGCAGAATTTCTTGGGGTTGGCACAATTTGCAAGATTTTATTTAGACGCGATCAAAGGTCAAGGTATCAGCTGACACCGAGGTATCGTTTGCTTCTCAGGAGCAGCGATTAATATTTAACAATCATCTGACCGAGCGAGAATGTGCAATGTGATAGGAAGAAGCAGCCTTGGCGATCTCAAGTGGCAGCACGTCAGGGCTGGTTCAAACTCATTCGCCATCTGCCACCACCACCGGAATGTGGAGCGCGGGAGAGTTGGTCTCTCCCTGGCACGGTTTGCCCTCCGCCCATCTGACCCGCTGCAAGACCCCAAACATGGATGCCCACCTCACTGGAGATGTGTGGACCTCCTCTGGTCAGATCGCCCGGGAACGGGTGCCCAGCTTTGGTCTCTCCCCAGGTGACGTGACCTTCCGTGAGTCACAGAGAGTCACACAGTCACACGGAGACACAGTCACAGAGACACAGATACACACAGTCACAGAGACACACAGTCACAGAGACACAGAGACAGTCACAGAGACACACAGATACAGAGTCACAGAGATAGTCACAGACACAGAGTCACAGACACAAAGAGACACAGACTGTGGAAACAGGCCCTTCGGCCCAACTTGCCCACACCAACTACATGTCCCATCAACACCAGAGTTGGGGTGTGTTTTTGTGTGAGGAGGAGAGTGAATGAATCCCTGGGTCTATACGGGTCAGTGTGCGGACACTAGTGATGGGGGAGAGTAGCAGAGAAAAGATTTGGAGGAAGGGCTCTGGGATTCACAGGTCAGGATGCTGCTCCCTGTCCTCCAGTTGCTGCCACTGCACACATCCTGTAGCACAATCTGCACACATTCCTTGCCAATAATATGATTTAATTTCTCTGAAATGATCAGCCTCACTCAGTCTGGAAGAGGAGATGATGCAGAGGACATTTTAAAAATGGACTTTGTTATAGAGTTATAGAACCATAGCGTGATACAGCATGGAAACAGGCCCTTCGTCCCAACTTGCCCACACCGACCAACATGTCCCAGCAACATTAGTCCCACCTGCCTGTGTTTGGCCCATATCCCCCCAAACCTGTCCTATCCATGTACCTGTCTAGTTGCTTCTTAAATGTTGGGATAGTCCCTGCCTCAACTGCCTCCTCTGGCAGCTTGTTCCATACACCCACCACCCTTTGTGTGAAAATGTTACCCCTCAGATTCCTCTTAAATCTTTTCCCCGTCACCTTAACCTCCACGCCAAGCATCCATTCCCCTCCACAGAGCTGTGTCCTGACCCGCTGAGGTCCTCCAGCACTCTGCTTCCTTGCTCCAGGTTCCAGCATCTGCAGTCTCTCGTGCCTCCGACTCCTTCACTCTACCCTGGCAGCGGGCTCGGGAGAATCTCAATGTCCTCCAGAGCTGCTGCCCAGCCCGCTGCGTATACTCCCTGCTCCCACAGAAGCATTGTCTGAGGAATAATGGCCTCCTGAGCCTGGAACGCGGGCACACGAGGACCCTCTGAGAACTGCCCCGTCAGCATTCCAGAGTGCCAGGGGTTGGGTGATGGGTCAGGGTGGCAAGAGGGTGGCACGGCTGGGGGGGGGGGGGGGGCAGGGGGGGGGGTGTGGGGGAATGATGTACTGTAGAATGTCCTGCAATAGCTCTCGTCAAGTTTGATATCGGACAGAAACTGATATCCATTCAGATAGTGGTGATAGTGGTCTCCACTCCTAGACAATAGACAATAGGTGCAGGAGTAGGCCATTCGGCCCTTCGAGTCATTCAATGTGATCATGGCTGATCATCCCCAATCGGTACCCCGTTCCTGCCTTCATCCTTCTAAACTCCAGTGAATACAAGCCCAGTCTTTTCAATCTTTCCTCATATGACAGTCCCGCCATCCCAGGGATCAAACTCGTGAACCGACGCTGCACTGCCTCAATCACAAGGATGTCCTTCCTCAAATTAGGAGACCAAAACTGTACACAATACTCCAGATGTGGTCTCACCAGAGCCCTATACAACTGCAGAAGAACCTCTTTACTCCTATACTAAAATCCTCTTGTTATGAAGGCCAACATTCCATTAGCTTTCTTCACTGCCTGCTGTACACTGTGCAGGATAGAACCCATACACTGGTTCTATTCTGCACACTTGGGGCAATTTGTAGAAGACAATGAACCTACAAAACTGCAGGTCTTTAGAATGTGGGAGGAAACTGGAGAAAACCTACGTGGTCACAGGGAGAACATGCAAACTCCATACAGACAACACCCGCAGTCAGGATCGAACCCGGGTCTCTGGCGCTGTGAGGCAGCAACTCTACCGCCGTGCTGCCCTGTTATCCTTAGGTGATCAGCCTAACTAATCCATTAGTAGATCACCAAAGTGCTGGGGTAACTCAGCGGGTCAGGCGGCATCTTTGGAGGACACACGTAGTCCTTCAGAGATGCTGCCTGACCCACTGAGCTCCTCCAGCACATTGTGTTCTGCATAACAATCCAGCATCTGCAGTTCCTTATATCTCCATTGAACTGATCTATTTTTATTTTTATTTTTTAATTATCAAAAAACGTATCAAATTATTAAAAATAATATTTGCAATACAATAAAACAAAACAGAACCCACCAGCATAATACAAGACAAGCAAGTATTCTAAATAAACTACTATGCAACTATGTTAGACTCCTTGTCCACGCGGTCCCGGAAATCACCCAGGGCGCCCGTGGACAGCGCATAGTCCCTCTCTAACACCACGGACGTATCCCCGGAAAAGGGGCAGGCAGCCGGCTCGGGCATTGAACTGATCTATTGGTGTGGTCCCTACAAACAGCACAGGGTTGACTGCACATCAGCAATGTGTCGGGCTCTGTCAGAGCGAGGGATGATGATGGCCACAGAGTGCAGTACAATGGCACACTCTATCTTGTTGAGCTCCAGCCTAACACTGGCAGACACTGTCCTATCACACAGGGCTCTGAGCAAAGGACAGGGATGTAATGCTGAGTCAGACCACACTTGGAGTATAGGGCGGCACGGTGGGGCAGCGGTGGAGTAACTGCGTTACAGTGCCAGAGATCCGGGTTCAATCCTGACTACGGGTGCACAGAATTATACGGAATTTGTACGCTCTCCCCGTGACCTGCGTGGGTTTTCTCCAAGATCTTCAGTTTCCTCCCACACTCCAAAGACGTACAGGTTTGTAGGTTAATTGGCCTGGTATAATTGTAAAATGTGTTGGATAGTGTTAGTGTGCGGGGATCGCTGGTCGGCACGGACTCGGTGGGCCGAAAGGCCTGTTTCCGTGCTGCTATTGTGAGCAGGTGCAAACATTTTGAAAGAAAGTTGAAAACATTTTGATTTTTTTTTAACCCAGTAGATTAAATTTTTTAGGATTTTACAGGTCTCAGTGCTGGTCACCTCACTTTAAATTACTTACTCTATCAAATAAAGAGGTCATTCAGCCCATTAGATCCATGCCAGCTCTAAGCAGAGCAATCCTGTGTCATAATACCATCTCCTATTTGCTCTGCACCCCTGCAACTTCATCTCCAGTTCCCCTTTGATTCATTAGCCACTTCTGTAGAACAAGGGGCTTTGCAATATCCAGCTGCAGTAGGTGGGACATGGGAGGTGGATGGGACACTTGGGAAGCTGGAACAGTCACGAGGAGAACGAGCAAACTCCACACGGACAGCGCCGGTGGGCAGGATGGATGAGAGAGGGCAGTTGAAGAGATTTCTCGGATGGATCCAAGGACGAGGGATTTCAGCTCCAGGACAGACACAAAAATGCTGGAGCAACTCGACGGGTCAGGCAGCATCTCTGGAGGAAAAGGGTGGGTGACGATGCAGGTTGGGACCACTTCTCCTGACTCAGAAGATCCCTTCACAGAAAGTGGTCCTCTACTGACTAGTGTCCCAACCCTATTCGATGACCTTGTAATTTGAGTTGAAAGTTGCTCCCACTAATGGTCAGGGACTTCCTTCCGACCGCAATGACATGAGTACTTAAACATAGGCAGCGGTTACGGGGAGAAGGCAGGAGAATGGGATTAGGAGAGATTAGATCAGCCATGATCATATTGAATGGCGGTGCTGGCTCCTTCACCTATTGTCCATTGTCTATTGTCTATTAATTGGCTTGGGTTTGTTTACTTGGCATAAGTATAAATTGTATCCACGCTGTCTCTAAACTGACCTAAACTCCACACTGTCTCTCCGCATCAGCCTCTTTCCTCAACTGGACACAAAGTGCTGGAGTAACTCAAGGCGACACGGTGGTGCACGATAGATTTGCTGCCTTACACCGCCAGAGACTATGGGTGCTGTCTGTGCGGAGTTTGCACGTTCTCCCTGTGACTGCATGAGTTTTCACAATCTCTGGTTTCCTCCCACACTCCAAAGACGTGCGGGTTTGTAGGCGAATTGGCTTCAGTAAAAGTTGTAAATTGTCCCAAGTGTGTGTAGGATAATGTTGGTGTGCAGGGATCGCTGGTCGGCGTGAACTTGGTGCCTGTTTTTGCGCTGTTTCTCTAAACGAAACTCAGAGGGTCAGGCAGCATCCCTGGAGAACATGGGCAGGTGATGTTTTGGATCGAGACCCTTCTTCAGACTGGTCAACTGATTTCCCCATAACCTATTCTTGGTCTTTGGCCCTTTGAACTCCACTCAAATTCTGCAACTCATCGACATGTTTGCTAGGTTAATTAACGGCCAATTAACCTACCAAACATGTCTGGGATGTGGGAGGAAACTGGATCACCCAGGGGGGTGGTAACCAAAGTGGACACGGGGAGAAGGCAAATGTCACACAGGCCGCATCCGTGGCTCAATTTCTGGTCTCCAATTGGCGGCGTGGGTTCGAATCCCACTTCTGACACCATGTTGGTTTGGAGGTAGACAAAAATGCTGGAGAAACTCAGCGGGTGCAGCAGCATCTATGGAGCGTAGGAAATAGGCAACGTTTCGTCCCGAAACGTTGCCTATTTCCTTCGCTCCATAGATGCTGCTGCACCCGCTGAGTTTCTCCAGCATTTTTGTCTACCTTCGATTTTCCAGCATCTGCAGTTCCTCCTTAAACAACATGTTGGGTTTGGAGTCCTTGTAATAATAAAGACCTCATACCATGTCAGGTTATACACTGTTTATTTAGAATAAACAACTACAAGCTCTCACTTGAGAGTTCACTTCAGACTGGGGAGTGCGGCAGACCGTGACGCTAATAAGCCAGTGGGCGTAACTACAAAAGGATGACTCATAACATGAGCCACTAATCTACAGGTGGAAGCCCGACCGCGGGACCCATGAGGCAGCAGCACTACCCGCCGCGCCGTTTGTTGCGAGATCGGTCCGCTGCGCTAACAGTAACGCCCTGCAGCGCATCCAAATGCTCCGCCACTTTGACACATTTCCATTCGCACCTGAGCTCGGCAGATGCAGGGGGCAGCGCAGTGGCGCAGCGGGTAGTGCTGCTGCCTCATGGTGCCAGAGTCCGGGAGATCGATCCTGGCCTTGGGTGTGGAGTTTGCACGCTCTCCCTGTGGGTTTCCTCCTACATCCCAAAGACGTGCGGGTTTGTCGGTCCTCTGTAAATAGTCCCTGGTGTATGGGGTGTGGACTTGAATGTGGGATAACAGGGGGCTAGTGTGAGCGGGTGATCGATGGTCGGCGTGGACTCAGGTTGGTAGGCCTGTATGTTTCATTGAAGGGAGTCAGTGAAGGAGAATATATACACAGCTGTACTGGCTGTGAGGTAGCATTCATAAAACGGTACATAAACACAGAGGTATCAAGGTTTATGTTGAAAGCGGCATGGATGTTGAGAAAGGTGTGTTGAGAAAAGGGCCTGAACAGATGGAGGCCTGATCTACAGGAGCAAGGATGTGTAATGGTAAATAGTGGTTTAGCATGGACCCTCTGTCTCACAGCTCCAGCGATGCCTCTATAACCCGGATCCTGTCTGTGTGAGGTTTCCACTCTCATGGGCACAAAGTCTTGGTGTAACTCAGCGGGACAGGCAGCATCCCTGGAGAACATGGATAGGCTATGTTTCGGATCGGAACCCTTCTTCAGACCGCACGTCGGAAAAAGAGTCCCGACCTGCAAAGTCACCGACCCATGTTCTCTGGAGATGCTGCCTGACCTGCTGTTACTCCAGTATTTTGTGTCTTTTTGTATGTCAGCATCTGCAGTTCCTTGTTTTTACAACAAAAGCATGTAAGTTGGTGGGATGGGTGTAAATGGATCCATCATGGTTGGTGTGGGCCTGGTGGGCTGAAGGGCCTGTGATCACAGTGAGTGAGTCTGAGTCATGATGGGCCCGTACAAAACACCACTGGTCATAGTTGGAGTGGGTCCAGATTGGGGCACCACCCTCTAAGAAAGATGTGAAGGTATTCAGGAGGAATTAGTTCAGATTATTCTCAGGCATACGAAGGTACAGTAAAAAGATTTTTTGTTGTTAGACAAAAATGCTGGAGAAACTCAGCGAGTGAGGCAGCATCTATGGAGCGAAGGAAATAGGCGACGTTTCGGGCCGAAACCCTTCTTCAGACTGATGTGAGGGTGGGGGGGCGGGAAGGAGAAAGGAAGAGGCGGAGACAATGGGCTGAGGGAGAGCTGGGAAGGGGAGGAGAAAGTAGGGACTACCTGAAATTAGAGAAGTCAATGTTCATGCCGCTGGGGTGCAAACTGCCCGAGCGAAATATGAGGTGTTGCTCCTCCAATTTACGGTGGTCCTCACTCTGGCCACGGAGGAGGCCGAGGACAGAAAGGTTAGATTCAGAATGGGAGGGGGAGTTGAAGTGCTGAGCCTCCGGGAGATCAGGTGGCGTCAAACCCACTGTAGCCAAAATATTTTCAACAGCGGCGACCAGAAAGACGCTATGACTTTTTGCGCAACGGAGGAGGTGACTCCCGGCGACCACCGGCGAACATGTGGCGACAAACTGGTCGCCTGTAGTTGCCTAAAATAATCACCTAAGTGGGACAGGCCCATAAGTCATCATCAGCATTGCTTAATAACTAATGGTAGTAACTGTGTAAATCAAGTTCAGAGACTTCTATCTTCAGCTCAGGCCTTTGGTTAAAGTGCTTGTGGCTTTGTGACCTTGTCGATGCTCAGGTAGAGAATACAAGAGATGGCCTGTTTTGCAGCAGCGTGTGTCGTGTGTCACCAGCTGATAAAACACTGCCTACGTTTGTCCGTTGCTGCATCCCTGAGAATGGGGGATTTCCTTGGATCAAATGTAGAGTTGCTGCTTCACAGCGCCAGAGACCTGGGTTCCATCCTGACTACTGGTGCTGTCTGTATAGAAACATAGAAACATAGGTGCAGGATTAGACCATTCGGCCCTTCAAGCCAGCACCACCATTCAATATGATCATGACTGATCATCTAAAATCAGTACCCCGTTCCTGCCTTTTCCCCATATCCCTTAATTCCTTTAGCCCTAAGAGCCAAATCTAACTCTCCAGTGAATTGGCCTCCACTGCCTTCTGTGGCAGAGAATTCCACAGATTCACAACTCTCTGGGTGAGGAAGTTTTTCGTCATCTCAGTCCTAAATGGTCTACCCCTTATTCTTAAACTGTGACCCCTGGTTCTGGACTCCCCCAACATCGGGAACATTTTTCCTGCATCTAGCCAGTCTAACCCCTTAAGAATTTTGTAAGTTTCTATAAGATCCCCCTCAATCTTCTAAATTCTAGCGAGTACAAGCCGAGTCTATCCATTCTTTCTTCATATGAAAGTCCTGCCATCCCAGGAATCAGTCTGGTGAACCTTCTCTGTACTCCCTCTATGGCAAGAATGTCTTTGATGCCCTCTCATCCTTCTAAATTCCAGCCCAGTCGACCTATTCTTTCATTGTATGTCAGTCTTGCCAACCTGGGAATTAACCTGGTGAACCTACGCTGCACTCCCTCAATAGCAAGAATGTACTTCTTCAAATTAGGAGACCAAATTGCACACAATACTCCAGTTGCGGTCTCACCAGGGCCCTGTACAACTGCAGTAGGACCTCCTTGCTCCTATACTCAAATCCTCTCGCAATGAAGGCCTTCTTCACTGCCTGCTGTACCTGCATGCTTACTTTCAGTGACTGATGTACAAGCACACCCAGGTCTCCTTGCACCTCCCCTCTTCCTAATCTGACACCATTCAGATAATAATCTGCCTTCCTGTTTTTGTCACCAAAGTGGATAACCTCACATTTATCCACATTATACTGCATCTGCCATGCATCTGCCCACTTACCCAACCTATCCAAGTCACCCTGCAGCCTCATAGCATCCTCATGGCAGCTCACACTGCCACCCAGCTTTGTGTCATCCGCAAACTTGGAGCTGCCACATTTAAATCCGTCATCTAAATCGTTAATATATATTGTAAATAACTGGGGTCCCAGCACCGAGCATTGCGGCACCCCACTAGTCACTGACTGCCATTCTGAAAAGGACTCCGAGTTTATACCTTCTCCCCGTGACCTTTGTGGTTTTGCTCTGGGTTCTCCGGTTTTGTAGGTGTGGAGGTTAATTGGCCTCTGTAAATTGCCCCTGGTATGCTGGGAACGGAAGCCAAATTAGGGTAACGTGGAACTAGTGTGGACGGGTGAATGATTGTTGGCGTGGACTCGAAGGGCCTGTTTCCTTGATGTGTCTTTCGATCAATCGAGCACCAAAGTTATCCTCGATATTCCAAGCACAGTCCCACTGATTTGCATCAAGACTTGCTTGCTTTTATACATGTACCACTTCCTAATTATGGAAACATAGAAACATAGAAAATAGGTGCAGGAGTAGGCCATTCGGCCCTTCGAGCCTGCACCGCCATTCAATATGATCATGGCTGATCATCCAACTCGGTATCCTGTACCTGCCTTCTCTCCATACCCCCTGATCCCTTTAGCCACAAGGGCCACATCTAACTCCCTCTTAAATATAGCCAATGAACTGGCCTCAACTACCTTCTGTGACAGCGAATTCCACAGATTCACCACTCTCTGTGTGAAAAATGTTTTTCTCATCTCGGTCCTAAAAGACTACCCCCTTATCCTTAAACTGTGACCCCTTGTTCTGGACTTCCCCAACATCGGGAACAATCTTCCTGCATCTAGCCTGTCCAACCCCTTAAGAATTTTGTAAGTTTCCCGAAGAAGGGTCCTGACCCGAAATGTCAGCCATTCCTTCTATCCGAATCTGCTGCCTGTCCCGCTGAGTTTCTCCAGCATTTTGTGTCTATCTTCCCCTTCCTAATGATTTCTGGTTCTCTGCATGCCAACCCTTAGTGCCCGGTGCAATAGGACTCTCTGAATCCTTTTTCACTGCACCATTGTGTCGTCTCCCCCTCGACAAATAATCAGCTGCTTTTTCATTCTTACATCCAAAATGGTCAACGTTGCATTTTCCCAGTAGACTCCATCTGCCAACTTCGTGCCATTCACTTGACCAATCCATATCCCCCATGGCAGTCCCCCTCACAAATGGACAATCTACTATGTTGGTGCCTTAAATATTGAAGCCCAGGGGAAGCTGACCAGTTTTCTCTTTTAGTTTATAGTTATGATACCTGATTGAGGTGTGATTTTGGTCACTGCCATTGAAATGTTTTGAGAGCGGCAAGGTTAACGTTTTGACTTGAAGCTGAGGGCAGTTGCCGCCTTGCTTCACCAGCTCAATGCCACAGACCTACAGGAAGGCCGGGCCAGTTCCAAGACTCACATAAGAAGGCCACAAGGTGCTGGGGAAACTAAGTGGGTCTTCACACTGAAGAAGGGTCCAGATCCAAAATGTCATCTATCCATGTTCTCCAGACCTGCCTGACCCACTGAGTTACTCCAGCACTCTTGTGTCTTTTTTTGTAAACTTGCATCTACAGTTCCTTGTTTCTATGTTTTTACTTAAGAAGGTGCTCGCTGACTCCTTTAAGATTCTCGCATAATATCTATAATTAGGTAACTCCCCCACCCCCCCCCGTGAGTGTGTGTGTCTGTGTGCGTGTGTGTGTCTTTCTGTTTGATAGTGTGTCTGAGAGTGTGTGTGTGTGACTGTGTATGTGACAGTGTGAGAGTGTGTGTGTGCGCATCTATTGGTGTGTGTAAGGGTCAGTGGGTGTGAGTCTGTGAGTGTGTGAATGTGTGTGTGAATGTGTCTGAGTGTGAGTGTGTGTGTGTGAGTCTGTGTGAGTGTGTGTGTGAATGTGCGTCTGTGTGTGTGTGTGTGTGTGAATGTGTGTCTGTGTGTGTATGTGTGTGTGAATGTGTATCTGAGTCTGTGTGTGTGTGAAAGTTTGTGAGTATCCCTGTGTGAGTGTAAGAGTCTGAGTGCGCGTGTCTGTTTGAGTGAGTGTGTGTGTGTGTGTTAGTGCGTGTGTGCGAGCATTGATCAGGCCACTCTCACAGTGTGCCAGGTTGTTCAGGGACACACTTGCCCTCAATCGCAGTGTGGGATGGGACGGGCTGCAGGCTGAAAGACCTGTTGGTAAAGCCATCATGATAAGCCTCCCAGCTTCTGCAATCTGAGTGCCAGGAATGCCTGACCTTTTCATTGCATGTCTGGTTTGATAAAGCTGTCTCCCAGTGAGATGCTGACTTTGTCAACGACCCAGAGCGTTGAAAGTCCACGGATAAGATCCTAATACGCAGTGTAGTTCAATTGCAGCTGCCTTAAACTGGGGTTTTAGTTTCAGGTTGGGATGGGGAGAGGGGGAACAGATTCCATTACGCTGTACAACAAGATCTCAGAATCCTGGAGAAGATGAATCAAATAGTTTTCTGTTGGCACTTCAGAGATTTTGCTGTAAAAATATGACCCATTGATAATGCTTTTTGGTCACTCAATGGAAAGGTTGTTTCTAATGGTGGTCAGTGAGGTTGCATTAGGCGTACAGTTTAGTTTAGAGGTTCAGCAGGGAAACAGGCCCTTCAGCCCACCGATTCCGCGCCGACCACCTGTACACACTAGTTCCATGCAATCCCACTTTCACATCCACTCCCTGCACACGAGGGGCAATTTACAGAAGCCAATATGTTACATATGTTTGGGAGAAAACCGGAGCGTCCGGAGAAAACCCACACGGTCACAGGGAGAACTCCACACAGACAGCACCCGAGCTCAGGATCAAACTCGGGTCTCTGGCGCTGTGAGGCAGCAACTCTACCGCTGCGCCACCGTGCCACTTTAGGAGGATTGATGTTGAACTGTGTGATTCAACAATAGAATAGGTGATGAGAGATATGATCTGAGAGACAGTTTTAACTGTGTCTCGGATGTATGTTATTGATTCATATTAAATGCCTTCAGAGTTGTAGAGACGAGGAACGGCCAATGCTGGTTTACAAAAAGGACACAAAGTGCTGGAGTAACTCAGCGGGTCAGGCAGCATCTCTGGAGAAGGTACATAAAAATGCTGGAGAAACTCAGCGGGTGCAGCAGCATCTATGGAGCGAAGGAAATAGGCGACGTTTCGGGCCGAAACCCCCAGCATCGCTGGAGGATGTGGACAGGCGACATTTATGGGTCGGGACTGATTGGAGCAAGTTCCGCCAGTGTTAGGAGAGGGAAATGTTTGGAACCTTGTTTAAGGAAAGAACCGGAGGGTCTTGAGACCTTAATGGTGGGAGATGGAGGTGTAAATGGATTGGGCGATCCATGGTAAAAACATGAGGCAATGGGGACTGGATATTGAAAGTTATTGGAGAGTTGTTTTCTGCTCTCGATCGGTTGTCAGTGAGAGTGTATCTCTCGGAGTGATCAGAGTAGCTGGCCCAACCCTGCAATTGACCCATAGAACATAGAACAGTATAGCACAGGAACAGGCCCTTTGGCCCACAACATCCACGCTGAACATAATGCCGAATTAAACTAATCCCTTCTGTCTGCACGTGATCCACATCCCTCTTTCCCTACAGTATATATACATTTGCCTCTCTAAAGGCCACCATTGTGTCTGTCTCCACCACCACGTTCCAGGCACCTACCACCCTCTG
Source organism: Amblyraja radiata (assembly GCF_010909765.2). Taxonomy (NCBI): domain Eukaryota; kingdom Metazoa; phylum Chordata; class Chondrichthyes; order Rajiformes; family Rajidae; genus Amblyraja; species Amblyraja radiata. The sequence continues at coordinate 14,904,561 of NC_045992.1, read as the reverse complement.
TGTGGGGAAAACACACTTGCCCCAAACTACAAACAGAATGGAACAGATTCACATATTCTTTTACATATTACATATTGTGCGAGGAAGGAAAAAGGAAAAAGGAAAAATAACAGCAATTTAAAAAAAGCAGTAGAGTGGGACAGTAGAGTTAGTCCCTGGTGAGATAGGAGTTTACAGTCCTAATGGCCTCTGGGAAGAAACTCCTTCTCAACCTCTCCGTTCTCACAGCATGGCAACGGAGGCGTTTGCCTGACCGTAGCAGCTGGAACAGTCCGTTGCTGGGGTGGAAGGGGTCTCCCATGATCTTGTTGGCTCTGGAGTTGCACCTTCTGATTGTTTCTAACTGCCTGCTCCATCTCGGCCTCTCATGAGTTTATATGCTTCTATCTGGTCTCCCTTCACCCTATGGCGCTCCAGAGGAAACAATCCCTCTTGTCCAATCCCTCTTTGAGCTAACACTCTGTAATGCAGGCACGCTGTGTGGATTAGAGGGTGTTAGTTCAAAGGGGAAGTGGACCTTGCTGCGAAAAACTCCAAACTCTCCAGTAATGGGGCGATCAGAACTGCACACAATCCTGGACCCGTCCACTGGAGGCAAGCTTGCTTTGGTATTGACATCATTTGCAAATGCTGTAGGACATTTGTAAATGAGGGGGGGACCTCATCGGTACGTACAGAATAGTGAAGGCTTGGATGGAGTGGATGTGGAGAGGCTGTTTCCACTTGTGGGAGAGCCTAGGACTAGAGGACATAGTCTCTGAATTAGAGGATGATTTTTCATGAAGGAGATGAGGTGGAATTTCTTGAGACAGAGGGTGGTGAATCTGTGGAATTCTTCACCACAGAATTTCCAGTCCCCATCCACTCTATCCAAGCCTTTCACTATTCTCCATGATTCAATGAGGTCCCCCCTCATTCTTCTAAACTCCAGTGAGTACAGGCCCAGTGCCGACAAACTCTCATCATTGGTTAACCTACTCATTCCTGGGATCATTTCTGTAAACCACCTCTGGACCCTCTCCAGACCAGCACATCCTTCCTCAGATATGGGGCCCAAAATTGCTCACAATATTATAAATGCGGCCTGACCATCGCCTTATAGAGCCTCAGCATTACATCCCTGTTTCTGTATACAAGCCCTCTTGAAATAAATGCTAGCATTGAGTTTGCTTTCTTTACTACAGATTCGACTTGCAGATGAACTTTTTGGGAATCCTGCACCAGCATTCCCAAGTCCCTCTGCATCTCCGATTTCTGGATTCTCTCCCCATTTAGAAAATAGTCTACGCCTTTATTCCTACTCCCAAAATGCACGACTCCACATTTTGCGACACTATATTCCATCTGCCACTTCTCTGCCTACTCTCCCAAGTCCCAACCCGTCCAAGTCCTTCTGCAGAGTCCCTGTTTTCTCTACACTCCCTGCTTTCTCTACACTACCTGCCCCTCCACCTATTTTCATATCAACCACAAACTTGGCCACAAAGACTTCCAACTCATTAATATACAAAGGCGAGGACTATTCATTGGAGCTCAGAAGAGTGACCTCACAGAGGTGTGTAAAATCAAGAGGAGCATAGACAGAGTGAATGCATATCATCGTTGGGGAATCGAGAACGAGAGGACACAGGATTATGGCGAGAAGGGAACACACTTAAGAGGAACCTGAGGGGCAATCTTTTCATAACAGAGGGTGATTCATTTATGGATTGGGCTGTCAGAGGAAGTGGTTGAAGCAGCTACAATAACCTTTACAGAATATTTGGACAAGTACATGGAATGGAAAGGTTGAGAGAGACTTGGGCCAAATGCAGGCAAATGGCACAAGCTTAGATGGTCAATATGGATGAGTTGGGCCGAAGGGCCTGTTTCTGTGCTGATGACTCTGTGACTCGAAGTTGTTGTACTTTAAAGTTGTATCGAGTGTAGAGGATGGGAGGTCATGTTTCAGTTGTACAAGACACTGGTGAGGCCACACTTGGAGTATTGTGGTTCAGTTTTGGTCACCCTGTTATGTTCAACATGAGGTGTACAAGATCATGAGAGGAACAGATCAGGTAAATACACAGAGTCTTTTACCCAGAGTAAGGAGAAGAAAGAGCCACAGGGTATAGGATTCAGGTGAGAGGGGAAAGACTTAATAGGAACCTGAGGGGCAACTTTTTTTACACAAAGGGTGGTGGGTGTACGGAACGAACTGCCGGAGGAGGTAGTTGAGGCAGGTACTATCATCACATTTGAAAAACATTTCGGCAGGTACATGGATAGAACAGGTTTAGAGGGATATGGGTCAAACGCAGGCAGATGGGACATGTTGGTCAGTGTGGGCTGAAGGGCCTGTTTCCACGCTGTGGGCCTCTATGACTATTTAACAGCAGAACAACACCAGTGCCCCAGGGAGGTGAAGGCCAAATGTCACCTCAGCCCTCGTATCCGTGTCACACACAGTCTAAAGTAGTTGTAACGTCCATGTTGTTGGTGATCACCACAGTAGACGGGGTTGGTGGAGGGGTGGCGGATTGGGGCTAAAGCTTGAAAAGCCACAAAATATTTTCACATTAGCTGCCTGTGCAGTTATTAAGGCCGTGAGTTTTATGCTTGAGTTCAGTGCAAAACTCCAGGCATGAGGGTTAGCGTGAGATTTACGGCAGGTTTGTCGTAGAAGGAGACAGAAAGGCCTCCCTCAGACAGCGGAGGAGTTGCTGCCTCACAGCGGCAGAGACCCAGGTTCGATCCCGACTACAGGTGCTGTCTGTACGGAGTTTGTACGTTCTCCCTGTGACCACGTGGGTTTTGGCCGGGTGCTCCGGTTACCTCCCACACTCCAAAGATGTGCAGGTTTGTAGGTTAATTGGCTTCTGTAAAAATTGTAAATTGTCCCTAGTGTGTAGGATGGCACTTGTGTACGGGGAGATTGCTGGTCGGAGTGGACTCAGTGGGCCATTTAAAAAACATTTGGACAGATGTATGGAATGGAAGGGTTTGGATGGAGATGGAGGGATGCGAAAGGGCCTGTTTTCACGCTGTACCTCTAGTCTAAAGACAGGTAATCCCATTGAAATATATAATATGTCTATGGGGAGTGTCAGGTAGATTAATGGTTGCAGGAAGGAACTACAGATGCTGGTTTACATCAAAGATAGGCACAAAATGCTGGAGTAACTCAACAAGACAGGCAGCATCTCTGGAGAGAAGGAATGAATGACATTTCGGGTCGAGACCTGAACTTCAAATAGCCCTTGCTTCTCCTCTCTCTCCATTCCCTCCCCCTTCCCAGTTCTCCCACCAGCCTTACTGTCGCCAACTACATTCTATCTTTGTCCCGTGACATCAGTCTGAAGAAGGGCCTCAACCCGAAACGTCACCCATTCCTTCCCTCCAGAGATGCTGCCTGTCCCGCTGAGTTACTCCAGCATTTTGTGTCCATCTTCAATTTAAACCAGCATCTGCTGTTCTTTCTGACACCTACTTTTAAGGCTGATGTTTTCCTGACTTGGGACCAGAATCAAATGAGGAGCTCAGGACTGAGATGAGAAGACCTTTCTTCAGCCAAGGGAAGGTGAACCTTTGAAGTTCTCCACTGCGGAGGCTCAGGTGCCAAATATATCCCTGCACTTACAAGAACTGGACTTTAAAATGGTGTCAACCTTGCAATTCTGTATTCTGTCTCAGTGCACTGCTGCTATATGCTTGTACCGTATCTGAGATGCTTATCTAAGACAATAGACAATAGGTGCAGGAATAGGCCATCCGGCCCTTCGAGCCAGCACCGCCATTCATTGTGATCATGGTTGATCATCCCCAATCAGTACCCCGTTCCTGCCTTCTCCCCTTATCCCCTGACTCAGCTATCTATAAGATCCCTATCTAGTTCTCTCTTGAAAGTATCCAGAGAACCGGCCTCCACTGCCCTCTGAGGCAGAAAATTCCACAGACTCACCACTCTCTGTGTGAAAAAGTGTTTCCTCATCTCCGTTCTAAATGGCTTACTCCTTATTCTTAAACTGTGGCCCCTGGTTCTGGACTCCCCCAACATCGGGAACATGTTTCCTGCCTCTAGCGTGTCCAAGCCCTTAACAATCTTATATGTTTCAATGAGTTTACCTCTCATCCTTCTAAACTCCAGAGTGTACATGCCCAACTTCTCCATTCTCTCAGCATATGACAGTCCTGCCATCCCGGGAATTAACCTTGTAAACCTACGCTGCACTCCCTCAATTGCAAGAATATTATGCTTGTGCACAGTGCTGATATACAGTGATACTTGTACTGAAATGGAAACAAAAATGAATTTCACTGTGTAACACCTCGGTACATGCGGCAGATAAAGTACCAGAACATATATTCAGAACCAAAATTGGTAGATTTTTGGATGTTTGTGAAATCGAGCGATACAGGACCAGTACAGGAAAGTGGGGCTGAGGTAAAAGATCATAATCGTATTGAACAGTGGAGAAGGCTCGATGGGCTGAATGGCCTATTCCTGCTGCTTATATTCCCAACTTCCAAACATCAACCACTGTGTAAAATAAAACTTGCCTTTGAAAATTTCCTTCAAAACTCCTTCCTCTCCCCTCATGTTTTGATACCCACTGCCACAAAATAAGATTTTGACTATTTACCCACTCAGTCAGGATAGTCCGTACCTGGAATGAGCTGGTATAGGAAGCTAGAGGAACGGATGCAATTATGGCTTTTAAAAGATATTTGGACAGATGTATGGGAGGGTTTGGAGGGAGATGGGAGTGGATGCGAAAGTGGGACAACATCGAACCCGTGCAAGACAAGACACTAAGTGCTGGAGTAACTCCACGGGTCGGGCAGCATCTCTGGAGAACATGGAGAGGTGACATTTCAGATCGAGACCTTTCTTCAGTCTAACTGTTCACTAGCTTGAACGGTTGATCGATGTTAAAGACATAGAATGATGCAGCGTGGAAACAGGCCCTTCAGCCCAACTTGCCCATACTGGCCAACGTGTCCCATCTGCACTAGTCCCACCTGCCTGCGTTTGGCCCATATCTCTCCAAATCTGTCCTATCCATGTTGCTGTGGGCTCGGTGGGCCGAAGGGCCTGTTTCAGTGCTGTATTTCTAAACAAATCCTAACTGTGGAACGTCCTGAGGTGGATTCTTGGGATGGCTTCCCTTGATAGAGCGAGCTTGGGTCAGTCAGTGTGGAGGCTGCATTCTGATCTTGCGGATCACTGCAGCGTTTAGGTCCGCCTGGCCGATGGCCAGCAGAGGCCGGTGTCCGTCAGGCAGGGCAGCTCCGACAAGCAGCAACAGCTGCTTCACCCACACGCATGGTCCGAGAACACACTGGCCGAGTCAGCAATATATTTATCGTTCAATGAGACGGCCGGCTCGACTTACTTCATGAAACCCACTAGCAGTGATGGACAAGCATCCCAGCAATGCTCTGGACTCACTTGCTGCTATTAGATGTCTGATTATTTTGGCTTATGTGATGTGGAAGTGGGCTCTAGAGAGTGTTTAGAGTGTAAAGACACAACATGTTAACAGGCCCGTTGAACCACCAAGGCCACACTGACCATCGATCACCCGTTCATAGAAACATAGAAACATAGAAAATAGGTGCAGGAGGAGGCCATTCGGCCCTTCGAGCCAGCACCGACATTTATTGTGATCATGGCTGATCGTCCCCTATCAATGACCCGTGCCTGCCTTCTCCCCATATCCCTTGACTCCACTAGCCCCTAGAGCTCTATCTAACTCTCTCTTGAATCCATCCAGTGATTTGGCCTCCACTGCGCTCTGTGGCAGGGAATTCCATCAATTCACAACTCACACAGCAGTTCACACTGCTATCTCACTTTCCCATCCACGCCCTACACACCCAGGGGGTACGTGGGCCATTCGCGGGTCCATTCGCGGGCAGTCGATGGCCGCACAGCGATCGGCTGCCTGCCCCTTTTCCGGGGTTACGTCCGTGCACGCGTGTCCCTGGAGAGGGAACGCGCGGTGTCCACGGGGACTCTGGAGGCCTTCCGTGAGCGCTGGTCACCGCGGGAGGTCAAATGTATTGTTGATAAAAATATTAATACTGTGCAACGAAATTCCATTGCATCTCCTTCGGCTTAAAAAGAACAAACACAACAGCCATTGACACATATACACAAAAGCAGTAAAAAAAATAATAAATAGGTATTAAAAATATTTAAAAAGAATATTTCGCATTATCTTGCACCCCGAATTATATAGTGCTTCCCCAGTGTTCTCTGTTAGAATTAAGTTCTTTTATCGCACATGGGTAGAAACTATTTTTTAGTCTACCAGTGCGAGCCTTCAGAGACCTGTATCGCCTCCCAGAGGGTAGCAGAGTGAAAAGGTGGTTGGCAGGGTGGGATGTGTCCTGCTTGATGTTTGTGGCCCGGCGCAAGCATCGGGCCCTGTATATGTCATCCAGGGAGGGTAGTTGAGCGTTTGTGATGCTCTGTGCAGTTTTTATAACTCTCTGCAGCTTAGTTTGTAAAATGCCAATATAGGCATTCTTTGATCGTGTTACTACTTTGTATTTTTGTTTGTTCTGCATAAAAGCATTTTGTATGGGGAAAATAAAAAAAAAGGGGTACGTGGGTTTCCTCCGGGTGCCCTGGCTTCCTTCCACTTCCCAAAGACGTACATACGGGTTTGCAGGTTGATTGGCTGCTGTAAGTTGCCTCTGGCGCCTGTGGAGTGAACGGGAAAGTGGGATAACATAGAACTAGTGTCTCCACACAGAGGCGTTGGCTTTCATTACCTTTCAGGGTGAAACACGGAACTGCAGATGCCGGTTTACACAAAAGGACACAAAGTGCTGGAGTAACTCAGTGGGTCAGGCAGTATCTCTAGAGTACATGAGTCAGACACAATTCAGGTGGGACCTTTCTTCAGACTGCCAAAACGTCACTGATCCACGTTCTCCAGAGATGCTGCCTGACCCGCTGGGTTACTCCAGATGTCCATTCAGGTGTTGGTTGCTTTGCCGATTTGCTTCTTCCGTTGTTTTGTTGCCTGGTTTTGCAACGTTGACCCGCGTTTCCTCTCCTTCCAGATAAGCCCAGGCAGCAAGGCAGCCCTGGCCAACATCAACCAAGGAGATACCATCGTGGCCATTGATGGAGTCAGCACTGAGGGCATGACCCACCTGGATTGCCAGAACAAGATCAAGTCAGCCATCTACACAATGAACCTGAGCCTCCAGAAGTAGGTGCCCACTTGTTGCTGTGTTGTAACTGGGTGGGGAACCAAGTTGCTATTCACAAGTTCATATTGCATTTTTCGTTTAGTTTTTATCTTTATTCGGCCCAACAAGTCCGCACCGACCAGCAACCCCCGCACACTAACACTAACCTACACTCGGGACATAGAAACATAGAAAATAGGTGCAGCCATTCGGCCCTTCGAGCCTGCACCTCCATTCAATATGATCATGGCTGATCATCCAACTCAGTATCCCATACCTGCCTTGTCTCCATACCCCCTGATCCCTTTAGCCACAAGGGCCACATCTAACTCCCTCTTAAATATAGCCAATTAACTGGCCTCAACTACCTTCTGTGGTAGAGAATTCCACAGATTCACCACTCTCTGTGTAAAAAATGATTTTCTCATCTCGGTCCTAAAAGACTTCTCTCTTATCCTTAAACTGTGACCCCTTGTTCTGGACTTCCCCAACATCGGGAATAATTTTCCTGCATCTAGCCTGTCCAACCCCTTAAGAATTTTTGTACGTTTCTATAAGATCCCCCCTCAATCTTCTAAATTTTATTTTACAATTATACCAAGCCAATTAATCCGACAAACTTGTACATCTTTGGAGTGTGGGAGGAATCCGAAGTTCTCAGAGAAAACTCACGGAGGTCATGGGGAGAACATGCAAACTCCGTACAGACAGGCACCCGTAGCCAGGATCGAACCTGGGACTCTGGCGCTGTAAGTGCTGTAAGGCAATAACTCTACCCCTGCACCACCGTGCCACTCAAGGACATTGGAGCAGAATAAGGCCATTTGGCCCATCGAGTCTGCTCCGCCATTCCATCATAGGCGATCTATTTTAATCTATCAACCCCATTCTCCTGCCTTCTCCCCCTAACCTTTGACACCCGTACTAAACAAGAACTTGCCAATCGCCGCTTTAAATCTACCCACTGACTTGACCTCCACGACCATCTGTGGCAATGAATTACACAGACTCACCAGCATCCTCTAAATCTTCTTTGCACGTCTTCCAGCTTAATGGCATCTTTCCTGTAGGGGGTGGGTGATCAAAACTGAACACAATAGTCCAAATGTGGCCTCACCTGCGTCTTGTACAACTGGGACGTTACGTGCCAACCTCTTTACTCAACGCCGCAACTGTTGATGACCAACGTGCCAAAAGCTGCCCTCTCCACCCTGTCTCCATGCTACTCTATATTCAGACAACTAGCTACTTGCATTCCGAGACCCCTCTGACCACAACATTCCCCAGGGATTGTGACCATTAACTGTGAAGGTCCTGCCTTCCCTGGCCTGCCTTCCCAAAGTGTAACTCCTTGCACGCATCTGACTTAAACTACATTTGCCGTTCCTCAGCCCACTGGTCATGCCCCCTCTGGGTGTCTGCTGCTGCCCGCGCCCCTCAAGTAAATATAATGAAGCGTAGTGCAAAATGACAAGCCCACCCACCAGGAGTTAAATAGCCATTTAGAAAATTGAGATATTTACAGCTGCTCTGCTCTGCAGCCATGGAACAAATTAGCTTGTGCATATTTAATCTTTACCCATGAAGTAATTGGATCACGAGCATCTCGTGGAACCTGACTGTCTTTGCCAGAACATCGATTTACCTGGCGCAGCATGTTTTATGTAAAGCCATTTTGTCTTCAGACCCTGAGGTGTACCTGTCAATTGGGGGGGACATGAGGGGTGCGGGGCAGGGAGAGCCTTCAGCCAACAGGACTCCGATGTGTAGTACACAACTACAGTTGCTGGCTTACACCGACTGTCTGAAGCAGGGGCGGAAAACCCTTGGGGGGGGGGGCAGAGGGGACACGTCCCCCCCATGTTTTGAGAGGTGAGGGACCTCCCCCCCCAAGTTTTTGTGATCCCGATTTTAAAATCTCCGCTTCTAGCGCTGGATTGAGCCGAAAAAAGCCTCGCGAGTGTGTATGCATGCGCGCGTGGCCGCCAAAAAACTGTGTCCCCCGTCCCCTCCATGTTTTGATAGCGAGTTCCGCTCTTGGTCTGAAGAAGAGTCTAACCCGAAACGTCACCCATTCCTTCTCTCCAGAGATGCTGTCCGACCCGCTGAGTTACTCCAGTATTTTGTGTCTATAACATGACTGGTCGTTAGGATGATTGATTCATTTAGTTTGGTTCAGAGATTCGGCCCACTGAGTCTAAACCAACCAGCCATCACCTATACATTAGTTCTATCCTACACACTAGAAGCCAATTCATCTTCACTCCTGCACGTCTTTGGAAGTTGGGAGGAAACCGGAGCGCCCTGAAAAAAACTCACGGGGTCACGGGGAGAACATACAAACTCCGTACAGACGGCACCCGTAGTCAGGATCGAACCCGGGTCTCTGGCGCTGTGAGGCAGTAACTCTATCGCTGCGCCACCGCAATAAACCGGAAACATCAACTATCGAGTCTGATGAAGGGTCTCGACCCAAAACGTCACCCATCCCTTTTCTCCAGAGATGCTGTCTGACCCGTAGAAACGAGCCCTTCGGCCCACCTAGTCGCCTCCAACCAACTCCCCCTCCGCCTGTACACTAGTCCTATGTTATCCCAGTTTCACATCCCTTGGGCCAGTCTACCCATTAGGGCAATGTTCAGATGGCCAATTAACCTACAAACCTGTACGTTTTTGGAGTGTTGGAGGAAACCGTGCACCCGGAGAAAACCCACGTGGTCACAGGGAGAAAGTGTGTACAGACAGCACCCGTACTATGAACTGTCAGCTTTACTACAGATTTTCACCACTTGAAATCCTGCGCACTCTCTAGTTCCTTATTAGCATAATTAGAATAATAATCACCAATATCAATACGTTCTTAAAACCACTAATATCCAATAAAAACTACATGCTATTCAATCCTCTATTTACATTTAATCTTCATAAGGATAATTCTCTAGGTTCTTGTGCTGTTCCTTTATAGTCAGCTGACTCAAGGTCACTAGCTGCACGTTATTTTAACTTTTATTAAAAGATTTTGGAGTATTTTTAAGGCACAGATTGACAGATTCTTGATTAGTACGGGTGTCAGGCATTATGGGGAGCGGGCAGGAGAATGGGGTTAGGAGGAAGAGATAGATCAGCGGGGTAGACTTGATGGGCCGAATGGTCTAATACTGCTCACCTCTGCAAGGCCGTGCGTCCACCAGTACCGCTACAGCAGTGACACACCGGGACGTTTCCACACGTGGGAGAGTCTAGGACTAGAGGTCACAGCCTCTGAATTAAAGGGCGTTCTTTTAGAAAGGGGATGAGGAGGAATTTCTTTAGTCAGAGGGTGGTGAATCTGTGGAATTCTTTGTCATAGAAGGCTGTAGAGGACAAGAGAATGGACATTTTTAAGGCGGAGATAGATAGATTCTTGATGAGTACGCGTGTCAGGGGTTATGGGGAGAAGGCAGGAGGGAGAGATAGATCAACCATGATTGAATGGCCGGGTGGACTTGATGGGCCGAATGGTCCAAGTCTGCTCCTACAACCGATGAACTTATGAACTTTTGACTCCCACCGCTGGGACTCAATGGGTCAACAGCACAATGTCTGCGCGTAAGGCTGATGTAATTCGGCCAATTGAGGATGAAAAGCGGCAGAACAGTGATTTGTTGCTTTAACATTTCGGGGAAGATGATGAACTTTGATTGTTGCGATTGTGTGCTAGACATCGGAGTCTGCTCATATCACCGCTTCATGTCCAATCAACTCTCCGTTGGGCTTTGAAGCTGATCCTCCCTTTGATGCCGTGTGGCTTTGTCTGCTCGCTGGCTTGGAGCCTGATTGTGTAAACCAGGTCACAGGACGTTGGTGAGGCCACATTTAGACTATTGTTCAGTTCAGTTTCTGATCACCCTGCTATAAGAAAGATGCTCTTCCACAGTTTTCAAGAGAGAGTTAAGGCCCTGTCCCGCAATGTGAGTTTACCCAAGAGCTCTCCCGAGTTAAAAAAGAAATCAAACTCATGGTAAATACGTAGAATGTACGTAGCGGGTACGTTGGAGCTCGTGGATGTCTCGTAGCGGCTCATAACGCTAACGGCAGGTACTCGGGAAACGCGGGAACTCGTGAAGTTTTTTCAACAGTGTGAAAAATTTCCAAGAGTAAAAAAATACTTGTGATGAAGTGCCACGAGTTTGATTTTTTTTTTAAACTCGGGAGAGCTCTTGGGTGAACTCAGATCGTGGGGCAGGTGCTTTAGATTTAAAATTCTTAAGGGATAAAATTCTTCAGGGATTGGACAAGCTAGATGCAGGAAAAATGTTCCTGATGTTGGGGGAGTCCAGAACCAGGGGTCACAGTTTAAGAATAAGGACATTTTTGACCGAGATGAGGAAAAACATTTTCACCCAGAGAGTTGTAAATCTGTGGAATTCTCTGCCACAGAAGGCAGTGGAGGCCAATTCACTGGATGTTTTCAAGAGAGAGTTAGGGCTAACAAAATCAAGGGATATGGGGAGAAAGCAGGAACGGGGTACTGATTTTGGATGATCAGCCATGATCATATTGAATGGCAGTGCTGGCACGAAGGGCCAAATGGCCTACTCCTGCACCTATTTTGTATGTTTCTATGAGAGGAGCGTGCAGTAGGTCCTAGCCTTTCCCGTTATGGGAAGTGATCACGTTCCCAGCCGCCGCAGAGGAAGATTTGGAGCAATGCTCTGCCTCCGTTCATAGTCTGGGAGAAGCAGAGGCTTCTTCCAACCAGAGAAGAAGGACCTGTTTTCGACACAAAGTGCTGGAGTAACTTAGCGGCTCAGGCAGCATCTCTGGGGAACATGGATAGGTGAATATTCAAGTCGGGACCTTTCTTCAGACTTGGGAGACCCCTTTGCCGAAGTGGTCCTGTGTTGACTGGTGTCCAAAGCCTGTTCAATGACCTTGTAATTGGAGTTGAACGTTTCTCTCACTAATAGTCAGGGGCTTCCATCTGAGCGCAGGTTGTAATGATGTAAACAGAGGCCTGGGGAGCAGGAGTAGGCCACTCAGCCCCTTGAGCTTTCTCCTCGGGTCTGGCAGCATCTGTGGAGAACATGGTGGTGCAGCGGTAGAGTTGCTGCCTTAGGGCGCCAGGTACCCGGGTTCGATCCTGACTACAGGGTGCTGTCTCTATGGAGTTTGTACGTTCTCCCCATGACCTGCTTGGGTTTTCACCGGGATCTCCAGTTTCCTCCCACACTCCAAAGACGAGCAGGTTTGTAGGTTAAGTGGCTTGGTGTCATTGTAAATTGTCCCTAGAGTGTGTAGGATAGTGTTAGTGTGCGGGGATCGCAGGTCGGCGCGGACTAGGTGGGCCGAAGGGCCTGTTTCCGCACTGTATCTCTAAACTAAACCTAACCTGGATAGGTGATGTTTAGGGTTGAGACCCTTCTTCAGGCATTTTGTGTCTATCCTCGATTTAAACCAGCATCTGCAATTCCTTCCTACATAAGAAGGGCTTGTGTACGGTTTTAAGTGAAACATTCTGATGGGAAGTGAATGGATTTGTTTTGCAGATCCAGGCGCCCGGGACCTGTTCCCACCGCTGCTCTGAGAATGGATTCTCCCATGCCAGTGATCCCACATCAGAAGGTAAGACCAGTCCCACCCTATACAGATCCCATCACCTCTGCAGTTATCCAGCTCTCTGAGCGGGTTCCTGATCAACGTCTCGGTAACTACTGGTGGTCCGCTGATGCTCTCCAGCGCTGTACTGGCAATGTGACTGGGAAGCAAGTCTTTCACTTTCTACAGCTAACGTGGGCTCTTCCCGGACAAGGATCTCCGCGAGGGGACACTCCGCTTACCTTCGCCCGTCGTTGAGGCAGCACTTCCCAGTGGCCGGAAGAGTGCTGCTCCCATTAAACTTCCAGCTGCCGAGGTTGCAGCTGTGGATCTACTGCAACATCTGGCAGTAGAACAGCAAAGTGTTGAAACTCTCAGCGTTGCCTGAGGAAACCTGACCTGCCCTTCTGGAAACCTCACAGCTAAAGATCTCACAAGTTTAGTTTAGTTTAGAGATACAGCGCGGGAACAGGCCCTTCGGCCCACCGAGTCCGCGCCGACCAGCGATCCCCGCACATTAACACTATCCTACACACACACTAGGGACAATTTACATTTATACCAAGCCAATTAACCTGCAAACCTGTACGTCTTTGGAGTGTGTGAGGAAACTGAAGATCTCGGAGAAAACCCACGCAAGTCACGGGGAGAACGTACAAACGTACAAACTCCATACAGACAGCACCCATAGTCAGGATCGAACCCAGGTCTCGGGCGCTGTGTGGCAGCATCTCTCCCACTGCGCCACCGTTCCGCCCCAAAAGTTCATAAAATTCATAGGAGCACGATGAGGCCATTCGGCCCACTCCCCCAGCTTTACAATCCCCCAATACAATCAATCAGGAGAAGGGTCCCAACCAGTAACGTCACCTGTCTGTGTTCTCTAGAGATGCTGCCTGACACGCTGAGTTACTCCACCACTTTGTCAGGGTGTAAACCACCATCTGCTTTTAAAATCCAAAGTTTATGAACGAGTTTCTGCCCAGTGTAACGTTGCCCCTGTGTTGGGTTTTATTTGCCTAGAACTCCTTTAAAAGCTGATGATGCAGGCTGTTAATGCAACTGGTGGAAATCAAATATGACCAGATGATTGGGCTAATCCCTTAATCCTGTCAAATTAACAAAATCATTGCATGCAGTTTATTACAGAGACACAGAGATTTGTACAGGCGCGTGCATGTATAGAGGCACACACAGATGTCTGAAAGCCTGCACGCGTATATGCATCCGTGTACATGCACGCCACACACACCGACACATGCATGTGTTCAGATGCGAGTACACACACAAACACACGCGCACACACACACACGCACACACACACACGCGCACACACACAGACGCGCACACACACACGCGCACACACACACACGCGCACACACACACACGCGCACACACACACACGCGCACACACACACACACACACACACGCGCACACACACACGCACACACACACACACGCACACACGCAGACGCGCACACACGCGCACGCACACACACACGCGCACACACACGCACACACACACGCAGACACACACACGCACACACACACACACCACACACCACACACACACACACACACACACACACACACACACACACACACACACACACACGCTCACACACACACGCTCACACACACACACACGCTCACACACACACGCTCACACACACACACACGCTCACACACACGCGCGCGCGCGCACACACACACACACACACACACACACACACACACACACACACACAAGTACAGATAAAGACACACACTTTTTTGTCTGTTTTTTTTTCTTTCTTTTTGTTCCTTTGTCATGTTTTAGTTAATTCTGTTTTATTAAGTTGTGTATGTGTGTGGGTGGGGTGGGAGAAACATGTTTTGGTCTCTTCCTTCGGGGGATGCGACTTTTTTCTGTCATATTCCCCGTCCCCGTCTCCGTCTGCGCCGAGGCCTAATGGCGGAGCTGGCGGCCCTGGAGCTGTGGCGGCGGCAACGGAGACCCGACTCGGCCCCGGAGCTGTGGCGGCGGCAGCGACCACCCGCGGAGTTTGAACCGGCCCGTTCGCGGAGCACGGTTGAGCCGCGGGATTTACCATCACCCGGTGGGGTCACAACATCTGGAGCCTGGATCGCCTTGGCGCAGAGGGAGAACAAAGAGGGAAGAGACAGAGACTTTAAGATTTTGCCTTCCACCACAGTGAGGAGGTGTTTGGTGAACTCACTGTGGTGGATGTTAAATTTGTGTTGATTGTGTGTTTTTGTCATTTTTTATTATATGTATGACTGCAGGGAAACGCAATTTCGTTCAGACCGAAAGGTCTGAATGACAATAAACAAATCTAATCTAATCTAATCTAACACACTCACAGACACACACGCACACACACACACACATACAAGTACAGATACACACACACACACACACACACACACACACACACACACACACACACACACACACACTCACACTCACACTCACACTCACAAGTACAGATACACACACACACACACACACACACACACACACACACACACACACACACACACACACACACACACACACTCACACACATTCCCAGGCTTTAGAGGAGGACTATTGAGTACGTGGCGGGGAGGATTATTTGCCTAATGTGGCTGGATAGCTGATAACAGACTTGTGAATGCAGCCTAATCCACTCCACCAGATGCCAGGATTAGTCTGTCCCTGCAGACACGAACAACTTAATTCATGCCACTCATTCTCCATCAAACCCACGCAGGTCACAGGGGGAACGTAACAAACTCATACAGGCAGCACCCGCAGTCAGGATCGAACCGCCGTCTCTGGCGCTGTTAGGCAGCAGCTCCACCGTGCCACCCCTCATCAGATGCACACTGATTGGAAATGTTAGCCAGTAAGGTCAACGTGGTACAGGTCACGGAGGAGGAGAGGTATGGGCCGATTCAGCATCAGGCGTTGAAGCCGTCTTCAGCTTTGAGACGCTTCCAAATTCTCCCAGGCTACTGTCTGTTGAGATGGCCTTCGTTTCGTAATGGGATATGGCAGTATCCGGAGTGAACGCCTGGATGGTTTAGGTGATGGGCTGGTGTTGTGCTTTGCCCGCTGATGTGCGTTGCGTAGGTTGTGATCAGTGACGGTTGCTTATGCCAGTGTGTGTGTGTGTGTGTGTGTGTGTGTGTGTGTGTGTGTGTGTGTGTGTGTGTGTGTGTGTGTGTGTGTGTGTGTGTGTGTGTGTGTGTGTGTGTGTCGTACGTGGCTGTGTGTTGTTGCAGGAGCCGGACCTGGAGAGCAGCCGCAGCCCTGGGAGCAGATACCAGACGTCGACCCCCGAGCAGCGGCCCAGCCTGGGGGTCCTGCCCGCCGACACCCCACGCCCGCCCAACGGCATCACCTGGGACTGGTCCGCTGCCAAGACCACCAACATCTCCTGCAGCTCACAGATGACCACTTCCTTCGGGCGAACATCTTCTGGGACCACCTCGATGTTCTCACCAGCCACCTCTCTGACCCCTGACCACTCACCTCAAGGAGGGGTCAGCCTCTCGGCGAGGGCCTCCGATGCATCTGGCGTTAAGTGTGTAACACCCACATCCGCCTCACGGGGGCAGTACAACAGCCCCATTGGTCTGTACTCAAAGGAGATCCTTGAGGAGATGAGGAGGCCCATTGGCCAGGAGGATGGCGGAGCGGGCAGGGTCTCCACGGGTGGACTGCTGCCAGGGTACGTACCACAAACCTCATCCCCGCCGTGTAGTGAAGGGGACGGGTATTCTGTAGGGGAACCTCTCACTGAGCAGCCTCCTGAGCAGTCTGTAATGGCCAGCCCCATTGCATCCCCTTGCTATCCAGTGACTACCCACCAAAGACATAACCTCATCAAGCCTTCCGACTTGCTGTCCTCGCCTCCTAACATGGTACAAGAGGCTCTGCCTCGTCAACTCTGGGATCTAGGAGAAGGTTGAATCTCTGGGATCTGGGAGAACATTGCAATCTCTGGGTAGACAAAAGTGCTGGAGAAACTCAGCGGGTGCAGCAGCATCTATGGAGCGAAGGAAATAGGCAACTTTCCGGGCCGAAACCCTTCTTCAGACGGGTTGCAATCTGGGGTCTTGGAGAAGGTCGAATCTCTGGGATCTGGGAGAACATTGCAATCCGGGATCTTTGCAAGCGTTGCACCCCTCTGGATTCCTGGAGAACATTGCCAAGCCCTGGGACGTCAGAGAACATTGAACCTCCTGCATCTTGGAGAACATTGGACCTCTGAGATCATGGAGAAGGTCGCCGCTGCCAGATTGTTGGAGAACATTGCGAACTTTGAAATCTTGGAGAAGATTGAAGAATCTGTGAGGCACCGCCCATTGTTGCGGGAACATGAGGATAGGGAGCATCGGGACCAGAGAATAACTGCAGGACAGTAGAAAGACACTGAGTCCATCTGTACTGCCCCAACAGAGCAATCCCATCCCTCCCCTTCCCCCATCAACCTGCAAATGATCTTCACTTGTATCTATCCAGTTCCTGCTGGTCAGCCCTGATGGAGGAGTAGGACTCTCGGCTCTTGGCCTTCCTCACCACCTTGAGCTCCAGGCTGGTTCACATCTCCATTCCATCTATTGCCCTTAGTTACGTATCTCCACGTTGGATCATTTCCACTGGTCCAACAAATAGTTTTCCACCCATTAGAATTTGGACTGTGGCACTGTCTCCAGAGATTAAACTAGGCATCTGAGATGGAGTCACCTCCTGACTGGGTCTACCAGAGGGTCTGGCCGTTGTTCCGATTGTCTGCTGCTGATTTTGCTGTTGCAGGTTTGCATCTGGTGCAAGAGTCGCACTCTGTGAATAAAATTGGCATTGCAGTAGTGTTTGGGCACGGTGGATAGACGCGGCTTCATGGCCTTTGACGCAGTTTGTAGTCATTGTATTGGCAGCAACCGCTTGTTCCAGCCTCTGGTGGAATCGGTAGCCAGTAGGACTGAAGGTGTGTGTTTATTGGGTTGAGTTTGCGATTCATTGCTTGTGCTAAAGGCATCGCCTGGCGACTGGGTGCGGGCACTTCCTCTCTGGTAACAAACAGATGATGAGATGGAAAGACACATACACCACGATTTTTACTTTAGTTTTTAGAGGTACAGTGGAAACAGGCCCTTTGGCCCACTGAGTCTGGGCCAACTTGGGACTTTTTTTAAATGGTGCCAACAGGTGCGTATGTGGTTTATTTAAAAATAATGTCATTGTTTGCAGTGCACACGAGGCAGCATAACACCATTGAACCATTGAGCATCACAATCCAGCATCCAGCATCACTAATACATCACTCCACTCTCTCTATCCACAATGCCCTGGCCGCAGGGGGCAGATTTGACCCGCCGGTCGGTGTGGAAGCTCCGATGAGGTTGAGATCAGCCGCCTCACCCGGCTTGGAAGCCACATTATCGGGGGGGGACTTCTGTTGGGGGGGGGAGGGGAGGTTCAGGTCTCTTGTGATTTTGACCGGGTTAAATGAGCTGCCGGACCACCAGTTGCTGGGAAATCGATGGCGGGCCTGTATTATCCACCAATCCGCCGCTGTGTTCTTTAACCTCTGGACATTGCCTTTGCCTCTGGGTGAGGCAGGAGCTGGAGGGGGCAATGGGAGGGGGTCTCATGCAGATGGGAACTACGTGAGTCTGCGTTACTCCTGACGTACCGCCACCTGACTTGGCAACTAAACCATCTTCTTTGAATCTTTTTCCCTCCGCAGATTATCAACACTTCAGCCAAGTTAGTGGGCAGCCTTCCTGTGGTAGTGTGTTGTGTGTTGTGCCCCAGGGCAGCACGAGGTGGCCCTGTCGCCCCAGCCTGCCCTGTCTCTCCCCGACCTGCCCTGTCTCTCCCCAACCTACCCTGTCTCTCCCTGACCTACCCTCTCTTCCTACCCCCCCCCGACCTGCCCTGTATCTGCCCCCGACCTGCCCTGTATCTGCCCCCGACCTGCCCTGTATCTGCCCCCGACCTGCCCTGTATCTCCCCGACCTGCCCTCTCTCTCCCCGACCTGCCCTCTCTCTCCCTGACCTGCCCTGTCTCTCCCCGACCTGCCCTCTCTCTGCCCGCCCTACCCTCTCTCTCCCCGACCTGCCCTCTCTCTCCCCGACCTGCCCTGTATCTGCCCTCGACCTGCCCTCTCTCTGCCCGCCCTACCCTCTCTCACCCCGACCTGCCCAGTCTCTCCCTGGCCTGCGTTGTTGTGCAGCATGCAGGTTGCAGTTGTACTTGCAGGCGTTGCGTTGCGTTGCGTTGCGTTGCGTACCTGCCTGTGTTCTTTAATCATTGGTGTTTTTCCTATTCTGCTGAATACTGTACATGCAAACTCCATGGCTTGGTTTAGCTTGGCTTAATTTTAGTATAGTCTAGTTTAGTCTAGTCTAGTCTGGTATAGTTTAGTTCAGTTCAGTGATGCAGCATTGAAACAGGCCCACCGAGTTCACTTTAGTTGACTTTAGATTAGTTTAGCTGTTCAGTTTAGTTGAATTTGGAGATACGGCGTGGAAACAGGCCCTTCGGCCCACTGAGTCTGCGACAGCCACCTGTACACTAGCACTATCCTACACAATGCGGAACGATTTACAGAAACCACTTAGCCTACAAACCCCGAACGATTTTGGAGTGTGGGAGTAAACCGGAGCACCCGAAGAAAACCTACGCGGTCACGGGGAGAACGTGCAAACTCCGTACAGACAGCACCCATAGTCAGGATGCAAATGTTAAAGGAATATTCAGTGGGGTCTGTGACATGGATATGGAGAAGAGTTAGCCTTGCAACAAACTCGCCAACTCGCTGCTTACAACTTCAGAGCTGCCCGCACAACCCCTGGTTGCATTAACAAAGCTGATTTTGAGCAGGCATAGAAACATAGAAAATAGGTGCAGGAGGAGGCCATTCGGCCCTTCGAGCCAGCACCGCCATTCATTGCGATCATGGCTGATCGTCCCCAATCAATAACCCGTGCCTGCCTTCTCCCCATATCCCTTGATTCCACTAGCCCCTAGAGCTCTGTCTAACTCTCTCTTAAATCTATCCAGTGATTTGGCCTCCACTGCCCTCTGTGGCAGGGAATTCCACAAATTCACAATTCCCAGGGTGAAAAAGTTTTTTCTCACCTCAGTCTTAAATGGCCTCCCCTTTATTCTAAGACTGTGGCCCCTGGTTCTGGACTCACCCAACATTGGGAACATGTTTCCTGCATCAAGCTTGTCCAGTCCTTTTATAATTTGATATGTTTCTATAAGATCCTCCCTCATCCTTCTAAACTCCTGTGAATACAAGCCTAGTCTTTTCAATCTTTCCTCATATGACAGTCGAGCCATCCCAGGGATCAATCTCGTGAACCTACGCTGCACTGCCTCAATCACAAGGATGTCCTTCCTCAAATTAGGAGACCAAAACTGTACACAATACTCCAGATGTGGTCTCACCAGAGCCCAATATTACTGCAGAAGAACCTCTTTACTCCAATACTGAAATCCTCTTGCTATGAAGGCCATCATTCTATTAGCTTTCTTCACTGCCTGCTGTACCTGCACGCCAACTTTCAGTGACCGGTGCAGGAAGGGATGAAGAGGGAAACTCGGTCGTTCAATGTTTGCTCAGGGATGATTGTGGGGGTCGGTGGGAGGGGGTGGGGGGGGTTTGTCGTGTGAACTGTGTGGAGTGCGGCGGTGTTGGTGCTGCATGCGGGGGTCGGGGGTCAGGTGTGTTTGGCTGTAATGGCGGGCGCTGCAATGCATGCTGGGAAATGCGGCATGGTTGTTGGCGCTGGTGCCGGGAGCAGTGCATGCTGCAGCAGCGGTCCGCGCAGGCCTGGAGCCGCACACGGGCGGGAACAAGGTGGGGAAGTGGCCGAGCTTCCGTTAAAATCCAAACCCACGTCTCCCGCGAACGGAAAAGCAGGAATATATCCCTCTCGCCAGTGGCAGCAGAGGGAAGCGTGGAGGCCAGGAACACTGGGCCTCCACAGTAACGTCACGGGCTTACAGCAGCTAGTTTAGTTTAGAGATACAGCACCGAAACAGGCCCTTCGGCCTACCGATTCCACGCCAACTACTGATCACCCCCTACACTAGCATCATCCTACACACACTAGGGACAATTTACAATTTATCTACCAACCTTGATGTCTTTGGAGTGTGGGAAGAAACTGGAGATCCCGGAGAAAGCCCATGCAGGTCACGGGGAGAACGTACAGACAGCACCCATAGTCAGGATTGACCCTGGGTCTCTGGCGCTGTAAGTGTTGTAAGGCAGCAACTCTACCGCTGCGCCACCATGCCAGCCTAAGGCTTCTGCAGCTACTGCCCTTCTGCCACTAACCCCTGAGCTTTCCCCCCGTACCGGCCACGCTTCACCCTCTGTTCCTCTCTCCCCGTGGACAGTAGCAACTATGTGGAGCGCTTCAACCCCAGTCTGCTGAAGGATTCGGTGATGTCCACACACAAGCCCATCGAAGTGAAGGGCCCGGGGGGGAAGGCCACCATCATCCATGCCCAGTACAACACTCCCATCAGCATGTACTCTCAAGATGCCATCATGGACGCCATCGCAGGCCAGGCTCACGCCAGGGGCAGCGACCTCTCCAGGTATGCCCGCTACTCCCCGAGTGCATGCAGGGGGAACATGCAACAATGGAAAGATGCAGCTCGGAAACAGGCCACTCGGCCCACTGAGTCCATGCTGACCAGCGATCGCACTACCTCCATGTTCTCCCACTTTTTCTCATCGACTCCCTGCACACCAGGGACACATTCACCCGCAAAACCGCACGTCTTTGGGATGTGGGAGGAAACCGGAGCGCCCGGATGAAACCCACGCTGTCACACGGGGGAGGGGGAAACGTGCAAACTTCACACACAGGCAGTGCCCGAGGTCGGGATCGAACCCGGGTCTCTGGCGCTGTGAGGCAGCAGCTCTACCCGCTGCACCACTGTGCCGCCCACACTGGAGTTGTTTTAAGTCTCTGAAATAAAAAATCGAGGAGATTTCATGTGCTCATTTGAAGATCCAGTAACAATATGATTTAATGAAAGGTGCTTAATCAATGGTAGACTTGTGACCTATTAAATCAGTCTGAAGAAGGGGCCGACATGAAACCACCTATCCATGCTCTCCAGAAATGCTGCCTGACCCACTCCAGCACTCAGTGTCTTTTCTTCAGTAAAGCAGCATCTGCAGTTCCTTGTGTCCATGAGTGTGTATGTGTGTGGTGTGTGCATCTGTGTGCGTGCCTGTGGGTGCGTGCGTCAGTGTGTGTGTATGTATGCGTCTGTGTATGTGTCTGTGTGGGCGTGTGTGTCTGTGTGTGTGCATCTGTGTGTGTGCCTGTGGGTGCGTGCGTCTGTGTGTGTGTGCGTCTGTGTGTGTGTATGTCTGTGTGTGTGTATGTATGCGTCTGTGTATGTGTCTCTGTGTGTGCGTGTGGGCGTGTGTGTCTGTGTGTGTGTGCATCTGTGTGCGTGCCTGTGGGTGCGTGCGTCTGTGTGTGTGCGTCTGTGTGTGTGTGTGTCTGTGTGTGTGTATGTATGCGTCTGAGTATGTGTCTCTGTGTGGGCGAGTGTGTCTGTGTGTGCATGTATGTGTCTGTGTGTGTGTGTGTGTGTGTGTGGCCGTGTGTGTCTGTGTGCATCTGTGCGTGTATATATGTGTGTGCATGTGTGTGTGTGTGCGTCTGTGCGTGTGTCTGTGTGGGCGCGTGTGTGTGTGCGTGCGTGCGTGCGTATGTTGGGGCACTGGTAGTCCTTGCACACTGGAACCAGCTCTCCCCCCCCCCCCCCTCCCCAAGTCACGCTCCCCCACTCCAGAGATTTTGCTGCTCGCCCCCGCTCCTTGCCAAGACCCCAGTAACCAGTTAGTGCCTGTAACCCAGAACGCTGAGTATGGGGTTTCCGTGGCTACCAAGCCACGACTCATGGGTTTTCAAGTGTCACATTCAGTCTCTATGCGGGGGAAGGTCTAGAAAGGCTTGCACCTTCCTGTGGAGGTCTGACACACATACCCACTCCAAGCCTGACATCCCAGCACTGCTGCACCAGAGAGGCTGCAGTTCACAGACTCTAGCAGTGTGAGCTCTGGGCCTTGTTGCTAGTTTGTGTTGAACGGGTTAACGGAGTGGTCTTGCTGTTGCTGCCATCTTCCCTTTGGTCTGTTTCTGGAGCAAGGAAGACAAAGTGTGCTCCCTGCTGGCAGGTATAAGGGCCGAGAAACACCGGCACCTTCGCTTGTTTTAGTTTAGAGATACAGCGTGGAAACAGGCCCTTCCGCCCACCGAGACAGCGATCCCCGTACACTAGCGCTAACCTACACACACTCGGAACAATTTGCAATTTTACCAAAGCCAATTAACCTACAAACCTGCACGTCATTGGAGTGTGGGAGAAAACCGGAGAAAACCCACGCGGGTCACGGGGAGAACGTACAAACGCAATACAGACAAGCACCCGTAGTCACGATCGAACCCGGGTCTCTAGCGCTATAAGGCTGCAACTCTACCGCTGCGCCAACGTGTCGCACCCATCTCTGATCCTGTACCTGAGACCCATGGGTTTGATGTTAAACACTGGAGCACAACAGAGAGAACCGACCCGTAACCTCGAGAACTGACCCAACCAACAATGCACCGTGCCACGAAAGGGCCTGTCCCACTTTCACAACCTAATTCACCACCTTTTTTACTCGTGGACATTTTTCATCATGTTGAAAAAACGCCCCGACCTACTTGATGCCACGAGTACCTACGACCTCGTGACGACCATGCTGCGAGTATGAGTCGAGGGCAAACTCGGCAGAGGTCGTGAATTAGGTGGTGAAACTGGGACAGGCCCTTAAGGCACAGTACAGAATATAATCACAGCTCGTCGTCACAAGCTGAGACAACTCCACCCAGGACTGGAGTGTGGTCACTGTGTAACTGATATTTATAAGGGTGGGAAAATAATGGTGTCGGATTGTTCAAAGGTTTGTAGACTCTGGTGCATGTGAACCGGGCCTCACTCAACACCATGGTGGCAGCTTATGAGGGGGGGGGGGGGGGGGGGGTGGAGGGGAAATGCACCTCATAACCTTGTGATGATCCTGTGGTGGCTCACCAGAACTTCAGCCAGCGTGGACCATCTGATACCTTCTGTAGATCTGGGGAATAGTGTTGCAACTCAACTCTTTATGTTTCTAATGGTATGTTGCTTCTCTTTCTTCACCCCCTCCTTCTCCAACCTCAACCCACTCACACACGCCTTCTCCCCCAACCCCAATCCCCATCACTAACACACAACTCTCATTGTCACCGTGTGTCTATCTACCCTGTGGTCAATGCCTTGTCCGGTGTTTGGTCATGTGACCCCCCCCACAGTGGTCCCGAACCTCCGTTTGCGTAAGTAGGTCCGTTTTTCACGAGTGTTTTATTGTCATATATCCCGATAGGACAATGATACCTTGCCTAACCAGACTGCCATTTCTTAACCAACTAAACTCAGACGGGCAAGAAACACCATTTCAGTCACCGATCACCAAGGTGGGAGACTCCCCCTTCTCGGTTCCCGGCTGTTTATGTTGAAATTGTGTTGTGATCTTTGGTTGTGACTTCCTTCTCTTGTTTGGTTTCCTGTCGTTCAGCGAGGAGTTCGGCGCAGGTTCTGTCAACACCAGCAGGGGGCGGTAGTTTATGACGAGGGTCTTTGCCTTTTGCTCTTTGTCATTGGTGCAAAGGATGGAGAGAATTTGGAGTGCGTTGGGTGGTGGAACCACGTACTCCGACTACATTTAAGAAAGACTGGATAGACTCGGCTTGTACTCGCTAGAATTTAGAAGATTGAGGGGGGATCTTATAGAAACGTACAAAATTCTTAAGGGGTTGGACAGGCTAGATGCAGGAAGATTGTTCCCGATGTTGGGGAAGTCCAGAACAAGGGGTCACAGTTTAAGGATAAGGGGGAAGTCTTTTAGGACCGAGATGAGAAAAACATTTTTCACACAGAGAGTGGTGAATCTCTGGAATTCTCTGCCACAGAAGGTAGTTGAGGCCAGTTCATTGGCTATATTTAAGAGGGAGTTAGATGTGGCCCTTGTGGCTAAAGGGATCAGGGGGTATGGAGAGAAGGCAGGTACAGGATACTGAGTTGGATGATCAGCCATGATCATATTGAATGGCGGTGCAGGCTCGAAGGGCCGAATGGCCTACTCCTGCACCTATTTTCTATGTTTCTATGTTTCTATGACTAGGCAAGCACTAGAATTATAAAAAGGGCGCAGAGAGCCATGGACTAAGTGCCGGTAACTGGGATATTCCAAGGGAACATTTTGTAAGGCGGTGACTCTATTCCTTGGAGCACAGGAGGATGAGGGGTGATCTTATAGAGGTGTATAAAATCATGAGAGGAATAGATCGGGTAGATGCACAGAATCTCTTGCCCAGAGCAAGGGAATCGAGGACCAGAGGACACAGGTTTAAGGTGAAGGGGAGAAGATTTAATAGGAATCTGAGGGGTAACTTTTTCACACAAAGGGTGGTGGGTGTATGGAATGAGCTGCCGGAGGAGGTAGTTGAGGCTGGGACTATCCCAACGTAAAAAGAAACAGTTAGACAGGTACATGGATAGGACAGGTTTGGAGGGATATGGACCAAATGCAGGCAGGTGGGACTAGTGTGGCTGGGAGATGTTGATCAGCGCGGACAAGTCAGGCCGAAGATTTACTGCTGCACCAACCTTCTTAGTATCTCCTTAGATCCACCATGATCTGGTGGGTCGGTTAAGTCCTTCCCTGTTTTTAAGATGATCGACATACCGCCAGCGTTTCAAATGCGGTTCTGAAAATCCGGGTGGCCATGGTCTTTATATACCCAGTCAATGATTTTGTGCTTTGTTAGAAATCAGAGTGTACTTGAAATGTTGATGTCTGCCCCTCAACCTCTCCATCCACAGTGCTGCATGTAATGTCGGGTTGAGTGTGTAAAATGTACTCACATCAAAACATATTGACACTGAGTGATCAAGGTTTACACCCTCACTAGCAAACCCTGACTGTAATTAGTTTTTCGTTTTGTTTGCTAACCCGAGCTAACCACCGTGGTCATGTTTTTTTTTTTGCATCCTGGTTTAGACTCGAGCTGAGAGAAAAGTGAAAGCCCTGTCCCACGGTACGCGTTCATTCCGAGAGTTCTCCCGAGTTCGCCCTGATTCGAACTCGGAGATTTACGGTAATGGCCACTCGTCGGTACTCGGGGCTCTCGTGGACATTTTTCATCACGTTTGAAAAATCTTCACGAGTCTTCCCGTGCTTACCTGCCGTTAGCGAGTCTCCTCGAGTACCTCCCGTAAGCGCTAAGAGACGTCCCCGAGCTCCAACGTACCCGCTACGTCGGAGCTCGGGGTCATTCTCCGTGCTTACCACGAGTTTGAATTTTTTTAAACTCGGGAGAGCTCTTGGAATGAACTCGTACCGTGGGACAGGGCTTTTATATTTGTATTCAAAGGTAGACAAGATTGCTGGAGAAACTCAGCGGGTGCGGCAGCATCTATGGAGCGAAGGAAATAGGCAACGTTTCGGGACGAAACGTTGCCTATTTCCTTCGCTCCATAGATGCTGCCGCACCCGCTGAGTTTCTCCAGCAATCTTGTCTACCTTCGATTCTCCAGCACCTGCAGTTCCTTCTTTAACATTTGTATTCATCGCGATTGATCTGAACCTCTGGAATGTCTCGGGAAGAAGGGCGAAGCTTGTTTTCCCGTTTTTGGAGTGTTTCGCACAACGGGTTTTCCAAGATATTTGACCGTAAGATCATGTATCTCAAGGGGACACACGTACCCTTACTCCGAAACCAACCCCCAGCTAACAAATGGCAGGAAATTTGCGATCTGGATTATTTTTCTATACAAAGAACAAGTTTACTTGTTGTCAAGTAAGTAAATTTATTGGCCAAGTATTCACATACAAGGAATTTGCCTTGGTGCTCCGCCCACAAGTAACAACATGACTTACAGTGACAGTTACGAATGACTCAGAAAACACTAAACATTAATAATAATAAAACATTCATGATCAAGCATGTGAACCAACAAAATACCAGATCAAAGGGAGGCTACAGATTTTTGGCTGTTGAGTAGAGCAACTACTCGTGGATAAAAACTGTTTTCATGTCTGGCTGTGGCAGCTTTGACAATCCGGAGTCGCCTTCCAGAGTCGCCAAGTCGGACATAACTCAGTTGCTCATCATGCCACAAGATGGTGCAGAGATCAGAATGACATGGAGAGGGGAGGAGGTGGCGTAGAGGCGGTGAAATATAGTCGGGGAACAAATGCTGTAAATGTATGTGGTTCTCAATGGACTCCATCTATGTCCTTTTCAAGTGACTCTTGCAACTGCACTCCAAATAGTGAGAAACCGCTAATTTCAGCTCAAAGGCTATTCAAGTTGAAGGGTGGGATTGTGTAGGGAGACCCCCGTCTCCCGCTCCCCCGACTCTCAGCCTGTAGACAGGGGTCTCGACCCGAAACGCCACCCTTCCCTTCTCTCCAGAGATGCGGTCTGTCCCTTACTCCAGCATTTTGTGTCTAATTATCGAACCTGAAGTGCTAACCATTTCATTCTCCGTAGAAGCTGCCTGACCTGCTGAGTATTTCCAGCATTTTCTGCTTTAATTGAAGGCTAGACGTACTGAGTAACGGTCACTCTGTGTCTGTGTGCGTGTTTTAGAATGACGCGGGGGGGGGGGGGGGGGGGGGGGGGGGGGGGGGGGGTATCATTGCTCCCACCCTACAGTGGCTGGCACTGATTGTGGAGCAAGGCATTTGCTGGATGTCTCTTACAAAGTAAAACCAGCAGGCTCTGCTCATTTGTATCACACATGGTTCTCTTCCTCACTCACTCACTCACTCACTCACTCACTCACTCACTCACTCACTCACTCACTCACTCACTCACTCACTCACTCACTCACATTCTCTCTCTCTCTCCCTCGCCCTCCCACTCCCTCTCTTCCTCCCCCTTTCCCCCCTCTCCCTCCCTTCTTCCTCCTCTCCCTCCCACACTCCCCCCCTCCCTCTCTCCCTCACCCCCGCCCCCCACTCTCCCCCACCTCCTCTCCCTGTCACCCTCCTCCTCTCTCTCTCTCTCTCCGCACCTCACCCCCCCCCTCTCTCTCTCCCTCCCATCTCCTTCCCTCCCGATCTCTCCCCGTCTCTCTCTCTCTCTCTCTCCGCCCCCACCCCCTCCCTCCCATCTCCCTCCCTCTCCCCCCTCTCTCTCTCTCTCCATCTCTTTTCAGTTTCTGTCTGTCTCATTCTCTCTCTCCATCTCTCTCTCTTTCTATCTCTCTCATTCTCTCACACACACACACACACACACACGTTCACACACACACACACACACACACGTTCACAGACACACACACACACACACTAAACATTCATTGATAGCTTACTGATGTACAGCCTGGTCTTTGATGTAAATGGCCGTGAGGAGTTGCGTTCCGTTCGCTGCTGCTGGATGATGTGGAAAGTTTGGGTTGACATTGCGTTAATTGACTGTGGAGGAAGGTTTGGTTTAGTCCGGGATGATGTGGTGGATTTGGTTTGATCATTGGAGTTGATCAACAGTGATCAACAATTGTCCCAGTGGTGAATGGGAACCAGAGTTATCCTGTGGTTTATTCAAATTCATCTGATATTTGATGTTGATTCTTGGTGACGGCAAGATAGCGGCTGATTTTGATCTTTATTATTTGTCTGCTATCTTCAAAGGTCCTGGCTTGTTGAAGATGTAATTAATATTTCTTGCTATAAGAACTGCAAACAATCCGCAGTTTAATGTGACGCTCTGTCATGTGCTCCAGTCTCCAGTGATTTTGGGATATTTATCCTGCAAAATATCTCAGTTCAGTTCAGTTTGTTGCCACGTGTACCGAGGCCCAGTGAAAAGCTTTTGTTGCATGCTAACCAGTCAGCAGAAAAGCAATACATGATTACAATCGAGCCATTTACAGTGTATAGATACATGATAAGGGAATAACATATAGTGCAAGGTAAAGGCAGCAAAGTCCGATCAAGGATAGTCCAAGGGTCATCAAAGAGGTACTTCAGCACTGCTCTCTGGTTGTGGTAGGATGATTCAGTTGCCTGATAACAGCTGGGAAGAAACTGTCCCTGAATCTGGAGGTGTGCGTTTTCACACTTCTGTACCTTTGACCTGATGGGAGATGGGGGAAGAGGGAGTGGCCAGGGTACGCCATCCTTGATTATGTTGCTGGCCTTGCCGAGGCAGCTTGAGGTGTAGACGGACTCAATGGAAGGGAGGTTGGATTGTGTGATGGTCTGGGCTGCACCATGTTCTCAGCTACAGATGACCTGGTTCTGTCTTGGAGCCTGATTCACAGGTGGAGCAGGTCAGTGTGATGTGACCCTTTG
The DNA here is from genome assembly GCF_010909765.2 of Amblyraja radiata. NCBI lineage: Eukaryota > Metazoa > Chordata > Chondrichthyes > Rajiformes > Rajidae > Amblyraja > Amblyraja radiata. Next base: position 14,875,367 of record NC_045992.1, on the reverse strand, counting down.
AGGAGGTGGCTTTATTCCTTGTGTCGCCTTGTCTTTGGAGACAGTGCCCCGTGTGTGGACAGATCCCACCTTGTACATTCGTCCGTACATGCTGGGGGAACCAAGTGATTTGGGATCTTGTGATGGGGATGACATTGGGGCAGTAGATCAGCCAGCATCTTATTGACTGGTGGAGAAGACTCGGGGAACTCCTCAACGTCTCTTTCCAATGGAATCTCTCAGCCCTCATCGCAACGGCTGGGGAAAGAGAGCCTTGGTGTGTGGAGCCTGGATGTGGGCGATGCAGTCACTTGCCTCTCTCTCCCTGTACATGTCCACGTGCGGGACCAGAATGACGGGACCAGTGGAGAAGGAACCCTGGAGACCCCCCCTGCTCTCTCACTCCCTGAGCAAGCTGGAAGACCAGAGCTGTTGTCCTCCAGGACTACATCCATCTACCTGGGGAGCCCAGTGTGTAAGTGTCGACTGGCACCAGGGGCCTGCGTTATAAGGATGCCATTGTCAGGTTATCCCATACTCCTGTCCACCACACATGCTCTTCTCCCATTCCTATCGTGTTCCCATCCCGGCCGTATCCCGTCTCGTCTCGTCTCGTCTTGCCGGGAACTCGCCCTGAGAGGGGACGGAGGGAGACGGCAGCGGACACTGGGCAAACGAGGACAGTGAGAAGAATTGGGGTGGGGTCTTATCTTAGGCGCCCTGGAGGTCAGCTACTGGACCCCCCCCCCCCCCCCCCCCCCACACCCTCCTCCAAGGAACAAGTGCAGGAGAGGGACGATGGTTCATGGGCCGATCGGACTGCAACAGCCCTTTATGGCCGGCTACAGCAGGAACTGGGAAATGGCCCCAACATGGCATCTCTTGCATATGGACTCAGTGGGCTGTTGTTACATTCTGTACGAACAAGGGAACTCTGCTTATTAACAGCGATAGTCTCGCTGAGCTGAAGACACGTGATAATAAAGAAGAAATTGATTAGCCTCCAATTCTCCAGGCACATTTGGATGATGGGTAAAGTTGCCACCTCACCCTTTACGGACTCCTGCCACGGTGCTGCTGTGTATTTAGCCCAGGGACCGGTGCTGCCCTGGCACAACAGATCCCCCCTCCTGCTGCCCGACTGCTCCTGAGGCTGCTCACTGAAGCCACGAGGTTCACTACAGAACAGAAAGCAAGAACTGCTGAGGCAGAAACGTGATGTGGTCATACAAATGGCTGCAGAACCTATCAATGAATTGAATGATCCCCTTCCTAGATAACGCCTTTGGGGAAAGAATTGCAACTCAGGATATTAAAGAAACGTGTAATCTTTGTCAGAAGGGAAGGAAGTTTTCAAGTTTTCAATTAGATTTAGCTCTTAGGGCTAACAGAATCAAGGGATATGGGGAGAAAGCAGGAACGTGGTTCTGATTTTGGATGATCAGCCATGATCATATTGAATGGCGGTGCTGGCTCGAAGGGCCGAATGGCCTACTCCTGCACCTATTTTATATGTTTCTAAGGAGCGAGTTTATAATGCCCCTGTCCCACTTAGGAAACCTGAACGGAAACCTCTGGAGACTTTGCGCCCCACCCAAGGTTTCCGTGTGGTTCCCGGAGGTTGCAGGTGGTTGCCGGAGGTTGCAGGTAGTGGAAGCGGGTAGGGAGACTGGCAAAAACCTCCGGGAACTGCACGGAAACCTTGGATGGGGCGCAAAGTCTCCAGAGGTTTCCTTTCAGGTTTCCTAAGTGGGACAGGGGAATTATTTTGCTTGGAAGCTTCATCCTCTCCTTGTGTGGAGACACTGACATCCATTGTGATGTCCGGCCTATAATCCTGGTGGTGAAAAGGCCCGTGCTTTGTGCTGTTTCCTTGGCAGCATACTGACAGCAGAGTGGGGAAGAGGGTGCACGATCCTCCTTGGGTCCACGCTGAGTTTTTTAGTTTAGTTTAGTTTAGCGATACGGCGTGGATACAGGACCAGTGAGTCCACGCCGACCAGCGATCACCTTAGTACATTAGTGTATCCCACAATTTACAGAGGGGCCAATTGACCAAAAAACCTGCACGTCTTTGGAGTGTGGGAGGAAACCAGAGCACCCGGTCAAAACCCCACAGGGAGAACGTGCAAACTCTGTACAGACAGCGCCACCAAACACACTGCACGGTGGCGCAGCAGTAGAGTTGCTGCCTCACAGCGCCAGAGACCCGGGATCGATCCTGATCATGGACGGCGCCCGGGTCTCTGGCGCTGTGAGGCAGCAACTCTACCGCTGCGCCACCGTGCAGTGTGTTTGGTTGACGGTCGGCAGACAGAGGACATGCCCAGCCTGGAGTGTAAATAGACAATAGACAATAGGTGCAGGAGTAGGCCATTCGGCCCTTCGAGCCATTCAATGTAATCATGGCTGATCATCCCCAATCATTACCCCGTTCCTGCCTCCTCCCCATATACCCTGACTCCGCTATCTTTAAGAGCCCTATCTAGCCCTCTCTTGAAAGCATCCAGAGAACCGGCCTCCACCGCTCTCTGAGGCAGAGAATTCCACAGACTCACCACTCTCTGTGGGAAAATGTGTTTCCTCGTCTCCGTTCTAAATGGCTTACTCCTTATTCTTAAACTGTGTGGCCCCTGGTTCTGGACTCCCCCAACATCGGGAACACGTTTCCTGCCTCTAGCGTGTCCAAACCCTTAATAATCTTATATGTTTCAATGAGACCCCCTCTCAATCTGTCACCTTGCGCAGAGTGGCACTGGGTGGTTGGCACGGTGTAGACCAAACGCTGGAGGTGGTGCCCCAAGTGGAGACCCCCCACATACCGGGGCACTGACCCACACTCAGGGCATCGCCTGGTCCTAGTGCCACCCAGCTGGGGCCAACATTGCCACAGAGAGACAAGGGGAGCAAACATCAGGGTTCTGAATCCTTGGAGAAAATGATGGGCAAAACCACCTGGTGCTTCGAGGAGCTGGCTCGAAGCTCCAGTGCCGTCACCCGCCTTGCCCACGCTGCCGGCTGGTGGGTGAACAGCGGCAGTCTCGTGGAGGCCGGGAGCAAGGGGTGGTGTTGTTGTAAAATGTGACTCTCTCTGTTATTGCAGTAACCTTCATGTTAAAGATGCTCTAGTCGACAGCACTTCCCCAGTCTACCAGGCTGTGATCCGTAATGCTAACAAGCCCCCACAGACCCACCAGCAGGAGCTGGAAGAATGGACTCGCAGAGCTGCCAACCTGCAGTCCAAGTCTTTCCGTGTCCTTGCCCAGATGACTGGAACGGAATTCTGTAAGTATCGCAAAGCTTTCTCTGATACATCACAGAGGGAGGTGGGAGCAGTTCCCTGCTGGTACAATGAGACATGGGCTTCCACCCACCCCAGACTGGTGAGGTGGGTGCCTCCCCACCATTGTGGCCGATGGGCTGATGAGACAGCAGCTCAAGGCTCGGTGGGTCCAGGCTGAATGAGTGGGCATCTTCGCTGTGGGGAATAGTGCTGACCTGAGATCAGCATCGATGCAGAGGAGAGGAGGCTAGCCATGACTAGAGAGACTGGTGGTGCTCTGATCCCGTCCACTCTTTCTCTGCTGATGGACTACCCCACCCCACGTGACCATCGATCACCCGTTCACACTGGTGTCACCTTATCCCTCTCTCCCACTCCCTACGCAAGTTATCGGAGCCAATCAACCGACAAAAACGTATGTCAATAGACAATAGACAATAGGTGCAGGAGTAGGCCATTCAGCCCTTCGAGCCAGCACCGCCATTCAATGTGATCATGGCTGATCATCCCCAATCAGTACCCCGTTCCTGCCTTCTCCCCATATTCCCTGACCCCGCTATCTTTAAGAGCCCTATCTAGCTCTCTCTTGAAAGCATCCAGAGAACCTGCCTCCACCGCCCTCTGAGGCAGAGAATTCCACAGACTCACCACTCTCTGTGAGAAAAAGTGTCTCCAGTGATAGTAGACAGTAGCTCAGGACTGCCCTCTAGTGGGTGATAGATGGTTCAGTTGCTTGATAACAGCTGGGAAGAAACTGTCCCTGAATCTGGAGGTGTGCGTTTTCACACTTCTGTACCTCTTGCCTGATGGGAGAGGGGAGAAGATCTGTTGATAAATCCCTGAAACCTGCAAGGATAAAACCCACACTTGTAGCGTTGATATTTCCCTGGTGCTGCCAGCTGCCTCCCTGGATCTTCGTTGTAGACTGGATTGGTCGGCTTTACGAGGAATCCGGGACAAAGAAGGGTCCCGACCCAAAACATCGTCTCTCCATGTCCTCCAGAGAGTCCGCCTGACCCACTGAGTTACTCCGGCACTTTGTGCTTTGCGCAAGATCCCAGCATCTGCAGTTCTTTGTGTCACCACTAAACTACGGGGTCCTCCTGGCATCAGTGCGGCCCTGGGCAAGAGTACAATGGTCATATCTCCCGGGCAAGACTTGGTTCATAAGATCATAACTTACAGGAACAGAATTAGGCCATTCGGCCCATCAAGTCTACTCCGCCAATCAATCATGGCTGATCTATCTCTCCCTCTCAACCCCATTCTCCTGCCTTCTCCCCATAACCCCAGACACCCATACTAATCAAGAATCCAGCTATCTCCCCCTTAGAACTATCCACTGACTTGGCCTCCACAGCCGTCTGTGGCAATGAGTTCCACAGATTCACCACCTTCTGACGAAAGAAATTCATCCTCATCTCTAAAGGTAGGTCCTTTTATTCTGAGGCTGTGGCCTCTGGTCCAAGACTCCCCTCCTTGGTGCCACAACCCAATTGTCTTCCTGGATTCAAGTCTACTCACCAAGGTGATTTTAGCTTTTCTGGAAGTTTGGTACCAGTTTGTTAAGACAGTTTAGATTCAGTTTAGAAAGATGCAGCGTAGAAACATGCCCTCCGTCTCACCAAGTCCCGCCATTGCTCACCCGTCCACACTAGTTCAGTGTTATCCTACACACTAGGGGGCAATTTACAGAAGCCAATTCACCTACAAACCAGCACGTCGTTGGAGATGTGGGAGGAAACCGGAGCACCCGGAGGAAACCCGCGCGGTCACGGGGAGAACGTGCAAACACCACACGGACAGCACCCGAGGTCAGGATCGAACCCGGGTCTCTGGCTCTGTGAGGCAGCAGCTCTACCAGCTGTGCCACGGTATCGCCCCAAATTTCATGTCATAGGAACAGAATGAGGCCATTCTGCCCATCGAGCCTACTCTGCCATTCGGTCATGTCTGATCTAAGGGGCGATGATCATGTCTGATCGAAGTGGAGATGAATCAAGTCCATATAAGGGTCAGAGTTTGACTGTGCTGTTCACATACAGCGAATAGTCCTTCCTCTCAGTAGTGTGGAGAGCAGGCACAGCTGCCATCTTCTCCTCCCCTGCCCCTTGCCAGCTCCATGAAGAGCCCCCATTGGAGACCTGCGGGTGGGACGGGGATAAGAGTGCTTGGGCTTTGCCACTCATTGGGTTATTTTGTGTTGCAGTGCAAGATCCAGATGAGGAGGCAATGAAACGATCCAGGTAGGCTTCTTGCAAGAGCAGCATCCACCTGGCCTCCACGACACACAGCCAGACAGTAAACATAGCAACACAATACCCCAACCCTCAGCATTCCCTCACATCACAGAGGCGGGGGTATCAAGATTACCACCAGTTCATCCCGAAATTGGACGGTAAAATCTACCTGAGATTCCGGGCAATATGTCGAGCTCTGAACCATGGGTAGGTCACCGGGAATAGTTCCGTCAGTTCACCTTGGTACATTGGGCTTCAGTTGGCGGACGACGTCTCTCCAATATTGTCCTCATGACATGCTTCTGAAACGGGTCCCCGCCCATCCCCAGGCAACGCTGCCTGCCAAGATCGACACTAATCATGGGGGGTTTTGCTCTGGTTTTGTCTGTCGTCCCTGCTTCTAACACAGAAATGACAAGGATCGAGAATGATTCGGAAACTGGTGCGCAAAGCTTCCCCCCCCCCCCCCCCCCCATCTCCCCCTTGCTCCGGTTGTAGCAGATGAATTGGGGACTTTGTAAGCCTTGTCATTTGCCATGTGCTTCGTTTGGTTTGTGTGCTGTGAGGTGAGGAGACTTATTCGGGTCTTATTCCCTCACCCCCTCACTCTTGTCCTCCTCTCTCTTTTCTCTCTTTCTCTACGCCACAGGGAAAAGTTTGAACATGAAGTTAAAGGCCCGCGCTTTGCCAAATTACGTAAATGGCACCATGGTCTGTCTGCACAGATCCTTAATATTAAAAGCTAACGTGCCCACGTGTAATCAGGCACTCTACGATAGAATTACTAAACTAATATTAAGGGAAGATTTCCATCGTAGTGACTCTTTTGAAATATAGTAGCTTGAAAAAACATCAAATCTTCTTAAAAACAAGTTAAAGAAAGTGCTTGTGATTCTCCATCGCCTTGAACCTTCCCTGTGGTCTAATCTATTGCCACTCGTTGTACACTACTCCCTCATGCACGAATGTTACTATACAATAAAATGTTAAAAATCCTTGTTTCTGTATAAAGAGTCAGCTTCTATATCTCTCGATTCCTTGCAAAGTAGTTTTAGGGAATTTAATAAGCTGTTGGCTCCCTTGTGTTAGTGAGCGAGTGTAGTTTGACCGGGCTGTTGCTATCTGAGTGATTTGTAAGTGAGAGGTGCAGTCTGGTGTGAAGGAATGCTCACTCTATAAAGTGGACCCCATGCTCATCTGCCTGAGAGGGTCTGTAAAGGAAGGCAGCCAAGGGAATAGAGGATGTGTAGGAAGGAACTGTGCGGATACTGGCTTGACCCGTTCAATGCCACCCCCCCCCCCCCCCTCCACTGAGTATACCCAGGTCATGGCCAATAGTGGGGGAAACAAAGTGAAAAGGTTAAATCAAAGATAGACACAAAAAACTAAAGTACCTCAGCGTGTGTAGGAAGGAACTGCAGATGCTGGTTTAAACCGAAGATAGAAGATACAAAGTGCTGGAGTAACTCAGCGGGACAGGCAGCGTCTCTGGAGAGAAGGAATGGGTGACGTTTCGGGTCGAGACCTTTCTTCAGACAAATAGACAATGGTTTGTCCGGTTTGAGTCAATAAATGATTCAGTGATTCAATGACTCCATGATAGTTTTTTGTCACATGTACCGAGGAACAGTGAAATGCTTTGTTTTTGCATAAAATTCTCAAAGTACAAAGGCGTCGACAAAGTTACAGACGTATTTATTAAAGTCCTCCTCTCCACGCCCCATCTTTGTCCCCACCTCCTCTCCTTGCCCCCATCCCCACTCCTTGTCCCCATGTCATCTCCTTGTCCCCATCCACTCTCATTGTCCCCATCCCCTCCGCGTCCCCATCCCCTCTCCTTCAACCCATCACCTCTCCTTCAACCCATCACCTCTCCTCGTCCCCATCCCCTCTCCTTGTCCCCATCCCCTCTCCTCGTCCCCATCCCCTCTCCTTCAACCCATCACCTCTCCTTCAACCCATCACCTCTCCTCGTCCCCATCCCCTCTCCTCGTCCCCATCCCCTCCGCGTCCCCATCCCCTCTCCTTGCCCCCATCCCCTCCTCATCCCCATCCCCTCTCCTCATCCCCATCCCCTCTCCTTGTCCTCATCACCTCTCCTTGTCCTCACCACCTCTCCGTGTCCCGATCGCCGGGTCTGCTCTTGCCCAGCCCGGAGATGGACCGTGGAGAGGAGGACTGTAATAAATACGTCTGTAACTTTGTCTTTGTCGACTCTTTTGTACTTCGTATATTTTATGCAAAAACAAAGCATTTCACAGTTCCTCGGTACATGTGACAATAAACTATCATGGAGTCATTGAATCACTGAATCATGTATTGACTCACAGACTGCTGGAAGATCTGAAGAAGGGTCCCCACCTGAAACCTGGCCTTCTCCATGTTGTCCACTGGTGCTGCCTGACCCACTGAGTAATGACGGCACTTGGTCTTTTATACAAGATTACAGCATCTGCTGTTCTTCGTGCCGACGTTTCAGTGGCAAATGAGATCAGTTTATTTCACCAATTCAGTTTTACTAGCTGGAGATTACTGAACTATTTCTTGATGTGTCACCTATCCTTGTTCTCCATAAATGCTACCCGCTGAATTACTCCAGCACTTTGTATCTTGTTCCTCGATGCAGGTAGTTAGGTTTGTCAGCATAAACAGTCATAGAGTCATACAGCATGGAAGCAGGCCCTTCGGCCCAACTTATCCATGCCAACCCACCCAAGCTAATCCCATTTGCCCGTATTTGATCCACATTGCTCCAAACCTTTGCGAGCCATGTAGCTGTCCAAATATGATTCCAAATGACTCAACTACCACCTCTGGCAGTTCGTTCCATACACCCAAGTGTACATTAAGTGAAAAAGTTGCCCTTCAGATTCCTCGTAATAAACACCAGGCAAATCCCAGCCATTTGCTTCAATAGTTAATTGCTAATCTGGGGCTCATGTTTGGATGCTTCTTGCTAAAGGTCAGCCCCAACATTTGACCAGAACCAATTAAGCATCCGAAGAGAGGTCCCAACCCGAATCGTCTCCTATCCATGTTCTCCAGAGATGTAGCCTGACCCGCTGAGTTACTCCAGCACTTTCATAGGTTCATAGGTTGTACGAGCAGAATGCGGCCATTCAATAGACAATAGACAATAGGTGCAGGAGTAGGCTATTCGCCCCTCGAGGCAGCATCGCCATTCACTGTGATCATCCACAATCAGTACCCCATTCCTGCCTTCTTCCCATATCCCTTGACTCCGCTATCTTTAAGAGCTCTATCTTACTCTCTCTTGAAAGCATCCTGAGAATTGGCCTCCACTGCCTTCTGAGGCAGAGAATTCCACAGATTCACAACTCTCTGGGTGACAAAAGTTTTCCCTCATCTCCGTTCTAATCGGCCAACATTCGGCCCATGAAGTCGACACCGCCATTCAATCGTGGCTGATCTATCTTTCTCTCTCAGCCCCATTCTCCTGCCTTCTCCCCATAACCCCAGACACTCTGTGTCTCTCATTGACTATCACCCAGTGAGTTGAGGATTCTTCCCTTAATTAGTGAAACCGTTGACCCTCTCTTGCTTGACCTCGCTAGTAACGGCAGTGCAGCAAGACATGATCTGTGTATGTCATTGGATTCAGATTCTGGGGCAAGCGGAACGGAAAGGGGGGGATCAGTGCGAACAATTCAGATTAAATCACACAAGTATGGGCTTGTTGCAGCAGAGTTGTCACTCCCCCTCCCTGACCCTAGTTCAACAAAACACAGAGGACAAATAAGGAAATCTTGCAATTAATTGTCAATTTTAACCAAATTTCCACAACACGAAGAGCTGATCGTTTGCACATTGAATTGAGATGAATATATCCACTAAAGCTTTATTGAAATTAGTTCCATCGACCAGGTTAGATATAGTTTTTTTTTCTCGGTGCCTGTGATGTGTGAGCATTCCTTCAAGGGGGGGGGGGGGGGGGTGTAAATTATGTGCTTTATTGAAGGCTGAACTTGTGGAGGTGATGTGTAGAGTCCAGTTAGACGGATCTAAGAGTGAAGGGGTTAAAAGATGCTGGAATGACTTGGGTAAAGTCTGGGCCTGTTTATTGTAACACACCTCGCTGTGATATTTGCAGAGACAAGACTGGAAGCAGATTTCAATATATCCCCCCCCCCCCCCGCTCCCCGATCCTCTCCAGCTCCCAATCCTGTGCTCTTGGGATTTGAGCCCAGATACCCTGAAATCCCAGCCCAGTGGCTGTTCCTTGTCCTTAGCCTCAGCAGTGGTTGGTAGGGAGGCTGTGGGGCCCCCCAGGGGTCTGTGTATCTCACGGCATGGCAAGGTGTAGACTCGTTCCCCTCCCCCATAGTGCTCTGCCCCTGCCCCCTGACCTCTGACCCCACCCACTGTCCCCTGACCCCTGCCCCTACCCTTGCCTCTATCCCCGTCCCGCCCCCTCCCCCATCAGTTCCGCCCCCCCCCCCTCCCGCCCAGACCCAACAACCCGCCTGATCACCACCTTGCTCCCATGTCCCAGCTCCTGCCTCTCCTCCTGCCCCTGTTCCTGTCCCCACCCCCTCCCACGACCCTCCCCCCCAGTTCCTGCCCCCTCCCACGCCCCATCCCCAGGCCCACACCCCCTGGGCAACCATGACTGTCCAAGGTCACCACAGAAAATGCCTCCGACCTGCACTCCATGTGTGCATTTGAAATCCTTTGTCATGCATCAAGGAGCATATAACGGTATTATATTTACCCCCAAAATAAGTACAAGGACAGCAGTCTGTGAAATTGCAAAATAGAGGTGTGTTATACATGGCTGGAGTTGACACTGCCCTGTGGCAGAGATGTGGGGTCTGGAATACAGTGGACTTTTGTCTCGGAGCTGTAGCTGCAGATACAGCTTCCCCCACTACCCCACTTGCCTGGCAGTCAGGGCCCAGAGTTGTAGTTTGTGTCTGTGAGTGGGCGCAAGGTGGAGGCGAGGAATATATAGACTGGCTCTGGTTAGAGAGGTGATTCGGCAAACTGTCATCATTCTGTATTCTCCGCTTGGTTTCTTTCGGTTTGTGATTTCTCTGTATATAGCAGCGTTTTTGTTCTCTGAAATAAAACAAAAATCGAGTTTAAAAATGACAATTGGACCCTCTTCCAATCTTTTTCCACTACTGGCAGAGTTAGGCAATTCTTCACTCGGTACATTAAAGAGACAGCACCAACATACTCCGTGTGTCTCCAATCAACCTCCTGCGTTACTCTATCCTTATCTGTGCTCTGTGGACCACTCGATTGTAATCATGTATAGTCTCTGACTGGAGAGCCCGGCAACAAAGCTTTTCACTGTACCATAATAAACAGAACTACATCATCCGCCACTGTCTCCAGGGATGGGGAGAGTTATGGAGGCGAGGAGGGGGATGTGGGGCGGTGGGGGGAGGGGGAGGGAGGGGAGAAGAGCTAACTGCTGGGCAACTGAAGACAGTGGTCGATGATTTAGCCCCGTTTATTATTGCCCCGTGTACCGAGGTACAGTGAAAGGCTTTTGTTTGCGTGCTGTCCAATCTAAGGAAGGACATTGAACGAATACAATCAAGCCGTCCACTGCGGAGAGATAAAGGGTAACACAACGCCGGAGATCGAGGGGAGACCTGGTAGGAATATATACAATCATGAAGGGCATCGATAGGGTGGTCTTGGCATTGTGTTCGGCACAGACGTTGTGGGCCGAAGGGCCTGTTCTTGTGCTGTACAGCTCTGTACAGGTCATGATCCACACGACGAGGGTAATGAATGATGGAAGGAGGAGCTGGAGAGCAAGTCCGCACTCTTCATCATGAGTCTGTTACAGGTGGCAACGTGTGTTGAGAATCAAAGGCTACAAACTCCTTAGGGTTTAGGAGGCCCTAATGTAAGAAGATCATGAATGTGTGGAGGCCAAGTCAATGGATATTTTTAAGGCAGAGATAGATAGATTCTCGATTAGTCCGGGTGTCAGGGGTTATGGGGAGAAGGCAGGAGAATGGGGTTAGGAGGGAGAGATAGATCAGCCGTGATTGAATGGTGGAGTAGACTTGATGGGCCGAATGGCCTAATTCTGCTCCCTAACACTTATGGACTTTATAAAGCATGGTCAGACATCAGCAGAAGCGCTGTGGGCAGATCAGGAGAGGCTTGGAAAGAGAGACAGAGGGGTTTGTGCAATGTTCCCCAGGATTGGAAGCCTCAGTATTGAGGAGAGGCTGGATGAGTTAGGATGGTTTTCTTGGACAGAGAGAGAGGTTTTGATAGAGGGGACAGACAGAGAAGCCTTTCCCTCTATAGGGTGTTTGGAGAAGCAGGAGACACGGATGGGCATTTACAAGAACGATCCCAGGAATGACTGGGCTAACATATGATGAGCGTTTGACGGCTCTGGGCCTGTACTCGCTGGAGTTTAAAAGGATGAGGGGAGACCTCATTGAAACTTACCGAATAGTGAAAGGCCTGGATAGAGTGAATGTGGAGAGGATGTTTCCATTAGTGGGAGAGTCTTGGACCTTAGAATAAAAGGATGAACATTTCGAAAGACGAGGAGGAATTTCTTTAGTCAGAAGGTGGTGAATCTGTGGAATTCATTGCCACAGTAGGCTGTGGAGGCCAAGTCAATGGATATTTTTAAGGCAGAGGTGGATAGATTCTTCATTAGTACAGGTGTCAGGGGTTATGGGGCGAAGGCAGGAGAATGGGGTTGGGAGGGAGAGATAGATCAGCCATGATTGAATGTCGGGGTAGACTTGATGGGCCGAATGGCCTAATTCTTCACCTATCGCTTGTGTGCTTATGAATTCAGCGAGTTGGATAGCTGGAGGGGGGGGGGAGTTGAGGAGAGTAGAATGGTGCATGAATATGTGACGGAGAATAATACTATTAATGGTTTGAAAAGGAGCAGGATAGGTTATTGTAAGGGTGGGGACCGTGCAGGGATAGATACATACAGACAGGATGGAACTTACAAAAATTCCAGGGATGTGGTCTAAAGTTCATAACACAGAACAGTGAAGCACAGGAACAGGCCCTTCAGCCCACAATGTTTATGCCGAACATGATGCCCAGCAACATAGACAATAGGTGCAGGAGTAGGCCATTCGGCCCTTCGAGCCAGCACCACCATTCAATCTGATCATGGCTGATCACCCACAATCATTGGACGGGGTAACACGCTGATACTTTCTACAAAATCATAGTAAACAAAAATTAATGAACCGACCTACAACTCCAAAAATAACCTTAATTCTAGTTTAATTTAGTTTAGTTTAGAGGTACAGGGCAGAAGCAGGCCCTGAACCAGTGATCCTTGCACACTAACACTATCCTACACACACTGGGGACAATTTACAATTTTACCAAAGCCAGGTTAACCTCTAAACCCGTACGTCCTTGGAGTGTGGGAGGAAACCCGGAGAAAACCCACGCAGGTCACAGGGAGAATGATGTACAAACTACTTACAGACAGCACCCGTAGTCAGGATCGAACCTGGGTCCCTGGCGCTGTGAGGCAGCAACTCTACCGCTGTGCCACTGCCGCCAGTCTGAAATACATTACTTTAAATTCGTAACAGAGCAGTTTTGAAGTAAACTGATCTAATTTGATACCACTGTGAATTTGGAAAAGGCACATCACACTGAAGTTAGGTTCTCCGTCTACAGTGGGCTCAGGCTCACGGTCAAGTTGACCTTTCCAAGTCAAGGCCTGTCTTAGTCACACCCAATATGTGGGCAATTCCAAGGTCCGAGCTCAAGTGAACCCCTCTAATGTCAGGCCATGTTAAAGGCTAACTACTAGGCTAGGATGCTTCACTGACACCGATCTTTGACAAGACACTCTCACCAACAAAGCACTAAAGATGAATGCAGCCGAATCATCTGAACACATTACCATCCAGTCCTGTCAGTAGACGTCTCTTTCCAAGAGAAGTCTAACTCCTGGATAACTAGGAAAGGAGTCAGCGATGACCTTGGATAAACTGCGTAGATGGAAGTAGACTCCTTAAGAATCCTGGTTGGACTTTGATAAGATGGACGCAAGTGATGCAGGTGTGACACGTGGGCAAATAGACTTCCTGAGAATTGTGCAAAATAATAAACTTGAAGATTGTGTTCCATGGCACCAGCCGAAACAGAAAGAGGCCTCAGGTAAACTGCTTGTCTGGTGATGACATAGGGAAATCTCCACCCTACGGCGGGCTGTGCCTTTCCCAAGCCAACACTAACCCACCCTCTGCTATATGGCCCCTTCCTGGTGGCTGCCTGACTACTGACCGCATGCCTTGCACATTGACACTTGCCGATGCCTTGTGCTGCCGGGGTGACTTGCTCTGATATCTATCTCTCTATCTCTCTCTCTCGTCTCCCCCTCTCCTCCTCTCTCCCTCTCCCTTTTCCCCACCATTCTCCCTCTCCCCTCTCTTTGACTCTCTCCCCCTCTCCCTCTACCTCCCCTTCCACTCTCCCCCTCTCCCTCTTCCCCTCCCATCTCTCCCTCTCCCCCTCTCATCTTCCCCCCTATCTCTCCCTCTCCCCCTCTCTCTCTCCCCCTCTCCCCTCTCCCCCTCTCCCCCTCTCCCTCTCCATTTTCCCCTCCCATCTCTCCCTCTCCCCCTCTCCATCTTCCCCCCTATCTCTCCCTCTGCCCCTCTCTCTCTCTCACCCCCCTCCCCTCTTCCCCTCTCTCCCTCTCCATCTCCCCTCTCTCTCTCTCCCTCTCCTCCCTATCTTTCCCTCTCCCCCTCACCCTCCCTCTCTCCCTCTCCCCCGTATCTCTCCCTTTCCCCCCCTCTCTCGCTCTCTCTCTCTCTCACTCTGGCGCGCGCGTTTGTTCCTCCTTCTCCCTCCAAGTCAACACCAGTCACTTCATTGCCCCAAGTTCACTGACATCTAATTCCTTCATTCTACTGACACCCACCCCATCCCCCCCCCCCCTCCAGAAGGCTCCACGTTGGCAGCACTCTGGTGGCATTGATCCATTTAACCATCGATTACTAATTTTTTGTTGAGAATTGCCTGTGAAGCCAGGATCCTCAGCGGTTATCAATGCGTGTATTTCTCCACCACTCTGCATCCATTCTCCATTTGCCAAGTAAATCGACATTTAGCGACTCTTCTGAGAATGGATTTTCAACAAAAACAAAACCTCTCACATTTTTTGGGTGAAAGGAATTTTCAAATGGACTGGCCGCGAGGTGGCAACCTCTTGATTACATGGGAGGTGTGAGGGAGGGAGTGTAGACATGGGTCATTGTGTACACCAGCACACTCAGCATGACAAGGGCCCAGCTGGAGTATTCCTATCTGTCAGAGGCTTCCTCCACACTACAAGACATGCATGGTTTACCCGCTCCGTACATGACGTGGCTCCACACGTTGTTGACCCAATCCTCGGGAGCAGCGAGCAGGGTTGTGTGTCCAACGTAAGCCTGTGTTCTTCCCAATCTGTGACTGTGCCCTTTGCTTTGATGTTGTGTCAAGTCCGTGTGCACTTTACCTGTTTGCGCTGTGGTTTACTCTGCAAGGCCGCTCTCTGCACGTCAGCTTCTGAGAGTGGCTGCTTTGGAAGGTAGCCGGCTGACACCGCAACTCCCTAATCATTTGCCGGCGATTCTTGCCTTTGCTGAAGGCTCCTCCTAATTCCACTTTAAGTAGGGGGACCGCACGTTGAGAATGGGGTCGACTGGGCTTGTATTTGCTGGAATTTAGAAGGATGAGAGGGTATCTTATAGAAACATATAAAATTCTTAGAGAATTGGACATTGTAGATGCAGGAAAAATGTTCCCGATGTTGGGGGAGTCCAGAACCAGGGGTCATCGTTTAAGAATAAGGGGGAGGCCATTTAGGACTGAGATGATCAAAAACTTTTTCACCCAGAAAGTTGTGAATCTGTGGAATTCTCTGCCACAGAAGGCAGTGGAGGCCAATTCACTGGATGTTTTCAAGAGAGAGTTAGATTTAGTTCTTAGGGGTAAGGGAATCAAGGGATATGGGGAAAAAGCAGGAACGGGGTACTGATTTTGGATGATCAGCCATGATCATATTGAATGGTGGTGCTGGCTCGAAGGGCCGAATGGCCTACTCCTGCACCTATTGTCGATGCTTCTATTAGCAATCTGAGCAAGCAAGGCAGCTTTACCTTTCTGGGGCGAAAAGAAGGGTAGACCCAGTCCATCCCCCCCGACTCTGGGCCAAGCCCACTCTTGTCTGAAGAAGAGTCTCGACCCGAAATGTCACCCATCCCTTCTCCCCAGAGATGCTGTCTGTCCCACTGAGCTACGCCAGCTTTTTGTGTCTATCTTCCGTTCTTGAAACGATTTCTTCCAAGTTAAGTGAGAAGAATCGCCAACAGATAGATATTTACAAACTGAGGCAAATAGGAAGATTTAAATTGGCTGAAGTTTTCAGTGTTAGATCCAACAAGCTCAATTTAACCTTTGCCTCGAAGGTAGACACAAAATGCTGGAGTAACTCAGCAGGACAGGCAGCGTCTCTGGAGAGAAGGAATGGGTGGAGTTTCGGATCGAAGAGAGCCTCGTCCCGAAATGTCACTCATTCCTTCTCTCCAGAGATGCTGCCTGTCCCGCTGAGTTACTCCAGCATTTTGTGTCTACCTTCGGTGTAAACCAGCATCTGTAGTTCCTTCCGACACATTTAATCTTGGCCTCATCGGAGTTATGCCCCTGTCCCACTTAGGAAACATGAACGGAAACCTCTGGAGACTTTGTGCCCCACCCAAGGTTTCCGTGCGGTTCCCGGAGGTTTTTGTCAGTCTCCCTACCTGCTTCCACTACCTGCAACCTCTGGCAACCACCTGCAACCTCCGGGAACCGCACGGAAACCTTGGGTGGGGCGCAAAGTCTGCAGAGGTTTCCGTTCAGGTTTCCTAAGTGGGACAGGGGCATTAGACACTAGTTGTGGGAGACAAGGAATGAAAGATGTGACGTGGGCCCAAGAGAGAGTCTAATGTAAAAATTAAGGGTGACAGAGTCGTGGGCAGAATGTTCTGCTGACTAGGAGAAACCTTGGTTGGAGTTAGTCTCTGGTTTGAGGGGTGAAGGGATGGGTTTGAGGATCGCAACCAAAGCCTTGGGCCTCCACTCCAGCCTCACGCATGTACAGCACTTCCTCCCTGCACTCACCCCATGCTTTTGCTCTTTCGCCACCTTCTCTGCACGATTTCTTTCTCTAGGCACGTTTTTCCTCCGCTCTCCGCAAATTCTGGCAGCTGCGACATTTTCCATGAGCTCCTCTGTAACAGCATGTGCATGTTCGGAGCCCGCCCTGTGTCTGTAACATTTGCGGTGATGCAACCCACTGATCCATCATCCCGCTCGGCGGTCTGGTCTGCATTAACACGCCAACCCTCGCCCCCTCCCAATGCCTGGGGGTCCTGATTTCTCTATGTTAAGACTGCAAGCAGACTCAGTTTAGATTAAAGAGCGGGCCTCGGCTAAAGCCCTCTGTGAGTGGGACATGCCTCTAACTGCAGTGGCTGAGAAAGACAATATGGCTGTACCTGCCTCTAAAAGAGTTGTGAACTAAAATCAGCATGAAATCAGCTGTGATCGTTCTCACCTTTCCTTTCTCTTGTTTTTGTCTCTTCCCCTGCCGGCTTCTCTGGCCCATATATTCTGCCATCACTTGGGGGTCAGGGGTTATGGAGGAGAAGGCAGGAGTTAGGAGGGAGAGATAGATCAGCCATGATTGAATGGCGGTGTAGACTTGATGGGCCGAATGGCCCAATTCGGCTCCTATCACAGGTTCGGAGACACCCTTCTCTCCTTCTGTGGCGGGATGTGGAGAATGTTGTTATTCCCCAGTTATCTTGCCGTGGGGTGCAATGGGTTCAGTATTGGTGAGGCATGTGGAGGGAAATAGCAACTCCCAGCTCTCTCCACACACTCAGTCACAGTGGGGGCTCGACTGGCAGACTCAGCCAAACCTCCTGAACCACGCCAGCCCCACTACTACCTGGAGCAAACCATGCTTGGTGTAATAAGATGAAGGTTAAATAGGATCAATAAATATTGGGGAGCGAGTGATCAGCAAGTGTGTTTGACACTGCATTGATTCCCTGAGTGTGAACATTACTGTTTACAAGCTGGAGCCAAAACCAATTGTGAAGTTCTCCAAAATCAGGAAAGTGGGGTCTCTTTTGGAGTTAGGCCTGTACTCGCTGGAGTTTGGAAGGATGAGGTGGGATCTCATTGAAACTTACCGAATAGTGAAAGCCCAAGACAGAGTGGATGTGGGAAGGATGTTTCCACTAGTGGGAGAGTCGAGGACCAGAATAAATGGACGTATCATTAGAATGGAGATGAGGAGGAATTTCTTTAGTGGTGAATCTGTGCAATTCATTGCCACAGACAGCTGTGGAGACCATCTTTGGGAATTTTTAGTGTCGATTGATATTTCTAAGGCAGAGATTCTTAATGCGAGTGGGTGTCAAAGGTAACGGGGAGAGGGCAGGAAAATGGGGTTGAGAAGGAACAGCAGATCAGCTATGATTGCATGGTGGAATAGACTCGATGGGCTGAATGGCCTAATTCTGCTCCTCTGTCTTGTGTTCTTATAGGCCAGTCACAAAACACAACTAAGTCCCACTGTTCAGGGGTCTGGCCCTTTTTAAAATTGTTGAGGCACATATTCAGGCCCTCACTGATCAAGTGGCAGAGGGGAATGTCGGTACAAATGCTATGTTTAGATTAGTTTCGAGATACAGTGTGCAATCACCCACCGAGTCCATGCCGACCAGCGATCACCCATTCACACTAGTTACATCCTGGACACTTGGGACAATTTACAGAAGGCAATTAACCTACAAACCTGCACGTACTTTGGTATGTGGGAGGAAACCGGGGAGGTGACAGGGAGAACGTGCAAACTCCGTATAGACAGCACCCGTAGCCAGGATTGAACCGGGGTCTCTGGCGCTGTAAGGCAGCAACTCTACCGCTGCGCCACCGTGCCGACCCCGGTTATGGTTGTGTTTTGTGACGGGTATCGTGCGGAACTCGGAGGGTTATATGTCACAACTCGTTCATGAGTTTGTTGCAGTTTGATATTCCACGTCCAAGCTGGCCGTTCATTGAACTGCACAGAAACCGCAAAGATGTCAGAGTCATGATAGTGGGTTCGTAGCTGGAAGTCAGCAGATCAGTAGGAATCAAAATGCAGGTTAAATGCAAATAATAATCTGTTTATTTAGTTGTTTCTTCTGTTGCCTGATACAACCAATTTAATGAGTAGAGAAGGCAGGTCAGCCTCCATGGATGGACTGGGATTGTCTCAGTCAGATGCTCTGAGCTCCAGGGTGATTGCTCCAGTGTTTGTGGTCTGCGCTGTGCAGTGGCTGGTTGTGTGTGTGTGTGTGTGTGTGTGTCCGTGTCTGGCTGCCCTGTGTCCCCAGTGAAACCCTGTCTCCGTGTTAAAGCTGTTGCTAGAAGACATCATCCCTCCACTCCGTGTCGCGGCCTCAATGCGATGCGAGACCTCCTCTTGCCTCTGTATTAATCTGCAACTGTCCTCCCAAATCTGGAATCTGGAATCTGCTGATGGACTGAAGTGTCTCAAAATGGTCGGGCAAAATTGGTCGGTCTTGGGGTGGCGGAGGAAACGGGACGGTCTGAGTGAACGCCTGTAAGTCTGATGACCCTCCTGACCTCCGCCCAAGGCCAACGAAAAACCCAACGGACCATTTGAGGAGTCTTCTATTCGTGTGTTGCCTGGGAAATTGGTCAGCCTTGGGTAGTGGAGAAAGGAACGCCTTTCAAACTGAAGGGGTCTGATGTCCATCCTCACCTCCGCCCAAGGACAACCAAAAGCCCATTTGAGGGGCTCCTCTATTCTCCTGCCGCCACCAAGAATTCTAGCAACAGCCATTTGTTTTCTCCTGTTGTCTGTCCTCTGCAGTTGTCTCCTCAAAAGTCCTGTCACCTCGCCCCCTTCCCCCCCCCTCCCCCCCCCTACACTCCAGGGCCACCCCACATGTCCCACACACACGTGCATGTAGAGGGATTAGCAACAGGGGGGTGGGATGGATAGACATTGACCCAAAGGCCTAGATGCTGCTGGAAGCCTGAAGAAAAGTTGCCACCTCGCGACCTCATCTGGCTGTTGATCGTTTTTTTTTGTCCCACAACAAATGTCGGCACCACAGAAATAAAGGCAGCCTAAAATACCATCGTTGGAGAGTGTGTTTTTTTGTGTGTCAGCTAATCACTTGCCTGCATGGGTCTGCAACTCCTCAACACCTCGGCGTAAGTTCACCAACTTTATTTTGCTCCTTCAGGTTTTTCTTGAGTTTGTCTCCTCGTCTCACTGGCATCCTCCGGCCTGCCGACCCAGGCGGCTCCACAGTTGTGTGTGTGTGTGCTCGCGTCACTCCCCCCACAACTTGCACCGCTCGACCCGCGGCACAGCCTCACTCCGCGCCCTGCTGCCACACGCCCCACCGTCACGGAAAGGACAGACGCCCGCGGGCACGAGTCTCCGGCGCCAAGAGGCCCCAACGCTCGGCCGTGTATGAGTTCCGGCTCGTCTCCAGTGGCGGAGGGTCCGCTGTTGTTTGGCCAAGCTGGAGCCCAAAATGGAGGTCAGAAGTTCTTTCCAAACGAGAGGCCCATTTGCCCCCTGTGACATGGAGGTGCATCATTTGAGGTCAGCAACTCTATTGAACTTACAAACCCTCAAGGCGTCTTGACTCTTGGACTTTTGCGGAGATGGGACCAAGGTCCCGCTGGGTTGTGGGGGTGCTGTTAGACTTGCCCCACTTAGATCGTTTGCTACGGTGTGGCCACTGGGGGTAATCCAGTGTTCCAGCACCAGAGACCTTCTGTTGGTGGGCTCCATATTGCACTGTTGACTGGTTCAGGCCCCTGCACAAAGTAGCCTGAGCTAGCAACGGTGCAGATGTGGGTGGGAGAGTGTGTGTGTTGTACCATCCCTCCAACCACAGCGGTGGGAGGAAGGGACATCATCTTCTCCGTTGGCCACCTAGGCTGGCACCAGTGTCGGTGGACCTGGTCATTACTGTGCTGGAAGAATATTGATTCCGACATTGCCATCTGATGCACTCAAGCATTTGGTGGACAATATCTGTTGCATTGTGGCAGGCCAGGGTGAAGCTGGAGGTCCACCTAACTCAGCACGTTGACCAGCTACTGGGAGGTGCCAGAGGTTCTAGTCCATCCTTGCTGTGCGAGCTTGCGGAGATAGTCGCTGCCTTCTCAATCATTCCAACCAGGCATGAGTCTTCACCTCTCCCCAGCGGAGATAACCATGCGGTTCATCGACCGGGAGCCCAGAGGCAGCTGTCCGTTTCTATCTTCATGAAACCTCCTGTGACTTCGGTCAACCTCTGTGTAAAACGGAGATTCTTCGCTCTGCATCTGTTGTATCGTGGACAGAGCGTGGCGTGCTGCCGCCAATCAGGAATCACAGCCAGACACTCGGCCATCTGTTCTCAGGCTTGTTTATGAGCAGCCTGGCTCTTCAGGAGTTTCTGTTTTGTAATTCTGGTTGCACTGCCTCTAGTCCCTTCAGCCTCCTTCTCCCTGCTATCCCCCTGAGCCTGCTGAAAACAGGTGATGCACAGGCGTTGTACCGTGTGTGTCTTTACCTGTCCCTCTCTGCCTTCCTCTCTTTATCATCCCCTCTCACTATCTTCCCCTCTCTCTCTCTCTCTCTCTCTCTCTCTCTCTACCACCCTCTACCTCGCTCTCTCTCTACCTCTCTCTATCTCTGCTCTTCCTCTCTAACCTCAATTCCTACCTCTCTCACCACATCCCCCTCTTCCTTCCT
Organism: Amblyraja radiata; assembly: GCF_010909765.2. Lineage (NCBI taxonomy): Eukaryota > Metazoa > Chordata > Chondrichthyes > Rajiformes > Rajidae > Amblyraja > Amblyraja radiata. The sequence continues at coordinate 14,854,060 of NC_045992.1, read as the reverse complement.
ATTTCTACCCCCCTCTCTAACCCTCTCTCTCTACCTCTACGTCTCTCCCGCCATCTCTAACTCCCTATCTCCATTTCTGTCTCTACCTCTCTCTACCTCTCTCTACCTCCCACAATTGTCAACCTCCCTCACCATCTCTCTTGCTACCTCATCCTTTCTGCCTTCCTCTTTCCCTACCTTCCTCTCTATTTTTACCAGTCGCCCTCTCCCTCCCTCTCTACCTCTCTCTCCATCTCTACCCCATCCTCTCTCCCTAGCCCCCATTTGTATTTCCCCTTCTGTTCTCACTCTCTTTATTTCAGACGGGTCACTGCCAGTGTGAGCTGTGCAGTGTCAGTGATTCACCCCACTGTGGCTCTACTCACAAGAGAATCGACCTCTGTCTCTACCTCCATTTTACTTCCAGGAATGGTGTTTGGAGCAGCATTTGATTTGCATCTTATGTCTAATCATAACAATAATGACATAATTTACAATATATATTTTGTGGATGAGATAAATCTCACTGGTACTGCAGGTGAAGCACAATATCAGATGTGCACTGAGGGGGAAGTGCCATCTCGTGTGTACCATGGGCAAGGTGCCATCTCACGTGCGTGTAGTGTTGATGAGGTGCCATCTCATGTGTGTGTACCATGGGCGAGGTGCCATCTTGAGTGTACCATGGGCGAGGTGCCATCTTGTGTGTACTGAGGGTGAGGTGCCATCTTGTGTGTACTGAGGGTGAGGTGCCATCTTGTGTGTACTGAGGGTGAGGTGCCATCTTGTGTGTACTGAGTGTGAGGTGCCATCTTGAGTGTACCATGGGCGAGGTGCCATCTTGTGTGTATTGAGTGTGAGGTGCCATCTTGTGTGTACTGAGTGTGAGGTGCCATCTTCTCCCCTGCAGGAGTGAGTCTTCACTGACCTGTTTGTGACCTGTCAGCTCGCAGCCTCACTGAGGCTCCGCTCTCCCCTGTCCTCCCTGGGAGATGACTTGCCGATCCTCCAGTACTGAGGGTTCCCTGTAAAACAAGAGCACAATATGTGCGGCACGGTGGCGCAGCGGTAGAGTGGCTCCTTACAGCGAAAGAGACCCGGGTGGTGTCTGTACGGAGTTTGTAAATTTTTGATAAAGATTTCTGTTGTGCCTTGAAGACCCTCAAGTACTTGTGCAGACCTAGAAGACGAACACTAAAGTCTATGAACTAAAGTCAGTTCATCACCGTTGTGTTCTTCCTTCACAAGGAGCTTTTATTCCATTAGTTCCAGAGAGGTGAAAAGATCAAGACTGCCACAGGCAGTTTGCAATCAACAATCAAACCGTTATCAAATGACAATGTTGTCAACCTTACCCTCAATGCACTCATCCACCCCTCCCCCACAGACGATGGAAATCGGAAACAAAATGCTGCCAACACTCAGCAGGACAGGCAGCATCTGTGAATAGAGAGTTCAGTTCAGTTAAGTTTATTGTCATGTGTACCAATGTACAGTGAAAAGCTTTAGTTGCGTGCTAACCAGTCAGTGGAAAGACTACATGATTACAATCGAGCCGTGTACAGATACATGATAAGGGGAATAACGTGAATAACTCCAGTAAGGTCCAATCAAAGAGAGTCTGCAGGTCTTCAATGAGGTGGACAGTAGCTCAGAACTGCTCTCTAGTTGTTGGTAGGATGGTTCAGTTGCCTGATAACAGCTGGGAAGAAAGACACAAAGTTTTAGAAACACTCAGCTGGTCAGTCAGCGTCTGTGGAGAGAGTAATCATGCTCCAGCATCAATGCTAATATTTTTCTGGCTCTTTCTGTTGAGATTGTGGGCTGCTGCCGGTTCCATGACCTTTAAACCAGGCCCAGTGTCAGTGACAGGTAACCGAGGAGGTGGTGGGGAGGGGGAGACATTCAGCTCTGGGCTGGGTGCTGGGCAATGCCGGTGCAGAGGCCCTCTGCTGGCTGGCCACAGTATTACTGGCACTGTGGCCAACCTCACCTCCACCTGTCCAAGGTGACCATCTTGGACGATGCCTCAGAAGACATCAACCCCCCAAAGTCTGCCTTGGACCCCTGAAACACTCTGAAGAGGGTTTTATCCAAACACTTTGCTTTTGACAAACTGCGATCCGTCTTAATACTTATCTGACATGAAATGTCAGCTCTGTTTCTCTTCCCACAGATGCGGCCTGACCTGCTGAGAATGTGCAGCCTTTTCTGCTTATATTTTAGTGTTTCAGCATCTGTGTTTTATTCTGACTTTTCTATGTTTTACTGATGACAATGCCTTAATTGCAGGGCCCTTTATCTGTGAGAATCCACACACCTCACAGTGCAGCCCACCCCCCACCCCAATAGTCTCCTCCTGGGTGGCAAAAAAATGTGTGGCACAGTGGCGCAGTGGTAGAGTTGCTGCCTTACAGCGCCAGAGACCCAGGTTCAATCGACTATGGGTGCTGTCTGTACGGAGTTTGTACGTTCTCCCTGTGACCATGTGGGTTTTCTCCGGGTGCTCCGGTTTCTTCCCACATTCCAAAGACGTACAGGTTTGTAGGTTAATTGCCGTTAGTATAATTGTAAATTGTCTCCAGTGTGTAGGAGAGGGTTAGTGTGCGGGGGTCGCTGGTCAGCGCGGACTCGGTGGGCCGAAGGGCCTGTTTCCGCGCTGTGTATCTCCAAACTAAACTAGAGTAAAAAAAATCCTCCGGCATGTTATTCTAAGCTCTCCGAGTTCTTGACTGTCGGAGCTGGGCCCTCTCCGGTCTCTGGTCTGGATCAGGGATTGGGAATGCCGGGAGTGGGGAATACCTGTAGCCTGTGTGATCCGCTCTGCCAAGGTTTAGCTTTGCTCAGTGTTGCTTTGACAGCCACATTGAGAATTAACCAGGCATGTTAACGTCCCAGAGACGCTTACACAACGGCTGCTAGGAGCGCTGGCACGCTGAACAGTCTCTGTACAACTTCAAAATAATCCTCTTCACAAAACCCAAAGCATCCTGTGGCTTTATGGCCCTTCATCACCAGGAGAGAGATATTCATGTTCAGAGTTACCGGGCCAGCTTAACAGCTCCACTTCCCTTGTCGTCAGAACTGGATAGGAAACTTGCAGAGGGATATAGGAGCAAAATTAGGCCATTTGGCCCATCGATTCTGCTCCGCCATTCGATCAGGGCTGATCTACCTTTCCCTCTCAACCCCATTCTCCTGCCTTCTCCCCATAACCTTTGACCCCCTTCCTAACACAGAGCCTGTCGTTCTCCGCTTTAAATAAATACCCAACGACTTGACCTCCACAGCCGTCTGTGGCAATGAATTAATTCCACAGATTCACCACCCTCTGTCTAAAGAAATTTCTCCTCATGTGGGTCAAACGCAGGCAAATGGGGACCGGGGTAAATGGGCATGTTGGTCAGCATGGAGGAGTTGGGCCGAAGGGCCTGATTCATGCTGTATGACTCAAGGGTGCCTGCCCTTCAGGTCAGGCCTGTTATGTGTAGGAAAGAACTGCAAATGCTGGTTTAAACCTAAGATAGACACAAAGTACTGTAGTAACTCAGTGGGTCAGGAATCTCTCTGGAGAAAAGGAATAGTTGCTGTTTCAGGTCTGAAGAAGGGTTTCGGGCCAAAGCGTCACCTATTCCTTCTCTCCAGAGATGCTGCCTGACCGGCTGAGTTCCTCCAGCATTATGTGTCTATCTAGAGCGTGTAAGTGTGAGATGCCCAGTCTATGTTGCTGTTGCTGTGGTGTCCAGCTGGTCCTGGTTCTGGGTGGGATGTGTGGGTATCAGGCTGGGCTAACCATGTGCTTTTCCTTCCGCGCTTGGGACCAGTCCCATTGAGCATGTGCAGACCGCCTGGCCGGCGACCAGCTCCGCCCACCCGGCCCCTCCCCCCGCTCCGGCCGGCCAACCCGCTCTCGCTAACCCCATGATGTCGCCGCCCGCCACTGCCAATCAGGATGGTGTCGCCGTGCCCGCCTCGCCCGCTCGCCTAAGGTATCAGATGCTTAATAGAGCTTGGTAGAGCTGGGTGCAGCTTGGTAGAGCATGGTAGAGCATGGTGGCGCGATTGCTGGTGTGCATGTCTGCTAACCCCTTGTCTGCTGGGCTAAGGTACCAGAGCTGCTCGGGGTGGGATGGGCCGATGCAACATCTGTGCAGATGTGGGATGCCCAGGGTAGTTGGGAAGGGCACGCCCATTGGGGAATGGATCTGCCACACAGCGTTGGCCCAAGATTGCCCACTTCCATTCGCCGAGGTAGAGTGGTGTGCATGGAGCCAACGGAAGGGAGCTTTCCATCTCCTAGGCCCTACACTCATCCCTGGAACACCTGGATAATAGAGACACCTATGCCAGGTGTGGGCAAGTCAAAGCCTAACATGGACATGGGAGTGTGGTGCAGGTGTGGAGTTGCTGCCTCACGGCGCCAGAGACCCTGGTTCGATTCTGACCACGGGTCCTGCCTGTACTGAGTTTGTACGTTCTCCCCGTGACCACGTGGGTTTTCGCCAGGTGCTCTGGCTTCCTCCCGCTCTCCAAAGACGTGCAGGTTTGTAGGTTAATTGGCTTCGGTAAAATTGTGGAGGAATTGCAGATGCTGGTTTACCAACTAAAGGACACAAAGTGCTGGAATAACTCAGCGGGTCAGGCAGCATCTCTAAGGAACATGGATAGGCGACATTTCGGGTCGGGACCCTTCTTCAGACTGATTGCAGTGGGCGAGGGGTGGGAAGAAAGGTGGAAGAGAGGAGAGGCAGGACAAAGCCTGGCAGGCAATAGGTGAACACAGGTGAGGGGGGGGGGGGGGGGTTTCGATAGGTAGCTGGTTGTAGTCGGGTTATTTTGGGGAAGCCTTATGTCTGCCCCGCTGCATAACCCCAGCCGGGGAAAGATGAATGAATACGATTATTGGCCAAGCATGTCCACATTCAAGGAATTTGCCTTGGTGCTCCGCTCACAAGTAACACGACATACCGTAAACAATTAATAATTACACATAAAACATTAAACATTAATAATAAAACATTATAGTTTAAACATGTGAATGAAATAAAATACCAGAGCAAAAGGGGGCTACAGACTTCTGGATATTGAGCAGAGCTACTAATATGCTGTGTTTTGATTAAACATCCTGACTGTTTCTCCCCAAAGATCTCCCTGTTTCTTTTCTCTTCTGCAGCTTGCACTGATAGTCTGTAATACTCTGCTTTGCTTGAGTAACCCAGAACTAATCCATCTGCCTCTTCTCACTTTGTTTCAGCCGTGTATCCGTTCCTGCCCTCCCTTCCACGGTTATCCATGCCTCCGATATTCCCAGCCGCACCTTCCCTTCCAATTCCCCCTCCTCTCTTTCAGCAACCGTTTTATCTCAGTTGGTGCGATATTCCCCAACCGCACGGTATGCAAACTCTTCACCTACTGTATTTAACCCTGCCTTTGGTCTTCACAGCTTCAGTGGAAACGCCACACTCTCCCCCCCTCTCTTCTCCGTCCTAATATTACTCAATGGGAACCGAGTGATCCAATGTATTTTGTCAATGCTGTTGTTGATACAAATACATCTACTGATGCTCCTGAACACATCATCAGTGATGTAACCTGGGGTCCATTGGGTGTTTCGGGTCTTTCAACATGAGACAACCTCACCCAGGCGACCCAGCCGTGGTTGATCAGACCACGACTTGTGTTCAGGTGGAATTCGCTACTCCCCATGGACCTCCTCTGCTGATCCAGAGCCATCTCGAGGCCTTCTACGCTGCCTCTGTGGTGTTCCTGATGGCCTTTCTCCTCGCCACTCCGTTTATGCCCAGTGCACTCAAGGCTTTGTAGAGCGATTGCCCTGCAAAACCTCTGCACCCTGCCTCCATCCTTTGATGCTCCACTTTATCCGATTGTCCGCATCTTACCGGCTTTACGGGCAAAGCTGGCAGTGCAACTATGTCTCGAGCAAGCGTAATCTCTGTAATAACTCTGCAATAATGTTGTTGACTATGTTGAGGGGATTTTAGGGAGAATGAGATGGGATTAGTGTACGGTTAATGGATGTGGCTGCTGGATGGTTGGCACAGACTTGGCAAAGAAAACCATCTTCTCGTGTGTTGACATGGCAGCGCTGCTAGTAGAGCCACTGCCTCACAGCTCCAGAGACCAGGGTTCAATCCCCGCCTCGGGCACTGTCTGGGTGGAGTTTGCACGTTATCCCTGTGGCCGTGAGAGCTTCCTGTGGGTCCTCTGGTTTTCTCCAACGTCGCAGAGAGACGTTGGAGAACGTCTTGCCTTGCCTTTATAAACTGCGCCATTCCCAATTCAATGAAGTGTTCTGCTCAAATCCAGTAATAAGTAGGAAGGAACTGCAGATGCTGCTTTACACCATAGATAGACACAAAATGCTGGAGGCATGTTGTCACAGGCAGCATCCCTGGAGAAAAGGAACAGGTAGCATTTTGGGCTAGGACCCTCCTTCAGACTCTAGAACTGTATGTAGAGTCTAAGAAGTGTCTCGACTCGAAACATCACCTATTGCATTTCTCCATAGATGCTGCCTGACCCGCTGAGTTACTCCACCATTTTGTGTCTATTCTGCTGTATGTAGTTTTCTTGAGGTGGTTACAAGGACATGCAGCATAAACAGAAGTCTTAACTGGTGGTGGGGTGGAAGCTCGGAGCTCATCAACACCAGCTGGTCCCTCGGAAGATGCAGGGAGAGTGGTGCCACACAGACCAGGGTGGGTCTGCTCTGACCGTCTGTCCGTGCTGGGTTGGCGACCTTGGTTGATGTAGCTGCTAGTGCGCAACATCTGGCGAGGCACTGGGGAGCAACATCTGCTCAGCAATCCAGGGCTGGTCACTGGCTTACATCAGCTGGTTAGTACCTCTGGGCCAGTCTGCCGTGCAACATCTGGGGAGCACCCATTGGTGAGTCCCTGGGGTCCCTGGGTAACCCATGGCTGAGTTACGATGCAGCATCTGGGTACCACCCATTGCGGGGCAACCCCTTGTTGAGTCACTAGAGTGCAACATCTGGAGAACCACCATCTGGTAATCACTATTGATCAATCACTGGGGTATAACATCTGTGGAGCATCCATTGGTGAGTCCCTGAGGTACCACATCTGGCGGGCAACCGTAGGTGAGTCCCTGGGGTTCAACATCTGTAGACCACCCATTGGTAAACCCCCTGTCCCACTGTACGAGGTAATTCAAGAGTTCTCCCGTGTTTTCCCCTGATTCGAACTCGGAGAATGCCCGTAGTGGGTCCGTAGGAGTTTGTGGATGCCACGTAGCGGCTCGTAATGCTAATGGTAGGTACTTGGGAAATCCGGTAAACTCGTGACATTTTTTCATCCCTGCAAAAAATGTCCACGAGTAAAAATATCCTTGTGATGAAAATTTTTTTTTTTGTTACTCGTAGGAGCCACTACGAGACATCCAACTCCTACGGACCTGCTACGGACATTCTCCGAGTTTGAATCAGGGAAAAACTCAGGAGAACTCTTGAATTTCCTCGTACAGTGGGACAGGGGCTTAAGTCATGGTGATACAACATCTGGTTGGCACCCATTGATATGTCACTGAGGTATATCTGCAGATCATTGGGGAGTCCCTGGAATAGAACATCTGGTGAGCGCCCATTGGTGAATTGTGGGGTTGCAACATCTGGGGAGTACCCCTCAGTGAGTCATGGGGTACAACATCCGGTGGGCACCCATTGGTGAGCCCCTGGGGCACAATATCTGGTGGGCACCACCGTGTGGACAAGCAGAACCATCAGAGCCGGGTGCTTCTGCCCGCTGACCTCTGCTGGCTGTGAGATTGGGCGGACATCTCCTTGACCAAACGCCATGGCATCCCTCGTAGTCTGGGTTCATCGGTGAGGAGAGGCTTCTCAAGCTTAGGCCGGAGAGTCACCAACGCCAGCAAACGTCAGCAGAGAACTGACCCAAACTGGTGAAAGTAACCCGATCATCTCCTATATATCGGCAAAACCAAGCGCAGACTGGGCAATCATTTCGCTGAACACCTCTGTCCAGTCTGCCTTAGCCTATGTGATCTCCTGGTTGCTAAACACTTTAACTCAAGGGTTCCCAACCTGGGGAGTAAATCTCGTCTACCCAGGGGGTCAATTTGTTGATTTAGGATTTGTACATATTTTTTCTCATTGACTGACTGTGTTTGGTTCTGGTATACTGGTATCTGTTCATCGTTAGTTGTTCATAAATAAGTGAAATGACATTGTTGTGTGCTATTAAAGTTGCCAGGGGTGAGCGGGACCAAAAAGGTTGGGAGCCCCCCTGCTTTAACTCTCCCTCCCATTCCCACACTGACCTTTCTGTTCTGGGCATCCTCCAATGTCGGATTGAAGCCAAATGCAAAATGGAGGAACAGCACCTCATATTTTACTTGGGCAGCTCACACCCCAGCGGTATGAATGTTGATTTCTCTAACTTAAAGTAAACCTTGCTTTCAATAGACAATAGACAATAGGTGCAGGAGTAGGCCATTTGGCCCTTTGAGCCAGCACCGCCATTCAATACGATCATGGCTGATCATCCCCAATCAGTACCCCATTCCTGCCTTCTCCCCATATCCCTTGTCTCCGCTATTTTTAAGAGCCCTATCTAGCTCTCTCTTGAAAGCATCCAGTGAACCTGCCTCCACCGCCCTCTGAGGCAGAGAATTCCACAGGCTCACCACTCTGTGAGAAAAAGTGTTTCCTCGTCTCCGTTCTAAATGGCTTACTCCTTATTCTTAAATTGTGGCCCCTGGTTCTGGACTCCCCCAACATTGGGAACATGTTTCCTGCCTCTAGTGTGTCCAAGCCCTTAACAATCTTATATGTTTCAATAAGACCCCCTCTCATCCTTCTAAACTCCAGAGTGTACAAGCCCAGCTGCTCCATTCTCTTAGAATATGACACCCACCATCCCGGGATTGAACCTTGTAAACCTACGCTGCACTCTCTGAATAGCAAGAATGTCCTTTCCCTCTCTCTCCATCCCTCCCCCACCCTGGTAACCGTACTAGCTTCAGTGTCTATTTCCATTGTGAGCTCCACCTCCCTTGATTATCATTACATTTTGCATATCTTTCATTCATTTGTACAACATCTCTCTCTATCACCATCTGTATCTCTCGTTGCCCTCTCCCCTGACCCTCAGTCTGAAGAAGGGGGGCCTCGACCTGAAACACCACCTAATCCTTCTCTCTAGAGGTGCTGCCTGACCCGCTGAGTTACTGCAGCTCGTTGTGTTTATCTTCTGTAGTCTTTGTAATACATGTGTTTCTCTAACGTTCTTCTCGGAGTAGATCCGATGTCAAGCCACCCAAACCAAGGACTGCTTTAGAGGCGATTTGCATCACTCCTCTTTTCAACGCGTCCTATTTGCCCCAACGAACCCGACCTAGTGCCGTTCCCCTGGGAAAGGCCAAGATGAGGTACCATAACTCAGTGGAAACTAATCCAGCAAAGGGCCACATGTGCAGAGCATATACGGATATACATGGATTAATAACTGGACAACAAGCCCTGGCAATAGTTGAACTGTTCATCCTGACTTCTGTCCGGAATGAATATTAGCGTGTGCTAAGATATTAATTGGTGTGTTGCAGATATATTGCAGTTTCTCAGGCAGAAGATGCACCTGTTCCTCTGTCTCTCCAGTCTTAGTTTAGTTTAGAGGTACAGTGCAGAAATGGCTCCTTCATTCCACCGAGTCTGCGCCGACCAGTGATCCCCATTCACTAGCACAGTGGTTCCCAACCTTTTTTAGCTCATGACCCCCTTGGGATATTTAATTTTTCTGTGCCCCCCCCCACCCCCCCGACATTATTAGCGGAAAAAATGTACTTCAATATTATAATACCTTCCATAAAAATATCAGTGTCTATTAATTGCACATATATTCTCTTTTATTCTATTCCACAAACATCAAAAATATTTAAACTACACAGATTTACATTTATTAGAACTGAGTTTTAGGAGGCAACAGGATGTGTGGCTCTGTGGCCCCCTTCATTGAACCTGTGGCCCCCTAAATCCCAATTTTTTTCTGTGGCCCCCTCTGAAATTTGCCATAGCCCCTTTGGGGTTGGGAATCACTGCACTAGCACACTCCTACACACTAGAAACAATTTGCAATTCTTACCAAAGCCAATTAACCTACACACGTTTTTGGAGTGTGGGAGGAAACCAGAAGGAATCAGCAGTAGTCAGGATCGAACCTGGGTCTCTGGCGCTGTAAGGCAGCAACTCTACCGCTGTGCCATCCTGCCGCCCAATACAACACTGTTCCCACCTGCTTCCTCCGTGTGAGTTATGTTCTAATAATTCAGAGCTGGCATCTGAGCCAAGAGTTTGTGGATTCCAGACTCCATGCCGAGAGAACTGAGCACAAAATCCTGGCTGATCCACAAGTCCAGTACCAAAGCGTTTAAGAAGGAACTGCAGATGCTGGAAAATCGAAGGTAGACAAAAGTGGAGAAACTCTGCGGGTGCAGCAGCATCTATGGAGCGAAGGAAATAGGCAACGTTTCGGCTCGAAACGTTGCCTATTTCCTTCGCTCCATAGATGCTGCTGCACCCGCTGAGTTTCTCCAGCACTTTTGTCTACCTTCAGTACCAAAGTGTGTTGTTGCAAGAGAGGTGGAACTTAGTTCACATCTGCCCTCTAGAGGCCATTGACGATCCCAAGGAACCACTGAGCTAGTTGTCAGACTTTAGTCATAGAGCGATACAGCAGGGAAACAGGCCCTTCAGCCCAACTTGCCCACACCAGCCAACATGTCCCATCTATACTAGTCCCTCCTGCCTGCTTTTGGCCCATAGACTTCTAAACCTATCCTATCCATGTACCTGTCTAAATGTTTCTTAAACAGGTGATAGTCCCTGCCTTAACTACTTCCTACGTCAGCTAGTTCCATAATCCCACAACTCTTTGTATGAAAAAGTTACCCCTCAGGTTCCTATTTTAGTCTTTAGACTCTAGAGTTACAGCGCAGAAAAAGACTCTTCGGCCCACCGAGTCCGTCCCGACCATTGATCACCCCGCACACTAGCACTATCCTACACACTAGGAACAATTTACAATTTTACCGAAGCCAATTAACCTACAAACCAGCAAGTCTTTGGAGCGTGGGAGGAAACCGGAGCACCCGGAGAAAACCCACGCGGTCACGGGGAGAACGTACATGCTCCGTACAGACAAGCGCCTGTAGTCAGGATCGAACCCGGGTCTCTGGTGCTGTAACTCAGCAACTCTCCCACTGTATCACCCGTTGTCCTCCATATCCTCGCCTAATATGTATCCCACAGGCAACACCTTAACAAAAGCGATCTGCCCCGTAGCTCACTTTTTGTTGGAAGTCGGCGAGCTTTATACACACGAGTGGCTGTACAGTTGCTGGAAAGATGACGTGGCATCTCCTGAGTTTGCAGAAGGCGCTAAAGTAAAGCAGTGTTGAGATGTGAGAAGGCAGAGTGGGATAAGTGGTCCTTTCTTCCTGTGCTGTGAGGAGCCTGCCCCCCTCCCCCCCCCCCCCCCCCCCCCCCCCCCCTTCATGAGTGTGGTGTCAGGGGTGGTGGTGGAGGGAGAGATACTGGGGCCAGAGCCTGCGATGTGCGTACAGGGACTGCACTCGGTCACCTGATGGTCTGATGCTCTTGCTCAGCACGAGCAGGCTCTCTGGGTTTGGAACTGGGACGTTGGCCTCGCAGCAGGTAGTGCTGCTGCCTCGCAGCGCCAGTGACTCAGGTTCAATCCCAAATGAAGCCAGAAGCTCTCAGCTGCGAAGTGTTCAGTGAGTTATATCTGCAACACCAGACGGTTGTAAATAACAAATTTATTACGATAGGATAGAATTTTATTCACCCCCGCATTCTTTGGGGAAATTTGTATGCCAACAGTCATAACACACAATAAGGTACACGAAAACTTGAAATTAAAATTTAATTAAAAGTGAATTGAGCAATATCTGACCTGGGGTAATAATGTTAATAGGTTTTTTAGAATGAATCCTCGCTTGGAGTTGGGTCTGCCACGATAAATGTTCCATGTATACCCTCCCCATGTGGACAGCATGAAGAAAGCTTCTGCCTCCCCCACCCTCTTCACCCCACTCATGCCTAATATGCAGCTGTGACGCTCAGTTACCAACTAGCTTCACCTCTTCCACCGTGTGGGGTTTCTCTGGGCTTTGTTTCAACGCGGTGGCAATTTATAAAGATAATTTTAATATTTTAATAATAATCGCTCTTTTCTTAATTGGCGATTGCACTAATAAATGTGGAATCGGCTTTTACTGCAAATGATGAATCTCCAGGGAGTGCTGAAGCCGTCTCTCTGAGCGCTACTTTCAACAGGCAGGCAGATGCTAACCTTTCCCCACGTTCTTTCTCCAAGACCATGTTTCTCTTTATTAAGATAGAATTTCTAGGTCTGTGATTGAATCTCAGCCCAATGCAAGACCATCTCCTCTGGGGGTTGGCATTGTGTTGGGCCACTGACCTTTCGCCTCTGGGACAGAGTTCCCTGTCAGAAGAGTAGGCATAATGTGTAGGAAGGAACTGCAAATGCTGGTTTTAACCGAAGATAGACTAGAGTAACTCAGCGGGGCAGGCCCGAAAAAGTCACCCATTCCTTCTCTCCAGAGACGCTGCCTGTCCCGCTGAGTTACTCCAGCTTTTTGTGTCTGTCTTCTTTTTAGAAGAGTAGACACTTTGCTTTGACCAGGGTAGTGGGCATCTCCAGTTAGGGTCATGTAACGGTGGTTGACATGGTCAGATAGATACAGCTTCACCACCGATTTTCCAGCAACTGGTGATCCGGCCCAACTTTAATCCAGAGAACTTAATCAGAGGCTGACTTTGTGGGTCAGTGTCTCTGAGGCCGTGACCTCTGTTGGTCAGGCAAAACGGAGAATCCACAAAGGCTCTGGAACCAAGCACACCAAGAACTGGAGAATCGGTGGTGGACCCGTGATCGCATTTGTGCCACTGTATTTAGAAATATTAACATGTTGTTCATTTGATATGCAGATTCATCCTCAGCACAGGCAGACAAGTAAGTCAAGATGCTTATGGATAGCAAGGGTAAAAGTCCAAAAATGAATGTCCCCGCTTACATTTCAGAAACTGTAGTGCTCTACACTGTAAGCATAGAATTGAGTATGATCTGATTAGATTCTAGATTAATACGGGTGTCAGGGGTCATAGGGCAAAGACGGGTGTGTGGATGAGAGGGAAGGATAGATCAGCCTTGATTGAATGGCGGATTCAATTTGATGGGCTGAATAGCCTAATTCTGCTCCTATCACTGATGACCTTATCTATGACCCAGGAATAAGGAGTGAGCCATTTAGAACGGAGACGAGGAAACACTTTTTCTCACAGAGAGTGGTGAGTCTGTGGAATTCTCTGCCTCAGAAGGCGGTGGAGGCAGGTTCTCTGGATGCTTTCAAGAGAGGGCTCTTAAAAATATCGGAGTCGGGGGATATGGGGAGAAGGCAGGAACGGGGATTCGGGATGATCAGCCATGATCACATTGAATGGCGGTGCTGGCTCGAAGGGCCGAATGGCCTACTCGTGCACCTATTGTCTATTGTCATTGGGGCAAATTTTGTATAATTTTGATCCCAGCAGAAAATTTAGAAACATGAATCCAGGTTGGAGATGGAACTTGCTGCCGTAGCTCTGGGAAGTGCATGCTGTTGCTCAGATCCTTGGCTTGTAAAGCTACAAGCACTAATCTCCAAGCTCCAATCTTGGACACAGTTTATGTGCAGTCCCGCTGACCCCGAGCTGCCTTTACCCGCGGCAAATTATTGGGGACGGATGCACATTTTGCTCTGGCCAAATAAAGTCAGATCTTAACGGAAAGCAATATTTCATTTTGTTGTTCTGTATTCTCTTGCCATTCCTTAAAATATTTTGAATGTATTTCAACAAGTGAAATCACCAGGCTTTTTGGAAGTCAGCAGTCTCTGCTCTGCAGGAGAAACTGCACTATGTGTTATGTTTGCCAAGGGAGTTGAGATTAACATTATTTTGTCTCCTTTTCAACGCAGTTGGCAGCAGACGACCTCTTCCTCCCTTAACTACCAGGCTGAATCTGCTCACGTCACTAGAACTAGGTACTTTCCTACTGATTTGTGTCTAAGTCAGTACAAGTTGGTAACAGAGCACTAATGCAGTTATCCACAAGGGCACTGCACTCATGCACTAATGCAGTGCAATATTAACCTGTTAACAGAAGCACCAAGTATTCACGTTGCATGGATACGTGCATTGCTCTTGCTTCCTTCACAGTGCAGGCGCATTTCTGCATTTAAACGAGGCTAACATCAAGTCCACTCCACCCTCACATCAGTCTGAAGAAGGGTTTCGACCCGAAACGTCGCCCATTACCTTCGAGCCAGCACCTCCATTCAATGTGATCATGGCTGATCATCCCCAATCAGTACCCCATTCCTGCCTTCTCCCCATATCCCCTGACTATTATAGGGCTATTTTTAAGAGCCCCATCTAGCTCTCTCTTGAAAGCATCCAGAGAACCTGCCTCCACCGCCCTCTGAGGCAGAGAATTCCACTAGGTATGTCCTTTTATTCTGAGGCTGTGGCCTCTGGTCCTAGACTCTCCCACTAGTGGAAACATCCTCTCCACATTCACTCTATTTCACTATTCAGTAAGTTTCAATGAGGTCCCCCTCACCCTTGTAAACTCCAGCAAGTACATGCCCAGTGCCGTCAAACGCACATCAAATGTTAACCCAATCATCCCTGGTTTGCTAATCTCTTTCTCTCCCAACCTTGTGGGTTTTAGTTTGGTAGACCCCAAATCTGACCCAACTGCACTGAAACCCTACTAGTATATGGCCTTTCTTTGCTAACCTACACAAAAGCAACATAGCTTGGAAGACATAACTCTCTAAAAAAAAGAAGTGGTCACAATTTGCATGCTGATGTAACTGGCAAATCCATAACTAATATGCGGCTCTTTCTTAAATTATCACCGCAGTCCGTCTACCTGGCTCTGTGGCACAGGACCTGCTGACTGAGACATTTTAAGTCACATCTGTGTGTCACAAGGAAAGTGGAAGGAAAGGATGCTAAGTGATGGAGTAACTCGGTGGCTCAGGCAGCATCTCTGGAGAATATGGACAGGTGGCGTTTCGAGCCGGGTCCCTTCTTCAGACATGGGTAGAGTGGATGTGGAGAGGATGTCTCCACTAGTGGGAGAGTCTAGGACCAGAGGCCAAAGCCTCAGAATATAAGGACATACCTTTAGGAAGATGAGGAGGAATTTCTTTAGTCAGAAGGTGGTGAATCAGTGCAATTCATTGCCACAGACGGCTGTGGAGGCCAAGTCAATGGATATTTTTTAAGGCGGAGATTGACAGATTCCTGATTAATTTGGGTGTCAGGGGTTTTGGGGAGAAGGCAGGAGAATGGGGTTGAGAGGGAAAGATAGATCAGCCACGATTGAATGGCGGAGTAGACTTGATGGACTAATTCTGCTCCTATAACCTATGGACTTATGGCATGAAGAAGGGTCCCGACCCAAAATATAATCTATCCATTTTCTCCAGAGATGCTCCAGAAACCCTGAGTTACTCTTGCACTTTGTTTTCTTTTGTGCAAAGCAGCATCTGCAGCAACCTGTTTGTACGAGGTGCAAGGGACGGTGAGCACTTGATATTCACGGGGAACGGTCCCTTTTGTCTCTGGATTCCTTTTCTCTGGGCAGGAGCTTGGTAAAGCCACTCCTGCATTGGAAACTGAAGGTACATAAGTACAAAGTGCTCTCTTAATGCCCGAGGATTGATAAGGGCAGAGCATTGGACGTTACTGATATGGACTTGAAACAAAGGTTTGACAAGATTGTGGTCATCTTGAAGGTAAGGGAACTATGGGGAGTGCTAGCTAATTGGATACCTAATTGGCTTGATGGTAGGAAGCAGAAGTTGATGGTGGCAGGTTCGTTATAGACGAGAGTCCCTGATCAGTGTTGTGTCTCTGGGAACGATGCTGGGCTCATTGTTGTTTGCCATATATATAAACGATTTCGATACATCAAATCGTGAAAGGCCTGGATCGAGTGGATGTGGAGAGGATGTCTCCATTATTGGGAGAGTCTAGGAGGCCACAGGCCACATCCTCAGAATAACAGGACGTAACTTTAGAAATTGAGATGAGGTGGAATCTGTGGAATTCTTTGCCACAGAAGGCTGTGAAGGCAAAGTCATTGGATATTTTTAAGGCAGAGATTGATAGATTCTTGATTAGTACGGGTGTCAGGGGTTATGGTGAGAAGGCAGGAGAATGGGGTTAGGAGGGAGAGATAGATCAGCCATGATTGAATGGCAGAGTAGACTTGATGGGCCGAATGGTCTAATTCTGCTCCTATCACTTATGACCCGATGAACTTTGTTATAGACTACTCTGAAGAAGTTCTCCGATGAGAGTTCTGCAACGCCCTCTGTCGCTGCTCCTGCTCCAGCTCCACCACCACGTTTTATCATCGACTGCTTTGATCGGTCGTTTTCACACCTTACATTCTCTTTGTAAACCCTTCCATACATCTAGTTTCCCGCTCCCCTGACTCAGTCTGAAGAAGGGACTCGACCTGAAACGTCACCCATTCCCTCTCTCCAGAGATGCTGCCTGTCCCAGCATTTTGTGTCTATCTT
This sequence comes from Amblyraja radiata, assembly GCF_010909765.2. Classification (NCBI taxonomy): domain Eukaryota; kingdom Metazoa; phylum Chordata; class Chondrichthyes; order Rajiformes; family Rajidae; genus Amblyraja; species Amblyraja radiata. The sequence goes on along the minus strand of NC_045992.1, from coordinate 14,837,404 downwards.
TGTTATAGATGTCTCTTGCTGAAAGGTCATCGTGGGCACAGGCAGGTGAGAGTGTGAGTGGAACTAGTTGCCAACTTTCTCACTCCCAAATAAGGGACAAAATGTCAAAATACGAGACAAATTCCCGACGGCAATTTGATTACCGACTCGGCCGTGGCTGGGTGAATAATGAGTTGGCCCGGGTGCTGGACTGCGCACAAAGCCCAGCCGGTGGGCCAGCTGAGGAGTTTTGGCCCGCGTGATGTCACACGCAAAGTCCAGCACCCCATCCAACTCGTGAACCGATGATCGGCCATGAGAAGGAGGGGTGGTGGTGTCGGTGGTAAGCGAAGGTCTGAAGGTCGGACAGCTGGCTGGGCTGCCGACCGACGGGGCCACGGGCGAGGTGCTGCTGCTGCACTCCATGGGCTGCACTACGTCGGGATGGGTGAGGCGGGGCCGGACTCGGTGCTCTGACCCGACAGTCCCCTCGACCCGAATAGTAGCAGTCAAATACGGGACAAGGGCGGTCCTGTACGGGACAAGGGCGGTCCTGTACGGGACAAACCAATTTAGCCCAAATAAACGGATGTCCCGGCTAATACGGGACAGTTGGCAACCCTTAGTGGAACGCAGGATGTTTAATGCCAGTTCCGCACCGCCATTACACTGGCTATTGCCCTTGTTGCCCCCTGACCAAAAGTACAATCGGACGACAATAAGTGGCAAAAACCTGGGGGGATAAAAAAAGAGGAAATGTTTTTAGTTTAGTTTATTTATTGTCATGTGTACAGTGAAAAGCTTTTGTTGCGTGCTAACCAGGCAGCGGAAAGGGTCTCGACCTGAAACGTCACCCATTCCTTCTCTCCAGAGATGCTGCCTGTCCAGAGTCCTGAGTTACTCCAGCTTTTTGTGTCTATCAGCGGAAAGACAGTACATGATTACCGTCGAGCCATCCACAGTGTACAGAGAGATTTGAAAGAGTGGAGCGATTGTAGTGGGTGATTACCGATGACCAACATCCAAAGAGTCCCTTGGCTTGGGGTACCATCTTGGATCGAGCATTGCCAAACCGAGCTCCTCACACTGGGCTGGGGCCACGAGAGCCTGATTGCGATTAACAGTTGCTGCTGCCATAATCACAGACAACTAATGCTTCTATACTTTACCATGGAGTGTGGGTGAGAGTTGGCCACTCATTCCACTTCCAGGATCCGGCTCTCTGGCTCCCCCACCTGATCGGAGGTCTGCGCCATTGATGATGAGAGGACTCTTGCAGTTCGCTACCTGTTGACCAACCTGCCTCCACTCCCCGCATTCCCCCACTCACTCTCCACCCTGTATTTTTTCTCTTTCCCCCACAGTGACGGCTTCAGAAGCGGCGGCCCCCCGGCCCCAGCGCCCCCAGTGCCTGCCTCCAAACCCAACGTGGTCAGCACGGCAAGCATCAGACCTGCTCCCTATCAGCAGCCCAAAGGTAATGACCGGAGCAGTCGCTCCCACTGCAGGAGCAGTTTCCCAGAGAGGAGGATGTGATGGGAGGCTCCCAGAGGGGAGGAAGAAATCGGGTGGTTCCCAGGGGAAGGTCCCAAAGAGGAGGGAGTGATGGGAGTGATTCATTGCCACAGACAGCTGTGGAGGCCAAGTCAATGGATATATTTAAGGCAGAGATAGATAGATTCTTGATTAGTATGGGTGTCAAGGGTTATGGGGAGAAGGCAGGAGAATGGGGTAAGGAGAAAGAGATAGATCAGCCATGATTGAATGACAGCGTAAACTTGATGGGCCGAATAGCCTAATTCTGCTCATAATTTATTAACATTTCCGCAATCAGTGGGAGAATGTTCAGTTTAATTTCACGGGCAGACGTCTGTGAACTCCAGCCTCCGGCTAGACTTTTTATATCGATGGGAGGGAGTTTTAAAAACTTGCAAGAGTATGGCGGTGGGAGTTTGTGGAGTTTGCACTTTGCAATCTGATTGCGTGTGTGTTTGTGTGTGTTTTATTGCCCAGCCCCCCCTGCTCAGGTGCACAGCAGCACGGCTGCATTCAACGTGGCCAAGCCAGCTGCATCGCTGGAATCCGTGCAGCCCCCGGCATCGGGCAGCCGCCCGCCGTGGGTGACAGACGACACCTTTGCCCAGAAGTTTCAGGCGGGGAAAAGCACCACCACGCTGACCAAACACATCCAACCGCTGCCTCACTCTGCTCCGCCCAAACCGCCGCTGCTGGCACCGCACCAGCCTCCTGCCCGTGAACCCGCTCACGGCCCGCTGCCCGGCCAGACCGCCGGGGGCATCCGCAACCTGGTGCAGAGAGCAGAGCGCTTCCCAGCCAGCAGCCGCACCCCACTGTGTGGGCAGTGTAACAGCATCATCAGGTACGTTATCGATTCCACCAGGACCGGCCATGGGCGTGGGTGTTGATTGACTTGTAGTGCCACCAGGTGGAACAATGAGGAAGTGCAGCGCAGCGGTAGAGTTGCTGCCTCATAGCACCTGAGATCCATGCTCCATCCAATCCTCAGGTACTGTCTGTGTGGAGTTTGCACGTTCTCCTTGTGACCGTGTGGGTTTCCTCCGGGTGTTCCGGTTGCCCCCACACTCCAAAGACATGCTGGTTTGTAGGTTAATTTTCTTCGGTAAATTTGTAAATTGTTCTTAGCATGCAGGATAGTGTTAGTGTACGGGGATCACTGATCGGCGTGGACTAGGTGGGCCGAAGAGCCTGTTTCCGCGCTGAACCGGAGCACCCGGAGAAAACCCATGCGGTCACGAAGAGAATGTACAAACTCCATACAGACAGCATCCGTAGTCCGGATCGAACGTGGGTCTCTGGTGCTGTAAGGCAGCAACTCTTCCGCTGCACCACTGTAACACGCTGAGTTGGGAAGTTGTGTTGTGAATCTGGCCTCTCCTGCCCTCTACAGTAGTCAACAGTTTCTATATGATTCAGGATTCAAGGAGAGTTGAAATTTCAAATCTCAAAAGCCAAGTGGAAATGTTGGCAACAATCCTATAGCAGAGGAAAATAGTATTCTGGAATGATGACCAAACTAATTGTTGGAACAAATTTAAAGAGTGCTCCTTCTTCTTGTGTATGGCGTGCCCAGCCAAAAGTTGTAGGACAACTTGTTCTATTTGATCTTATTTGATTGTGTAAGCCAGGTTGATTGCATTTGTTGAAACAGGGCGGACCACGTGAAGGTTGCATCTCCCACCCCAAGAGGTAGGCAATTTCTTGTTGGGAAAGCTGTTGCAGGATTATTGGTTGTAGAACACAGAGTGAAATTATAGTTGGTTTGGAGGGATGTGGTAGTTTGGCCCACCTTGTCAGTAGTGACCAGCGATCCCCGTACACTAGCACTATCCTACACACTAGGGACAATTTACAATCAAAGCCAATTAACCTACAACCTGTACATCTTTGAAGTGTGGAAGGAAACTAGAGCACCCGGGGAGAACCCACGCGGTCACAGGGAGAGATTACAAACTCCATACAGACAGCACCCGTAGTCAGGGTCGAACCCGGCTCTCTGGCACTGTAAGGTAGCAACTCTACCGCTGCACCACCGTGCCTCTCACTAGTTGAAGAGCAGTGTTGCCGACTTCTGGAGATGCCGCCATGGCAGATGCCTTGTGGAGGTGCCGCTGAGACGCTGAGTCTGGTCGACAAAGCCCGTGGCCAACGACCCCTGGGTCTGTGGAGCCCGTGACTGGGGCCTGGGTCGGCGCCACGGAGGCGTCCGGACTGGACCCAGCGGCGATAGCGGACAGGTCGGGTGCGGCGGGCGATGATGGCGGAAGAGGATGGACCACGTGGAAGTGAGGACGCCACTGCTGAGGGATGGAACAAATGGGGGATCCGGCGTGAGGGGGGGGGGGGGAGAGAACAAAGGGGGAACTTGCACGGGAGGGGGGGGGGGTGGGGAAAAATATGTAACTATGTAAGCGCCCATTATGGGCGACTATTTGCATACCTTCGGTACGCAAGCAAAACATTTCACTGTCGTTTGTCACATGTGGCAATAAAGTATTCAATTCAATTCTCTTCCACAAGTACCACATGTGACTCTACAAGACGTCTCTCCTTCTGTTTCCAGAGGTCCTTTCCTTGTTGCTTTGGGCCGCTCCTGGCACCCGGAGGAGTTTAACTGCACTTACTGCAAGGTCTCCCTGGTTGACACTGGCTTTGTGGAGGAGCAGAACAATATTTACTGTGAGAAATGCTACGAGCAGTTCTTCGCTCCAAATTGTGCCAAGTGCAATGCAAAGATTATGGGGGTAAGTGAAGGCCTGGAGCCAACAGTACTGCCAGCAGACAGGTAGGTGGCAGCACTGATCTAGCACCAACCATCCACTCATCCACAGGATGCCGTTCTGAAATACACTGTGATTCGCTTGCTGTAGAATCTACATAGTTTATGTCACATGCATTTTTAGAAGCAAAAGATAACAATTAATGTACTCTTCATGTAGGGACTCAAGATAATACTTATAAGAATGATCCCAGAAATGATTGGGTAAACATATGATGAGCTTTTGTCGGCTCTGGGCCTGTACTCGCTCTAGTTTAGAAGGATAAGGGGGGACCTCATTGAAACTTACTGAATAGTGAAAGGCCTGGATAGAGTGGATGTGGGAAGAATGTTTCCACTAGTGAGAAAGTTTCGGACTATTTGAAATTTTAAAAGAAAGAGAAAGGCTCGGACTAAATGACACAGCCTCAGAATAAAGGGACGTACCTGTAGAAAAGGGGTACGTGCAGCGTAGGTTTACAAGATTAATTCCCGGGATCGCGGGACTGTCATATGCTGAGAGAATGGAACGGCTGGGCTTGTACATTCTGGAGTTTAGAAGGATGAGAGGCAATCTTATTGAAACATATAAGATTGTTAAGGGTTTGGACACGCTAGAGGCAGGAAAGATGTTCCCGATGTTGGGGGAGTCCAGAACCTGGGGCACAGTTTAAGAATAAGGGGTAAGCCATTTAGAACGGAGACGAGGAAACACTTTTTCTCACAGAGAGTTGTGAGCCTGTGGAATTCTCTGCCTCAGAGGGCGGTGGAGGTCGGTTCTCTGGATACTTTCAAGAGAGAGCTAGATAGGGCTCTTAAAGATGGTGGAGTCAGGGGATATGGGGAGAAGACAGGAACGGGGTACTGATTGGGATTGATCAGCCATGATCACATTGAATGGTGGTGCTGGCTCGAAGGGCCGAATGGCCTACTCCTGCACTTATTGTCTATTGTCTATTGTCTAAAGGAGATGAGGAGGAATTTCTTTAGTCAGAGGGTGGTGAATCTGTGGAATTCATTGTCACAGAAGGCTGTGGAGGCCAAGTCAATGGATAATTGACTCTGATGCTCAATGAATGACATCCCAAAACCGTCAGCAGATCTCTTGAATGCTCATCGTTCTTTATGTGCACTTTGAATATGTGGCTGGGAAATCCTGGAGAAACGTACCCATTCATTAAATCTTTGTATAATTCCACTGTTTGAGAGCCGTGGCAGATACTGACTCGCCGACTACCAAGTACTCCTCCATCTATAAACGGGCAGCGAGTACAGCAAGTTCTAAACATCCCAGGAGGCACAGAAGGCAACACACATCCAGTCCTTTACTCCAGCTATACGTCCATTCGGGTATTGACCAGAATTGGGAAACTGAATTCATTCCTTTCCCCATCTTTACCATGCTTTACATTCTGCCAATTGTCCAATGACCACACCACAATCCTTCATCTGGTTTAAATAGTTCAGTAATAGGGATCCAAACAATGCAACATCTTCCCACTTTCTGTCAACTCCAATTAGTTCTTGATACAGATAGACACAAATTGCTGGAGTATCTCAGAGGCAGCATCTCTGGAGAAAATGGACGGGTGACGTTTTGGGTTGGAACCTTTCTTCAGTCTGAAGAAGGGTCTCGACCTGAAACGTCACCTATTGCTTTTCTCCAGAGATGCTGCCTGACCCGCTGAGTCACTCCAGCACTTTGTGTCTGTCTTTGGGATAAACCAACACCTGCAGTTCCCTGCTACACAAGTTCTTGGTGTCGAAGTCAGTTTTCACACCAACCTTTGGTTCCATTTTACTCTGATCTATAACCTTGCATCCCTATAAATCAGCCAGGCATTATAATTACTCGATGCGGGAATGCTTGCGTTTGTGTAAAGTCAGTGCTGTTTTTGTGAGCAAAAAGTTGCTGGTAATAATAATAATAATGGATGGGATTTATATAGCGCCTTTCTAATACTCAAGGCGCTTTACATCGCATTATTCATTCACTCCTCAGTCACACTCAGTGGTGGTAAGCTACTTCTGTAGCCACAGCTGCCCTGGGGCAGACTGACGGAAGCGTGGCTGCCAATCTGCACCTACGGCCCCTCCGACCACCACCAATCACTCACACACATTCACACACATTCACACACAGGCAAAGGTGGGTGAAGTGACTTGCCCAAGGACACAACGACAGTATGCACTCCAAGCGGGATTCGAACCGGCTACCTTCCGGTCGCCAGCCGAACACTTAGCCCATTGTGCCATCTGTCGTCCCAAAACACATACAACTGTCGCCCGACGCTGTTGGCTGTTGTACATCAATCTAGGTTTTATTTTTTTTAGTGGTGCCACTAGTTTTTAACTTCTTAGAGGTGTCAGTGTGCCGCAGTGGTGCGTACCGTCACAATAAAAGCACTGGGTAAAATATTAACTGAGTCAATATATTTGTGATATTTACGATGCCAGAATTACTGGAGGAGCAGCATCTGCAGTTTAATAATGCGTCCGTTCTCCGTTGCAGGAAGTGATGCATGCCCTGCGACAGACCTGGCACACCACCTGCTTTGTCTGTGCCGCCTGTGGGAAATCCTTTGGGAACAGCCTTTTCCACATGGAAGATGGAGAGCCCTACTGTGAAAAAGGTATCCAGCGCTCCTGGCTCCACGGATAACATAACAGTCTAGTTTAGTTTGGAGGTACAGCGCGGAAACAGGCCCCTCGGACCACCAGATTCGCCCCGACCAGTGATCCCCGCACACTAACACTATCCTACACACACAAGGGACATTTGCCATTTATACCAAGCCAAATAACTTACAAATATGTACGTCTTGGGAATGTGGGAGGAAAACGAAGATCTCAGAGAAAATCCACACGGTCACGGGGAGCACGTACAAACTCCATACATATTAAACCATTCATTTCTGTTTACCTGGACTGCTTGATTGTAATCATGTACTGTCTTTCCGCTGACTGGTTAGCACACAACAAAAGCTTTTCACTGTACCTCGGTACACGTGACAATAAACTAAACTAAACTCAAACTCACTGCAACTCCCCCTTTTTGTCATCAGCAACTCCTGCAGGGGGTTGGTGCCAAGCCCCTTGTTGGCAATCCTCCTCCGCAGTTTCATCTGGAACATAGTGGAAATACATCCTGCACAAGCTGAGAGTGACTGGAAATAGAGGACACAAAGTGCTGGAGTTACTCAGCGGGTCAGGCAGCATCTCTGGAGAACATGGATAGGTGATGTTTCAGGTTGGGAGCCTGCTGGAGATGGGATACAGCCCAGTTTAATAGGTTCTGGAGTGACTCAGCAGTTCAGGCAGCATCTGCAGCAGACAAGGAGTGCCTGACTCGTCGAGTTACTCCAGCACTGTGTCTTCTTTTGTAAACCGGCGTCTGCAGTTCTCTCAGTCTACATTGGTTCTGCTTCCCTCTTTAAAAGAGCAAGTGATCACACACTTTAAAGAAAGGACTGTTGCAAGTTTATTTAAGCACCGTTCTTACAGGATAGTTCGGGCACGTGCTTGTTGTCATCCTGGTGAAGGACTAATAGCTGAAAACAGAGCCAGCCCTGACTCAGCCTCAGTCGCCTCGGGATAGTGAGCAATTGTGGGTGCAGTTTCTTTGGACATGACAGTGAGCAATGAAAGAAATGTGCTCATTTACTGATGGTTTCTATGAATGCTACCACCGGTAGTCACTGACACATGTTAGTCTTGCTGCAGACTACAGAGGGAACTAGAATTCCCACCAGGGCTCCATTCGTCGTTGTTTCCCCAACCTGGTGAAACCTTGAATGGAAAGCTGTAGTTATGAGAAATTGTGTAGGAAGGAACTGCAGATGTTACTTTAAACCGAAGATAGACACAAAAAGTTGGAGTAACTCAGTGGGACAGGCAACATCTCTGGAGAGAAGGAATGGGTGACGTTTCTCTCTCTTTCTATCCCAAGTTTTGACAACAATCAGCTGACAAAGGCCTGTTCCCTCCATCATTGTTACTATTTTTGCATATTCATTGTTCTTTATCTCTTTACATCATCGTTTATATCTCTCCTTTCCACGAATCGCTGGTCGGCGCGGACCCGAAGGGCCGGTATCCGTGCTGTATCTCTAAACGTTAGTTTAGCTCAGTTTGGTTTAGAGATACAGAGTGGAAACAGGCCCTTCGGCATACGGAGTCCACACCGACCAGCGAATCCCGCACATTAACAGTACCCTACACACACTAAAGACAACTTACATTTATCCCAAGCCAATTAACCAGCAAACATGTAAGTCTTTAGAGTGTGAGAGGAAACTGAAGATCTTGGAGAAAACCCACGCTGTCACGGGGAGAACGTACAAACTCCGTACAGACAGCACCTGTAGTCTGGATCAAACCCGCGTCTCTGGCGCTGGAAGCGCTGTAAGGCAGCAACTCTACTGCTGTGCCACCGTGCTGCCCACTGACCTAAACGCCCAAATCTTTCCCTTCTCACCTTCAACCAATGTCTCTGGTTCTTGATTCCCCTACTCTGGGTAAAAGACTCTATGCATCTTCCCTATCTATTCCCTTCATGACCTTATACACGACAAGATCACCCCTTATCCCCCTCCGATCCAAGGAATAAAATCCTAGGAAAATTCATTTTCATTTTGCCCTTTTACACATTTCCTAACAGTTTGATCTACTATTCATATAATAATTTACTGAATTTAACTTTCATTGCAAGTGTGAACTAATACATAATCCCAGCTGTTCATCCTGTTGCACTGGGTCACTAAGTACAAAGTCCATTCAAGCCTCTGCTGGTTTCCTGCTCTTCTTTCTCTTGGCTCTGGTGGCAAGAGTCCCTTCTGCCCATTGGCACAAGTCTCCAATCTGAAGAAAGGCTGTCTGTTGGTTCCCTACACAGATGCTGCCTGACCCGCTGAGTCCTCCCCAGCTGCTTGTATTTTGTGCAAGATTCCAGCATCAGTAGTTCCTTTCAGCTCGAGCCCAAGAGTCCTCTGCTTCCTGTCACTTGGACAGTCCTTCGGAGAGAGTACTCAATAGCCCACAGTGAAGTTACTTATTGAGACACGACACCAGCTAACATCGGCCAATGCCTGAAGAAGGGTCCTGACCCGAAACGTCGTTTTCCTGAGATGTGTAGGAATGAACTGCAGATGCTGGTTTAAACCGAAGATAGACACAAAATGCTGGAGTAACTCAGCAGGTCAGGCAGCATCTGTGGAGAAAAGGAATAGGTGACGTTTCGGGTCGAGACTCTTGTCTGAGATGCTGCCTGACCCGCTGAGCTATTCCAGTACTCCGTGTCTTCTACTGTAAACCAGGACAGTATCTGCAGCTCCTTTGTTCCCAGCTGGTTACGAGTAACTCTGGTACAGGCGCAAGAGCATGTAGTGGAGTTTGTGAGGTTCAACATTGTACAGTGTTTCCACCAATCTCCTCCATTGCAGAGTAATTGAGACATGCTACTTATCTTTTGTTTCCTTTATATTTATTGTCCTTGTGCTTCATGCCCTTTTATCCTTGCTGATAAACACAGAAGTGAAATACTTGCATCCTTGTTCTAGATTATATTGCCCTCTTCAGCACTAAGTGCCATGGCTGTGACTTCCCTGTGGAGGCTGGAGACAAGTTCATTGAAGCATTGGGATACACCTGGCATGATACCTGCTTCGTCTGTGCTGTAAGTATTGTCACATCCCCTTGGAGGCAAAGACAGCAGTTTTAATGAAATGCCTTTAAACTGTACGGTTCAGTGTAGATAGTAGATCCAGTGCCTCACAGCACCAGGGACCCTGGTTCACTCATGACCTCTTGTGGTATGTGTGTATGCGTGCATGTGTGTATGTGTGTGTATATGCATGCGTGTTTGTGTGTGCTTGTGTGTATGCGTGTGCGTGCATGGTGTGTATATGTGTGCGTGTGTGTGTATGCATGTGTGTGTGTGTGTAGATGTGTGCGTGTGTGTATGTGTGTGCGTGTCTGTATATGTGTGTATGTGTGCGTGTGTATATGTGTGCGTGTGTATATGTGTGCATGTGTATATGTGTGCGTGTGTATATGTGTGCGTGTGTGTATGTGTGCGTGTGTATTAGTGTGTACATGTGTGTATGCATGTGTATGCGTGCATGTGTGTATATGCATGCATATTTGTGTGTGTATGTATGCTTGTGTGTGTGTGTGTCTGATGTGTACATGTGTGTGTATGCGTGCTTGTGTATATGTGTGCGTGTGTATGTGTGCATGTGTGTGTATGTGTGCGTGTGTATATGTATTAGTGTGTACATGTGTGTGTATGCATGCTTGTGAGTATGTGTATGTATGCATGCATGTGTATATGTGTGTGTGTATGCATGTGTGTGTATGTGTGCGTGTGTGTATTAGTGTGTGTATGTGTGCGTGTACATGTGTGTGTATGTGTGCGTGTGTGTATTAGTGTGTGTGTATGTGTGCGTGTGTGTATTAGTGTGTGTATGTGTGCGTGTACATGTGTGTGTATGTGTGCGTGTGTGTATTAGTGTGTGCATGTGAATAAAAAACAAATGACACTAATGTAGAAATAATGTAGAGACTAATGGCGGCAGGCAGAAGATAGGACCATTTGATGAACTTTTGTAACATTGTCGGTGCCAGACACGTGGCAACTTGTGTACTGTCGAGGTGAGGTGAGGTGTGCTGTATGACTTTGCTGGGTTGAATGCAAAACAAAGTAATCCACTGTGCTTAGGTGCGTGTGACAATAACGTATCATTGGAGTGAATCGTTGAATCAGTGTGAGTGGGTGGTAGATGGACAGCACGAACACGATGGGCCGAAGTGCCCGTTTCAATGCTCTATCTCTCCGCGGCCGTATCTGTGAGACAAGTTTTATAACACCTTGTTGCCGCGCTACAGCATTTTCTGTTTTTGATTTAAGGTTTTCAGCATGGGTTTTTGTTTATAAACAGGATGCTACTTATTTTCTTATCTTCCCAAAATGCAAAATGCATAATCGACCCATTTCCAGCTCACAGCAGATAAGGAAGTGAAAGGAGTCTGTTTAAACATTGTTGGCTGGAAAGTCACCCCGGTCTGTAGCATTATTCACACATTTGGTAATGCTGTGGACTGCACTCCGTTCCCCAAATGCAGTTCCGTTGTGCCATTATTTCGGCAGGAATCATTCTGCTGTCATTACGTATCTTTGTGATAGACATATGTACGTGCCTGTCGGGGAATGTTGCCGACTGGCCCACTCCAGACTGCAGGAGTACGTGCTGAAGGACGCACGGTGCAGCCAACGCCAAGATACTTTAGTTTAGTTTAGAGATACAGCGCGGAAACAGGCCCTTCGGCCCACCGGGTCCGCGCCGACCAGCGATCCCCGCACACTAACACCGTCCTACACCCACTAGGGACAGTTATTACATTTACCAAGCCAATTAACCTCCGCTGCTGAACATTGAGGGGCAGATTCTAGTGGGGGCCACTCCTCAAACAGAGGCAAGTGTGTATACTGTTATTTTAAAATAGGTGCAAACACTACTGAGCATGACACTAAGGAAGGCATCAATCGTAAAAATGGCTATTGCACAGTTTTTGCGATGTAAATATTTAAAATTCTGAATTAAGTTTATTTTTGGGGGGAAAAACAGGGCCAGTTTTTCCTGAAGAGGACTTTAAGAATAAGGGGTTAGCCATTTAGAACGGAGACGAGGAAACACTTTTTCGCAATGAGAGTTGTGAGTCTGTGGAATTCTCTGCCTCAGAGGGTGGTGGAGGCAGGTTCTCTGGATGCTTTCAAGAAAGAGTTAGATAGGGCTCTTAAAAATAGCAGAGTCAGCGGATATGGGAAAAGGCAGGAACGGGGTACTGATTAGGGATGATCAGCCATGATGGCAGTGCTGGTTCGAAGGGCCGAATGGCCTACTCCTGCACCTATTGTCCATTGTCTATTGTCTAGGACAATGGCGTTGCACGTTAGTGTAATATGTAGTTTTTGTTCACGAATAGTCCATAGCTTTAGTGTGGATTATGAGCACTCTTGGATAAGGTTTTTCCACAGAGAGTGATGTGTGAATTCCACCTTGTGTGTGGCAGGGCGAGAGGGTGGAAGAGCTTCTCCAGGGAAAGGACAACTAAAATAACGATAGCCTTTGCTCACTTTGTGGATGCTCGGGCCTGGAGTGGGAGCCTTCAGCTTCCTCTTGGACAGACAGTGATGTCTGCTGTAGGAAGGGGCTTTAGTTGTATATGTACCTCAGAAATGCGAAAAGAAGTATTTGTAATTCCAGTTTGTGCAGTCGCCTCAGCTTGTGCTTTCATTTCACTCCTACCATCGGGAAGAAGGTACAAGAGTTGGAAAATCATGACCTCCAGGTTGAGGAACAGCTTCTTCCCAATAACCATTGGGCTCTTGAGCACTACAAACACAAACTAAACTAACTGTTTAAGAAGGAACTGCAGATGCTGGAAAATCGAAGGTACACAAAAAAGCTGGAGAAACTCAGCGGGTGCAGCAGCATCTATGGAGCGAAGGAAATAGGCAACGTTTCGGCCCGAAACCCTTCCGGGTTTCGGCCCGAAACTTTGCCTATTTCCTTCTGTGTTTCGGCCCGAAACGTTGCCTATTTCCTTCGCTCCATAGATGCTGCTGCACCCGCTGAGTTTCTCCAGCTTTTTTGTGTACCTATGAACTACCAACTGTACCACGAAGGATGAGAGCAATTTTGCACTAACAGTGGGGTTTCACGTTTATAGATTTTTGTTTATTTTGTTATGTACGAGTTCTCCGAGGAGTCAAGAACCAGAGGACATGGGTTTAACGTGAGAGGCGAAACAATTAATAGGAACCTGAGCGGCAACTTATTGTACACACAGGGACACGGGGTGGGTATATGGAACGAGCTGCCAGAGGAGGTAGTTGAAGCAGGCACTATAGCAACATGTAAAAGACATTAGGACAGGTACATGGATAGGAAAGGTTTGTCGGGATATGGGCCAAATGGCAGACAGGTGGGAGTAGTGCAGGTGGTCGGCATGGGCAAGTTGGGCCGAAGGGCTGTATGACTCTCTAACTCTACTGTGTTTACTGCCGTTACGCTGCTGTGTGTGAGAATTTAGTTCTGTTTTCGATACACATGACAATTAAACTCTCTTGACTTGACTCCTGGCCCATAGCAGTTTGATCCATGTCTGGCCTACTTTGAAGAAGTTCAGATATATCACCACTTTTTTCTTTTTTTTTTTCCCCTTCTTTTTTCTTATCTTTTCCTCTCTTATATCTTTATTCACTATTTGGCCACACTACTTTGGTAGTCTAGGGGTTCTATTTTTTCACTTTTCACCTTGTTCTTTCTCTCTTCTTTTCCTTCAATTTCAGGTTAAAAGGTCAAAATTGAAGCTGTACGATGATTGTATAATTTTACATGCCGAATGTTTTATTCTTGTACGATTGCTTCTAATAAAAAAACAACTTTGAAGAAGTTCTCCTCTCTCCGCCGAGAGTTCCGCGACATTCTCCCTCGTCGCTCCCCCTCCGTGATGATCTTCATCCCCTTTGATCTCTGGGTTTTCACACCTTACCCTTCCGTATCTCTCGTTTCCCTCTCCTCTGATCGTCGGTCTGAAGAAGGGTCTCGACCCAAAACGTCACCCCTTCCTTCAATCCAGAGATGCTGCTGCCTGCCCTGCTGAGCTACTCCAGCATTTTGCGTCTAGCTTTAATGCTGAAATTTTCCTTTTATTTTCTCCTCAGGTGTGCCATGTGAACCTCGAGGGCCAGCCATTTTATTCCAAAAAGGACAAGCCACTCTGCAAGAAGCATGCCCATGCCATTAACGTTTAAACGTCGGGGACCATCAAAGGAAAGATCCTGGTGGGGAGAGCACATCTCATCCAAAACCAGCAGAGCCAACAACTGCCTTTTAAGTCTTTTTCTTCTTCTATTTTGTTGTTGTTGTTGTTTTAACAATGTTTCAAATAATTTACCTAAGATTGTGAGTGATTGAAAGAAATGAGTTTCTGGGTGGGATGCAGTATCATCTCACCAGGCTTTGTCAGGCATACTCACTACTAACAAAACACATTGCACATATAACTGGAAAGTTTACAGAGTTAAGCTTGATGAATGAATGCTATTCCTCTGATGCTGATTTGGTGGCTATTTTTACTCAAAGCCAGCAGGTTTCCAATCGAATGATATGGTGTCTACACCTGCATTACACGGCCATCTTTCAGACTGCATCTGCACTAACTGTGTTCAATCGCCTAGAATGTCCTTTCTTTTTTCTTTTTTTTAAAGTGCTCTGCCTGGCTGCTGGATTTAATTTGATACTCTTGGTTTTCAGAGTCTTGTTTGAGATTGTACACATGGGTTCATTGAAGAGCCACACTAACAATATTTCAGAATGTACACAAAAATGCTGGAGAAACTCAGCGGGTGCAGCAGCATCTATGGAGCGAAGGAAATAGGCAACGTTTCAGGCCGAAACCCTTCTTCAGGGCCATTCCATTCTCTAGGCCCTCACCCCCTCATCTTCACCCATTCCATTCACTAGGCCCTCACCCCCTCATCTTCACCCCCTACCTATGTTCAAGACACCTCAGACACTCTCCGTCGTCTCCGCGTATTCCATTCTCTAGGCCCTCACCCCCTCATCTTCACCTCCTTCATCAACAATATTTCCGATGCAATTTCTCATTTTGATTCGTTAAGCTAACTGTCAAAGGAGTCAAACGCCTTCGTGTGGGTGTGTATAATATTGGCTGTTCCTCCAAAGCTGTCCAAAATGTAATGCCTCCACAGTGTGGGAGGAAGAGGTAGGGTTTTACCTATATGCAGGATGGAGCTGACCGCACAAGATTCCTACAGTGTTGCAATCTCTGATTCCATATTTCTGTTTAAATAGTTACCCAAAACCTCAACACAAGTCTAGGCAAGGAGCCCCTATATCACAAAGCAGCCAGTACTGCTCACTGGTATTTAAGAAGGAACTGCAGATGCTGGAAAATCGAAGGTACACAAAAATGCTGGAGAAACTCAGCGGGTGCAGCAGCATCTATGGAGCGAAGGAAATGGGCAACGTTTCGGCCCGAAACCCTTCTGGGTTGCCCATTTCCTTCGCTCCATAGATGCTGCTGCACCCGCTGAGTTTCTCCAGCATTTTTGTGTACCTGCTTACTGGTATGTTGTGCTTGTTTCATTTTCAACATTGGCTTGATACAGCCAATTTTA
Organism: Amblyraja radiata; assembly: GCF_010909765.2. Lineage (NCBI taxonomy): Eukaryota > Metazoa > Chordata > Chondrichthyes > Rajiformes > Rajidae > Amblyraja > Amblyraja radiata. The sequence goes on along the minus strand of NC_045992.1, from coordinate 14,821,922 downwards.
AGTGCAAATCACACCGAGCCCCGAGTTCTCCCCATCTTTTGTGTGACCACGCGAAAGTTGTGCTGGCTCTACCTACAAACTTCAGTGTCGACCCAGAGTGAACTCACCACTACTGCAGGCCCCTGCTAATCGCAGTATTTTGCAGGGCTTCAACAGGAGACAATTAAACAGATGGTCTTGAATGAGAAGACACAATTAATATCTTTAATTTAACAATGTGGTCATTTTTAATTTATGAAGAATGTGTTTGCTGCTGTTCAATATATCAAGTTCTTTTTTTAATTTACTTTAAGTAGTTTTTTGGTTACTCACAGCTAATGAATAAGATACTCTGATTACATTTTATTTTGCTAGGTTTAGGTTCATTATGCCCCTGTCCCACTTAGGAAACCTGAACGGAAACCTCTTTTTTTAATTTTTTTTTTATTATGAAACTACTTTTATTCAAAAAATAAAAATAAACATAGAGTATTAACACAATCAAAGACTGCCTATGCTGACAGTTTACAAACAAATGATCGTCAAATTAAAACTGGACCCACGAATGGCCGTTGAAGGTCGAGTGTTCCGTTTATCAACAAAACACTCGACCTTCATCGGCGACCAGTATTCATGGAAAGCCTCCAAAGTCCCCATGGACACCACGTGTTCCCTCTTAACACTTAAACAAATTTATCAAATTAAAATATTAACATTCTTATCGATAATATATTCAACCTCCTGTGGTGACCAGCGTGCACAGAAGGCCTCCACAGTCCCCATGGACACCGCGTGTTCCTTTTCTAGGGACACACGAGCTCGGACGTAACCCCGGAAAAGGGGCAGGCAGGCGACCGGTGTGCGGCCATCGACTGCCCGCTGCCTGGACCCGCGAATGGCCATCTTGGCCAGGCCCAGGAGCAGACCGACAGGGAGACCCACTCCTCCCTCCCATCCTTCCCCCCTCTGCACCGGGTGCCCATAAATTAATAGTGTTGGACTAAAATGTAGCCAAAACTTGAGGAGCAGCCCTTTCAGATATTCGAACAGTGGCTGCAACCTCTCACACTCTATGTACACATGGAACACGGTCTCTTCCTCACCGCAGAAATGACAAGCAGGGGAAGAGTCCGTGAACCGGCTCAAATACCTATTACAGGCCACGGCTTTGTGCAATACTCTCCACCCCAGGTCCCCGATGTAAAGGGGGAGGACTCCCTTGTAGATAGACCTCCACTGGGGACCGCTCCCCTCGTCAGGTGGTAACACGGACCGCCAGGGTGTGTCTGGACGAAAGACGAGGGCGAGGAAGTGGAGAGTGTGCAAGAGCAGCCTGTACAATACGCGCCTCTCCGCGTCACAGAACGGTACGCTGGAAACCTCTGGAGACTTTGCGCCCCACCCAAGGTTTCCGTGCAGTTCCCGGAGGTTGCAGGTGGTTGCCGGTGGTTGCAGTTAGTGGAAGCAGGTAGGGAGACTGACAGAAACCTCCGGGAACCGCACAGAAACCTTGGGTGGGGCGCAAAATCTCCATTAAGGTTTCCTAAGTGGGACAGGGGCATTAGTGTCATGTCTACTGAGGTACAGTGAAAAGCTTTGTTTTTGCATGTTATCAGATATACCATTCATTTAGATGCTATCAGTTCAAACACATTCAATAGATAGAGCAATGGGGAAGATACAGTGTGCATAATATAGCTCTTGGCATTGCAGAGCATCAGTTCCACAGACAAATCCCACAGGTATGTCGTCAATGGGGAAGAGGTGAATCAGACAGTATCCTAGCTTATGGAAGGGCCGTTCAGAAGACTGATAATAGAGGGGAAAAAGCTGTTCCAGAGTCTGGTGATGTGTGCGTTCAAGCTTCTGTACCTTTTGCCAGACGGGAACGAGGAGAAGAAGGACTAACTGGGGTGGGACGTCTTTGATGATGTTGGCTGCTTTCTCGAGGCAGCTCGAATTAATCAAACAGCACTAAGTTATCATACTTATAGAAAAGGTACATATTGTAAATGAACTATTTCTAAAATTACATTTTAAACTCCTACTTGATTGTTCTGCTCAGTGATAGATTTTGTGCATGGTGATATGGAAACAAGTTTGAACAGAGATGTGAGCTGAGTGTACTTTCTGCCTCCATTATCCAGTACAATAGAGTAAAGGGGGAGATACAGAGTGCAGAATATGGTGCTCACCTGTGCAGAGGATCAGCTCCATAGACAAAGTCCAATGCCCTCAATGGGGTAGAGATGAATGGATACCCTAGCTTATGGAACGGCCGTTAGTTCAGCCCCTGCATCACCAGGAAGTTACTTTGCCAACAGTTACATTTGCTCACATTTCCTCATTTTGAGTTGGGCAGGACTGGAGAGAATTACCGTTAATTAATTCTCTCAATTTGTGGTTCTCAAACCGCTTTGAGTGGCCAGTTTATTACTGGATTGGCCCTGGGTTTATGAAGACGGGGGTCAGATACAGTTAAATTGAAGTGGAAAGTCATGACTTAGTCCACCCCCCCTGCATGTTACTTGAAAACATACTGTGCTTTGAGAAACTATTGTATTAAGAAAGAGTTTCTTTCCTGAGTGACAGTGATCAAGCAGTGAGATTTAATTAGCAAGACCAAGCGAAGACTAGGCGACCATATTTTGCCTTAACGTTTGCGTTTTGTCCGCCATTTAACTCCCCTTCTCATTCCCATGCTGACATTTCTGTCCTTGATTCCCTTCATTGCCCGAGTGAGGCCACATACAAACGTGAGGTACAGCACCTCATATTCCGCTTACAACGGTATGAACGTTGAATTTATCAAGTAATACCCCTCTCTTTTCCGTCCCCCTTCCATCCCAGTGTGCGCCCAGCCCCCTTGCTCCTTTCCCATCCTCCATACACTCATCTCCCACCCCTCTGTTACTTACTTCACACCATCTCCTAATCAACCCCCCTCACCCATACTGTCCCGCTGAGTTAATCCAGCATTTTGTTTCTACCCCTCTCACCTATATCCATCCACGCTTTGCCCACCCCAAACTCTCCCAGCTTTCTACCAGTAGTTTGATGAAGGATCCCGATCCGAAATGCCATCTGTGTATTCCCCCCCCCCCCCCCCCCCCCGTAAATGCTGCCCGATATACTGAGTTCCTCCAGCAGTTTGCGGTTTGCTCAAGATTTGAGCACATGCAGTTCCGTGTGTCTTTCCATTTTATCTACATTTAGTTAATGTAAGTTAGGAACATCGTGAGATATTGTGTCGGTGGTTTACACATGTCATGTTTGTGTTTATTTTTTGTTCTGTGTTTTATCTATTTGGAATGATACCTTTGAGGTATACTTGTCTTGTGAGCACCGTCATTAGAACACACAACGGGCTAGGACTTGGAATTTGTACATGATCAGAAAGCTAACTCGCAGTAACATGATAATGAAGTTTGGGTAGACAAAAGTGCTGGAGAAACTCAGCGGGTGCAGCAGCATCTATGGAGCGAAGGAAATAGGCAACGTTTCGGGTGAGTGGTGTATATAATATGCAGAAAATGGGCGCGCAAATGTATTTCGTAAGTTTGGGTTTCGGCCTGAAACGTTGCCTATTTCCTTCGCTCCATAGATGCTGCTGCACCCGCCGAGTTTCTCCAGCACTTTTGTCTACCTTCGATTTTCCAGCATCTGCAGTTCCTTCTTAAAAACAATGTAGTTTGGGTAGCAACCTTGAAAGAAAGCGGAGCTGCTCAGAAAATATATTTGTTGATGCTGACACTAATTGATACATTTTACATAATGCTCGATGCCTTATACTGGGAAAGCACCTGCAATTTTCCAGGGTTGAACTTCATTGCAAGTTCCCGATCCATATTTGGTCTGGCACGACACACAGGGGCTGCCAAAACGGAGTGGGGGAAACTGCATTCACCAGCAGCTGGTTAGGGTTGTAGCTAACACTTTGCGGAACATGTCCGCTTATAGAGAGATTATTGTACATAGGATAAAAAAATATACTATTGAAATCATGACTGAAGATCTAAATCTGGAGAAGCTAAAAATGGTGTCTTGCAATTATTAATAAGGGACAATGCAGCATTTGGGCAACTAACCAGAAATGTTCATTCCTAAAACTTGGAGTCACTGAAACCACCTTCCCATTCCCATTCCAAACTCTTATCTGGGCAGATGCTGGTTTACACCGAAGATAGACACAAATTGCTGGAGTAACTTAGGGAGGCAGGGTCTTGAGCCGAAATGTCGGCCATTCCTTTTATCCAGAGACGCTGCCTGCCCGCTGAGTTACTCCAGCATTTTTTTGTCTTTTCCTTTTCTCCCCTACGTAGTTAACAGAAAATGCGGGAAGTGACAGCAAATGGACACATTGTTTATCAGACCCACATGACTTAGAAACTGATCTGAAAGAAGGTAAGACTACTCAGCAGATGGCCCAAGTAGTCATGGGCCACATCTGCAGCCAACACTGTGATCAAAACATATTGTGGCGTGCAAATTACAACTGTTCCCATTGTCACCGCTCTCCACATCCTTTCCACATCCACTCTATCTATGCCTTTCATTATTCTGTAAGTTTCAATTAAGTCCCTCCTCAACTTTCTAAACTCCAGCGAGTAGATGACGCAAGATCATCTGGTGACACTGTAGAAAGCCTGCAGCCTGCCAGGTTAATTCCATAAATCTCTTCTACTTAGGGAAATAAACTGCTAGTGCCTTAGGCAGCTGGGTTAGGCAATTGCTGCCTTCAGTGGGGATGTGGATCTAGAAATTCCTCATTGATTTGAAAAGTGCATTCAACTAAACTTATCGCAGTACACCACAGAAACAGGCCCTTTCTGCCCACTTCATCCATGCCGACCACAATGCCTATCTGTGGCAAGACTATTTGCCATTTTAGGCCCATAATCCTCAATACCTTTTTTTAAAAATCTTTATACAGTACCTGTCAAAACACCTTTTACATATTGTATTTATTTTGGCCTGGACCACCTCCTCTGGCAGCTCACTAGATAACTACCTCCCTCTCTCAGCTTAAACCTTCTTCTTCTTGCGTAACGCGTGCACAGCCTAAAGTTGTCGGACAACTTGTTCTAATGGATCTTATTTGATTGTGCACGCCGGGTTGATTGCATTTGTCGAAACTGGGCGGACCACGTGAAGGTTGCAATCTCCCACCCCAGCTTAAACCTGTGCCTCTTGATCTAGCTTCATTTGCCTTGGGAATGAGAGTTGACTATATATCCAATTTATATCCCACCTCTATATACACCCTACATACCAGTGAGAATAAACTCATCTTACACTATCTATCCTTACAACATAAGGATAAGTTATATAAGGAGGGCCTCTCTCCAGGCAACATCCCTTCTGCACTCTCTATATTGCTAAGTGCTTGTGATGCTGCTTCAAGGAAGATTTTTCATTATACCTGTAGCTCATTGTACTTGTGCATGTGACAACAAACTCAACATTGTCCTGCACACAAACTCAACCACAACTGCACACAATACTCCAAGGACATTGATGAAGGTGCAATATCAGTGCTGTAAATGATCTCCAGCAACAGTATTGAATCACCCCAGGGTAGGTCTTGCACGCAAGAGTACACGAATAGGACTTCACTCCATTTACATAGCTAGCACGAGAGATCAGGTGGGCCACAGGTCATTGTGAATGGGGGAGGGAGAGGTGTACCTGAATGGTCAGAGGTAGTGGTGTTGGAAGAGGGTAGAGTGAGCGGCAACTCAAGGGTTGTTTGGGATATTGGGGGAAAGGACTTCAAGGGGATCAGGATGATGGGGCAAAGTATTGGGGCAGGCACACCTTCGGAAAGTCAAGGGATCACAAATCCGTGTGGTGGATGTGTTCAAAGCCTTGAGTGAACGCCGATAATGGATTGGACACAATCTGATGGTGGTGGAAATTAAACAAATTATCAATTGGGTTGGGGAATTGTCAGAGACATTTTCAGGGCACCGAAGTAACAACAAAGGGCTGAGAGTTGTAGGTAGGTTTAGGATACTTGCAAATATTGGATACAAGGTGGGAATAAGCCAAAAAAATCCCAGTGTCTAAACCCTGGCCAAAGATCAATGACTTTGGAAGGTAGACAAAAGTGCTGGAGAAACTCAGCAGGTGCAGCAGCATCTATGGTGGTGGAAATTAAACAAATTATCAATTGGGTTGGGGAATTGTCAGAGACATTTTCAGGGCACCGAAGTAACAACAAAGGGCTGAGAGTTGCACCCGCTGAGTTTCTCCAGCACTTTTGTCTACCTTCGATTTTCCAGCATCTGCAGTTCCTTCTTAAACATCAATGACTTTGGAGTCCTTAGCCATGGATTTGGTGATGCTGGTTCCTTTTTGCAGATATAACCCTCGGTGCTCCAATGAAGGCTAGCTTCTCTGTGAGTGGCGTATATAATATGCAGAAAATGGGCGCGCAAATGTATTTCATAAGTGTCATTGAAACAATGTCACTGTAACCTCCTGGTGTATGCGTGCATTCCATATGGAGAACCAGGAACACACTTCAGTTGTATGATCTGCACTCAAAGAACATGATTCAATTTAGCGATTGGGTTATAGATTAAATTCCTTTGACTAACACACAAAAATGTTGTTGTCAGTTAAAATAATATGTTATATGCAAAATTAGGTCACACCAATATTTGAAGGTGGTATATTATACAGTACTGGGAATCCAAATCCTATTTTGGAAACAAAAAAAACTACAGGCAGGTGACTGAATGCAGTGGGTGAATTTTTATGGAACCAGCACATTTAACAGAACAATTCCCAAAAGTCTTTCCCACTTTGGAGTACTGGGGCAGCCAATATAATTGGTGACCTCGTATTTCTGGTCAATTGGGCTTTGGTATTTGTACACCACTCTGGCAAAACTTCTTTCACCTTGTGCTAAATGTGCCAATGCAAGCTTACTCATAAATTTCATTTGCCTTGCTAACTGCCACAGCAATCTTCATCTTAACAACTTGCTCCTTTTTTTTTGAACTTATCTTCAAAAGTATTGGCAATACTTCACAGCTTGTTTTGCCTACTAATTCGCAGATGTTCAGTTCTTGGGTTTCATGTAAATATTACACTTTAAAGAAGAAAAAAAGTGCATTTTTTTAAACAATAGTCTCGTTAACATGTCCCAACAAAATCAGTAATAGAAGTTTTCGATCTCAGATATATGCAGATAAAAGTTGCTTTTCTGCTCATGAACTTTGGAGTCCACATCAAATAGACATGAAATGAATGGGTAAATCTGATCCTGATCTGGTGGAAAACTTTAAATGGTGCTGTAGGTTTTGGTGAGGCTATTAGTCAGATTGAAACTTACAGAATAATGAAAGGCATAGAGTGGATGTGGAAAGGTCTACATTTTGTTGGATATCCACGTGGTTTGGGAACAGACTCAACCCAATCCATCAGCCACCCTGCACTGTTACTGCCCCATACCGTAGCCAATGAAAAGTATTAATTGGGATTTTTTTTAGAAATTTGTATTCCTAAAACCCATCTTACCATAAATCTGGTTGTGCAGGAATTTCTTTGTTTTCTCAAAGACAGTTCTTTTTCACAAACCAGCAGAAGAAATATTTTGCTTGGGCACCTTACAACCCAACGGTATGAATATTGATTTCTCTAACTTCAAGTAACCTTGCTTTCCCTCTCTCTCCGTCCCTCCCCCATCCTAGTTCTCCGACTAGTTTCACAGCGGGTCAGGCAGCATCTCTGGGGAAAAGGAATAGGTGACGTTTTGAGTTGAGAAGATACTGCCTGACCCGCTGAGTTACTCCAGCTTTTTGTGTGTATCTTCAGTTTAAATCAGCATGTGTTCCTTCACAGTTCCTTCCTACAGTTTCACAGGCCTCCTGATTAATTTTATTGATTATATCACCTTCCCCACAGCTGACAATGATCCATTCTACATTTCCTTGAGAATCGTCTGCTTTGATATGTCGTTTTCACACTTTATCCGTCCATATCTCTAGTCTCCCTCTCCCCTGACTCTCAGCTTGAAGAAGGGTCTTGACCGGAAACGTTACCCATTCCTTCTTGTTGCCTGGCTCGCTGAGTTACTCCAGCATTTGATGTCTATCTTCGGTGTAAACCAGCATCTGCAGTTCCTTCCTACATAAGAAATAACCAAGCCAGCTGTACTGACTTTCTGCACAAAAAAATATAAACCTAGACTTCCATTGAACAAAGCTCCTTTTGACAGTCTTTAAAAAAAAAAACAAATTGCAAAGCAATTATTTCTGAGTTATTTCATAACTTTCTACAATTTCAAGCAGGCACCCCCGGGAATGTGACACCATTGTTGCCTGTTTCTATGTTGGAACATAGGATTGTGTCTTTCACCTGCAATGTTACTTTTGCAGCATTGTAAGGGAACTAAGACCATGTGGTACTGCTGCATCTATTGTTGAGCACTCCTGGGACAATTTAGTTTAGCTGGCACGTTGTTGAACTGAGGAGGTAATTACTCTGCTGCATCTTTAAAAGTGACAACTCTTGGTGAAAGAAAGCTGACAAAAGATCAGTTTTTCCCTTGAATATCTGTCACGATGAGGTGCCATCTCAATGAATATTAAATCAGTTAAAAGCTGTTGAAATAGCGCAGGGAAGTGGCACTGAGGTAGAAGATCAGCCAAGATCTTATTGAATGTCGGAAAAATCACAAGGGGCCAATTGGCCCTTCCTTACTTTTATTTCTTCTGCTAATATGTAAACTGCAATAATATTGAACACAAACTTCCAATTTAACTGAAGAAGGGTCTCGACCCGAAACGTCACCCATTCCTTCTCTCCAGAGATGCTGCCTGTCCCACTGAGTTACTCCAGCATTTTGTGTCTACCTTCCAATTTTACAGATCCTTTAAATGGTAAATATTTTGACAAACAAAAAATTGGGAATTCCATGTGAACAGCTATATGAAATTTAGTTTGATTTTGGATGGCAGAGGTTGAGCAGCCATTTTTAAATAACACAGGCCGCAATTGTACTTTGTTTTTTTATTATTAGTTTGATGATGCTTTTATAATAGAATTAATACAGACAAATAAGACAAAACTGAAGAATGCCAGGAGCAAGGTGTAATGTTATCTTCACTGAAAAAAAGTAACTTTTTAACAATAAAAAACTAATCTATCCTTGAAAGTAATGTTGATACACTTGATGAAAGCTACATAGAGACTTACTTATAAAGTGTTTGCACTGTGGCCACTTCACAGCAAGACCAATTTTAGAGAGAGTATGTTTCTTAACAGAAATTCATTATAAACGACATTGTCTTATTTATATCTTTTAACCAGCAAATTATATTGCTACACGCCAAAAATAAACTAGTATTCTCATCGCAGGACTGTGGAAACCAGATAGAAATCAATCATATTGAGACACTGGCCACATTAGGTTTAGTTTCTCATTAATAACATATACGTTTATATCTACAGATGCTATTTGTGATATGCAAAAAAATAATGCTATTGCCTTGAACAAATTATTTAATTCATTTTAAATATAACAATTTGAAATATATATCCTGAAAAAAGTTAATATTAGAATAAGCTTCTAATAGGACTTGTCTATTCAAATATATTATCTTGTTGTAATTGTGATAAATGCAGATTAACTAACTTAATATATATTTTATTTCATGTCGTTGGACAATTATTTCCCCGGGGCCATTCTTGAGTTATCATGGGGAAACTGCAAAATCAAGCATATTATCAAAAGATCCATTACTTTTAAAATAATGATAGATTTGAGTATCCAATCTACCTTGCTTTGCGTGTAAATTGGATCAGTTGGTGTGTCTGATCTTTTTCTTCGGCAAACAGAACGTTTATTTCATGCATATTTTGCAGCAAAGGCCACAACAGGTTTAACTGATAGTTAAAACAGCGAATGAACAAATGTGTGAATGGGATTTGAACTGCCTGAAAGTCATTTAATTTTGCTTTTTTGACTAAAAATGTGTTCCAACCTCTGGCTATAGGAATGTTTTTCAGTCTAGATGTTACGGCATGGGGGTTGGAAAAGGGTGCCATAGATGTTGTTGCTTTCATGCAACTGCAATAATAACTACTTTATGAGCATGTGGCATTAATTAGGCCGAGACTGCCTTCTACTATGGGTGATTAATTTGAGTATTATTTTTAGAGTGCTGAATAATGAATTAGTATATTGAGAGTATCACTGAACACCTAGAATTTTAAATTGTGTCATGGATTTTTAAATTTGTTTTTTTTATATATGAAATCATACTTGCATGTGCTGTTGCAAAGACACTTTTTTAAAGTTGGAAATTAGACCGATACTGCAAAACAATTTGTATGTAATTTAGATTGGCCTCTGTACCTAAAAGTCCCAAACCTTCTGCCCTGTAGAACATCTGGACTGCATTGAATGGCTGGAGGCCAAAGGGTTTGTTATTATTTCCAATTTTGCATGACATTGAATGCATGAAAGATACGTCTCTGACATTGTATCAATAAAAAAAATAAACTTACTTGGAGTCGGTATTCAGTGTTATGTTGTCAGGGTAACGGAATGAATAATAATAATGATCAGCATTATTACATTGTTTAGCATTTCAAAAGAAAATCACTGTTCATGTGCACACATGCTAGCCTACCAAACGTAGAACACCGAACAGATTCAGAAATCTTTCAAATAGCTGACACCTAAAAATGACAAACTTAAGAGCAACCCAAAACAATTTCTGGTGTCAAAATGTACTTATGATTATTTCATAAAACAACAAAATTTTGATATGTTTTGGGATTGCACTCTGCAGTTTAAATTAGCAAAATCTAAAACTAATTGACTCTGAGAAAAACAAATATTTATAACTAGGTCATGAACTTTGATTAAGAGTTTAAGAAGGAACGTTGCCTATTTCCTTCGCTCCATAGATGCTGCCTCACCCGCTGAGTTTCTCCAGCATTTTTGTCTACCATGAACATTGATTGTTCTGTTGATGATGATCTAGAAGAGGTATTATAAATAAACGAAAGATCAGCATTGATATGCAGGATTGAGTTTAGGAACTTCACATAGATGAATATGGATATGTTACTCTTGGGGAATTTTCACTGCAACTATGACATTTAAACTTTCTAGTGTGTTCTATACCATTTTGACATGTACACTCTGTGCTTGGTGTCTACACTCGGATATTCCTGGAGTCTATGTTGTGTGCCATAACTTTCTGGAAATGCGGGTCATAATCCCTTATTTCAATGTAATCTGCGATCTGCCAGGTGGCCTTATTCTCTTGGAGGTCATGTATTCCCTCATATCTATGGAATTTATGATATGCAGGCTTCAGTGCCTGTTCCCCCCCCCCCCCCCCCCCAAAAAAAAAAGTTACTAATTCATGGAATATGACTGCCAGCATTTAATATTTGTTCCAATTACTCATGCAAATGTGTGGGGAAGATAGTCTTATTAAGCATGGATTTCTAGCACTCTGATCCAGCAATTAAGAAATGGCAATTTCCAAGTCAGAATGATCACAATCACAATAATACTTTATTAGCCAAGTATGTTTTGCAACATACGAGGAATTTCATTTGCCAAGTCAGTCATACAATAAAAAGCAACGGAACACACAAAATACATTTTAACATAAACATCCACCACCGTGACTCCTCCACGTTTCTCACTGTGATGGAAGGCGAAATAAAAGTTCAAATCTCTTCCCTTCTTTGCTCTCTCCCTCGAGCCTTCCGTTGACGGGACGATCTTGACTCCCGTAGCCGGCGGTATTTGGGCCCTCCGCATCGGGGCGATCAGCTCCTGCATCGGGGGGGTGTCAGCTCCCCCGCGTCAGGCGATCGAACCCCGCGTCGGGGCTGGTCGAGCCTCTGCCTCTTTGGAGCTCCCGCCTCGGCCTCTCTCGAGACTGCAAGCTCTTGATGGTAAGTCCGCAGGCGAACCCAGGCAAGGGATCGACTCTGATGTTAAGTCCACGCCCGGCAGTGGGGCTCAAGTCAGTCCGTGGAGGCCTCCAGCTCCATTGATGGTAGGCCGCAGAGCGACCGGAGATGCAATCCGGAAAATAATCGCATCTCCAGCAAGGTAAGAAACTGAAAAAAAGTCCCCCCTCCCCCCTCCCCCTCCCTCTACATAAAACAAACCGGAAAACATTTACAGACTTTTAACACACACAAAAAATAAAAAAAAGACGAAAAAACAGACAGACTGTTGGCGGGGCTGCCAATCGTTTGCCGCCCCTGGTGATGCATAACAAAAGAAAATTCCATGGTATTCTGAAGCATCTGCAACCCTGGCCTTTTGATAGAGGTGGTAAGTTTGGATGTGCACTTGAATAAGCCTTGATAAAAATTGTTGGCACTGTATCTTGCACTAACTAGGTGATGGATTTCATCGACAAAGTCATGTGGGAAACATAAACATCTCGAGCAATGGTTTTGGTTTAGGTTTGGCTAGGCAAATCTCTCAATGAACTGAGACTCTCTATGCTACACCACCTCAGCTCTGCGTGCTCTCTTGATTCTGCCATTAATGTTCAAAGGCAGGAGAAAATCAGTCCATCCATTTCTTGGCATGATGAGGTGCGGTTTAGACTTACTGCCTACGGGATTTGGGAACCTTAAAGGGCCGCCAAGTTTATATACAAAGTGTTGCTGAGGCTCACACTGCTCCCATCAAATATCTTGTCACAAAATGATAAGGCAATGCATGTTTTTCAGCTGCTCAGCAAGAATCAGAGTTCTAGGTTTACTTCCTGATCTGTGTATAGTTGGCAACTGCAGCCTTTGGTGAGGGAGAGGAAAACAAGTATGATTGTCTGCTCTTTTTCATTATCCAGTGACCATTGAAAGCTGATACTGGATCAGATTTGGCTCCAATTTAGCATAGGAAAATTCAACGAGGTAGAAACATCTCCTCAGTTACATTTGCAGCTGTGTGTGTCAGACACTTCCAAAATGTAATTCCTTAAAAGACAATGGAATGCACATTCAGTACAAGCAACCAAAGACAATTTTCTAGATCATTAACTTGCATATACTTGGACAAGGTACTGATGGAAAGATCTGTTAACCTATTGTTTGCAGGTCCATATGTGACCTCAACTTTAAAACATTCAGGGAAGGAGGTAAGAAAATAAGGCAGGTACACAAAATTGCTGGAGGAAACTCAGCGGGGCAGCAGCATCTATGGAGCGAAGGAATAGGCGACGTTTCGGGCCGAAACCTTCTTCAGACTGATGGGGGGTGGGGAAAGAAAGAAGGAAAAGGGGAAGAGGAGGAGCCCGAGGGCGGGCGGATGGGAGGGTGGGAGGGGAGGACAGCTAGAGGGTGAAGGAAGGGGAGGGGACAGCACAGGCTAGCCAAATTGGGGGAATTCAATGTTGATGCCATAGGGGCGCAAGGACCCCAGACGGAATATGAGGTGCTGTTCCTCCAATTTCCGCTGTGCTCACTCTGGCAATGGAGGAGACCCAGGACAGAGAGGTCGGATTGGGAATGGGAGGGGAGTTGAAGTGCTGAGCCACCGGGAGGTCATGTAGGTTAAGGCGGACCGAGCGGAGGTGTTCGGCGAAACGGTCGCCCAACCTACGCTTGGTCTCACCGATGTAAATTAGCTGACATCTAGAGCAGCGGATGCAGTAGATGAGGTTGGAGGAGATACAGGTGAACCTTTGTCGCACCTGGAACGACTGCTTGGGACCTTGAATGGAGTCGAGGGGGGAGGTGAAGGGACAGGTGTTGCATTTCTTGCGGTTGCAACGGAAAGTGCCCGGGGAGGGGGTGGTGCGGGAGGGAAGGGAAGAATTGACGAGGGAGTTGCGGAGGGAGCGGTCTTTGCGGAAGGCAGACATGGGGGGAGATGGGAAGATGTGGCGGGTGGTGGGGTCACGTTGGAGGTGGCGGAAATGGCGGAGGATTATGTGTTGTATTTGCCGGCTGGTGGGGTGAAAGGTGAGGACCAGAGGGACTCTGCCCTTGTTGCGTGTGCGGGGATGGGGAGAGAGAGCAGTGTTGCGGGGTATGGATGAGACCCTGGTGTGAGCCTCATCTATGGTGGCGGAGGGGAATCCCCGTTCCCTGAAGAACGAGGACATTTCCGATGCCCTGGTATGAAATGTCTCATCCTGGGAAACAGATGCGGCGTAGGCGGAGGAATTGGGAGTAAGGGATGGAGTCTTTACAGGGGGCAGGGTGGGAAGACGTGTAGTCCAGATAGCCATGTGAGTCAGTGGGTTTATAATGTATGTCGGTCAGGAGTCTGTCCCCTGCGATGGAGATGGTGAGGTCAAGGAATGGTAGGGAAGTGTCGGAAATCGTCCAGGTGTATTGGAGTGCCGGATGGAAGTTGGTGGTGAAGTGGATGAAGTCAGTCAGTTGTGTGTGGGTGCAGGAGGTGGCACCAAAGCAGTCGTCAATGTGAGAAAGAAAATAAGGCAATGGGTTTCAAAACCAAGATACCAATCTATAGTTTTGCACTATATACGGTACTGGCATTTATTTAAACAGAATTCTGAACATTTCTGTCGTCATTGTGCAATATGGAAAGACAACAGCAAAGCAAAATAAAGGTGCACTATATTCAAAGGAGGCTTGTCAGGAGCATTTCAATGTACATCACTTGTGAGGTTTCTTCCATGTTCTTCATCCTCCCCCACTCTCCCAAAAACAAAAATGGCACCACAAGTTACTGCAGTGTGAACTGACAGTGGAGTAGCAAGGTTGGCCATACTTATGGTGTCTCTGTAAATGGCAGGATGTGAAATCTTCTCAGCCAGACATGTTAGCAGTGAAATAGATAAAGAATGAAATGGGATAAATTAGTCATAATAAATAAAGATAAATAAAAATAGAAAGATTGGATTAAGGGACGAAGCAAACAAAAGCCAGATCATTTTCTAAAAAAATTAATTTAAAATACCTTAGGAACAACATATGATCTGCAAAAATGAAACTCCTTTACATTGTTCCTGTTCCAGACTGCAAGATTAAGGAACATTACCAAAAACACAAGTGTCATCTTAAAGGGGTCCTATATTGTTAAATACCAACTCTAGCTTTCTGCAACAGGTTTTATTTATGTTAATAACCTCTGTGACAATGACATGAAAGGCAAAGATTGGTTAATGAAGATTTGTTACTATAGTTGATTGGCATAATTTGGTGATTTGCAACCCAGACTGTATCTCTCCGTCATCAGAACTTGATCGATTGTCTCCAGCATCTTTGGTTTTCCCATTAACTCCAAGATTTTAATAAAGTTCAAGGTTTGCTGGGAAAATGAAGTAAAAAGATGCATTTATACAGCAATATAAATGGTTCATTTGACCCTTCGGATACTTTGTCTGCTTCCTAAAGGAGGAAAATCAGAAATCTAATCTTAATGTAGAAAATACAAATGTGTATTATAAGATTAACAGGTTTACAACCAATCCACTTGGTTATTTGTTCATCTTGGGGAACAGGGCAGGTCAATGTAATCACAACAATCCTTTAATTGGATGGAGAATTAACATTATATGGTTTTACTGAATGTTATGGTTCCCTTTGTTTATATTATATCATTCTAAGAAAACTATGCCTACATCATTTTACATCAAATTTTGGTGTGCTAAAAGATTGGATTATTTAATAACACCAAAGTGATTCCCCATCAAAAAAAAAACTGGTCAAGTTCAGTGTGAAGTGATTAGAATGGTCCACTCCCGAAGACAAGAACTAACACAGAACCCCAAAATAATTTAGCACAGCTAATGATACTTTGCTGCACAGCAGTCAGAAATGGACATCAGCCTTTACATGTAGACTCCCAACAGCAACCATGGAGGAGAAACAGGCTGCATGTTAGGAGAGAGCAATCACATGAATGCGAAAGGACATACAAGCTCTGCGCAACAAAATATAGCAAGAAGGTTCCGTAAATCCACCAGGACCATCATAAAAAAAGCCAGGCAGCACGTGACATACAGTAGTTGCCACCTCAAGGAGGGAGAATCCTGCATAATGGAGCAGTGTTGAAAGAAATTTTGGTGTTGTCATGATAAGTCAGGACGATCTACCGATCACTATTCCCCATGTAACCTGAAGAATGGAGATAGACACAAAAAGCTGAAGTAACTCAGAAGGACAGGCAGCATCTCTGGAGGGAGGGACGTTTCAGGTCGAGACCCTTCTTGAGATCCTCACCAGATATGTGTTTCAAGCAGAGGTCTGGATTATTTAAGTGAGGTCCCAAATAAAAGGAAATGCTGAGATGTAGCCTGTCCATAAAGTCATTGAAATAGGGATCCATTCATTCAAGAGTCAAGGGTGTTTTATTGTCCTATGTCCTGAAACAGAGCAATAAAAGTCTTGCTTGCAACAGTAGCAAAACAGGTTTGTAAACACAGAATTCAATAGATAACATAATAAACAAAAAAAGATTAAAAAACAATGTCTCATTTGCAAAAACAAAACAAAGCCAAAGTTCCTAGTCAAACCCAGGCAGTTCGTACTACGGAGTTTAATTAGAGTTTGTAGTATTCAGTAGCCTGATGGTTGTTGGGAAGAAACTCTTCCTGAACCTGGATGTTACCATCTTATTCACGTGATATAATAAGTACAGAGTGAGGACAAGTTCCGCCAGGCATAGGAGAGTGTTAGTTAAGGACAAACGATTGGGTCTCTGTTCAAGTAAGCTTTGGTTTTCTACAACCCAACGATATTAAAATTGATGTTTAAGAAAGAACTGCAGATGCTGGAAAAATCGAAGGTAGGCAAAAAAGCTGGAGAAACTCAGCAGGTGAGGCAGCATCTATGAAACGAAGGAATAGGCAACGTTTCAGGTCGAGACCCTTCTTCAGACTGATATTTAATTTGGGGCGAGGCAAAAATTGAGTCTGAAGAAGGGTCTCGACCCAAAACATCACCTGTTCCTTTTCTCCGGACATGCTGTCTGACTCGCTGAATTACTTCAATATTACAAGTGAATTCTCTAATTACAAGTTGTACCCATCCCTCTTTTTTCCCCTTGTCTCCAGGTACATGGATAGGGCACGTTTGGAGGGATATGGACCAAACACAGGCAGGTGGGACGTGTAGCTGGGACATGTTGGCACGCTGTGTGGGCAGTTGGGCCAAAGCGCCCATTTCCACACTGTATCACTATCACTCTAGATTTACATTTCACACCTTCCCTTTTCTGACACCTTTTCACTTTTAGCCTTTGCCACTATCTGCCTATCACCTCCCTTCACCTGCATCTATCTACCAATTTCTTGCCAGGCTTTGCCCCATCCCTCATCCCTCTTTTCCGGAGTTGTTCCGTCACTCCATCAGTCTGCAGAAACCTCATCAATTCATCCCCACCCCAAATGCTGTCTGCCCCGCTGAGCTCCTCCAGCACTTTGCTTTTTGTTAGAAATCTCAGCATCTGCAGTTTTTTTTTAAATGTCACCATGGCCAGGCTAGGTCATTGACGACCCAGGGGACACCAACGGTACCGGACCCACAGGGTGTCACGGGGAGATCACACCCTCCCTCAATCCCTCGCTCCCTGATCCCCGGGGAGATCGCTGAGCTCTCTCCCTCCCTCCACACCGAGTGCTGGTCCCCGACCCCTCAGGGAGATCTATCGACTGACCGCTCGCCCCGTCTCCCCCCCCCCCGTCTGTCCCCCGGGGGTGGTGGAGGTGGGGATGTGGGGTGGGGGGTGAGGTGTGGGATGGGGGTGAGGTGTGGGGTGGGGGGTGAGGTGTGGGGTGGGGGGTGAGGTGTGGGTGAAGTTGAGGTGGGGGGGTGAGGGCGAGGTGTGGGGGTAGGGGTGAAGTGTGGGGGAGGGGGGTAGGGGTGAAGTGTGGGGTGAGGGGGGGGTTGTGGGGGGGGGGTGGGGGTGGGGGGAGGTGGGGGGGGGGGGTGGGGGTGGGGGGGGGGGGGTGAGTGTGGGGGTGGGAGTGTGTGGGGGGGTGTAGGGGGGGGGTGGGGGGGGGGGGGGGGTGGGGGTAGGGGGGGAGGGGGGGAGGGGGGGGGGGGGTGAGGTGGGGGTGTGTGGGGGGGGGTGAGAGTAGGGGGGGGGGTGTGAGGTGTGGGTGTAGGTGAGGTGTGGGGTGGGTGTAGGGGGGAGGTGTGGGGGCGGAGGGGGTAGGGGCTGGTGGGGTGTGAGGTTTGGGTGTGGGTTTAGTGGGTTGAGGTGTGGGGGGGTTGAGGGAGGTGGGGGTGAGGTGTGGGGTGGTGTAGGGGGTGAGAGTGTGGTGAGTGAAGGGGTGGAGGTGTGGGGGTAAGGTGTGGGGTTCGTGTTGAGGTGAGAGTGGGGGGGGGTGAGGGTGAGGGTTAGGGGGGAGGGTGGGAGGTGGGGGGGGTGAGGGTAGGGGGTAGGGGGTGGGGGGGGTGAGGGGTGGGGGGTGTGGGTGTGGGGTTCGGGTTGAGGGTGAGGGGTGGGTGAGGGTGAGGGTGTAGGTGGGGGGTGAGAGACCGAGACGCGACCACCAGCGCCCTCGCCACCACCATCTTTTTCCCACCCGCCACAATGAGCGTCGTCTCACTCGACGGCAGCGGCTTCCGGCACATTCTGCTCCTCGCGCGGCGGCGGCGTCGTCGGCGTCACCCTGACTGGGCGCGCGCGTGCACGAGCAGGAACACACGAGCACGAGCGGCCGGGCTGGCGCGTGCACGACTGGCCGTCGGGAGCGAGGACGGCGGGAGTGTGGGAGAAGAGATCGGGGGAGGCCGGCGGCGGGTGTTTGCGGGCTAACGACAGGCGGAGCGGAGGGATTGTTTTATTCGGGAACTTAATAATAATAAAAATACTCCTGCAAGAGAAGAGGATCGTTTAACGGAGAAGGAGAAGGAGAGGATTGTTGTCGAGGAGGGGGAGAAGCAAGCGTCGCTCCGGTGAGTGTAGTTGGGAATTATTCCTCACACCCCCCCCTCCCTCCCTCTCCCTGACTTCTCAAAGCAAAGTGTGTGTCGGGTTTAAAGAGAAATAAATATGATGGGAGGAGGGAGATGGAGACGGACCTTTCTCCCTTCCTTTCCTTTCTCCTTCCCCTTCTCCATAGGCCCCCCTCCCCTCAGCCCCCCAGCCTGGTCTCGACCCGCCGGCTGCGGCCTTTCCCCCCTCCCGGCCTGCAGGGAGAACCGAGGGAATACAGAGCAGGCCGGGCACTGGGGCAGCTCCGCGTCGGGATCTGAGGCCAACGCTACTCCCAAGCCGCCTTTGAAACTAAATTAAACTGCGGCCGCCAGTGGGTAAAACGTAACCTAGATTAAACTTTCGAAATCGCCGTGGAAGTTCTCCTCTGGCGTCGGTACAGATTTTATTTTCGACGGTAGAACCCGTTTATAATTATTTTTCTACCCCCACTGCTTCTACCCGTGATCACGATGGGTATAGTTTAGCACAAACCAGTTTGATTGTTAAAACTGTGGCTTTCCGTGTGCATACAATACGTGCTCTGTGAGCCCATGCCCGATCTTGTTTTTCTTATGTTTGTGTTAAGAGGTGATGCAAAGATTTGGGTGTTCGGTGTGAACAGCGCTGTTTGTGTCATTGTTAGGAATGTGCTGCATTGGGACTGTTAACAAACACTTATTTTCTCTAAGTTTTGGACTGTGGATATTTAAAGGAGTCTAGATCAAATTTGCAGATTAAATTTGTCAAGTAAGGGATAAGATGTCTGTTTAATCTTAAGGTGTAATAACATTTTGAGGTCAAGATATCCATGAAGTGCTGTCAGAATGGGTATATAGCAGGCCACTTGGTGCAGTGATTGAAATGTTTAGGACACGGAGGTAATGACTTATTGATGCATAATTGCACTTCTACCATTTGGACGCAAGTTTTGCCAGGTTTGATCACGGAGCCTGCTGTGAGAAGGAAAAAAATAGTAGTGGTTCGAGTGCGTTTACTGCAAGGAAGCATCGTTCTTGATGAGCCGAGTTAAACTATCTTAACTCCATTAAATGTTCACATGATATGTGGTTAGAAATATTGTTGATAATGGAGATTTTGTGTAAGTTACCAGAGCAGTGGTTGTTGTCGCCCAAGGAGTTTGAAGGTGTGAAATTGAGTCCATGTTGAATTTTGTTACACACACATCTAAATTCTAAGACTGCCTTCCTTCCACATTATGCAATTAGAATTTGTTTGGATCTTTCGAGCAAGTAATCAATCAATATGTTTTGTCAGAGAATGATGGATTGGTGGAAAGAAACAAATACAAATCAACTTGGTGTTTAAAAAATTCTGGAAAAAAGTATCAATAAACCCATGTGTCTCTAGGAGTGTATTTTTAAATTTGTGACCTGTTTTGTAATTGTATGTTGTGAAAGTGTGTAACTCTTGGAGCACTGATGTTTATAGAAGGTATTACACCACTGCAAGAAAGCTACAAGTGGTGCTTGTAATTTCAGATTTCAATAATCATTACAATTGTTTTTAAAGTCAAGTCTAATACCTTGTGTTAGTTTGTTTGCTTATTTTTAAATTCAGTTATATGTCCACATTTGATACGTTTATCTATTGATCAGGGATTGTTGCAGTAAAGAGAAACAATATTTCACTAGAAGCATTCATAGTTTTGGCTTGTGCCGTTATTTAAAGAAATAAAACGCGTTGTCCTTGATATGCTCTGCAACACATGGCTGATCCTATAACTCAAGTATATTATCCAACCCAATTGCTATCCAACCCTATTACTTGATCCTCTGATACTAAAACGTCAGTCAGTCCTGGCCTTGGATGCAGTCAACAATTGAACATCTATGGATTTTTTGCGAAAAATTGTTCCAAAGATTTAAAGCTCTCAAAACAATGAACTTTTCCATCTCAATTTGTGAGCAGATCCTAGTTCCTGATTTTACAGCCTGAGAAAGGAGCTCATCAACATCATTCCCTTTTACAATCTTGCATGTTTTTTTGACATCCCCTCATTTTTCTAAACTCGAGTGACTAACAGTCCTCTCTAATCTTTCTTCATTGGGCAATGCCCTCAACCCTGTCAAGTTCAAGTTTATTGTCATGAGCACAAATACAGCGATGAAAAATCTTGCTTATCACAGGCGCAGACAAACACACAAAACCAAATTATACATAGATTACACAAAATTTAAAAACATATATTCATGCAAAAACAGTTAGAAAAGAAAGACAAACCAAAAAACATTGGTTGGTTCAATAAACTGATAGTTGTAGGATAGGAGCTGTTCCTGAACCTGTGGTGTGGGGGCTTCAGGCTTCTGCACCTTCTTGAAGACCATGGTGCGAGTCCATGATCATGGATGCTGCATTCTTGAGGTAGCGCTTCATGTTGATGCTGTCAATGGAGAGGCAGGCTGTGCCTGTGATGGACCGGGCTGAGTCTGCCACTCTCTGCAGCCTCCTGCGTTCCCGTGTGTTGGAATTGCCCTACCTGGCCATGATGCAAACATCATGGATGATCATACAGCTTGGCGTTCATCGCTATCATCCCCTCTGAATACGTTCTATTGTACAACTGCAAACATTTGTTAGCGTATTCAGTGACATAGTGAATCTCTTTAAACTAAGAATGTAGAGGTGCAAGTGAGGTGGTAACACCCAATAATTTTATGCTGCTAACTCTTTCCACCACAAACCCACTAATAAAAACTGGCACATGGTCTCCCCATTTTCCCTTTCTGAAGTCCATGATTAGTTGCTTTGTTGTTGACATTAAGCAAGAAGTTGTGGCACCATTCAATCAGGTGTTCTATCTCTCTCCTGTATGCTGATTCATCATCACTGGTGATCCCCAACCACAGTGGTGTTGTTGGCAAATTTATAGATGGTGTTGGAGCTGTGCTTAGCCACACAATCATGGGTGTAACAAGAGTCGAGCAGGGCACTAAGCGCACAGCCTTGATTTACACTATATTAATGGTCCGTGAGGAGGAGATGCTGATCCACAATGATTGAGGTCTGCCGATAAGATGTTAAGGATCCAGTGCAAAGGGAGGTACAGAGACCCAGGCCTTGAAACCTGGTTATGAATGCAGAGGAGATGATAGTATGGAATGCCGAGATGTATGATGAACATCAGCCTGAAATATGCGTCCCAGTCATCATTCAAGTGAATCCAAGTTGAGTCACCACCAACATAGAGATGGAAACTGCACACAAATGCCACAAAAGCATAGGATAAATGTGAGACTTTCCAAATCTAGTATTCCTAGCTGCTTGCATTAAAGGTCAATTGCCATTTGTCTTTCTAATTGCTTACTGTACTTGCGTATTTACTTTTTGCATCTTATGAACTATTAAAAATAGAAGTAAAATGCACGCTATTCTAGTATTTTAGACAAATGTTCTATCTCTTTGATATCTGTTCATTGGTGAATTGTTAAATGTTGCTAGTGGCAGAGTTATTAACAATATGTTGCAGATCTTAGATTGTTCTTTTTGATTTTGATGTTGTGGTAAGTTGTGCTGCCAAAATAAAATAAATGGCAATTTAAAAATAAAAAGGGAAACTATGAAAATATACAGCAGCTCTGTCAACAAACTGAAAATGCAAAGACACAACGAAAGATGTTCACCAAAGCATTCTAGCTTTATAGGTGTAAATCAGTTTATTTCTGTTTGGCTTTGATCTCTGATCTAAGCATTCTGTTTCTTTTCTGGTAGCAGCTGGTTATAAAATGTAGCAGTATTATGCCTCAAAACAGTGGGTAAAATTAGAAAGCATTTCTCCTCCCTGTTTGGCACTTAAGATACAGTTGCGTAATTATTTACTGAATTAGCATCAAAAAATGCCCGTGCTATTGACCTAAAGATCTGTTGGCTCATCTGAAGTTCAATCTCACCATGGCAGATAGGAACCCATACTTTGAATAATTAAATAAATAAATATGAAGTGACCAAAAATCAGATGTGGTAAGCTTTAAACTAAAAGATTGTCATAAAAGCCCAATTAATGTCCTTCAGGGATATAAATCAACCAAACCTATATGGTCTGGGCTATACATGTCTCCAAGCCCATCAAAGTAATTGATTATTAATTGTTCAGGTAGACCATTCAATTCAGGAACAATAGGAAATGGGCAATAAAAGCTGTCCGAGCCTGTGATGTCCACATCTCTTCAATTTGACGGGCTGCACCCAGTTGATTGACAACTTGTGGTTCTGTAGGAATACTGGTACATCTGACCTTGCATTCTGCCTCTCGCCTCTTCAGTGAGCCCAGAAACTGAGCACTGCGATTTTGAGGAGAGGATTGGATGCAAGGTGAAGAAAAATATTTATTTTGTTTAACCTCTTAAATACAGTTCAAAATATATCAACAGCAACTCAAATGAGTTAAAGGTTTCAAAAGCTCTTTTGGACAGCAGTAGGATGCAAGTTGCAGTTTGCTTTATCTTGCGGGATACCTTCTGGATGGAGAGGGTTGCTCTAATCAGCTCTCTCGGCAGCAGCCCATTGTCATCACAAGTCTTGGCGCCAGATTGGGTCTAGTATTATCCATAGTTTCAATGATTTTGTCCGAAAAGAAATGAGTACGTTTGGTGAAAACTGGTTTGGACTTAGACCCACGCTGCCTGTACCTACTGAACAATACTTATTTACAGAAAATATATTAGTGGTGAAGAGTAGCGAGTGAATAGGAGAATGGGCGGAACAGATGTTGGCATGGCAGAAATCAAAATAAATAATAACTATTCTAGTGATTGAAATGGTGAAGTTGGTGTGGGACATACATGGCTTAAATATCAAACCAAATTTAAGTCTTGTTAATTGAAATGCTTCATATCATTTGTGTATATATAATTTTGTTGTTCCCTTTGTGAAATTAGGGGTAGAAAATGATCTCTTGATTCTAATAGGCCTTTTGAAATTGCAGTGGTCTCTCATTGTCCTATATTTATTTCTGTATTAAAAAAATATTTATTTCATTTTTTGCTTAACTAATTTCATTGGGCATTCAACTTCATTTGAATGCAGTCCCAATAATTGACCCCCTTCAAATGATCTATATGTGGCTTTATTACCATACTTCAATAATTTTCTAAATACTGTTCCATAATATCTATGGGTTCTGAAGGTATACATATATGCCCTGTGAAATGATCCAAACAACACATTAAATAAATAAATGCCATTTTTTACGAGAGGTGGGAGCGGGACATCCTAGTAACCCACTGAGTTCCTCCAGCATTTTGCTTTGCTCAAGATTCCATCCAGCATCTGCAGTTCCTTGTGTCGCCTGTAAAACAGTATTGGTTTGGTTGCTGTATTATTGTTATGTTTACTGAAATACAGTAAAAAACGTTGTTTTGTGTTCCATTCATTCTGATCATACCATTGGCCATGTACTTTCTGCCTGACAGGAGAGGGAAAAGGAGAGTATGACTGGCGTGCGAAGGGTCCTTGATTACGATGGCTGCTTTCCTGAGGCAGCGGGAATTGCAGATGGAGTCAGTAGAGGGGAGGCTGGTCTGCATGATGGACTGAGCTACATTCACAGTTCTCTTCAATTTCTTGCAGTCCTGAGCAGAGCAGTGGCCGTGCCAAGCGTCTGGATAGGATGTTTTATTTGGCACATTTTTTAAAAAGTTGGTAAGAGTCATTAGGACATGCCAACCTTCCTTAGTCTTTGAGAATGTGGTTGGATCAGGACAAATAGTTGAAGTTTAAACCCAGAAATTTGAAGCGCCTGACCCTCTTCACCTCAGCATCGTTGATAAAGTCAGGGAACTACATTCTGTTTCCCGAAGTTGATGCGCAACTCCGTCATTTTACTGACGAAGACGGAGATTGTTGTCCTGGTTCAATTCCACCAACCTTCTTCCTGTACTCTGTCTAACTGTTGTCTGAAATCCAGCCTACTACTGTGCTGTCATTGTAGGTGGAGGTGGAGTAGAATTTGGCTACAGAATCATGAATGTGTCGGAGTATAGTAATGAGCTGAGTGCACAGTTTTGCAAGGCACCAGTGTTCAGAATTATCATGAAGATAGACACAAATTGCTGGAGTAAATCAGCGGGACAGGCAGCGTCTCTGGATAGAAGGAAAGGGTGGCGTTTTGTTTGAGACCCTTCTTCAGAATTATCATGGAGGATATGTTGTTGCATATCCTTACTGATTGCGGTTTGCAAGGCAGGAAGTTGAGGACCCTGTTGCAGAGGGGGGGGTGGGGGGGGTGCTGTGTCCAAGGTCCTGGTGTTTGGAGAAGATATGAGATCGACGAGATTTGGTTTCTAGTTTTGTGTGAGTGAGGCCACAAGGAATAATTCCCTTGTTTTTAAAATGGTGTCATGGAATCTTTTAAGCGCAGATAAAGTAAAGGAACAGATGGAATCTCCATTTCACATTTTATCGAAAAGACAGCAGCTTTAATATTGCAGAACCTGCCAGTATAGCGTTGGAGCAGAAATCTGATTTATTATGTGCAAGTCTGGAGTGGGATTGAACTCATTGCCTCCGTGTTGGGATGAGAGTATTATCAACAGCCACAGATAGGCACAAAAAGTTGGAGTAACTCAGCGGGACATGCAGCATATCTGGAGAGAGGGAATGGGTGAGGTTCGGGTCGAGACCCTTCTTCAGATTAGGGTTAGGGTCACTGAGCCACAACTGACAGTGAAACTTCACCAGTATATTTATAGTTATTTTTTGAAATGCCAACTGCTGCAATAGAAGAGATCTGTCCTGGGGCAGCCCATGTTGGTGTGCCATGTCAGAAGTTCAGCAGTTTTTTGTTCCAACTGTGATCATTCATCATCACGGTCCTGCCATTTAATTAAAACCAGTTCTGGAGACTGTTTTCAATGAAATGGAACCAGTATTTCAAACGCGTTGCTTTTTAAAACCACATAGTGGAACCTGGAAGAGAAAATAACGTTTAAAAACAAATCAATGGCATCAGGAAAATATAGAGAAAATAAAATTAGAAGAACAGATGGGAGAATAGAAGAACTGGATGAGCAGAATGTAATTTAAAAAAAATTAATTGCTCTAACCCGCTAATAATTATATTCATTTAATTGAGATCACCTCTTGAACTTTGAAACACTTGCAAATGTAGGTCCGTTCTAATCCATCTTTCTTCAAAGACAGCCTCTTTGTTCCAGGCATTAACTTGATGATTTCTTTTCTCGCTTTGGCCCCATTTAAGTAGAAAAATCCTTCCATTGGTAAGGATGCTCAAAATAATTCTCAAGTTATTTTAGGTGGGTGAACAGAGCTTTGTGATGGCTTTTCTATTGAAAAATTGTGATAATTCATATTTTCCTCCATTGTAGATCCTTCCCAATTATCTTAACTGGTCTGTACTCCATAGCTGCCTCTTTGATGCATGCTTAATACTTTTTTATCAATGCAACTTCAGATATATTTTAAGCAATGCATTAATGATATATTTGTAGAAATTTCCTTTTTTTTTGTGTCCATTTTAAAAAAATGTCAAAACCCAGGTTATAGTGGATAAAAATATAACACGAAAGAAAAAACCTTCATTATATTTATTATTTTATAAAGACTTTCCTCTTGTAAAATTGTGCATATAATAGTGTCATTTGTTTGCGCCCTTCCTAGAGAATTAGCCGTGAAGGGAATTGCTTGGCATTTGAGCTTCAAACTCTTGAGCTGTCCGACAATTCAGACTCCACAATTAGGAGACAGATGAGCAGGTTCAGATGCAGAGTTGTTGATGTTTATTTGTCTTGAGCAGCTTTGGAGATGGGGGGTGGGTGCATATTCAGTATCCCAAGCTCCCAGCTGTGTATTCACTTGTATTCCACCCACCTCATTACATTTTCTATTAGATTACCAGACTTATTATAACATTCATTTTTTCATTGATTTACATCCACTTTGAAATATGTTTTTATGTAATTGTAAATTACTGATGGCACAAAATGGAACGGATAATTCCCAATTCCTAATGCACCTAATTGGTGTAAATTAGGTTAAACGAGCTAATTCGGTGAACCTATAAAAAAAATGCAGAAATCTCAAATGCAGAAAAATGAATCACTCAAACTTTATTCTTGAACTAGACATCTGACACTTTGCTCCCTTCAAAGTTGCTGGTACACATTATAAAGCTGAGATCCAACACATTCTTGAGTATGGAAGATAGACATTAAAAGCTGGAGTAATTCAGCGGGACAGGCAGCATCTCTGGAGAGAAGGAAGAAGGGTCTCTACCCGAAACACCACTTATTCCTTCTCTCCAGAGATGCTGCTTATCCCGCTGAGTTCCAGCTTTTTGTGTCTATCTTCCGTTTAAACCAGCATCTGCAGTTCCTTCCTACACATTCTTGAGTACTCTGCTAGATACACCTTGCCATCCTGCAAATACCTTGCTTATTCCTCTTTCTCTTAATCTTGTTAATAATATTCAATCTATATAATAGTACTTCCCAATCCTATGAGGTCCATGTGTTGTTTGCACTTTCCTGTGTGACACCTTCTCACTTCCCTTCTGTAAATCCAAATGTATGCATTGGATTTCTCTTGCCCAAATAATTTGAAATGATTTTTCGGTTTCAAGTGAAACAGCCAAATTCCCGAGATTATATTCCTTTAAAATTAATATGAGAATGAATGTAAATCTTACCAGCAGGGATTATTAAAATCAGATTTAGTAATACCCATTCATAATTCCCAGAGTTTTTTGAAGGGTAAATTGATTTTAAAAGCATTGATTTCTTCCATATTCAGATGCAAATCTTAAATTTTCACCATCATGGAAGAATATTTAGGTCCAAAAGTACAGCATGTATATTAGATGTTGTGTGCAATGCCGACAGCTTTAGAGCTATATATCTGACAGGTTAAAAAAAAAATTTGAAGGCCATGCATTTTTTTTTACATCCAAACATATTTTTATTTCACCGTTGGCACTGCAATGATGACTATTTGTTCATTTCAGTAATGGGAATATTGGGCCAATCAACAATATGGCAACAGTCTGAAGAAGGGTTCAGACCCAAAACATCATCTATTCTTTTTCTTCACAAATTCTGTCTGAACTGCTGAGGTACTCCTGCATTTTGTGTCTATCTTCTTATACGATACCTTAATTTTGCTATTGACTGGGATGTAGAGCTCTGTAGCATGATGTCATGTACAATAATAGATTTTCTTTCTCCTATATCCCTTGTATCTTTTGATTGTCAAATATAAATCAATGTTATATTTAAATGTAATAATTAATCATGCATCAATTTAAGTTGAGGTCATTCTTAACTTGGCTTCTGAAGAGCTCAGCATCAATTTTTAAACTATGCTTCTTGGATTTATTTCCATTAATTGGCCAGTCTTGTTTCCATCTACCCTATTATTTTTCCAGGATTTTTTTAGACATTGATCGTCATCCCTTAACAATCATAAATCCAGTGAATATACTCCTGATTTGTGTAATTTAACACTTTCATTTCCATGAGAAAAAATAAACTGCTGAAGAAACTCAGCGGATCAGGCAGCATATGTGGCGGGGAAATGGACAGAGAACATTCTGGGATGGGGCCCCTTCTTTAGCCCATCTCCATTCCTTCTTTTATTTCCTTTCTTGTCTTCAGTAAGGAGTTTACCATAATTTATTTCCACAGTAATATGTCTCTATGATTGCCATCCTGGTCTTACCCGTTTGGAGAATTTTTTCCCTCTTCAACTCCTTCTGCACCTTAAAACTTGCCTCTTCCACAGTTCTGACAAAGGCTCTTCATTTTGAAATGTTGGCTCAGAATTATCAAGTGAAAATATTTGGGTGCCTTACTTATGAAATAGAGAAGGAAATCTGGATTTTTAAAATAGTTATATTGAGATCTTCTTCTTCTTCCTCGTGTCCGGGCATCTTCTATATCACGTCTTTCCGGTCGGTCAGTGACGGTTGATGGTCGGTGGTTGCAGAATTGGCTACTTCAGTCAGTCACTGTGGTACAGTTTCTGTCGTCAGCATTGCCCGGGACGCGCCACGTGGAGGCTTCTGCTTGCACCCCTATATTGAGATGAAAATTTACGAAACTATTTTACACATCGAGTGATAAGTATTCAGTCGTGATTTATGGTTGTGCTGCTATTCTGGCTAAGCCAACATGGAATAAGCAATGATAACAATCTATTATGTAAAATAATAGAGCAAAATGTTCCAGAATGTGTCTGAAGAAATGGATGTTTGTCATTTTGGCAGCTTTGGTTTGGAAAGCCTGTCAAAACCAATTGCAACTTGTTAGATATTCAGCAGATTTATTTTACTCTGATGAGAAAAAAAGTTTCTCATTGGTGTTGGAGCATGACAATGCCAGAAACCATTGGAAAGAATGAACAGATCATATGTAAATACAATGCCTATTTGAACTATTCCTTTCTGCCTGCACATGCTCCATGTCCTCCCATACCTTGCATATCCATGTGCCTCTTAAAAGCCACTATTGTATCTGCTTCCATCACCACCCCTGGCAGTGCATTACAGGCACCAAAACCTCCCTGTGTGTAAAAAAACTGCCCCCATACATCTCTTTTAATCATGGTATAGTGACTATGTCTTTGGAATAATAAAAACTGACAAATGCATTAGATAGTAGTTGCTAAACGTGTTTTAAAAACCACACGTACAAAGATGTTTGGCACACGGATCTCTACTTCAACCAGGTAAAGACCTAATATAACAAGAACATCAGCAGTAGCTTGCATTTGCATAGTAACTTGGTCCTAAATTATTAAGAACCTCAAAGGGGACAAATAAAACAACACCAAGCAATGTTGGGAAATTTCATGGCAAATAATCAAGTTCGATCAAAACAAGTTTGGTGGGCAGGAAAAATGAGGCCAGGTTGCCAAGGTTTGTCAAGTTGGTGTCAGTGTTGTAAATGTACTGGAACAGCATGTCCAGGGGTGCAGTCCATTCTGGGACTTCAGTATAGATTTTTGTATAGTGCCACTGTCTTTGCTGTATGCAATTCTCTTGGTTGCACCCTGAGATCAAATTCTGGTTATTGGTTACTGAATTCTGGTTATTGTGATGACACAGATCTCGGAAAGAAACTAACCACACATCACCTCAGGATTATATTTAGCAGTTTGAAATAGTTTCATGTACCTGGTTCTAGAACTGCAGTACTGAACTGCTAAGAGCATAATCTGACTCATAATCTGGGACCATCTTCAGGGATTCGTTTTGTAATTTTTTTCTTAAATTGTGCAAGTATTGTTACGTTTGCTCCAAATGTCTGGAATCAGCATTGTGTGAAGCTGTGACATCTCTTTGTAGAGGGATCTCAATCATTCCCATTCTCCGACTATTTTCCCATTTGAAAACATTGGCATAATCATTGTCAGGGTAAAAGTAAATTTCTTTCTCCAATCTCCCTGGTTCTTTTGCCCAGCAGTTTAAATTTGTTCCCCCTGGTCCTTGAAAAGCTTTCCATTTCTGAACACAAGAAAATATGAGCAGGAATAAGCCATCAGTCCGCACAAGCCTGTCATTCACTATGATTGTAGACAAAAATGCTGGAGAAACTCAGCGGGTGCGGCAGCATCTATGGCGCGAAGGAAATAGGCAACGTTTCGGCCTGAGTTTCTCCATCATTTTTGTCTACCTTCGATTTTCCAGCATCTGCAGTTCCTTCTTGAACAT
The DNA here is from genome assembly GCF_010909765.2 of Amblyraja radiata. Lineage (NCBI taxonomy): Eukaryota > Metazoa > Chordata > Chondrichthyes > Rajiformes > Rajidae > Amblyraja > Amblyraja radiata. Next base: position 14,791,362 of record NC_045992.1, on the reverse strand, counting down.
TCATTATGATTTGTGGCTGATCTATGCCAGCCTTATCTCTGCTGTGTCAGTTTCCATGAACTTCAATTCCTCATTCTTTCAAATATGTATCCATCTCTACCTCTTATACATATATTGGGGCAGAAAATTCCACAGATTAATTATGAGTGAAGAGCATATTTATTTACTTAATTATATTTACCTTATATAAACATGCCATGATCTTTTATAGTTTTATCTTATTATTGATACATCCGATTACACATCAATTAGCTGGAGAGCTTTGTTTGATGCAAGCTATTTTCAAATTTTTAGGGGAAAAAAAGATTTATTTTCATTCATGAAAACCCCTTTTTTTGGTAGGGGTGAGCTGGGTGAGGAGAAGAACTATTTGGATTTTTTTTTATCTGTTAGTTGCTGTAATTTAAATTTACTAACTGACTGATCAAGCAGTTGCATCCTTAGTTTCATGATGTATTTACAGATTTGGCACCTTTGACTAATACTAGAAAAGGATTTGACAGTTTGGGTTATTTTCCTAAAAAATGCATTACTCTCATTTTGGTCAAATAGCTCCATTCTGAATGTAGATAGATTTGCCTGGGTTAATTCTGTTTTGTTCTCCAAGTTCTTGCTGAATTATGTGAAGTTTTTGTTTTGCTCTACAGCTAAAGCAAAACATTCTTGAAATTGAATTCTTAAATTAATTGAGTAGTTTGCTAAGTACTGTCTTAACAAGTGAATGAGCTGCACGTATCAACTTTCTAAAGGCTTTCAATGGATGACTGGACTTGAGTGCACTTGTCACTCAGTCACAGCATGTGGAACAAAGGGACAAGTGGCATAATGGATGGAAAACTGGCTACCAAATAAGAAGCTGTAATGACTAACATTGTGAATTTGCTAGTACAAGTTAAGATGTGCCATCCTACAGCATTTGCTGCTGGGATGTTTGATTATTCACTATTTAAAACATGATTGAACTTTGTAATTATAAGTAGTTAGTCTCTGATGGGGCACAGGCTCCAGTGCCGATTATGTAGTGTTTACACGTTTTATTTCAGTATCCTTGAAGTGTGTTTATTACATTTGGGTCAAGGTGAGGATCTGACAGGTAGATGTTACTTTATGTATTTGTGAAGAATAAACATGGTAACTAATTAAAAAAAACCCTACCCAGACAGCTGTCATTGCTTCACCCATATACCAATTAATAATTTTTCACAAGAATGTAGACACAAGGAACTGCAGATGCAGGTTTTCCAAAAAAAAGGCACAAAATGCTGGATTAACTCTGTGGTCAGACAGTGTCTCTGGAGAGGCATGGGCAGTTGATGTTTCGACCGGAATCTTCTTCGGACTGATTGTAGTGGAGAGGGGAGAAAGCCTGAAGAGAAGTGGGGGTGGGACAAAGTGATAGCTGGATACAGGTGCAAGGAGTTTTGATTGGTTGGACAAGGGCCAGAGATGTAAAGACAAAAGTGCGAATTTGAGCTAGAAGAGGTACGAAATGTGAAGCCAGACGAACAAATGTAGGTGGATGGGGAAAGGGGGAGATGGGTGTGCATCCAGGTGGGGCACAGGGAAGAGAGGAGGGAAAGGAGGTGGGTGGATCTATCTCCATCCCAAAATCCAGAAACAGAACTGCCCTGGCATACATTGTTTCTGCTTGTGCCTACCTCATCTGAAGAAGAGTCCAGACTGGAAACCTCACCTATCCATGTTCTCTAGATATGTTGCCCGACCTGCTGAGTTACTTCTGCACTTTGTTTGCTTTTTTTTCATACTCCAATGATCTTATTTCCTCTTGTCAGTCTCTTCCTGCCTACATGAGCGACATCTCACACGCCCTTCGACTCTTCAATGACTTTGCATTCCTAGGCTCCCATTGCCTTGCCTTTACCATGGACATTCAGTCCCTTTACATCTTCAATCCCCACCAGGAAAGTACCAAGGCCATCCGGTTCTTCCTTGAACAGAGACTTCTAACATTCTCCGCCTGGCGGAACTTGACTTCACCATCAACAACTTCTCTTTTGATCCTAATGACTTTATTTAAGTCAAGGGTATAGCCATAGGCAATCGCATGGGTCCCAGCTATTACTGTTGGCTACATAAACCATTCTTTCCTGCAAACGCACACTGCAACCAACTCTTTCTGCATTGTGGCTGCATCAAGGCTGCCTCCTGTACCTGTGCAGAACTGGACTACAACTCCTCCCATCCTGCATCTTGCAAAGACGTCATCCCCTGCTCTCATTTGAGGCTTTCCATTCTCGGACATCCGAAACATTCTCTTCCTTTAGAAGACATGGTTTTCTCCCCCCCCTGCTTTTGTAGATGGGTCATCACCCACATCTCTTCTGTGTCCCCTTCAACACATCACTCCGACAATTTCTGCCACCTTGAATATGATCCCACTACCCATCACATCTTCCCACCCTTTTCCACTTTCCACAGAGACCACTTCTTCCACAACTTTTGTTTCAATCGTTCTTTCTCACCCAAACCACCCCCTCCCCGGGTACTTTCCTTTGCAAACACAGGAGATGTATGTCCCTATATCTTCTTGCTCGCATTCATTCAGGGACCACAGCAGTCCTTTCAGATGATACACAGATTCACATACACCTTCTCTGACCTCATCAAACTCATTCGGTGCTCCCAATGTTGCCTCCTGTACATCGGCGAGACCTAACGTGGACAAGGCAACTCTTTCGTTGAACAATTGTGCGCAGTCCCCAAAGGATTTCTGGATCTCCCAATTGCCAACCATTTTAACGCCCCTTCGCATTCCTTTTCTGACCTTTCTATCCTGGGCCTCCTCTACTGTTAGAGTGAGGCACACACAAACTGGAGGAACAGTACCTCATATTCTGCTTGGGTGGCTTACAATTGGTTCAACAGTATGAACATTGACTTCTTCAATTTTAAGGTAACTAACCTACATACACCATCCACCTTTTACCCCCCTCCTCCATTACCACCTTTATTCCTTCATCTGGCTTCACCTTTTGTACATTTTCTTTCCTTATCTCACACCTCACCTCTATCAACCTATCACTTGCCACTTTGTCCCGCCCCCACCACTCTTCCAGCTTTCTCCCTCCACGCTACAATCGGCCCAAAGAAGGATCCCGACTCAAAACGTCACCTATCCATGTCTCTCCAGAGATGCTGCATGATTTGCCGAATTACTCCAGCACTTTGTGTCTTTTTTTATTGATATTCCCTCTGTTTGCCAGCATAAATGTCAAATGTAATCCATCTCATAACAAACAGAATTCACCAGTCAACACAGATTTACCAACATTTTGGTATTACATTTTGGCCAATTGTGGGAGTACAGCTATCTGTGATAATAAGTCAGTAGATGGAGGATGTAATAAGTTTTCCACAAAGCATTTACCTAACAAGACATTGGCTGTGACAAAGTCTGGCTGCCAATAATATTAGTGGGAATGTATGCTCTTAGTTCTTGCATAAGGATTAATTGGATCATATTTGGGATGATATTGACTATGTTTCTATACTTAGCTGCATCAGCATTGCAATTTTTATTAATCAGCAATATCTTGATTAGTTAATTAATTTGATTTACAAGGTTTTTGCTGTTAGATCAAACACTGCTCTTGTATTGTATTGTATTGTACTGGATAAGGGTACATTCTGTTTGATAAATTTAGGTTTGCATGCAAATTGAAATAAAAGTGATTTTAAAAAAAATGTTTACGTGCCGTATAGAATGCACTGGAATATTTTGATGTCTGGTAATGTAATAATAAAGTTTTGGAAATGCATTATTTGTGGAAGGGAAGGTTTGACTCTCATAATTACAGGTTTTCCTGGTAGTTTAGAACAATATGTTGTGGAGTCTGCAGTGTGGAGCTAAATCCCAGATTGTTAGTTTCCATAGGATTGCTTTACAACTCTGGGGGGAAAGGAAGATGGAAAAGAGTCTCCACGCTCAGGTTACATTCTGCATTCCACAGTCTACTTTGCTGTGTGTCTGGAGACTAGCTGGCTGCAATTTAAACATGTGGTTAATTTGACACTGCTCTGGTCTAACCCCTAGTTTGAAGGGTAGGCAGGCAGGCAGGCGGTGATGAAGGAACTTTGTTTTTCAAAACAAAACCATTTTCTGTTAATATTTCCCATTGCCTGCAGGTTTAAATTTTATTTTGTTCAAAATAAAAATGTTCTTCAATTCCTTTTAAAGAAGCCCCTAATTTTTCTTGTGAAGATGTGATGAGCCACTGTCTTGAATAACTGTGGTTCTTCTGGTGAAGATACGACCACAATTCCACTGGTGAGGGGGTTCCAGGATTTAGACCCCATAAGTGTTTAGTGGTGGCATAGCAATTAAATTACCAGACTAGTAGTACAGATGTATGGACTAACAATGCAGAGGTCCGATTATATCGCACAATTGTTGAATTTAAATCAAGTTAACTAAATGGAATTTGTGGGGGGCTGGGTTGGTGGGGTGGGGGGGGGGGGGGGGGGGGGGGGGGGGGGTGGAGGAATGTGAGATGAGCAACTGGTCTAAGTAATTAATACCAGAAAAGTTCTGAGTTGTAAAAATTCATCCGATTCACTAATGTCCTCATGGAAGGAAATCTCCATCTTCTATCTGGCCTTTGTGTGACTCCAGATCAACTCCATGAATTTGACACAAAAATGACCCATCAAACCACTCATTGGTTCGTTCCAGCCTGCATGACTTTTCATATTCCTTGCAAACATCTGAGGAGTGATGTTAAAATTGGGAGAGCTGTCCCACTGACTAAACAATAGTTGCACTTCCAGCATCATCCCGTACAGGTATTATGTCAGATGCCCCTTTCATCATTCATAGATATGTCCTGACCCTCGGGCAGGGCAAACCAATCCAAGATAATGACACGGGTAATTTCGCCTGAAAAATAGCACTGAGAGCTCATCACATTAACGCCATACTTTAAAATCTCACGGCATTACCTTCTCATTGATTACAACATACGGGAAAATTCCTGAAAAAACCCAATGTGACCAGCAAAAGGAATATACGTCAGCTAAGGAACTTCAGCCTGTCATCAAGAGTCACCAGCACTAACTAAGCTATTATTTTGGGCTTGGGGCCGGATGTGAGTCGACCAACTGGAGAGGTAAACTTACTTGACTGTATCCTCGCAAATCTACATGTGGCATTTGCCCAGGATAGAATTAGGAGAAACAGCCAACACACAATCTTTATTGGAACTAAGTCTCTTATTCAGACTGAAGGCACTTCCATTGTGTTATCTACAATCGTGATAAATGCGATGATATCAGAACAGATCTGGCAGCTCAGAACTGGGCTTGCATTACACATTGAATCATCAGCAGCAGGAAAGCACACCACCACAATTGTTAGGTCTAAATCGTGGAACTCCCTATCCAACACCACTGTGGAGGAACCTTCACAAGGATTATGGTGATTCAAGAAGGCAACTGACCACCGCCATCTCAAAGGCGAGCTGCACCCAATTTTGGAATACAAAACATTTTTTAAAACAGTGATGACTGTCAATATATTTACAAGTCAGGATGGTGTCTGAGTCGAAGGAGATCCTGCATGTGGCAGTGTTCCCAGAAGTCATTCTTAGTGGTAAGATTGCAGCTTAGGAGGTACTGTTGTAGGAGTCATGGAAATTAATTGTAGTCAATTTTGAAGATTGAACCACAGCAACAGTGTTCTCGTGGTGAAGGACATGAATGTTTAGACAGGTAGATGGGTACTGATCACGTGAGCCCTTTGTCCTGGACGATGGCAAACTTGAGAGTTGTTAGAGCTGCACTTACTCAAGCAAGTGAACAATATCCATTGTGCTCTTGTGTGCGTTGTAAGTGGCTTTGGGCAGTGAGTTATATGCAGCAGGATAACCAAAGTCTGACCTAATATTGGAGCCATTGTATGTATATTAAGCTTATGATTAATAGTAGATACCTTTAACCTCTGAATGTTGATCACAGGGAACTTGCAGAGTTGAAGCATTGAATGTGAAGAATAGGTGATTAGACTCCCTCATGTTGGAGATGATTGGTGCCTGGCACTTCTGTGGTATAATTTTACCTGCCAGTCTGCTTGAATGAATGATTTTTCCTTAATGTCTATTGCTTTCAGTTTTTCCTGACCTCTTTGAAGCTGTATTCGGTTAAATGATGTCTTGATGCCAAGTGCAATCACTGTTGCCTTACCTCTGGAATTCCTGAGTCCATGTTTGGACCAAAGCTATGGTGAGATCTGGAGTAGAATGGTCTTAACCAAATCCAACTAGGCATTCATGATCGTGTTATTGCTGAGTAACTGTGGCTTGATGACAACACCTTCCATCATTTTTTCTGATAATTGAAAGTAGATTGGGCGATAATTAGCCAGGTTAGATTTGGCAAGTGTTTTGTGAATGGTACATCACTTGGTAAATGGAGGGTAGTTGCCATTATACTAAAACAGGTTAGTTGGTGGCACATTTAGTTCTGGAGTGCAGGGCTTTCAGTACTGCAGCTGAGATGTTGTTTGAGCCTTTGCTACATCCATTTACTTAGCTGTCTTCTTGGTATTACTGGTGTGAATGAATTGGCAGATAACTGGCTTTTGTGGTGAAGATTTTGGGAGGAAGCCAAGATGGATCATCTATTGAACACATCTGTCTGAACAAGATTGAGTGTTTCAGTCTTGATATATTTATATCTCACATTTACAGATAAATGTTGAAAAATTGCTGAAATTTGCAGACATCCTTGAAACCTGCTTGCAAAGCCTTTCAATATGAAGTGTGTTTTTATTACGCATATCAAAATGGTGAGTGGGAAAAAATGTATATGGATATTCAAATATATTTTAGGATGTTAACTTATGTTTGTATCAAAAGTTTAGACAACACAAGAATTTGGTTCAACCGATTGTTGGTGATGAGATATACGTATAAAATCTAATCTCTTTTGAAACATTTTGTTGATATTTGAGCTCCCATTTAACTAGGATTCATTGTTCACTTCACCCTGATTTAATCTTTTTATTGAGATCTGTGTAATTTTGCTCGGATTCTGCTCGGAATGAAGGCATCTTATTTGATAATAATTATTGATAAAAGAAGGGAGGTGTGTGATTTTGCAATGCTCTTATGTCCCTTTCTGGACATATCAACATTTTTCAGCTTGTGAGGCAATAATGAAGAGATAATAATCTGGTATGAATATTTGAAATAGTAAGGACATGTATTGTCCAGTACAAATTATTTTCCGACAAAAATCTTTTATAATGATTGCAGAGTTTGTTAATGCTAGCTCATTTGTTCAACTCTTATCATTTTAAACCTGATCTGTGATTTTGTCCATGATCAAACGTGCAAGTTCGTAAAATTACTCTCTTGCATTTTTCTTTTATTTTCTGTTTGCTTCAAGTTTATTTTTTTAATCAATGCTCCTTTTCTAAGTACTTTCTTGCAGTACGTTTACATTTTTCCCATCCACAACTGTACCTGACACCATAATAGTCGATCTCATCTTTCTGTTATCCTAAACAGGTCATCATCTCCCCTCCAACAACCCCTCGTCCCCATCCACCCTACAACAGTATCTAAAAGGATAAGACTGTTTTGGAGGGAAATAGCCACAGGGGCGTCCTGCACTTTTTGCCTAATTGGCCGACATCAAACCAGAAATATCTCAGTCTGAAGAAGGGTCTCGACCCCAAACGTCACCTATTCCTTCTCTCCAGAAATGCTGCCTGTCCCACTGAGTTACTCCAGCATTTTGTGTCTATCTTTGAGTAAAAAACCCCATAGTATTGTATGGTCTGGAGTCTCATTGACTGAATGGTGATGTCTTTCAAAATAGGGAAGGTGAATGAGTTTGAGGGGTATTGCTGTTCCTATGCATATACTGTCCTTGTTCATGGTGATAAAGGTTTTAGGAGGTATTGTCGAATAACTTAAAGCATTTCTATAATGCTCTTTGTTGAGGTGGTATGCACTGTAGTCAGGGTGAGAAGGAAGTGAATATTTAGAGTTGTGGATAGAGTATCGATCAAGCATGCTATTCTGGATGATGTCAAGTACATTTGTTGGAGCTGGACTTGTCTATACACCTGCAGGGTATATCATCACATGCTTCCTGCTTGGCTTTTGTAGAAGATGGAAAGAGAGAGGTGAGTAATTTGTTCCATAGTTTCCAGAATAGGCAAAAACTAAGCAGATACAATGTTTATGTTCCAGTTACTTTTCTGGTCCTTGATGGCATCGGGATGTATCGTAATTTGTATTTCCATGCATTGCATTTGCAGATCGGTGGGTAGTGTTTTCTTTGGCCGGCAGGAACATTTTTTGCAAAGGTGGGTATCAGTTTATTTGGTGAATGGTGATACAAGGATCAACGGTCACTAAGGTACACAACACTGGCTGCTACATTATTTGACTAGTTATGAAAGGGGTAAGCTCTGTGCAATCATTAATAAATATCCACACTTCCATATGATGGAAAGAAGATCATTAATGATATTGGGATATTGCTTTGAGGGAATTTTACATTGCTGATATGGGGCTGTGACGCTTGATCATCTGCACCAATTACTTTTTTGTTTTGGCATTACCACAACCAATGGAAAATACACCCTCTGCTCATTCCGGGATAATGTTGGAATCTGAGCTGTTTTAATCTTCCTTTAAGATCAGCTGCTTCCTGATATCACACACAGTAACCTGGCATGCTTGATATTGAGGACTTTGTAAGAAGGCCAGGTTGCATTATACACACTGCATCTGCAGAGGTGCTATGAAGGGTTTAATTGTTGAACTTTGACAAATGTTGGGACGGGTCGATAGCAAAGTCTGTTTCGTACGTGGATTTCAAATTTTGCCTGGCTAAAACACAGTGATGCATGAGTTCATGAGCTGTGATAATAGTGCGATTTATGAAAAAAACAGATTTAACCATTGCACTTTTTCCTCCTCCTAAAAGATGCACATTATTTTTGGGGACAAACGACACAACGTGCTAGAGAATCTCAGTGGGTCAGGCAGCATCTCTGAAAAAAGGATGAGAAAGTGTGCCACTTCCCTGTTAGATATGTTCCCCTGTTACAGTTTTTTCAGGTGTCACTTATCCATATTCTTCACTGGCTCAGTCGAAGACTGAGCCAGTGAAGAATATGGATAAGTGACACCTGAAAAAAGGTCCAAACCCATGGTGTCACCTATCCATATTCTCCAGAGATGCTGCCTGACCTGATGAGCTACTCCAGTACTTCGTCTTTTTTAGTAAACCAGCATGTGCAGTTCCTCGTATCTGCCTTACTTTTGGAAACAGGCACATGACTATTAACATTCCTTCATACCGTACCTACGTAGATTATACTGTAGCTAAAATACCAGTTTTTAATCTCACGATTAATCTCAATCATAGTTGAATTCGTAGTGATAGAATGCCAAATGAAATAGAAGTATGATGAATACTCAGCAAGTCAAGCATCGGCTCTGGAGAGAGACAAACAGTGTTTACATTGCAGGTCAATTACCTCTTGTGCAGTATTTGGTTTTGGATTATTGTCTAGTTGTGGCAATTATTTAATTGTTTAAGGAGAGGGGCGAGTGTGGGGGGTTCGGGTGTATGGGGGTAGCTTACAACCCAATGGTATGAACGTCTAATTCTCCAATTTTAGATAACCTCTCACCACTACCCCCCCACCCCCCTTCTCTGCCTTCCTCCCCTGAGCCCCACCTGGAGTCCCATCTATTTCTCCCCTCCTCCCCCTGGCCTCACAATCCACAAATCTTCAAACCTGTCTCACACCAAGGGGTGGCGCAGTGGTAGAGTTGCTGCCTTATAACATCAGAGACTCGGGTTCAATGCTGACTACGGGTGCTGTCTGTCCAGAGTTTGTATGTTCTCCCCGTGACCGCAAGGGTTTTCTCTGGGTGCACCAGTTTCATCCCACACTCCAAAGACTTACAAGCTTGTTGGTTAATTGCCGTTGGTAAAAATTGTAAATTGTCCCTAGTGATTGTGCTTGCATATGTGGATTGCTGGTCGGCGGGGACTATAGTGGGCCAAAGGGCCTGTGTCTACGCTAAACTAAACTGAACTAAATATTGCTGTCCTTATCTTTGGACTTTGTTACAACCATCTGCCTGTCAAAAAAATGCCTATCGCCTCTGTTGGCCTATTACCTGCCACTCTTTTCCCTGCCTTTTCCAGCTTTCTTCTTCTTCCACACACACACACACACACACACACAGACAAACACACGCACGCAGGCAGGCAGACGCGCGCGCACAGACACGCACGCACACAGACACACACGCACACAATCTGAACATGGTCTCGTCAACTATCCATGTTCTCCAGAGATGCTCCCTGACCTGTTGAGTTACATATTACTGTAATCTCCTCAGTTTTTCTTCCTGTCAAATCTCCTATTTGGATTTGATACATCTGACTATAGCTGAGCATGTTGAATGGTGTTCCTCCACTGGATTAACAATTTCATGTGAAAATCCAAATCATTTGAGAAGGAACCAGAGTGTTGTGTTTGTTAGTCAGCAGCAGCTGTGATATCTAGATAACCTATCCAGATAGTGTGCTGAAACTTGAACCTAGTTTTATTGTGTGGGGGGATTGATGTTGTTATGAAATACCTGCGAGGGGGAAAAAATTCCCCATGAAACGCTTATTCCAGTTTACCTGTTCGCACGCCTGTGATGGCAACCGATTTGCCTCTGCTGGTCACTGTAATCTAATGCCTTATCTTGCATATATATGCTCCACTTACTCTTGTAAAATGACAGTTTGATGCCTTTCTTCTGGTCTGCTGATATTGTATTTCCTTTACGTGTGCAGAAATATCTTGGCTAACCATTTCAGGACAGCTGGTCTGCATATTTCAGCATTTCTAATGTAGAATCACAAATTCTGGGTGCACTGCCGTTTCTCAATCCTCTCTTGGCTCTGAACAAATAACGTTTGAACAGTGCAATTGCAGCTCGCCAGAGATGGGAATGAAGGAGCTATCGGGAATGAAAGTTGAGGTTGATCTAATCTGGGATGGAATTTGTTCCATTGCATCCCGACATTAGATAGGTGGCCATTAGCATCTGTGATTTATCTAAAAAATTTGCAGTAAGCCTCCCAGAGTTGCCAGATATTTGCACAAACCTAAAATCTCACATGCCTTGATGGCGAGCAGAGTTATTTTAGTGAATTGGCCAATATTTATTATTTAACTAACTTGGTGTGACAGTGCTTAATTGCCATTTGTCCTAAAATAGGACAATGACATTCTTATTTGAAGCAGCAACATAAACGATTTGTAAACGGTACTCAATAGATAATATAATAAACACATTAAAAATATTATTTAAAGAAATAGTTGGGGGAAAACCCCCCCAAAAAGCTCAAAGTCAGTGCAACCCAGGCACCATTTGCTGAATTGTAGTTTAATTGGACTCTGTAAAGTGTTGTCAATGTGTAGCGAGAGGATGGGAAAAAGGGATAACATAGAACTAAGTTGATCAATGGTCAGCATGAAGTTGATGGAATAAAGGGCCTGTTTTCATGTGGTGGCTCGAAACTAAACAAAATTTGATCTTGTAGGTTTCTAAGGGACCTTTGTAAACTACAGGAAAGATGTGGCAACAATAGAGAGGGTGTGGAAAGAAAATCACCAGGATACTGCCTGGAATAGTGGGCTGGAGAGATTGGATAGTTTGTGTTTATTCTCATTGGAACACAGAAAGCTGAGGGGTGACCTTAAAACAGTTTATACATTGAGGGGCATCAATAGGATAGATTGTCTTTTTCCCCTGGTGTAGATATATCCAGAACTAGAGCATATAGGCTTAAGGTAGACAAAAGTGCTGGAGAAACTCAGCGGGTGCAGCAGCATCTATGGAGCGAAGGAAATAGGCAACTAATATTTTCTTCGCTCCATAGATGCTGCTGCACCCGCTGAGTTTCTCCAACACTTTTGTCTACCTTCGATTTTTCAGCATCTGCAGTTCCTTCTTAAACAGCATGTTGGCTTAAGGTGAGCGAGGAGAAATTTAAAGGAGATCTGAACGGTAACTTTTCTGGTGGAGATGATCAAAAACATGCTGCCAGGTGAGGTGGTAGAGGCAGGAACAGTTACAACATTTAATAGGCAAGTCAAGAATATCTTATTGTCATATGTTCCGAAACTGAAGATTGAAATTTTTACTGACGGAAACACAACAGATATGTAAACGTAGTGCTCTGTAAATACCATAATCAACATCAAAAAAAGTTTAGTGTTAAAAAAACAAACAATAATTGTGCAAAGACAAAAACAATGTCCCTAAATCAGGGGTTTCAAATTCGCGGCCCACAGGCCGGATGTGGCCCGTGGGATGATGTCCCTGGTGCCAGAGCGGGCTGCAGCTGTCCCTGGTGCTGGATCAGGCTGCGTTTGCACGTGCATGGTGCGATCCGGCGCGCTTGAAGTCGCATTTTGCCTGTGACCTGAAATGAGTTAAAATGAGTTTGACACCCCTGCCCTAAGTCTATATAGTTTGGAGCTCAGTTGGAGATTGTAGTGTTGAATAATCTGATTGTTGTTGGGAAGAAACTGCTCCTGAATATTGGTTTTCAAGCTCCCTTACCTTTTTCCCTTAGTCAGGGTGGTGTGGGTCTCTGATGCAGGCTGCCTTTTTGAGGCAGCAATTACTGTAGATCCCTTTGATGGTGGGTCGATCAGTACCACTGATAGACTGGACAGTGTTCACCACATTTTGCAATCTTCTTTGTTTCTGGGCGTTGTTGCCAAACAAGGCGGGGATGCAACTAGCCAATATGCTCTTTACTGTACACCTGTGGATGTTCAAGGAATTATTCATCGACATACCGAATCTCCTCAATCTTGTAAGGAAGTAGAGGCATCGATGTGCTTTAAAAAAAAAAAAGAAATGAGTGCTGGGTCCAGGAAAGATCAGAGATATGCACGCCCAGGAATTGGAAGTCTTTGACTGTCTCCACCACTGTCCTTTTGATGAAGACAGGTTTGTGGAGACTCAACAGTAATCTTCGAAAGCCAACAATCAGTTCCATGGTTTTCCTGACGTTGAGAGCAAGGTTGACACAAAATGCTCAGCAAGTAACTCAGCGGGACAAACACAATCTCTGGAGAGAAGGAATGGGCGACCTTTCGGGTCGAGACCGTTCTTCAGAAGTTGCGAACAAGGTTATCGTCTGGCACCATTCAGTCAGTCAATTGATCTGCCTCCTTATTCTCTGACTCATCATCTGAAATTTATCCAACAACAGTGGTGTCATCAACAAATTTAAAGATGGAGTTAGAACTGTGTAAGGCTGCACAATTATGGGTATAGAGTGAGTAGAGCAAGGGGCTGAGCACACACTGGTAAACTTCCTCTGCACCCTTTGCAAAGCCTAAATTCTATTTTTCGTTATTTCTATATTGGTCTTTGTTGCACTTGGATTTAAATTTCTGCATAGACTTCTGATATCCTTTTATGCATGCCATTTCCCTGCTCGGAAAAACTACAGAATACCTGTTGTGGTCACCTGTTGCCACCAATATTGAAAGTTGTGCAGGTCTAAAACTGGTGAAAGGTGTTTTGTTTTAAGATGAAAGTTGTGATGAAATCAAAATTTGCCACTGTCCCACTTATTGATGCAGGGAAGAGGTCAGAAAGCAGTTGTGTGGAATAAGTTATTCCATGAATTATAAATGAATAGGACAGCGTGGCTATTTATAGAGGATTTAATTGCAAGTTAGATAGTAAATTTGTGACTACCAGTGGCAATTTAAAATGTTTGTACTGTCAAGCTTCTGAAGTTTGTTTGGATCATATGGTTGACTATCTTAGATTATAATGTTAATGTTTTAAATTTCCTTTTGTTTTCATTTAGTAATTTATATGAACATGTGACACAAATACCTCAATTGTATTAACATGAAGGAATGCTACTACTTGCTGGTTTGAGGCAATCCAAATTTAAATCATTTCAACAAATATTTATATTTTGTGAATAAAATGATGCCATTTTCAGCTGTTTATGCTCAAGAGTTGTTTGTGCTGGGGACTAATGATTGCTCCACACAGCTGTCTGGATTTACTCTGATCAATGTCATGTGCTGATCCTCCTTCATTTGTTTCATCAATGATTGTATTTATGTCATAAGGTTAAAAAGAGGAGTGCTTGCAAATGAAAGTGCAGAATTTATTTCCCAATGATGCACCTTAGATAGAGAAGCAGTTCGCACTTGCACATGGCAAATTCTGGGCAACTTTCAGGCTTGCACTGATAAGTAAATAAAATAAGGAAAGACGGATTCTAGACATTGCCCTTGGTTGACTTTGCCATTGGCCAATCTTTCACCATAACATTTGAAATATTCATTGACCATGTGCAATAACAGAAACAACAGAAAGAGTGTGATTACAAAATTAGTCAAGGGATACAGTATTGGCTTCATGGAACTGAGTGGAGGCTGGTGGAAGGGTGTTTTTCCGACTGAAAGCGTGTGTGGCTGTGTGGCAGCGCTGCCGACGGACCTGAGCATTTCGTAGTTTTGTGTAATATTTGTAGGAGGACTAACCAGTGGCAGCCATGCCTCCGAAGAAGGCAATAACAACGGAGGAAGGCGAAGAAATAAAAAGAGCGCTGGATTTTATGACGGTGGAGATTTCTGCTGTCAAACAACAGCAGAAAGCCATCCTCGACCTGGTGGCGGAGGTAAAGGCTCTCCGGATCCAGAGCGCCGAAAAGGACCGGCGACTGGTGTTCCTGGAGAGCAGAGTTGCGGACCTGGAGCAGTACACCAGAGCGAATAATGTTATCATTACCGGGCTCAGTATAAAGCCCCGGTCATACGCACGGGCGGTGACTGAAGACAGCGGGGGGGAGCCCGGGGCAATGGATACAAGCTCCACGGAGCAACAGGTGGCGGCCTTCCTGCAGTCAAAAGGAATACACTTGGACTGCGATAACATCGAGGCTTGTCACCCCCTGCCCAGGAGAAAATCCAAAGAGGATAAAAATAGCGATGACAAACCAGCCATCATAATAAGGTTTGTCAACAGAAAATATAAAGTTAGTCTCCTAAAACAAGGAAGACAGTTGAAGGGAACAAAAGTATTTATGAATGAACACCTAACAAAACGAAATGCCGATATAGCCCGACAAGCACGAAACCTTAAGAAACAGAAACAAATACTAAATACCTGGACTGCAAACTGTAAAATCTTTATTAAATTAAATGGAACACCAGAGGAAGCCAAAGTGCTGGTCATTAGAGATATTGCAGAACTGGACAAATACCAATGATCATAAAACGGGATTGTGAGGTGAAATTTAGTTACACACGCAATTATGGCATACACTGAAGGAATTCAGTCATTTACATCTGGAAATGGTAGTCAAGTAATTAAAATAATAAGTGAAAAGAAACAACTGAAGTTACAACCATTTGAATATACCGATCACAATTTACAGGATTTGGAATACGATATAGACCCGGACAATAATTTTTACTTTAATTCCAACGACAAAAATATCTGCTGCTACTACACAGAGGATCAGTTTAATCAGAATATTAATGTAAAAGGCAAATTATCGATTATACACTTTAATAGTAGGAGCCTCTATGCGAATTTTAATAGTATTAAAGAGTATTTACAAAAATTTTTACAGCCATTCAATGTTATCGCAATATCTGAAACATGGATTAATCAGGAAAAGGGAATTGATTTTGAGATGGACGGATATGATTTCAATTACATCAATAGAAAAAATAAGGCGGGAGGAGGGGTAGCACTATATGTGGATACAACTCTGAATTATAAGGTAGTAGAAAATATGACAACTGTGGTTGACAATCTGCACGAATGTATAACTATAGAAATAATTAATGGTGGAATTAAAAATGTAATCATTAGTTGTATATATAGGGCACCGGGGTCAAATATTGAAATCTTCAGGGGCTGGATGGAGAGTATGTTTTCAACAACAAGTAGTAAATCAGTGTTTTTATGTGGAGATTTCAATATTGACCTATTAAATCCTAATCAACACAACCTTACAGAAGATTTTATTAATACTATGTACAGCATGAGTCTATTTCCTAAAATCACTAGACCTAGTAGAATTACTTCCCATTGCGCTACACTCATTGACAATATATTTAATAATGATGTGGAAAATAAAATAGTAAGTGGATTATTAATTAATGATATAAGTGACCATCTGCCAGTTTTTATAGTTTATGATAATATCCACAGGAACAACAAACCAAACAAATTAATAGAATATAGACGAGTGAGATCGGAGGAAGCTATCAATGCACTAAAAAAGGAACTATTGGCACAAAACTGGGACATAATATACCAAAAAAGAGACACTGATAGTGCTTATGAAACATTTATTGCAATATTTAAGTCATTATATGATAAAAATTGTCCAATTAAAGAATATAATAGAAAATCAAACTATACTAAATGTCCATGGATTACAAAGGGATTACAAAATGCTTGTAAAAAAAAGAATGCCCTATACAGAGATTTTATAAGAGAGAGAACTAAAGATACAGAAAATAAATATAAAAAGTATAAAAATAAATTAACTTACATCATAAGAGAAAGCAAGAAAGATTATTATAAGAAGAAATTAGATGAAAATAAAGACAATATAAAAAGAATATGGAGCATACTAAATAGCATTATCAGAAATGGTCCGGGGAGAACAAATTATCCGAAGTATTTTATTGATAAGGATAAGGAAAATTACAATATGGAAGATATAGCTACTAGTTTTAATAATTTTTTTGTAAATATTGGACCAGACCTGGCTAAACAAATCCCCGATTCAGGGACATCTGGAGAAACTCCTGAGAATTTAGTGGAGAGAAATCCCTGCTCTATGTTTCTTACGGCAGTAGAAGAAAAAGAACTGTTGGATATTGTTAAAACATGTAAAAATAAAAAGTCTACCGATTTCAATGACATTGACATGTCGCTAGTTAAGATGGTCATTGAGGGGATCTCCAAACCTTTAACATTCATCTGTAATTTATCCTTCCAAACCGGTACTTTCCCAATTCAAATGAAAATAGCAAAAATAATACCAATATACAAAACTGGGAATAAGCATCATTTTACAAACTATAGACCTGTTTCCTTACTCCCACAATTTTCCAAAATATTAGAAAAAATGTTTAATAATAGATTAGACAAATTTGTAGAAAAGAATAAATTAATCACAGAAAGTCAATATGGATTCAGAACAAATAGATCAACATCACTTGCAATACTAGAATTAATTGAAGACATCACAAACGCCATTGATAAGAAATTATATGCAGCTGGGATATTTATTGACATAAAAAAAGCATTTGATACAATTAATCATGATATTTTATTTAAAAAATTGGAGAGGTATGGAATTAGAGGAATAGTACTGGACTGGATTAAAAGCTACTTAAGGAATAGGCAACAGTTTGTAAATCTGGGTAGTCATAATTCTACATGCTTGGACATTGTGTGTGGTGTACCACAGGGGTCAGTGCTGGGCCCAAAATTATTTATCATGTACATAAATGATATTTGTAATGTGTCCAATGTCTTGAGGCTGGTTTTGTTTGCAGATGATACAAATATTTTTTGTTCTGGGGAAAATTTAAAACAGCTATTGGATAAAATAATAAAAGAAATGGGTAAATTGAAAATATGGTTTGATAGGAATAAAATTTCATTAAATCTGAGTAAAACTAAAATAATGTTATTTGGTAATTGTAGAATAAATACACTAGTAAGTATAAAGATAAATGGGGTGGAAGTTGAAAGAGTGCATGAAAATAAATTTCTTGGGGTTATAATTGACGATAAAATAAGCTGGAAATCACATATTAAACATGTAAAATTAAAATTGTCAAAAAGTATCTCTGTATTATACAAAGCCAAGCAAGCTCTGGATTACAAATCACTCCGTATTCTTTATTGTTCATTGATTTTACCATACTTAAATTATTGTGCAGAAGTCTGGGGTAATAATTATAAAAATTCGATACACTCATTAACCATGATGCAAAAAAGAGCAATTCGTATTATCCATAATGCTAAGTATCTGGGTCATACAAATCCATTATTTTTAGAGTCAAAATTATTAAAATTAGAAGATTTGGTTACATTCAAAACAGCTCAGATAATGTTTAGGGCCAAAAATAAAAATTTACCTGGAAACATTCAAAAATTATTTAACGAGCGTGTGGGGGGTTACAATTTAAGAGGAATATTTAACTTTAAGAAACAAAAAGTCCGTACGACTAGAAAAACCTTTTGTATTTCGGTTTGTGGAGTAGGAGTGTGGAATAAATTGAACGGGGAATTGAAGCAATGCACAAACATGAATCATTTTAAAATGATATATAAAAAAATAATTCTCAAGGGGTACAGGGATGGAGGGGATGGTTGACAAGTGGGGGTTAGTGCTTATCTATTGCTTTACTATTGTTTACTTATGTTTGGGTACTACAGTTATGAAGTTTGTATGTACATAATAGTTGTATGTATATATATGTCTGTAGGTATTACGGGAAATTGCCTAGGGTAGTATTATTAATAGTAATGAATTGATTTTTAGATATGGTAGAAGTGTTGGGGAAAAGGGGTGAGATTTAATAAGTTATTCTTCTTCTCACTCCTTTTCGAGCTTGTACAGACACAGAGTTGGACATTGGAACTTTGATTTTGTTCTTCTCATTGCTTTGTAAATATTGATTGTAATGTCCAATTGTTTGATAATTTCGATTTTGTTAATATTAATGTCGTTAATGTCTTTACTTGTTCGGAATAAATAAATAAATAAAAAATAAAAAAAATAAAATAAATTAATGGTGTGCCTCGGGGCTCAGTGTGGAGCCCATTGCTCTTTGTGGTTTATATCAATGATTTGGATGAAAATGCACAAAGCATGATTACGTTTGGAAATTACACTAAAATAAATGGTATTGTAGACAGTGAAGATGGTTATCAGAAATTACAACAGGATCTTGATCAACAGGGCAAGTGGGCTGAGGGATGACTAATGCAGAGAAGTGCGAGTAATTGCATTTTTGGGGAATCAAACCAGGGCAAGACTTCCACAGTGAATGGTAATGCTGTACAGCAGCGTGATTGAGGTACATGGTTCCCTTACAGAGGCATCACAGCTAGCTAGGGTCGTGACGAAGGCTTTTGGTACATTTTCAATCGGGTATTGAGTATAGAAGTTATAATGTTGGGTAACAGCTGTACAGGAGTTTGGTGATGCCACACTTGGAGTAGAGTTTTGGTCACCCTGCAACAGGAAGGATGTAATAAAGCTATAGGAAGAGATTGGACAGGCTAGGACTTTATTCCCTGGAGTGCAGGAGGCTGAGGTGTGATCTTTGAGGTGTATAAAATCATGACAGGAATAGATAGTGAATGCACAGAATCTGGGTAGGGGAATCAAAAACCAGAGCACATAGGTTTAAGATGAGAGAAGCCAAATTTAATAGGAACCTGCAGGGCATCTTTTTAATTCAGATGGTATGAAATGGACTGCCAGAGGAGGTAGTTGATGCAGGTACTATAACAGCATTTAACAGACACTTGGGACAAGTACAGGGATAGGAAAGGTTTAGAGGGATATGGACCAAACGTAGGTAAATGGAGATACCTTAGACAGGGCATCTTGGTTGACATGCAAAGTTAGGCCAAAGTCTCTGTTTCTCTGCTCCATTACTCTAGATTATGTGTATTGCAGAATGTAACTTCTAGATTCATCATTATCTAGAAGATACATCAGGATATGGCATATCCTCTAATTGCCTAGGTATCGGAGTTCCTACCAGAACAATGACCCACTTTACCAGCAGGGATTTACTATTTGTAAGCATTCTCTCTGTCAATCTCTATGAACACACTGAACATTAGTAGCTTTTACAGATTTCCCCAACAGTGTCATCTAAACCTGCAATCCCATCACGCCGTGAGGATTGAAAATAGCAGCTATTAGGAAGATCATCTTTTGCAAACTTGCTTCCAGGTTGGACATCATCTCAATCTTTCACCCTAATAACCATCATATTTTATGGTTATTGAAAAAAATTAAGAAATTTAAGTTTATTTTAGATCATGTGTAGGATAGAACTGCAGATGCAGGTTTGCACCGAAGATAGACACGAAATGCTGGAGTAACTCAGGGGGGCAGGCAGTATCATTGCAGAGAAAAAATGGGTGATGTTTCGGGTCGAGATCCTTCTTTAGAACATGATCCAAATTGTAGCACAGTGAGTAACAAATCTGCATTTGTAACTAAAAAGCACACACAATTGCTAAGTAAATCTGAATCTTGAAAAAGATAAAAATTTAAGGAAAAATCTTTTTGTTTCTTTCCATTCAACAGAAGGAAATTTCATGCAGCGAGGACTGATTTTGTCCATCTCATTAGAGTTGTGGAAGAGTAATATTAATTTGAAATGTTTTAGTTTTAATTCCCCAAAGAGCAGGCTTGAAAGGTATTTTTGATGTACGTAGTTGATAGCAGAAAAATATGGCCCATCAAGTCTACCCCGCCATTCAATCATGGCTGAACTATCTCTCCCTCCTAACCCATGTCACGCTGTTTCAAGCAGGGCGACATTGTCAATGTTGTTCAGTGGTAGCCTATTATGTGGTTACGGTAAATTGTTAATCATAGTTTCATAGTTTAACATTTTCTCTATAATCTGTACTAAGATGTACATGTATATGTCCAGATAAACATATTATATTTATCCACGGTGCCGTTTGTTTAGAAAACAATGTTAAGGCACAAGCCCAGTAAGACTCTCATCTGTAAATAGGCACTTCATATGTTAATGGTTTAATAGTTGGTATATGGAGAAATATAAATATTGATGTGTAGGAAAGAACTGCAGATGCTGGTTTAAATCGAAGCTAGACACAAAATGCTGGAGTAACTCAGCGGGTCAGGCAGCATCTCTGGAGAGAAGGAATGGGTGACGTTTAAGGTCAAGACCCTGATGATAGTGTTGTAGAAATTTCCCTTTTAAAATGATTTTAATTTTAACTAGCTGTACTCTGAAGTGAGAAAAAACAAGATGCTTGTTTTAACCGCTAAGCTTTGATCAATTAGAGCACGCTTTATTCTGAATTTGCGCTGGTAAAAATATATGGTTCATTTCCAAATGCTTAGTAGCAACATGTTTTTCATTCCAAGTCTGGCCACTTTATTTGCAGTAAAATGGATAGTTGTGCCTGATTTACTGTATTTGGTATGAGTCATTGTCTCCTGGGATTTCTTAATTGTGATAGGGCCTGCACTTCTGGCATGCGCTCTTTATGTTGCCATTAAGCATTGTCCAGAGTTAGAATAGGCAGTGCATTTCTGAACTCAGTCAAATTAAAAATGGACTGTTAGGAACCTTGAAGGACTAATGTTTCCATTTATGAGCTAGAATGGGCTATTCTAATAATGTGTCTGTACAAAATAGTGGTATTTGAGATTGATGGCATCCATAATTTCTCAAAATCTTGACATTGAATTCGGGCAATTTAGATGTTTGGACAAGGACGAGAAAGGATTGTGTACCACGTTGTGTGAGAATGTTAATTAATGTTATTCATCATATATTGGATCAATCTGTAAATAATCTGTTTTCCATAATGAATCACAGTCTTTGTATTAAAAATATTTAATTAGATTTCTTGCCTAGGAACATTTACACCATTGATAGCATTGTTGTAATTGTTGTCTTTTATCAACTTTTCTATGAAGCATTGCACTGCAGATTAATTCTTCTATCGGCATTGACGGTGTAACATCTCAGATCTACGTCTCCCGACTCCTTTGTTGATCTGCAGAGAAACTGACATCAACCAAGTCAGCTTCTGTGCTTCCAAATTTATTTGTAAAAGTTTCCATTCAAATAAGGGAGCATTCAATGAATATTAAGTGGTCGAAATAAACCCCTGATTACGCTTGTTCTTGATTCTCTGTGCACCAAGATAGTCACCGAATTTTTGTTTGAATTTTATCACATTAAGATGCAAATTATACATGTGCTAATTAAATTCAAAAGCTGCAAATGCCAATCTGAAATGAAAATAGAAAGTGCTGGAAACGGGGGTTTCAATTTGAAATGTTTATCTTTCCACTGCTTATTGTTGTAGTGTAGCGGATTATGCAATCGGGTGTATCACCTTGAAGTGATTCCAGATTCCAGCTGCTGAGCTAAAATTGATTAGTACCAATTAAACTTCTGACCAACTGTAAACAAATTTTAAAAAGTGATTGTTAATAAGGCCAAGAAGGAGAATAAATCAGCTAAAACAGCAGTTAAAACGGTTGTTTTCTTCCTCTCTATTCCCCACCCGCCAAATTGTCAGAGAATAAAATGAACAATGCATTTCTTTCAGCAAGCTTATTGATTTTGCAACTAGCTCAAACAATCCAAGCAGACATTATTTCAATAGCAGCACATCTTTCAAAATAAACTGTTCTGAATAAAATGTTCCAATTTTACACTGAATTCTTGAGGCTGTGGTGCAAGTTCCTGGAAATATTTTCTCAGAGGCCTCCTTCATCTGGAATCACTTGTATGTGTTCTGCGATTCTTCCAGACACATCACAGCATCCATTTCTGTCCCTTAATGAATCCAGGCCTTGAAGTTCTAAAGTCCAGTCTCAAGTGCTCCACCTTCGTGTATGCTTTCGTTGGCTTTGATCCTTCCCAAGAAGACTTCATAACATAAACAAAGCGCTTGCAGTTTATGATGATTCAAATGAGGAAGAAAAAAAACGGGTATGGTAATGGCTACGTTAGTGAAGCAACAGCCAGTGTTGTGTACCTTTGAACCAAAGAAATGGATTCAAATTCAACATGGCAACTGGGAATTTAAATTCAGATAATTGCATGAATATATAGAATTAAAAACAAACTAGCCTCGGTAATAGTAGCCACGTCATTTCCCCATGCATCAAGAAATGCAAGTTAAGAAAAAATAGCATTAATTCATTTACTTTTTTTCACATAAATTCTGCAAGAGTAAATTACATTTCGTATTACAACATTTTGGCTAGTGATTTGTAATTCTGCAAGGGCGAATTTCTTTTACCCGAACAGCTGTAAAGAGGCCTGTAATTACACAGTCATGGCAAGACATCAGCGATTTTTAGCTCTCCCCATTTCCTTTGCTTAGGCTGCCTGTTATTGTGAGGGGCAAGCAAGTAACACAGGAATAATTTTCTCTACTTGCAGTGAACCCTACCTACGTGTAGCATTCAGTATTCACTACAGTATGATAGAAAATTGAAATGGGAAGAGAAATCAAATCTGTGTCCCATTATTCATTGGCAACACTATTGTGAGGTGTGCCACAATTGTAACATTTTAAAATAAAACATGTATTGTGCTGAATTGTGTATAAATGTGGCTTCTTTCCCTCTTTCCTATATCCGATGCTAGCACACAAAGCCTTAAATTCACTGTTAAAATGGTCATATAATAGAGTGCAGATGTTAGCTTCTGGATTGGAATATGCAACAACAGGAATAACTGTACCCTCACAGTGCCCTCCATAATGTTTGGGACAAAGACCCGTCATTTATTTATTTGCCTTTGTGCTCCACAATTTGAGATTTGTAATAGAAAAAAAATCACATGTAGTTAAAGTGCACATTGTCATATCTTAATAAAGGCCATTTTAGTTTCATCATGTAGTAATTACAGCAGTGTTAATGCATAGTCCCCCCCCCCCATTTCAGGGCACCATAATGTTTGGGACATAGCCGTGTCATGTAAATGAAAGTAGTCATGTTTAGTATTTTGTTGCACGCAATGACTACTTGAAGTCTACGATTCATGGATTATCTAAATGGTGGCCAATTAGGAAAAGGGGAGATGCAACGAGACCTGGGTGTCATGGTACACCAGTCATTGAAAGTAGGCATGCAGGTGCAGCAGGCAGTGAAGAAAGTGAATGGTATGTTAGCATTCATAGCAAAAGGATTTGAGTATAGGAGCAGGGAGGTTCTACTGCAGTTGTACAGGGTCTTAGTGAGACCACACCTGGAGTATTGGGCACAGTTTTGGTCTCCAAATCTGAGGAAGGACATTATTGCCATAGAGGGAGTGCAGAGAAGGTTCACCAGGCTGATTCCTGGGATGTCAGGACTTTCATATGAAGTAAGACTGGATAGACTCGGCTTGTACTCGCTAGAATTTAGGAGATTGAGGGGGGATCTTATAGAAACTTACAAAATTGTTAAGGGGTTGGACAGGCTAGATGCAGGAAGATTGTTCCCGATGTTGGGGAAGTCCAGGACAAGGAGTCACAGCTTAAGGATAGAGGGGAAATCCTTTAAGACCGAGATGAGAAGGCAGGCACGGGATACTGAGTTGGATGAGTTGGATGAAGATAAGTGAGCCAGTACCTTCAGCGGCCATACATTCCCAGGCCATAACACCCCCACCACCGTGTTTCACTGATGAGATGGTATGCTTTGGATCTTGGGCAGTTCCTTCTTTCTTCCATACTTTGCTCTTGCCGTCACTCTGATATAAGTTAATCTTCGTCTCATCTGTCCACGAGACCTTTTTTCCAGAACTGTGGTTGCTCTTTTTTAGCAAACTGTAACCTGGCCGTTCTATTTTTGCGGCTAACCAGTGGTTTGCATCTTGCAGTGTACCCTCTGTATTTCTGTTCATGAAGTCTTCTGCGGACAGTGATCATTGACAAATCCACACCTGATCTGTTGGACAGGTGTTTGGGGATTTTTCTTTATTATAGAGATAATTCTTCTGTCATCAGCTGTGGAGGTCTTCCTTGGCCTGCCAGTCCCTTTGCGATTAGTAAGCTCACCGGTGTGATCTTTCTTCTTAATGATGTTCCAAACAGTTGATTTTGGTAAGCCTAAGGTTTGGCTGATGTCTCCCTAACAGTTTTATTCTTGTTTCTCAGTCTCATAATGGCGTCTTTGACTTTCATTGACACAACTTTGATCCTCATGTTGATAAACAGCAATACAAGTTTCCAAAGGTGATGGAAAGACTGGAGGAAAGACTAAGTGCTGAGAGCTCTCTTATACCTGCATTAAGGAGGCAATTAAACACACCTGAGCAATTACAAACACCTGTGAAGCCATGTGTCCCAAACATTATGGTGCCCTGAAATGGGGGGACTATGTATAAACACAGCTGTAATTTCTACATGGTGAAACCAAAATGTATAAATATACCCTTTAATAAAATCTGACAATATGCACTTTAACCCCATGTGGTTTTTTCCTATTACAAATCTCAAATTGTGAAGTACAGAGGCAAATAAATAAATGATGGATCTTTGTCCAAAACATTCTGGAGGGCACTGTATAATTGCTCAGATTCCCCAACCAGGATTTGCTGGGAAGCTGCAGTTATGTCAAAGAGAGACACAAAGTGGCGGTGTAACTTAGTGGGTCATGCAGTATGTCTGGCAGTATGATTTAGTGATACTACTTGACCCGCTGAGTTACTCCAGCACTTCGTGTCTCTTTTTGTAAACCAGCATCTCCAGTTTCTTGTGTCTGCAGTTATGACAACTTAATCCTGCAGATTTGTTAAACATGGACATTATTTTTCACATTTGTTGGTTAAAATCATTCGTCTTGGCTTGGTGGTGCAAGGGGAAATTATACTCTGTCTTACTACAGTTATGTGGTGTGTGACATGATACTCTGATATCGTGTAAAACTACAGTTCCTTTGCCACCCAGTGTGTTTACTTTTTCTCAGCAATAAAATCTTTGGATTTTCTGTAAGACTTTTGTAGTCAAGGTTAGAATCATCATCAGTAAAAGAGTAGATTGGACAAAGTTTTGATTTTTTGTTCATATTTTGTAAATAACTATCTACTGGCTAATTCCTCTCTATTTTTATCTGGATGAAGGGTCTCGATTGAAATGTGAACTCTATAAATTCCCATCACAAAAGTACCTCCAGTAGCTCTCCCTTTTCCCTACATTTTGGCACTGACAGACATCCAGAATATGTACTAAGTTGTTCTATAGAGAGAGAATGTAGCCATCCATGCCTTTGGTGCTCTACATTAATAATCTAGCAAAGGTTCCTTATACAAGCATGCATATTGAAAATAATTTGAACCAAATGAGACACCATAACATGCGTATAAGAAAGCTGGCAGTGCATATTTCAATTTTATCCTGGGCGCTGTAATTGGGCCGTAATTGCAACCTTTTCCTGCAGACATAACTACGTTAGTTCATTGTATCAATATTTTGTGGGGCAGTTGCAGTCGCTCATTAAAGGATGTGTGATTTCATGTGGGAATACAATGGCGCACAAATTTTTTTTTTTTTTTTCATCTTGACAATCAGTCAAGTTGCAGCACACATTTGTTTCGATGGACTTGTACCTTGCCCTAAATTTGTAGTAGTCATGCACACATTCCTTGGAGCATGTTCTTTGCTACCCCTTTGTCAACTCCCTCACCAGTTGTAAAACGGAAACAATAGAGGAATATCGTTCATAACATTTCATGTGCTGTCAAGGAATTCCCTCAGCAAATTTTACTTCCTGCTGATTAGTTCATTCTGTTTAAGATTCTGATTTCTGCTTCACATGGATGGTCATGCATCCCATTGAAAGATTAATCAATTGCTTCAGGTTAAAGGAATCCCTGGATTATGAAAGATTTGACTTCTAGAAATCAGTCTTTTTGGAAAATTCAACTGTAAGTTTAAAAAATATTTTTCAAGATTATTTCATGTTACTCACAAACAACTGAATACAATGTATAATCCATTAGTTTAATTGTGAGTCATGGTAGGCTGTATGTTTAATTGATTGAAAGAATTATTGGAAGTTTATGTTTGGGATATTCAAAACAATGCAACTATTGTACAATACGATATGATACGATAAACTTTATTCATCCCCGGAGGGAAATTGGTCTACCAACAGTCACAACACACAACAAGGAACACAAAAACTTGAAATTAAAAGCGAAAAAAAAAGAAAAGGACAGGCGACTGTTGACTGGCTGCCATGTGCACAGCGCCTTACCTGGAACAACCCCGAATGAACAAACAAATAAAACAATGTGGACTTATCCCCTGGGAAGAGGATTCTAAAACTACAGTGCTCCCACCCCCTTTGTTTTGCCACTGTCCCTCGGCGGTCCCCATTGTCTCCCCCCCCAACCACAGAGGTTCCTGGTGCTGCCGCCGATGCTCCGTTGCCACCGAGGTTGCCGCTGAGGCCTAACCACCGCCGAGAATCCCATCATCTCCGCCGCTGAGGCTCCTTTGGCCCAGACAGGCCTCTCCGCAGTTCCCTGGAAGGCCTGTGGGGCGAGTGGTCTAACAGGGTGCATTCTGGGCGTCTGTGTAAAGCTTTGACCTCAGAGTAAAGCTGTGACTTCAGAGAGTTGAGAGATTGCTAACAATCCAGTTTATACTTATTTGTATTTATTTAAAAACTGGTGGCACAGTGGCTGAGTGGTTGAGCTGCTGCCTTCACAGCGCCAGAGACCTGGGTTTGATCCTGAATAAGTGTCGTTTGTATGTTTTACCTGTGACCATGTGGTTTTCTCCGGGTACTATATATTTTTTTAAAAGACACTAAAGGATATCCTAAGTAGGCCATAATCTGGCTAATATGATTGCAATGCAAAACCCAAACATGAATACAATGCTGAGGATACTCCAGAACACATGGAATATCACAACTTTGGACTGACAGTAGATGTAAGCATCTATTCAATGCCAAAAGCTTTCCAAGACAACCAAGGCAATTTTTTTCAGCAAACATCCATTCAGATGCCATAGCTTTTAGGTTCAGCAGTTGCAGAGGATATTTTATTAACATACAAGCTGGCGCACTCTTCAAAAAGTAAGAATTGAGACACAAAAGACTGCAGATGCCGTAATCTCGAGTAAAACCCAAAGTGCTGGAAGAACTCAGTGGGTTAGGCATACACTGTAAAGGTACAATAAGAATAGCTGGTTATTCTAGTAGACAGACAAGTCTTCATCTGTTTACACACAATTGAAAGTATTTAAAATAACATCTAAATTGATTTACAAGATCTTTATTCACCATTACTTTAATTTTATTACTGGTTCCAAAATTTTGGCACATGGGATTACAAATATCGTGCAACGCTTTATGCTAAAGAAATTTGAATTTGCCCTTTCTTTCCTTCCTCCTTATAGCTTATTGTTTTGAGTTCTCAAGTGATAATTGCTTTTTTGTGGTAGTCACTGTCAGGCTGTTTATGATTGTTCCCCAATGCAAATTATATTGCTTTACTGCCTTTCACTGGTAACTAACTAAAATCAAACCCATATTGTTCACAATCTTGATGGCCTTTATGACACCGAAATGGCTTTACAATCCTAGGCAAGGTTACAGGGGAATGAATCTGATTCCACTCGTGTGAGCTCAACAACTGCTAAAAGCCTCATCCATGCCTATGCCATCAGACTTGGCTTTTCCAGTGAATTCCCAGCTGGCCTCTCATATTTAGTCCCCTTCAAATGTGAGATCATTTAAAACTCTGCTGCCTGTGCCCAAAGTTGCAGCAAATCATGGACGCCATCAGTTGCGTTTGTAGTTAATGCCCAATGTTGCCGTCCAGCACTGCGTCTCACCCTCTCTCTATTTGTAACTCCTGTTTAAAAGGCTATGAAACACTTCTGAAATCCTTGCCTTAAGGGCCTGTCCCACTTGGCGGTCATTTGCGCGCCATTTACGTGACCTGGTAGCGTGTGGGTAGCGCGGGACAGGCGCATGGAGTGGCGTGGAGTTGCGCACGGTATCGCGCAGCGCTCCAGGATTCCGTTCTGGACGAAATCTTTGCGCGCCACCGGCCTGTCGCGAAAATGGGACACCCTGGCGCGGCGCAACGTCTCACCTCCAACAGCAGCAGAAGCAGGCAAGCAATCGCTGATTTCAGCCTGGGGCTCACGGCCGTTGCGGATCTGGATCCGCCCCCAGTCCTACTCACAGAGCGGGGCCAAGACGATTGGAGATAGATATGAGACTGAAGAAGAGTCTCGACCCGAGACATCATCCATTCCTTCTCTCCAGAGATGCTGCAGGTCCCGCTGACTTACTCCTGCATTTTGTGTCTATCTTCAAATGACGTCACGCGCTCCAGACGGCTGTGCGGATGCATGATGTGCGTCACTACCGGCCTGTCGCGTAAATGACGGCCAAGTGGGACAGGCCCTTTATGCTCTATCATTAGCATGCAAAGGCTTTGAGCTCTGAAATTCTCCTCCTAAATCTGCATCACCACCTTTCTCTTTTTGTTTAGGCGATCCTGTAAAATACACCCCTTTGACCAATATTTAGATACTCTTGTTAATGTCTTCATAATGTAACTTGGTAACATATTGTTTGATGATGTTCCTGCAAAGCACATTGACAGCTATGTAAATTGAAATTGGTGTTGTCAAGCAAACACATTATGTCCAGCAGAAAAGTCTGAAAAAGGGTCCAGGTGAACCATCACCTATCTATCCAATTTCTCCAGAGATGCTGCCTGACCCACTGAGTTGCTCTATCATTTTGTGTCTATCTATGTTATATTCATGTCTGGATAAATTGAAATTGCTACTCAAGTTAGGTAATCCCTGACAGTAATTTGCATTTTGCACTAACTTAGTTTGCATGCGGTTTCTATGTACAGTATCGCATTCTCTGATGCAAATAGAACCTGCTGCTTTGTTGGGTTGTCATTCCTGTTAAATGAAGATGAACATATAAGCAGCATTTACTTGAGTATTCAACACTGGTATTTATAACTATAAAGAAACGGAAAAGAAAAAATTGCAAGTTTGTTGGTGAAAAAGTTGCCAAAAAAATGTACACTGGAATTTATGATATTGTAGAATTCTGTTTGATTCATTGAGGCTGCTGCTGAAGTTTGATTCATCTTATTGTTGAACTGTAATGCTTCCTGAGTAGAAGAGAAAAATAGGTAGCAACATCCAGCCACAAGATGCTACTCTTGTCATTCCTCAGTAGACAATTAATGATGACATTGGTTTGGTACCGGCGTCAGGCTGACTGCCTATTGTCTCCTTAGCATGGAGGAGGTATTGCGCATTTAAAGTGAAAAAACCTGGAAAAGGTAAAACAAAAATTCAAAGTTTTATGTTTATTTCCTGCAATTGATAGGTATCAATGATCAGAGCGTATCAACAATTTGAATGGCAGTAATTGCAACAATATTTACATTTTAGTTTAGTTTGATCATGTATTTCTTCATCTCATTTTCCTTTTCTAAGTTTATTGCATATATTATGCCCTCTCTGCCTCGGAGGGCGGTGGCGGCAGGTTCTCTGGATGCTTTCAAGAGAGAGCTAGATAGGGCTCTTAAAAATAGCGGAGTCAGGGGATATGGGGAGAAGGCAGGAACGGGGTACTGATTGGGGATGATCAGCCGTGATCACATTGAATGGCGGTACTGGCTCGAAGGGCCGAATTGCCTACTCTTGCACCTATTGCCTATTGTCTCTCAGAACCAATAGATCTTTTAGATTGATGGCTGAAATGTTGGATGTCATTATTCTCTCTATCTGAATAATTGCCTTTTCCTATTGTCAGCTTCAGCAGCCACTTTATTTTTTCAGTTAAATATGACATTTTGTTTTCTATGTGGTGGCAAGTCTGGACCAGAATGTGTACTGTGGGATAGAATCAACGACCTTTGTGTTGAGGAGAGTATCACAGTTGAGTTCCAGCAAGCTCTTTCTAGGGTGCATTAATTAGCTACTTCCTTAGTTAGCTGTCTTAACTCTTGGGTTCATCCCATCGGGCTATTGAGGATCTCGACAATGGGGATCGTCAAGTTGCCTATTAGGTGCTGTCTAAAAAGAGCTATCCTTGAGACCTTCAGTTGATTTTCTTGTGGTGTTTGCTGATGCCATTATTTTGTTGACGATAACAGAACGGGTTCGGTAATGGTCAGTCTCTTCACCGGCGTTGTGATGTGGTAATTATGGATATCATTGTGGTTCAAAGAAGAAATTGTTGAGGGCGAGGAGCAGCTCCGTGAGGCAGAATAGAGTGCTAGAAAAGGGAAATTTGATGGTTCTGCGGCCGAGGGAGAAACTGAGGGCTTTAAGGCCTTCCTGGTGGGGGAGGTGTAGAGTGACTGAATGTCCATCGTAAAGATGAGGGTGTGGGGGCTCAGAAAGCGGAAGTCATTAAAGGGACGAAGGGCATGTGAGGTATCGTGGACATGGGTCGGGAGAGATTGGACCAGGGGGGATAGGATGGAGCTGAGGTATGTGGAAATCAATTCCCTGTGACAGGAGCAGGCAGAAACAATGGGTACACTTGGTGTGTGAGTGGAGCTATGTACAATATTTTTTATGTTTTCACTTATTTCATACTCTGTATCTTATTACCTACCTCTGCCTGTTGAATTTAAGTCTAACCCTAACCCTGCCAGGGATAAGGTAGGGTACCTTTCCTCGGAGCTGTTTGTGATGTCTCTAAATAGGATTTAAAAAATGGACATTAATGTGTTAATTGGGATGTATTTTTCCTGTGTCTGATGTGACACATTTCCAGATACTGTTGAGAACAATCTCCCTGCAGTAGTCGGTAAATCCACCCTGTCAATTTTCCAAACCCTTACTTGTACATACAGGCTGTGCAGAAGACAGGCATCTGTAAACTGAGATGACGTTTACTTTTGTTGAGGGATTTCATTTGCTGGCAGAACTAACTAGGCTAACTTGCCTTTATAGCCAAATTCAGCTGCTGTTTTGTGTACATTTTGCCTTCCTGTAGAAAATGTAGTGAGATCTATATCGGCTATTGCTTCCTAGTTACTTAATTAGAGGTGTTGGAGAGGAAATGCTCAGATGCAACTATCATGTACAGACTATGAAAGAACTTAATTGGTACATGTGACAATAAACTGACCTTGAAACCTTGAACTTTGGTGATTAAGAGTCCATTTGCAGCTTAGGATCCTCAATGAGGCTTCAAAACCTCTGGGCAAAGAAATTATAACTAGATCAGTATCAACAATTAATGACAAGCCCAAACTCGATTAGTAATTTTATGCAATGTTCGGTTCCTGTTTTGTTGTTATGGCATCACTCCAGTAGTGAAATATGAACTTTGCTTGATAGTTCTTAAACATAACACATGATAGTTTGATTATTTTATCTCCATATATAATCTCGCTATGTAGATTTTGTTTTGTCTGGCTCACTGAAGAAGCCATACAATTCATGCAGTGTGCAAAAAAAAAGTCTGAAGAAGGGGCCTGAAACGCCATCTCTCCATTCCCTCCTCAGATGCTGCCTGACCTGCTGAGTTCCTCCAGCTCGTTGTTTTGCTGTGTACAAATTAGTTGCAGCAGCATAAACTGTACACAATGGTTAAAGCTCCTGCTTGAGTCTAATACCTTGATTAATTACTGCCACTTTACCCCGTTCCTTTTCACTGGTATTTTAGAGTATTCTGGGTTGAACAAATGTATTGATTGATTCAGAGGTGCAGGTTAGATTGCATTCATAACTTTATTCAATTGCCGATGTACAGCAATTGATGTCTGTTTTCGAGATTCAGCTAAATATTTAAATGAGCAAATAATATAACTTCACAGAAATATAACATGGCACTTTTACTTTCCCAACAACCCCATACCTCCAGTCTCTTGCCCCAGACACACACTACCACACTCCCTTGGTAATTTGGATGTATGTTCTAAGAGAATTAGTTTGCTTTCTTAGGTACACAAAAATGCTGGAGAAAGTCAGCGGGTGCAGCAGCATTTATGGGGTGAAGGAAATAGGCAACGTTTCAGCCCGAAACGTTGCCTATTTCCTTCTCTCCATAGATGCTGCTGCACCCGCTGATTTTCTCCAGCATTTTTGTGTACCTTCGATTTTCCAGTATCTGCAGTTCCTTCTTAAATAGTTTGCTTTCTTGCTCCTTTTAACTTCCTGTTACTCAGCAAACATCAAAACCTCAATACAAAAGAGCACCTTTGACCCATCATCTTTATCTTTGTTCTTTGCTGAATCAATTGAAAATCAGTTGCAGCCCTGTTCCCAGTAACCCTTTCTACCAGCTATTCTAATATGGTACAATGGTCGCTGCCTCATATACTCTGTTCCAAACTAGTGCTATTTTACTTATCATGTTTTTTTAACCACTCCCCACACTCAGTGAAACATTTATGTGTTATATCTGTTTGAACTTCTTGGCAGGAGAAGAAAGCAATCTATTAGAGGAAGTGTGTTTGCATGGATTTAAAACTGGCTGTCACATGGAAAACAAAGAGTTGGACTATGTGTTTAAGAAGGAACTGCAGATGCTGGAAAATCGAAGGTAGACAAAATTGCTGGAGAAACTCAGCGGGTGCAGCAGCATCTATGGAGCGAAGGAAATAGGCAACGTTTCAGGCCAAAACCCTTCTTCAGACTATGTGCAGTCTAACATGCCTTTATAGTCAAATTCAGCTGCTGTACTGTGTATACTTTGGTTCTTATTCAGAACAGGTCTATTCCGTATGAAAAGAAAATGTGACAATTATTCGGTATTCGTTTTTGAGACTGGTGGTCTTTACTTTAGAGATAACAGCACAGAAATAGGCCCTTCGGCCCACTGAGTCCGCGTCAACCAGTGATCACCCCGTGCACTAACACTATCCTACACCCTAGGGACAGTTTACAACTATTATCAAAGCCAATAAACCTTCAAACCTGCACGCCTTTGGCATATGGGAGGAAACTGGAGCACCTGGCGAAAACCCACGCGGTCACAGGGAGAATGTACAAACTCCATAAATACAGCAGCCGCAGTCAGGATCGAACCCGGCTGCTGTAAGGCTGTAGCTCTACCGCTACGCCATTGCGCTGCCCTCGTCATGGGATAGAAAAATGTAAATAAGAGCATATTATTCTGTTGTTGTTGAATGTGCCGTAAACTCTGCACATGCCACTTACATGATTTGTATTGAAAGACTGAACTTGTCCAATTCTGAATGCCAAGGAACTGCATGGCACCAGGACATTGCTCACATAACTGCTGTCACTTGGAAGGCTAGAACAAGCCCGGCCCATAAAAAACCGAGTAAACCTTTTCACAGAGGATATAATAAGCCTTCAACTTTGCCATTTGTCTGAGCTGTCAAGTTTGTCCTTTAATGATACCAAATGTATTTCGTATTTAGCAAAATTTATAAACTTAAAAAAAATAATAATGTATTGCTTCAAAAATCACTTCTAAACACCTTTAAATAAAATTTGTTACAATGGACTCAAATAATCAAGCAATGGTGTTGTACAGCTCAGGCAAATCTTTTCTGCCTTTATCGCAATTACCTTTCGAGGAGACAGTTTTATGGTGCTGAATGTTTTGATACCCATATCTAAGTGATCTTTTACACAAAACCTTCCTAGTGTGTTTCTGATTATTTAATGGCACTTTCACACAGTTCCAGCAGAAATTACTGAAAGGTGATCAGATTTGGATCTCCTCGGTTTTTTACCCAATCCCATAAAGCTGAGGAAACTGAGGTACAGAAAATAGGGTTTGACAAGACTGCTCGAGTTGAAGAGTGAACAGCAACGTGTTTATGTAGTGTCTTTAATTTAGGAAAGTGGCTGATGAGCAGATAATCAAAAGAAAGGTGCCAATACTCCAGGAGATATTGTGAGAAGTGATTATAAGCTTGACTAAATACACGTCCAATTGAGATACAGAAAAGGGAGGTGGAGTGGCAGATATATTTAGTCATGGAGTCGGAATTGTATAGCAGAGAAATGATATACATGCCAACCGTGAATACTAATCTCATTTGTTCATATTAGATCTGTATGGTTCTGTGCCTTGGCTAAATGTCTCTTAACTGTACAAATTGTATCTGATTCCTCCTCCACTTTCTGGTAAAGAGATCCTGATATGAGCCATGCTCTGTCTAAAATAAACTTCCCCTCAAATCCCTTTAAAACTCGCCTACTTTAAACACGTGTTTTTGACACTCATGACAAAGGGTAGATAGCCAGAATTTTTTTCCTATCTATGCTTCCTATAATTTTATATATCTCTATTAGGTCATCCCTCTGCCTCCTTTGCTTCAGGGAAAACCAGCCAGCTCAATCCAGTCTCTCCCAAAAACTAAAGTCCTCTAATCCAGGCTGCATCTTGTTGAATCTCATCCACGCTGTCGATAACACAACAGCATCCTTCCTACAGTGTGGTGACCAGAAATGCACACAATACTTCAAAAATGATCTAACCAGTGTTTTATTAAGTTGCACGTAATGTCCCAACTTGTACATCAGCTGCCCTGACTTATGAGGGCAAGTATGCCATTTGCCCCCTTCACCACCCTATCTATCTCTGTTAACACTTATGGGGAACTGTAGACTTGAGCTCCGGAGTCCCTCTGTACATCGACATACTTGAGATCCCTACCATTTCTAGGAAAATAATTTTGGATCATTGGCTTGCCATGCCTTCAATCACCTTGCATTTGATGAAAAGGCGTGCTCTGAATAGTTTTCTCCTTTGGGATAAATACAGTGCTTTCAAGAAATGTGTGGCTTAGCCTTCATTGAATGTGTTGAGCTGCGGTGGAAGTGTGTGATTATTTGGTGTGTTGAGTGACAATACAAATTACTATGATACTCGTTCTATAAATATTTCTGACATTTTAAAAATAATTAGTCATCAAATTACAAAGTAGGAAGTAACTGACATCTGGGAACTGAAATAGGTATTTGTTGGTGTAGCAAAAGATACTGGTACCTATTTACTAACTCTCTTTATTCTTATAATACTAATTGCCAAGCCATTACGCAAGAGAAGAATTTGCACTTCCAAATGCTAACAAACATGAAGTGAGATGTGATTCTCTTCCAACATTTTTTCCTGAATTCTGACTGGTAATGTAAATGCTATGCAGAATAAAGAAATTAATTTACAGTATCTCCTCAATTTGCAAAAGCAATGGTTTCCTGGAAATTGTTTTAAGCTTAAAATGTTGTGACTTGAAAAGACTGGGTATTGTTGACATTCTGATATAACAGAGTAGCATACTATTGGGTGCAGAGAAAAATAGTGTGTAAATCAAAGATACACGTTGCAAAGAGTGAATTATGCTGTACTAAAATGCATATAAATAGAACGTTTGTAAATACTAAGTATTTATATGCATCTGGAGGAAAATAAATAAATATCTTTGAACATGTCTTCTGCTATCTGTCATCCTAAAGTGGCTCAGATTCTCACATTGGTCAGGCATTTCCTTGATTGTTTCTTGAAGAGAAGGACATGTTCTAATGGTGTAAGCTGGCCCAAAAGAGAGTGCATTTGAGTTTCTCGACCGCTCTAAATGCAACAGCATCCATTTTGATTGTTTTGGTCCGATGCAGGATATCTAACAATACCCAAGGATGGTTGAGGATATGACCACTAGGTTCATGAATCACACTGCACAACCCTACCTCGGCACTAAACTACTGTACATCTTGTATCAGGTTGCACTACATACTTCAGCTTGCACTGTTATGGTCTGGGTAACAAATATAACAGATCATTTATTGTGTATTTATTTGTGGTGTTGTTGCTTAATTTGCTTGTAAAGCTGCAGATAACAAGTACAGGTGTACAACCTTTTATCCGAAGTTCCAAATAACGAAAAGCTCCGAATAGCGGACATTTTTTCGGTCCTTGAAGAAAGGTTCTTGAAGACGTTCACCGAGGGCGGCCCGCAGAGGTGACAGCGGAACTTCCGGTCGGTCCTCGAAGAAAGGGGAACTAAATCCCCATTCATAAAAGAGAAGGTGAGGGTATATTGTGCGGGAGGGTTAATAATTGACAATCTGCTGCTGCCTGCCTGCTGAGTTAAAAAGTTCCCACGGTAAACTCACGATACACAGTGTATCGTGAGTCTTGCGTGGGAACTTTTTAACTCAGCGGGCAGGCAGCAGCAGATTGTCGCTCCCTTCAGTTTCACCCCACCTACACCCCTCTGCTTCCCGGCCATGTGTGTGACCCCTTCCCTCCCCTCTCCAGCTCCCCGCCCATTGCACCGGCGCGGGGGCTTTGCACTGTCTTCACGTCGGCGATGCCAGCAGGTCAGTGCCAGTCACCGGAGACGTCAGGACCAACGGGACACCGACCCCCAGGCCCACTGCAAGCACGGAGATCCCAGAGACCCACAGCCAGCAGCAGCCCAGCTCCGTTCCAACTCCAGAGGAACACGCTCCCCGTAGGGACAGAAGCTGATGGTGTGCAAGGTACGTCTTGGTCTTGGGGTTGCGGATGAGGGGGCGCAGCTCGGGCTGTGACGTCTCCGGCCACCCCCCTGTACAGGAGCTGAGACTGGGAACTGTGGGGTTGTTTGCAGTTGCAGAGGGAGGGGGCAAGGGCGGTACAGTTCCCAGTCTCAGCTCCATTCCAGGGGGGTGGCCGGAGACGTCAGGACCAACGGGACACCGACTGCAAGCACGGAGATCCCAGAGACTCACAGCCAGCAGCAACTCTAGCCCAGCCCCGCTCCAACTCCAGAGGAACCCGGGTTGCGGATGAGGGGGCGCAGCTCGGGCTGTGGGCGAACTGCCACTTGTCGCTGTAGCGGCCCATCGGGGAGCGGGTTCCTGTTGGTCCTGACGTCTCCGGCCATCCCCCTGGACAGGAGCTGAGATACGTCAGGACCACCAGAAGCCGCTCCCCGATGGGCCGCTACGGCGACAATGGCAGTTCGCCCACAGCCCGAGCTGCACCCCCTCATCGGGACACTGACCCCCAGGCCCACTGCAAGCACGGAGATCCCAGATCAGCAACTCCAGCCCAGCCCCGCTCCAACCCCAGCCTAACCCTCCCTATTCTCTCCTATTCTGCAAGAATAAACTACATTGAAGACTCAAACTTGCGATCGAGTAACTGCCGGGATCGAGGCGCAAACTCGCGACCTTGCGGATATGAGCCGAGCACTCTACCATTGAGCTAGCCGTTAAAATCTACGCTAAAAATCTTCCATTCCGAAAGCCGAAAAATTCTGAATTACGAAAAGTGTCTGGTCCCAAGGCTTTCGGATAAAAGGTTGTGCACCTGTACATGATAATGAAACAGTGTTGATTCTTACAGTGCCTTATCAAATGCCTTTCATAATCCACTGGTTTTTACATCATCTACTTTGCTACGAACAGGCCCACAAAACTATTGAATATGTCAGGTTTTTATCAACGATATATTGAATACCTTCTCTTCAACAGTCATTTTTAAAATTCTATTTTATTAGATCTTTAATTAGATCTTTAATTCTCATCTTTTCAGATATCGTCATTATATCCAGTGAAGATATTTATTTAATGGTGCCTTTGGTTCTTTATTCCTCATAATTGTCTTCAACGGATCTTGGTTATTTTTGCTATGCTTTCATTTTACACCACTGTACAAGCTCTTACTATATTTTTATATAGAAACATAGAGCAGTACAGAACAGGCTCTTCAGTCCACCATGGCTGCACAATGATGCCAAATTAAACCAATCGCATTTGCATGCACGTGATCCGTTAATAAGTCGGCCTCTCTTACCTTAAACAAATGTCCTCTCGTATTTGACATTTACATTCTTTGGAGAAACCGTAGATAGTCGGGAACCATTGTCCCTGGAGTGTTCAGGGGTGATTTTCTAGAGGTGTGTACAATTATGAAGGGCATGGATACGGTGTGGTCACAGTCTTCTTCCCAGGGTAGAGGGGTCTAAAACTAAAGAGCATAGATTTAAAGTGAAAGAGGAAAGATTTAAAAGGGGCCTGAGGGATGGCCTTTTTCACAGTGGGTGATAGGTATATGGAACAAGCAGTTTTTTTCAAGTTTCCAGCATCTACAGTTTTTCGGGATTATCATTTATTTTAAGACAATCCTCAATTAACCATAGAATGAATAACTTTCTTAATGGAATGATAATTTCTCAGTGAATAGTCAACACAGATTTTGAAATATTTATTCAGGTATTGTTGTTTGGCTGCTGGCACCTTTAAATCTTATTTTTCAAATCCATTATCCAATTTGTCCCTCATAGCTGCAAGATCTTTATATAAATTCAAGATTTTTGTATTGCCTAAACTACATCTCCCTTGAGCTTCTAACAAAATTCTATCTTTGTTGTGATCACTTTTTACCAGAGGATCCCCTTCATTGAAATTACTAATTAACACTGCCTCATTACAGAGTTAAATCAAAAATTGCTTGTTCCCTCTTTGGTTCCATATGCAATATTCATTGCTCCAAAAAACTATCTTAAATGCAGTCAAAAAGGACATTCTCCAAATTTACTCTCACTAATCTAATTCCGTTATCTATTTAGTGATTTAAGACCCCATAATTATTTTAGTAACTTTGCCGTAACCTTGCTTTATTTCTTTGCTTAATTCTCTTTCAATGTCAGGAGTTTGAAAAGCATTCTCGCTGCTTCTCCACCATGTGTTTTTGTCTCTTTGCTGCTCCCTATTTCCACCCATATTAATTCTGCAACCATTTCTTCAGGGCAAAATTCAGTTGCTACTGCTCGTATGTCATCCTTTTCATAGCAAATTATTGGTCTTGCCTAATTAATCAATGAGACTGTTTTACAGTGTAAGTGTTGCAGTGGAATTTGTCCCATAATACGGTTCAAGTTCTATGCTCCCTTGCTATCATCATTAAATTTAGCTCTGGAAAATGTTACATAAAATTCACATTAAAGAAATAGATTATTAAACCCTCTATTGTACATTATGTGGATGCTCCTCATGAGGTTTTCGCTTGTCACCTTCATCAAAACCTCTTATCCCTTAAATCTTACGTGCTTTCTTCTCTACTGTGTCTGTGCTTGTTACCCCAAGCACTTAATTTGTGGGAGTAATGTCAAGAGTCTAGTCAAGAGTGTTTAATTATTATATACACAGGGACATTCTTGCTGCAGTTTTATAGGCACATTAAACACAACTATTAAGTGTACAATATATTATCCGTCATTAGGTAAACAGGACCATAATAGTGCACACCAAAGTATATAATTAAACTTTATACAAAGTTCATAGTAGTTCATGTAGTCTTGTGGTAGTTGAAGTGCCTGATGTTCACATTTGAATCAGTTTCCAGGTAAGGCAGTCTCTTCAGAATTCTGCTTTGGATTGTTTGGTTAGTTTTCCCCATTTATAATTCCTTGCGCAAGTTCCTTCTTTACGTAAAAATATATTTGGATATACATTGCATATTCTATATTTCAAGATATTGAAGAGAAGTCATTCTTCGATATATTTGTTTCTGGCGCACAAATATTGTTAAATGGGAGATATAACCTCTCAGTTTTAATAATGATTAACCTTTAAAATTTTGAAACACCAATAGAAAATAAGTGCAGGAGTAGGCCATTTGGCCCTTCGAGCCAGCAAAGCCATTCAATGTGATCGTGGCTGATCATCCCCAATCAGTGCCCCGTTCCTGCCTTCTCCCCATATCCCCTGACACCACTATCTTTAAGTGCCCTGCCTAGCTCTCTCTTGAAAGTATCCAGAGAACCGGCCTCCACTGCCCTCTGAGGCAGAGAATTCCACAGACTCACAACTCTCAGTGTGAAAAAGTCTTTCCTCATCTCCGTTCTAAATGGCTTACCCCTTATTCTTAAAAAGACTCCCCCAACATTGGGAACATGTTTCCTGCCTCTAGCTTGTCCAAACCCTTAATAATCTTATATGTTTCAATAAGATACCCTCTCATCCTTCTAAACTCCTGAGTATGCAAGCCCAGTTGCTCCATTCTCTCAGCATATGACAGTCCTGCCATCCTGGTAATTA
Organism: Amblyraja radiata; assembly: GCF_010909765.2. Classification (NCBI taxonomy): domain Eukaryota; kingdom Metazoa; phylum Chordata; class Chondrichthyes; order Rajiformes; family Rajidae; genus Amblyraja; species Amblyraja radiata. The sequence goes on along the minus strand of NC_045992.1, from coordinate 14,750,539 downwards.
ACCTTGTAAATCAATAGCAATAATATCCTTCCTCAAATTAGGGGACCAAAACGGCACACAATAATCCAGGTGTGACCTCACTAGGGCCCTGTCCAACTGCAGAAGGACCTCTTTGCTCCTATACTCAACTCTTGTTATGAAGGCCAACTTTCGCTTTCTTCACTGCCTGCTGTACCTGCATGCTTACTTTCATTGACTCATGTACAAGGACCCCCAGATCCCGTTGTACTTCCCCTTTTCCCAACTTGACACCATTTAGATAATAATCTGCCTTTTTGTTTTTGCTACCAAAGTGGATAACCTCACATTTATCCGCATTAAACTGCATCTGTCCACTCACCCAACCTGTCCAAGTCACCCTGCATTCTCAAAGCATCCTCCTCACAGTTCACACTGCCACCCAGTTTTGTGTAATCTGCAAATTTGCTAATGTTACTTTGAATCCCTTCATCTAAATCATTGATGTATATTGTAAATAGCTGCGGTCCCAGCACCAAGCCTTGCGGTACCCCACTGACTTTGCCTTCACCTATGACTTTATATCCTTTCATAACATGGACACTAGAACTGCTCACAGCACACAGATTTGTTTAGACATCTGGGGGTTGTGCACAATGTCCTGTAAATACTTGCAAATTTACAATTTTAAGGCTGAATATAAAAACTATTGATCCAGTCTATAAATGATGCATGTGTTGGTTTGAAATAGTTTGCCTGTCTGGCAAAGAGAGGGACTGGTCATCAGCATTTGTTGTCATTTGATATTCCTTCAGTTTCAGATTGCCCTGCTTCCCAAGGTTTCGTATTTGCTGGAGCTTTATCATGCTGAATCTGGTGGGAATTTGATTTTCATAAATGAAGTGAAGACAGCAAGAAGGTCACCTTCAATTCATGTTAGATTTCCTGCTGAATTTGGTGTTTATAGAGCTGTGATGCCAGATTACGGTTGACCATTGCTGTAGAATGTACTGATCATTCATTGGTGATGGGTTGGGTTTGGGGGTGGGGGGAAGGGATTGCTACAAAGTGAGACCACAGAATGCGTGGTCTGCTGTGGTGTTCACAGAAAATTACATGTTTTCTTTTGTTTCTTGGTGTCATCTATTTTGGGTTATCAGACATTACTAAATACAGGAAAACCCCCTGAGTTACAGCAGTTCAGATAACCAAAATTTGCCCTGACACAATTCACAAACCAAAATATCTCGCTGCAGAATGAAAATTCACTCTCACAAAATTTATGTGAATAAAGTAAATAATATACTTTTCTTCAACTCTCATTTCTTAACATGGGTAGATGATGCAGCTTTGCATTCCAAAATATCGCGATTTGGACAGTTTTCTAAGAACATAACGCTTCCCCCCCCCCCCCCCCCCCCCCCTCCCGTAACATGGAGGTCATCTTCACATATATTTATCATATATTCAAATTAAATGAGATAATTGTTGCAATGTGTGGAAGATTTATTTTGTAGGGCAAATTGACTTTAATCAATATCTTCTAACATCCTAATGTTTAATAATTACGTAAATAAAAAGAGATATAACCCAATTTTCTCTGTCAACTCAGTTGACTTGTTTTGTAAATTTGGGCAGAGGGTTCTGGTATGTTCTGGAGAGTCATATCAAGTTTGGAAACCCTTCCTGACGTCTGGGCCATTGATTGTATGCAGACATTTATTTTATCTGTTTAGTTAGTAACTGGTACTGAGAATTGGGTGAATTGAAAGTTGCTCGTCCATGATAGAGTGGGTAGTGTTCATTTTTTTTTGAAGATGTTTGGAAACACTCATGATGTTTACACTTGGGAATTCCATGATGTAAAAAATATATTGATTTGTACATTTGTGTCAATAGAACTATCTCCTTTGATAACCAAGTGCACATTGATGTGTGTTAATGTACTTAAATGTCTGTCGAAAAGGAATAAGGTGAGTGATCAGGAGACTGAAGTGCTGGATAGAAAACAAGGCTGCAGATCAGCAGTAGAATGGAACATAATACAGATCTGGCTTATCAGAAATGTTTTGGGTCAAGACCCTCCTTCAGACTCTGAAACGTCACCCATTCCTTCTCTCCAGAGATGCTGGTAGACAAAAGTGTTGGAGAAACTCAGCGGGTACAGCAGCATCTATGGAGCGAAGGAAATAGGCCGAAACCCTTCTTGAAGAAGGTCTGAAGAAGGGTTTTGGCCCGAAATGTTGCCTATTTTCTTCGCTCCACAGATGCTGCTGCACCTGCTGAGTTTCTCCAGCACTTTTGTCTACCTTCGGTTTTCCAGCATCTGCAGTTCCTTCTTAAACTCCAGAGATGCTGCCTGTCCCGCTGAGTTACTCCAGCATTTTGTGTGTCATGTTGTGTACATCCTTGGCCACTATGTCTCGAGTGTAATTCACTTGCTGCCATTGTTTATGTTGTGTCTTAACAATAAAAAGATACTGATGGAGGGATCTGGGTTGTTAGCGTAAATATATAATGCTATGGGTGTTGATGTATAGTGGACCCAGTTACAGTGGATAGTAGGCACAAGGAAATGCAAAAGCTGGAATGTTGAGCAAGTTCCATTCTTTTTCAGTTGATGTGGGTATAAGATACAAATGAGTACTTTTCAGAAGGCAGCTGAGAATAGCTTTGAGTATGAAGTCACGTACACTACATCAAACAGGTAGATCAAATGAAGACAATGGTTTATTCAATAAAAGAATAAAAAATATAATCAAAATCGAAAACTGCAAAATCTTTTCACTCATTCTCAAAATCACCTTGCACTATATGGCATTCAATAGTGTCATATTCAGTAGTGTTTGCACCTATCTTTAAACAAAACACCCTTGCCACTCGTGGTCCTCTGGGGTGATATCCCTTCCCTTGTTTGAGGGTGTCCCCACCGGACTCTGCCCCTCAATATTCAGCAGTGGGCGGACCCTAGACTCCGATCCTCCCCACAGACCCTTGGTGTTGACTCAACCATGGTTCAGTGGGTCCCTCAGCATGTACTCCTACAGTCTGGAATGGATTAGTTGAGAGACCACCAAGTTCAGAGAGGGTCTTTAACCAAGTTGATAATCTTCCAGCAGCATTTGATGCCTATCTCAATTTGTCCCCGGGAACAGACCGTAAACCAGAGAGTCTTCTGTTTCATGATGAACCGTGAACAGGACCCTTGCATTATTCTCCAGACCCTCTTCACAGATCCTCGTTCTATGAAGAGATGGAAAAACGTTCAGGGAATTGATAACAATCAAAGTGGTGAAGGTGTATGCATCGTATGTAAGTGGGAAAACACTAGAGCCAGTGTGAAGGATGAATTTAAGGTAGGAAGAAATGGGTTTAGTGAGGCAAGAGCAGCCTTTACGGGGAGTTCAAAAGTCAAAATGGGTCAGTGTCAAATCAGCAATGAGCATCAAATAGCTGTGGAGAGAGTAACGGTCAGAGGTTGTTCTCCGGAGATGCTGGCTGACCTGCTGAGTTACTCCAGCACTTTGTGTCCTTTTGTGTATTAACCAGCATCTGCAGTTCTGTGTTTCTACTTTTCTTTACACAATGGGGAAATGTAACCATGATATTTTCCCTCTACTGGACACACCCCCTTAGGTAAAACAGGACCAGGCTGGCTTGCTTCATTCATGGGATGAGAATCTTTTTGAAATAAAGAGAAAATCTGCTCTTTTAAGAAAGCCTTTTGAGCACTGATCTCAACTCTTTTTCTCACCTATAGTATTGTACATTTCTGAAGTTTCAAATAACTGCCCAGCTCCTATAGAAGGCGTAACTGATTGCCTCGACTATCCCCTGCATCAAATAGTCTATGTTCTTAAAAACTTTCATGTAAAGTGTCCCAATTACTTTAACTGCTCTATCTTAGTGATTTCTAGCTCACTTTGTACCAAAGATGATCTTTGCTTTGTACTGTATCCTTTTCCTGGAGTGACAGGTTACTTCGACTGTCATATGGATTTGTACATGAATGAAAAGCTTGTTTTCCAGCTTTACTCTATGGCTTTATATTCCAAACACATGCAAATATTGAGATGAGTGCTGTTGGTCCAAGTAATTAGGTCACGATGTGTCAGGAGTCTGGACTAAAAAGTCCTAGATTTGAAACACATCCATCAAACCCGGATGAACAAACGTAAAGAAAAATTGGAGTCAATACTGCTGTTTTTCAGTAAAGTGAGCAGTCCTAGAAAAGAGCTACCCCAATTTATAAATAGATGTTATTGGACATAAATTGCATTGGGGTAGTCAGTATGACTCCTTAACCCTGCATTGCTAAAATGGAGTCTAATTTCCATCAGATTTTAACAAAGGGGAAATCAGTACATTGAAAATACAATTTCCATTAAATGCGATGATTCAACTTCAAAAAGAGAAAAGAACAAGACAGAATATGGTCTAATGTATATTCTGTTGAGCCAGGGTAATGGGGAATTGGCAGAACCTTAATATAACCGACACATAAGCTTATGTTTGACATTTGGTGTGGACCAATTTCAAAGTTAGTTTTAGGTGGTTGGGAGAGGGAGGGGTATAGAGCAGTGGTTCCCAACCTTTTTTAGTTCATGGCCCTCTTGGGTTCTTTAATTTTTCTGTGGCCCCCCCTTGACATTATTAGCAGAAAAAAAGTGGCCCCCTTCATTGAACCTGTGGCCCCCCTGAAATTTGCCATGGCCCCCATATGGCCCCAGGTTGGGAATCACTGGTATAGAGAACAAAAGGAATGTCTGTAATAGGGTGGAGACCAAGAGGCTAAATGAGACAAATCATGAGAGTAGTGTTGGTTGAGAGAGGATCGTGAAGGCTTGTTTATCAAAGTTGGTCTGTATGGAGGCGACGGAGGTGGGAAGTGGCGGATCAGAACAAAGAGTAGAAAACAAAATCAAGGCTGATATTGTGAATACCAAACACTGCTGTTTCTGGAAATCTGAAATAAAGGAAAAAAGACCATCTGTCTGCCGATCGATCGTTCACTCTTCCAACTCCACATTCACTTCCATTTTTTTGCTCCCTACAACTGCAGAAGGTGTAATACTTGTTCTTTTTACCCTTTCTCCTCGCACCATTAACAACCCAAACATTCCTTTCAGGCGAAGCACTTCCTCCAGTTTAGTGTACTACAAACTCACAATATCATCTCTAGATTGGAAATAAATGCAGATTAGGTGACTGCTTTGCAAAATATATTCATTTGATCCACAAAGATGACGTTGAGCTTCTAGCGACATATTAGTTCCATTCTCCATCTCATTCCTGTTTTGAGCTCTCTCTGTGGCCTGGTACTGTTCAAGCAATTCTCAACATAAGGTCGAGGAAAGAGTCTGATTTTGCAAATAGCCGCATAGCCGTTTTAAGGGCTGAACATGAAACCTTAAAGTTAGATAGAGTGGTGAAGGTTGCATGGAGGTTATGGTGCAATTCAGATCAAATTATTATGTTTAAAAGGCATTTTTGACTAACACTGAAATAGGTAAAGAATAAAAGATGTGTGAATGTGGGCAAATATGATTAAAGTAGATGGGAATAAAGTTTGACGGATGTAATGTCCCAAAGGTTATTTCGTGTCTATGCTGTACACGCCATGACTCCTATTAAATGCAACGATATCAGATTGGTCAGTTTTGGTGAAAGGTAATTTTTAGGTTTAGGTTTATTATTGTCACGTGTACCAAAGTACAATGAAAAGCTTTGTTTTGCATGCTATCCACTGAGATCAGATGACACTATGCATTGATACAACCATGTCAAACTCAAGTACAATCTGGGAAGATGCAGAGTGCAGAATATAGTTCTCAGCATTATAGCACATCAGTTCCATAGACGTAAATCTGTAACTTTAACTTTTTTTTCCCTCTCTCCACAGATGCTGCCTGATCTGCTGATTATCCCCAGCATTTACTATTTACCTACTTGGTAAGTTATTGATATGACATGATAACAATCTACTTCTTCACTTTGCTAATAAAGATCGAAAGCACGCATCGGCATTAAATGGTTATATTGGATTTATTACTCTTTTTATGAATATAATTTATAGATGACTTTGGCAAACACCACTATTATAGGCAGAGTAGCCTAGCGGATGGTGCTAGGAGCACAGATCTTCAGCACAATGGTGGGTAATCTGGATATGGACGGTGATTAAGAACTGTCGATACATTTCCAAGTCCTGATGTTATTCTCGGAGGGGACCCTGCAGGAGTTGATGTTTCCATGTACTTGCAGACCTTGTCTTGCTGGAAAAGGTTGAGCATTTGGGAGATACCTGGTTACTCTGACAGCAAGTAACAGTAGGACATTTTGTAGATGCTACAGATACTGTGTGCTAGTGATGGATGGTGTTATAGTCCTAGCTGAATTTCTTGAGTTATTATTGCGGTCATGGAGGCACATGGAGAGTATTCTATCGAACTCATGATTTGATGGTGGAGACGCTTGGTGTTGCAAACTTGCAAGATCCCACAGCACTCCTGACTACATAACACTGCTCTTGGCTCTGGAAGGTTGCTCTTGCTGGTAGGTTTGGATATACCAAGAGACGGTAATGGTGGAGTCTGGGATGTTGGTTGAAGGATATATTTCTGAGATTCTGAGAGACCATGCTAGACTGGACTGATTACCCAATTTTGACGTATTCACAATTTATACGAAGCTCAGCTTTGCTGGGTGGATAGAGCAGGGTTTGCCTTCCTCTCCCTGCTAATTAAATTGATGTTTGTATTGTTTCAAATTGTAATGTAGAACAGTCCAGTGCAATTGAGTGGTTTGTTAAACGTTTCTGAGCTCAGCTTAAAATCAATCATATTGTTGGGTGTGGAATCACAAATAGGCCAGGCATAGAAACATGGAAAATAGGTGCAGGAGTAGGCCATTTGGCCCTTCAAGCCAGCACTGCCATTCAATATGATCATGGCTGATCATTCAAAATCAGTACCCCGTTCCTACTTTCACCCCATATCCATTGATTCCATTAGCCCTAAGAGCTATATCTAACCATCTATGGAAATCATCAAGTGAAATGACCTCCACTGCCTTCTGTGGCAGAGAATTCCACAGATTCACAACTCTCTGGGTGAAAAAGTTTATCCTCATCTCAGTGCTAAATGGCCTATCCCTTATTCTTACACTGATCCCTGGTTCTGGACTCCCCCAACATCGGAAACATTTTTCCTGCATCTAGCCTGTTCAATCCCCTAAGAATTTTATATGTTTCTATAAGATCCCCTCTTCATCCTTCTAAATTCCAGTGAATATAAGCCGAGTCGATCTATTCTTTCATCCCGGGAATTAACCTACATAATAAACAAATAGAAAAGTTCAATAAATAAAGAGCCTAATATAGTGCAAAACAAAGCCCAAAGATATTTCCCCTCTACTTAAATCATGCTTACATTGTTCTTTTTTCTTCTGATTGTAGAAAATAATGGATCAATGGATTGCTCGGTGTGATATGATGTAGAACTGTTTCTCCTCACTATTGCTGGTTGGAAAACGGTTTTGTTTAATTAGCCACTATTTCTTCTTAAAGATAATTTAATAGTACAACCTGAAGAAATGTAGGTACACAAAAATGCTGGTGAAACTCAGCGGGTGCAGCAGCATCTATGGAGCGAAGGAAATAGGCAACGTTTCGGGCCGAAACCCTTCTTCTGAAGAAATGTAGTATTATTTGATGCAGTATTGACCAGGAAACTCAATCTGCTTTTGTCAATCAGCAACAATACTAGCTATTTGATTGAGTCATTGGGGTTGAATCAAACTTTGCATTTTAGCCATTAATGATGAGTCATTAAAGATGAAATGGGCTTAAAACATTTAGTTTCAAGTAAAAATAATCTTGAGTCCATTTTATATTTCGCAGATAATTGTCAAAGCAAAGGCTGTTTATGTCCCTGAAACTCTACCAAGTTTCACGTCTCCTCCCACAACACTCTTCCATCAACTCTTACACGGTCATGTTTTCCCCATAAGTCCTATCTCCACCCCACACTCTGGAGTAACCACCTTGGATGTTTGCTTCTCCCTGTCTCCATGAAACATTTTTTGATCAAATTCCTGCCGCCCTCTCAGGATGTTCATTTTTATTTTATAACACATTTGATGCTTTCTTTCACATTGAAGTCCCATGTAAATGGAATTTTATTGATATGGATTTGGGAGGGGGAACAGCTGAGAAATCTCTGATTCCTCTGGGAGTGAACAGGTTTAATATTATTGCCAAATAGAGGGAGAATCTGGTTGAATACATATTCTGAAAGAGATTATTGTTCTTGCACTCATACAACCAAATTTACAAATTCTATAATCTAATACAAATTGATGATATATTGCTGCAGATAAAATAATAATTTTCTCTTTAATAACTCTTGTATTGCACTGGGCTATTTGTGAGGATTCAACTTCATGAGATAACTTAAACTGCTTACATTTGTTCGATGCTAATCACTGTACATACTAATTGTAGTTTACTCCAACTGCTCATTTACTTTGCAATTAAATCTAGTGTTTCATAAAATACACCTAATGTATACTTAATATAGATTGTTTTATTAATTTATTCTTTAAATTACAAAGTACTTTAAGAGCACTCGCATCTAACCAGCACAGGGCAAGCATCTCCAGAGACTACTTTGTTGTTTTCAGACAATGCTAAAAAATGGAGCAGTAAATAGCACAAGCTTTTAAGTGATGACTAATGGTGATGTAAGACAGGATTGCACGGACCATTTGAGGTGCAGTAGAGAATGGACTGGTGACTGAGAGTCTGGGCGGAGGAAAGGATCAGCCTCTGCAGAGTTGAATTAGAGACGCTTGAGAATGGCAGTATGTTGAACTAAAATGCATTAGTTTTCAAAAGTAATCTTTGTACTTTCTGGTCAACATGAAAGTGTGTGCATGTAATTACTGCTGACCAGAAATCAAGGGAAGACTATGAAGGGTGGTTTGATCAGTTTTATTTTCCTCCTGCATTGCTTCTTGGCAGTGAAAGGTACAGCTTGAAAGAGTGACAAATTTGGTTCATGGAAATCTGTTAAACTTGTGCATTCTCCCAAAGATAAGCTGTATATACTCTGGTTATCTATGATGCAACCAGTTTTTGTATGATGTTATGTATTGGAAGCATGCAAGTAAAACATCAAATGTTATTTTGCACCATAGCTCAAAATAATTTATGAATCTGCTCTGAATCAGAAGGTGCACTATCTAATTCCAGCATATTCCAAAGACGTTCAAGTGTTTAGGTTCAATGGCTTCGGTAAGAATTGTAAATTGTCCCTAGTGTGTAGGATAGTGCTAATGCACGCGATGATCGCTAGTCAGTGCGAACTCAGTGGGCCGAATGACCTGTTTCCGCGCTGCATGTCTAAATTCAATTAAATATTGCAAAAGTTGATAAAAGTTAAATTATCTTATCCCTGGTATTCAACCAATAGAAACATAGAAAATAGGTGCAGGAGTAGGCCATTCGGCCCTTTGAGCCTGCACCCCCATTCAATATGATCATGGCTAATCATCCAACTCTGTATCCTGTACCTGCCTTCTCTCCATACCCCCTGATCCCTTTAGCCACAAGGGCCACATCTAACTCCCTCTTAAATATAGTCAATGAACTGGCCTCAACTACCTTCTGTGGCAGAGAATTCCACAGATTCACCACTCTGTGTGAAAAACTTTTTTCTCATCTCGGTCATAAAAGATTTCCCCCTTATCCTTAAACCCGTGTTCTGGACTTCCCCAACATAAGGGACCAATCTTCCTGCATCTAGCCTGTCCAACCCCTTAAGAATGTTGTAAGTTTCTATAAGATCCCCCCCTCAATCTTCTAAATTCTAACGAGTTACTAGTCTATCCAGTCTTTCCTCATATGAAAGTCCTGCCATCCCAGGAATCAGTTTGGTGAACCTTCTCTGTACTCCCTCTATGGCAAGAATGTCTTTCCTCAGATTAGGAGACCAAAACTGTACACAATACTCCAGGTGTGGTCTCACCAAGGCCCTGTACAACTGCAATAGAACCTCCCTGCACCTATACTCAAATCCTTTTGCTATGAATGCTAATATACCATTTGCTTTCTTCACTGCCTGCTGCACCTGCATGCCTACTTTCAATGACTGGTGTACCATGACACCCAGGTCTTGTTGCATCTCCCCTTTTCCTAATAGGCCACCATTCAGATAATAATCTACTTTCCTGTTCTTGTCACCAAAGTGGATAACCTCACATTTATCCACATTATACTGCACCTGCCATGCATTTGCCCACTCACCCAACCTATCCAAGTCACCTTGCAGCCTCCGAGCATCCTTCTCATAGCTAACACTGCCCCCCAGCTTCATGTCATCCGCTAACTTGGAGATGTTGCATTGAATTCCCTCGTCTAAATCATTAATATATATTGTAAATAGCTGGGGTCCCAGCACTGAGCCTTGCGGTACCCCCCTAGTCATTGCCTGCCATTCTGAACTCCTACTCTTTGCTTCCTGTCTGCCAGCCAGTTCCCTATCCACATCAATATTGAACCCTCAATACCGTGTACTTTAAGTTTGCATACTAATCTCTTATGTGGGACCTTGTCGAAAGCCTTCTGAAAGTCCAGATATAACACATCCACTGGTTCTCCCTTATCCACTCTACTAGTTACATCCTTGAAAAATTCTATAAGATTCAACAGACATGATTTACCTTTCATAAATCCATGCTGACTTTGTCTAATGATTTCACCACTTTCCAAATGTGCTGCTATCCCATCTTTAATAACTGACTCTAGCATTTTCCCCACTACCGATGTTAGACTAACTGGTCTGTAATTTCTCTCTCCCTCCCCTTTTTAAAAAGTGGTGTTACATTAGCTACCCTCCAATCCTCAGGAACTACTCCAGAATTTAAAGAGTTTTGAAAAATTATCACTAATGCATCCACTATTTCTGGGGCTACTTCCTTAAGTACTCTGGGATGCAGCCTATCTGGCCCTGGGGATTTATCAGCCTTCAATCCATTCAATTTACCTAACACCACTTCCTGACTAACCTGTCAGCCATCACAAATAGAAAAAACCTTCCTCAGGCATATCTAGCTTTTTGAAGAATTTAATTAGTTTGTAGGTTGCTCAGTTGGCAGACATGTAAACACGGTGGTATTAAAGGACATCTTGTGCGTATCTTTCAGTCAAGAAAAATAGCATAAGTTGTGCTGCAGCTTGAGATATGCAAATTTCTAACAGTACAATCTTAGGTTTTGTAGGACATCCATGGACCTTGAAAATGTGTGCATTTCTCCTTTAGTGCAGTTTTTGAAAATAACTTAATCAGAAGGGGGCTTGAGAGGGCGTCCCTCCCTCACCCAAGTTGTATTAGTTTCAAAGTCGTCTTGTTGAGTCTCATTGTCTGTAACTCGTTTTCACCCAGCCCACAGCTAACAATGGTCTGTTTCCTTTATCCTTTATTTACTTTTTTTGCATATCTTTCATTCATTTGTTCTGTATCTCTGTATATCACCATCTATATTTCTTGTTTCCCTTTCCCCTGACTCTCTGAAGAGGGGTCTCGACCCGAAACGTCACCTATTACTTTTCCATCGAGACGCTGTCTGAAAAGCTGAGTTAGTCCAGATTTTTGTGACTATCATTAGGGTTTATTTTTGCTCTCACTGTCCCTTTACAGTAAAGCAACTTATTGTTCATTTGGATGACCTCGCAGCATCTGAAGCTGACCACCGTGATCTTCCTGGCTTTCAATTTTGGCAAAACGTTAGACACAAAATGCTGGAGTAACTCAGCGGGGCAGCAGCAACTCTGGAGAGAAGGAATGGCTGATGTTTCAGGTCGAGACCCTTCTTCAGACTAATTTTTGCATCTCTTTGTTGTTTTAGGTTTTGTATATTCATTGATAAGTTAACCCTATTGAGTCTTGCATGTCTTTTGCAATAAAATGAAATATGTAGTTGATAGAATCGGATGTCAACTTTTACGGCAGTGATAAATGGTTAGCACATTTTCAAATTAAGTATGGGAATCAGAGGAGAAAGTTAACTCCATCACGAAGCCCCCACAAGCGTAATGATGTGTGGGGCCTGGAAAAGTCCAAACTTCCAATATTAAGTGCATGTTCCTGGACAATTCCAAGTCGGTTACCCAGAACTAACACGTACTTTGGATAAAGCAATAAATCTATTGTATTGCATCTGCTCTCCCAGACAGAATAATTTAATGGCACTATTATGAAGAAATATCGGAGATATATCCGCCAGAGTCCAGGCAAAGAGTATCCCTAATCAACAACGTAGAAAAGAGGTGATGTTTTTAATCATCCTCCTACTCATGGGAGCTTGCTACGTGCATACATTCCTATATGCGTTCCTCGATAACAACATTTCAAAAATGTACGTAATTTGCTCTACAGTTCTTTAAAGTGCCCTAAAATTGTCAAGAATACTTTACTTCCAAAGTTGGAAAGTTGGCATTTTGGGAAGTTGGATAAGGGAAGATAATCATTTTTCAAAAATGATTAAGCTATAGATAAATAATGTACAAACATCTACTGCAGGAGCACTTTAGATCTCCAGTGAACAGTACCCCAGCATGGCCCGTATTGTAAAGAAACATGATGGGAAGAGTCCATTGTAAAAATGATATAAATAATCTGAAGAAGGGTCTCGACCCAAAAAGTCACCCGTTTCCTTCGTTCTAGTGATGTTGCCTGTCCCGCTCAGTTACTCCAGCAATTTGTGTCTATCTTTGGTTTAAACCAGCTTCTGCAGTTCCTTCCCACACATAATGCTCTGTCTTAAGATTTAAAAAGAAAGTCTGATACTTTCCATAAAATGTACCCTTGTCTGACTTTGTTTCCCATTCTCTACTGAGTTGACTGATATTAGGGCACTTCCTCTCATTCTCATTAAGTCATTTGGGAAATGTCGAAATATATTCATGTTTCCCATCATCCTGCTTCTGATTATCAGATTAAGGTGAGCTTTTTGACAGTGGGCACAAATCGGTATGGGCCCAGGTAAGTGGTAGTGCCAGCCTGGTATTAAAATGAATCGTAAACAATTACTTTTATCTCAGTTATCTAACTTTCTTTGAAACATTTTCTCAACTTGGCTTCAATGGCCACTCACAGTAGTACATTCCTTGTTCTGATAATAAGAGGAATGTATTACTATGTTTATTTAATATATTATGTGTACATTAATTCTTCTCAACCTTGATTTTTTGCTGATCTTAAATTAGAGGCGACCATTTGTAATTTTGTTGAATAATATTTTAATTGATTTTTGTTTTAACTGGTATGCATGCAGACGCACACACACGCAGACGCGCACACGCGAGCACACACACACACGAGCACACACACACGGACAGACAGACACACAGACAGACACTTTTACACAGTCATAACTTACACAGTCATAACTTTGTTTCTGTTTTCACGAACTATAGAAAGCCAAGAATTCAACTTTTCTGTCAAAGGCCGTTTTTAGCTGCAGCTTTGCTTGTCATGTTCTCAGGTCACGATATTCCTTTATTCTCCTCTTAATGATAGATTTCATTCTGCTTTTACCCATAAATATACTGATTTACATACAACTACATTCAGTGCTTTGCTTTTTCTACAGATATTTGTGTGCTCATCCAATCAACTTGCTATTTTGTCTTGACTCCCTGAATTTGGGAATTGTTGGACTATATTCACATTCCACATTACTTTACCGATATTCTTAGCTTTCTTCATCAGTCGACATCATTAATTTTAGTCATCTAATTAGTTTTTAAAAAGTCCATTCATTGTTGGCCTCTGCCTTAAGCTATCGTTCTATTTAAACCATTAATGTCTTCCTATTACTGATGCAGTTTGGGGGGAAAAAATTAAATTTTGTTTTAAAATTTATTAAAACAACATTTTTGAGTATAAAAGCAGGAATAATAATATGCTTGACAAACATAACTTGTTTGGATCTTGTGTATTCAATGATAAGTTAACCCTTTTGAGTCTTGCACGTTTACATGCAATATGTAGTTGATAGAATCAGATATCAACTTTTTAATCCACTACACAATAGTCTACAATTAATCTGCATCCTATTTCCAGCTCTTGCATAATAAACATCTACTGATCTTTAAATTGGCAGTTTTTAATTGTAGTTTAGAGATACAACATGGAAACAAGCCCTTCGGCACACCGTTTCCACGCCGTCCAACGATCACCCGTACACTAGTTCTATGTTATCCTACACATGGAAGCAGTTTATAGAAGCCAATTAACCTGCAAGTCTTTGGAGTGTGGGAGAAACCGGAGCACCTGAAGAAACCCACGTAATCACAGGGAGAACATGCAAACTCTGTACAGACAGCACCCACAGCCAGGATCAAACCCAGGTCTCTGCCGCTGTAAGGCAGCAACTCTACCGCTGCACCACTGTCCCGCCCACAATTTTCTGTTTTATTAAGGGCAAGCTTTCAATTTTCCATTCCACTCTATAAAGAAATACTTCCTGGTTTCATTCCATTAAATATAAAGATGGCCAATCCACATATATTCATGCAAGTTCTCATCAGTTTGCTAAATGGCAGAAGACTGAAGATGTAAAGGTTCCATATGTCACTATTTCTTTTGTGAGTAAAGCCCCTGTCCCACTTTCCCAAGTTACTCACGAATTCTTCCGAATTTTCCCCTTGATTCAAACTCGGAGATGCCAGCCGAAGATACTCAGGGCTATTTTTTTTACTCGTGGACATTTTTCAACATGCTGAAAAAATGTCCCGACTTACTTGATGCCCCAAGTACCTACGGCTGGCATTACGAGCCGCTAAGAAATTGCTAGGGACTCCCTACTGATTCGCTACGGACATTCCCCGAGTTTGAATCAAGGGGAAAACTTGGGAGAATTTGTGAGTAACTCGGGAGAGTGGGACAGGGGCTTTAAGTGGACAGTGTAGAGTAAGGAATGTATTGGTGAACTGTTCTTTCATTCTGTAACTGCTAATGTTTGCATACAACCGTATCAACAATAAGAACAATTAAATATAAAATCACTGCCAATGTCGCCTTAAAATGTTTAACATTTTGCAACCTTTAACAGTTACGAATTACTGGTCTTAAAATGTTGGCATGAAAATGGCACTGATAATGTAATTTAAATCAAACAACAGATCTCAGGATAGTTAGTGTTTAAGAAAGAACTGCAGATGGTGGAAAATCGAAGGTAGACAAAAAAGCTGGAGAAACTCAGCGGGTGAGGCAGCATCTATGGAGCGAAGAAGTAGGCGATGTTTCGGGTCGAGACCCTTCTTCTCGACCCGAAACGTCGCCTATTCCTTCGCTCCATAGATGCTGCCTCACCTGCTGAGTTTCTCCAGCTTTGTTGTCTACCTCATGATAGTTAATGTGATCTTTCAACAATTTCGATCAAACTTTTCCTTTTATATGCAGGTTTAATGTTGACAACCAATTGCTTACTGTTCTGGTTAGGAGCCAAGGAATTTATTTTCTCTTCGACTAACTGTTTAACGATTTTAGTGCAAATTTGGATCAATGAGGTAGAATACTAATACTTGTGTATTAAACTACTTCTAGTTTTTGTGATAAAACAACTATTGAGCATTGCCTTCATTTTTTATATGACATAGAGGAAAGCCTATCAAATCGATGCGAGGTCTCGGAGCGTTCTCATTAGTTTCCATCCCTTCGCCAAACCCAATCCCCGACTCCCCCACCCACTGTACAATTATTTATATTTATTTGGTGGTCAGTTTTATGTACATGTGGAAAGTTGAAAACTACCCTGTTATTTGCCATGGTTAGTTCCAGATCGTAACATTTGCAGAGTAAATGATCTCAATTTATGGTAGCTAACCTGCCGTAGTCATGGCATCAGAAGAACATTTCTCACATCGACATTATTACCAAGATTACATTTGGGATTAATTTTATGTAATTAAAAAAAGTCTTGCTCATTTTGGATCAGCTCCACCACACCCCCAAATTGACTAAGTAGGTACAAGGGTCCAACAGGTACCAGTTCCCCCCACTCTCAACCCCTCTCCCCTCCTCTTCCTGCAATATCCCTTCCCTTGGCTTTACATTTCACACCTTTTCGCTCCTTATCTCACAACCTTTTGGCTTTTGGTCTTTGGCCTTTGTCCAACTATCTCCCAATCACAAACTCCTCACCTCTATCTACCTATCATTTGCCTGGCTTTCTCCTGCGCCCAGCTTTCTCCCCCCCCCCCCCCCCCCCCATTACAATCATTCTGAAGAATGGCCCAAACCCAATACTTCGCCTATTTATGACTTTCCGAGCTGCTGTCTGACCCACTGAGTTACTCTAACATTTTGTGACTGATTTTAAGTAGGGTTCATTTAGAGGTATGAACATATTTTGGTTAAATGGTTTCTTGTTTACAAATGAGATTCCGTTTCCCCAATATGCATCTGCATCTGCACTGCACTGTTATATTAACTTTAAATGGATTGCAGTTCAGGGTCAGTGTTAAACAGCATGGAAATGGTCCCTTCGGCACAATCTAGCCATGCCAACCTTCCTGAACTTGCGCCATTTGCCAGCATTTGGCCCATATCCCCCAACGTTTCTACCCATGAACCTGTCCAAATGTCTTTTAAACATTGTCATTTTATCTGCCTCTACTATTTTCTCTGGCAGCTTGTTCCACATGTCCCTTAGGACCCATTGAAAACTCTCTTGTCTCACCTTAAACCTATGCCCTCAAGTTGGTAGACTCCCATACCCTGGGGAAAAGCCTGTGATCGTCCACCTTGTCTTTCCTCTCATAATTTGATAAACCCATCCTCCTTCCAGCCTCTCCTGGTAACTCAAGGCCTCCACTCCCGGTTACGTCCTTGTGAATTTTTTCTGCTCGCACTCCAGATTAATCATTTTCATCCTCATCTAACTATTGTGGTGATCAGAACTGCACATAATATTCTTTTCCAGCTGAAACATAATGCTCAACCTCTTTAACTCAATGTCCTGTATGAGAGTGTGCCATCTCCCTTCTTCACCACCTTTTCTAGCCGGGTTGCTACTTTCAGGGAACAATTTATTTGCATCTCTGGGTCTCTTTCTTCTACAATGAAAGTCCATCGTAAGTTTGTAATGTTGGTGTATGTGTTTTGCAGTTTGTTTCCTTCAGGAATCAAAATTTGTGATCCCTGTCAGATGCTCTTGAAAGTTGCATCTGAGTGCTAGAAGGTGAGGTCTATGAGATCATGAGGAGAGTAGATGGGATAAATGCACAGTCTTTTACCCGGAATCAGTGATAAAAAAACTTGGGGACATAGGCTTAAGGTGAGAGGGGAAAGATTTAATAGGAACCTGAGGAGCAACTTTTTCACAAAGAGAGTGGTAGGTAAATGGAACAAACTGCCAGCGGAGGTCGTTGAGATAGGTACTATAGCAACGTTTAAAAGCCATTTGGACAGGTACATAGATAGGCGAGGTTTAAAGGGTTATGGGCCAAACACTGGCAGATGGGATGTGTAAGTGGAGGATCTTTGATGGTATGTGAAAATTGGACCGAAGGAGGCTGTTTCCGTGCTGTATGACTGCCTTAAGTCTCCCACTTATTTCCAGTGGGAGATTGAGCTGTTCAAACAAAAATCTGCACATGCTACAAATCGGCAGGGTGTCTGATTCCTTATTACATAGCTTGGTGTTGTTTTTGTCCCATTTAAAAAAAATGTTGGTACACTGTGCACTAGCACCTCACATAACATTCAGGATGTGTTTCCTGGAACAAGCACACTAATCGGTGCTGGAAGCAATAATTATAGCATTATGCAGACAAAGGTGCAGTTCCAGACTCCACTCCAATTGCTGTGCCAGGGACCTGACCTCCAACCTTTTGTACTATGCATCCTGACACCATTCAAGCAGTGAGTTGCCCCATGGCTTGGTGTGCACCAGTGACCTCTGAGGACTGGCATTCACTGGTCCACTGTGAGCATGCGATCGCTCAATGCTAACGTGTGGGGCTCGGTACTGCATCCTGGCCAGTATGTTCAGTGTGATCCATTGCTGGGAACTGGCAGCACATCTCCAAGTGTTGCCTGATCACCTGGATCCTATGATATCTTTCATCATCCTCTCTTGGAAGCAATGGAAACAGCAATCTCCACCTCTCCCCCTTTTCCTGAGCAGTTTTCCTTGGGTATTTCAGTGGTAATATAGAGAGAAAGCAGCCTTCATTACTCACAGGGGCAACGGCGACTTCTCCCGCCCAGGGTTGAAGGTGACCTGGAGCGGGGCCTTACATCGCCCGGCGCGGCTTAAACAGCCGCGGGACTTGCTAGCGCCCGCCTGGGGCTCCAGTGTCGGGACCCGGAGCAGGGCCTTGCATCGCCTGGCGCGGCTTTAAGTGGCCGCGGGACTTTCTGGGGCCCGCCGGGGGCTTTGACTTTGACATCGGGAGAAGAATGGAGAGCTGGGGAGAGACAAGACTTTGCCTTCCATCACAGTGAGGAGGAGAGTCGCTGTGATGGATGTTTGTGTGGATTGTGTTGGTGTGTGTCTTGGTTCTTTTCTTGTTGTATGACTGCAGAAACCAAATTTAGTTTGAACTTCATGTGAGGTTCAAATGACAAATAAATGGTATTGTATTGTATTGTATTGTATTGTAGAAGGTTAAGAGAGACCCAAGCAGAGAATACACTCTCTATACTAGCCAGGGTGCAACCCTCAAACCCGCTTCTCGGTACGAACAGCACATAAAGTTGCCGCAGCTTGCCTGAAACTGACCTTCAGGGACATCCTTCCATAACTAGCTGTGGTGATACTTTGCTGTATGAGCGTGTGATTAACACTATCGGCATAGCAGCATGCACCATAACTAGATGGCTTTAGTGAAGTACAGCAGGGCATAGGAGCCTTTAGATTGGAGGATGAAAAACACTGTAATGAATCAATACAGTACTTGGTACCAATTCAACTTAAAAATTGCCTCCTGTCAAAACTTAAAATATCAAGCAATTTTAATATGTGTTCCTTTTAATTATTGGAAGCATTCAAATCTTGTTACTTCTAAGTTATTGATTAAAGAAAACAATAGTAGGTTTCTATTTGATTGTGTTTTATTTAACTTCCTTTGAACTCTTAATTTCTATGCCAGTGCCATATTAATTGAACAAAGTTCATTGTCTTAAATCATTTTGTCAATCTAACTTGTAAAGGCTACTTTAAATTCAATTTCGTTTAGTGAGTTTGTATTTTGTAACCTATTCTGTTTTTGCTTGGTGACCCCTTTGATCTGCAATTTCAATACTAGTTCCATATTAACTCTGAACACAAGCTTCACCAGTAATTTTTCAACTAGTAACCCCTTTCTGGATTCAATTTAATTATTCTGTTCAGCAAACGTGTTCTGTATGTGTAACATTCTGGTTCTGAATTATTTGAGTGGCTCCTCTTGGATGACTGGATATTCTAAAATTAATGCATTATTAAATTAATTTAGTTTTGATCTGTCTTACTATACTTCCATGTGCAGCCTCGTGGTTTGTCTCGTGTACATTTGAATTCCACATATGATGACCCTATCTAGAGATTCCAAGGCTGGTGATTTGCACCAGTCATTCACATAGAAAACTTTGCTGTTCTGGTCAGGCCTGAGAAGAGACTGCCAAATGGGAGTCACATGTCTCTTGAACATTTGATTGAGTTGCAGGGTCCAGGTACCTCATTGCTCACTCAGAGGATTGTTTCCTGAGGAGATGGTTCAGGCAGGTACTATTGGACAGGTGCATAGATGGGAAAGACTTTGAGGGATATGGGCCAAATGCAGGCAAAGGGAATTAGCTTAGATTTGTTTAGTTGGGGCACCTTTGTCAAGGGCCCAGCAAATCAACTGATTGGTTTTTGTACTGAGTATGATAGGAATTAAATGCTGAATTCCTGACCAAAAACAAGTTTTTGTTACACAAAAATCAGTTCAAAACACCAGCTTAAACCAATATTTCAATTTACCTTTGGAAGTTGGAGGACAAAACTGGATGTGAACGTATGTGAGCATTGTTCCAATCAATGTGCAAAATGATTCAGTATCATCTCAAGACATCACTTCAGGCATAGAGTCAAGAGGTAGTGTTGTCATTGCCTGGAGAATATTGCTATGGGCTATGCTAGCAGCTATCATGAGCTATGTGGCTATGGGGCAAGAATAATATCAGATTCTAAAAAACCTCATGGACAATGAGGTCACCATCATCAACCTCACAGCTCACTTCAACTTTCTCTTTGCTAATTATAGCAGTTGAGCTTCTCTATCCTTTATAATGTAAGCTTTTCTTCTTGTAGGCCTTCTCTGCAAACCCTAACAATGCCTTTTTCAAAAAAAACTTGCAGTATTTGTTTTGTTAGATATGGATTTCATGGGTTCCAGAATAGTGGTTCTTTAAATGAACGCAGCTCTTCAATGCTATCCTGGCATTGCAGTTCATTGCCATCCAGAAAAGAAAATACACTTGACAAGTACTCCATTTAAACAATTATTCCTTGTGCCAACGGGTTCTCTGCGTACCTTGTCTACCCGTTGCAAAATACATTCACTACAACCATTCAACATGTCTGCTTCCACAGCACCTTCCAAATCCAAATCTCACCATCTCAAAGGGCAAGGGAACAACTGCATGGTGCGTGGGAACAGCGATATCTGCAAATTCTCAACCTGTTTAAAAATATATTTCCACTCCTTCATCATGCTGACTTTAAATACAGGAACTTCCTGTCAAGCAGTATTGTGAGATTACCATAATCTCTGGGACTGTAAAGAGTTCAACAGGCACATCTGCTTGAAGGAATATGTGCTAGTTTTGCCCTCTTTGTAAAGAGGATCTTGAAAATTGTCTTGTAAATTTAGGCTTCCATCCACACTGCAAACCTGCACATATTTATTTATTTGTTATTTAAGTCTTTAGCAAATATGACAAAAGTTGAGACACTATGGACATTTTTGATGGGATTCCATTTCACAGAGAACCTTAACATCTACCATTCAGCCAGTTTCCAAAGCATTTAGTAAATTGGTTTGAAATCCACGCAGCCACCCTAGATGAGTACGCCACAGTCGTCATAAGATTCATCAGTCGAGGATAGAAATGCGTACCATAGAACTAAATTTGGGTGTCCCCCAATGAGAAACCATGGATCCTCTCCCTATTGAAGTCCAAGTCGGGTGACCCTGACCTATACAGAAAATCAAAGTATAGAAATCCAAGAAATACCTTTGCAAAGCCATCAAGGCCAAGAGACAATGCCAATCCATACTAGAGTCCCAGTCTAACCACACACACACCGGTGGATTTTGGCAAGGCTTGCATGCTATTATGGGCTGCAATGTGAAGGCTGGCAGAATCAATGGCAAGAACAGATATCTCTTAGACGAGTTTAATACATTCTATGCTCGTTTTGAAAGAGGGGCCAGTGAAATGACATCACCATCCCAACAACCTCCTACCACAAGACTCAAGCAGGTATCTCTAGACACAAGAACAGCTTCTTTCCCGCCATTATTAGACTCTTGTGCGTTCTGCTCACACACTAAGATGAATTCTTGATCTGCCAACCCACCTCACTGCAACCCTTGCGCTTTTTAAATTGCACTTTGCCTGCAGCTGCAACATTGTATATAGACAAAAGGTGCAGGAGTAGGCCATTCAGCCATTCACTGTGATCATGGCTGATCATCCACATTCAGTACCCAGTTCCTGCCTTCTCCCCATATCCCCTGACTCCGCTACCTTTAAGAGCTCTATCTAACTCTCTTGAAAGCATCCAGAGAAATGGCCTCCTCTGCCTTCTGAGGTAGAGAATTCCACAGATTCACAACTCTGGGTAAAAAAGTTTTTTCTCACCGCCTTTCTAAATGGCCTATCTTGTTAATCTGTGGCCCCTGGTTCTGGACTCCCACAATATCGGGAGCATGTTTCCTGCCTCTAGCGTGTCCAATCCCTTAATAATCTTATATGTTTCAATAACATCCCCCTCATCCTTCAAAATTCCAGAGAATACAAGCCCAGCCGCACTATTCTATCAACGTATGACAATCCCGCCATCCCAAGAATTAACCTCGTGAACCTACACTGGACTTCCTCTATAGCAAGAATGTTCTTCCTCAAATTTGGAGACCAAAACTGCACACAGTACTCCAGGTGTGGTCTCACCAGGGCCGTGTACTGCCTTATGATTTGAAGGGGGGGAAAAAAAAAAATCTTTTGTACTATCTTGATATATGAGTGCACTTGGGTAAGGTATGATCTGCCTGGATGGAACACAATCTAATTTGACTGGAGACCACACAAACAAGGATTTTCACTGTGTCTTGGTATATGTGACAATAATAATAATATTAAAATGTACTTTGAGGGAGGTTTTCCCAAATATTCCGGAAGCCTATGTGTACAGCATCCATGGACATTTTATTGTCCATTCTTTAGTCAGATTTTAAAGAAATCAATGTTTTAAACTTGACCAAACCCTTTTGAAATCAATAATCTAATGTATTTAAGTGTAAATGAAGAGGTTCTAGATGTGAACTGTTTTTCAAAGCCTGTCTTAATGTATTTTCTTTATATTTGAAAATATGGAATGGTAATTGTTGAAGTGAAGTTTTTATCCAGCTTTTAAGCAGGACTAATGTCTGAAAATGATGCAAATGTGCAGGAAATAACATCATCTCAGTGGGGAAAGGCTGGCAGCCACAGAGTCAATGTGGCCAGTCTAACTTAAGCAAAAGCAGGCTTTTTCATCCAGGAAATAATCACATTGAAATAAAAGCCATCTGGAAAACATTTTCAGCAAAGACAGATGTGGGTAGCAGGCATAGTGTGCGTTTCTGGTTTGCACGTGGCTCAAAGGCAATAAGCATCCATTTTTCCCCAATGCTGAACTGAAATGTACACTTGTTATGCAACTACCCAATGAGAAAACCATTCAACATCATATGGTATCAAACTCCTCCCTTTAAAGACTCTTTGTTGTTAGATGATGACAGTATTGCAGCGACTAGCTAGTAACATATTAAATATTAATAACGCAGCTGGAATGTTCATATTTATTGCATTACATTTCTATAATCACTTTTGTGATGTATTTTCTGTTGGCTTAGAACTGAACTGTAAATGGAAATTGAACCTAACTCCAGACTATTCAGGTCTGTACGAAATAGGCTCTGGTTCAGTGTCACTTGGCATTTAAGTAAGAAGGCATGTGTCCTCTGGTCAGTTTATTTCTATTTGTCAGTATGTTGCCTTGTGATACGAACCTATGAATTAAGAGCAAGAGTAGGTCACTTGGCCCCTTAGGACTGTACTATCGTTTAACAAGATCATTGTCAGTCTGACTGTAACCTCAATTTCACGTTCCTGGCTACCTGAGATACTCTTTCACCTCTTGCTTGTCGGGCATCCTTTTAACACTGCCTTAAAAATATTCAACAAATCTGCTTCTTGCCCTATGTGGTAGAGAGTTCCCAGGAAATCCAACCCTCTGAAATAAAAGAATCGCCTCACCAGCCTGAAGAAGGGACTCCATCCAAAACGACATCTGTCCATTCCCTCCACAGATACTGCCTGACACGCCGAGTTATTCCAACACTTCATATTTTGCTCAGGATATCAACATCTGCAGTTCCTTATGTCATCTCATCACTTTGTTGAATAAATGAATCCTTCATTTTAAACAATGACAATATTAAACAGTGACTTTGTTGAATAAATGACTCCTTAATTTTAATTTACAGTGTTGCCATACTCTCCCACAAGAGGAAGCATCCTTCCAGTCTTCAACCTCCCAAGACCCAATCAGAATCATATGTATTTCAATCAAGTTGCCTCATCCTCTTATTAACTCTGGTGAATTCAGGCCAAACTTGTCCAATCTATCCTCATTGGACAATGCAACAATTTCAGATATTAAACCTCTTTCCAGCACATTTACGTCCTTGCATAAAGAGATAAACGTTACCACATGTGGTCTCAAAATGCCTTGTGTAACTGAAGTACAAGCTCTGGGATTTTGTATTCGAATGACCAGCAATACATTATAACATTCGGCTAATTTCCTAAAATAGAAATGTTGCATTTTGCCCTCACTAGATTACCATTTGTCAGAACTTTGCCCATTCACTTAACATACCTCGATTCCTTTGTAGCCTCCTTATGTCATCTTAACAACCTCCTTCCTCTCTATCTTTGTGTCGTCATAGCCGTTTCTTACTTTTCTTGGCAGCGGATTGATAAATATTAGAAAGGTGAGATCGATTGTACATGATGAAACGTGTAAATGAAGGGAACAAAGCTTCCCGTGAATTTCAATACATTTCAGTAAATTCCTCCAATTATTAAGAATATGAACCATGTTACACCATTATTAGACCACGTTCACAAATTACAGAAATCCCTATAACAAGTTGGGTCTAATGTTAGAAATAATTCTATCTTACTCCACCTGTTTTCTACACCAAATATATGCATGCAGCTTTCTCATCGAGCAGGAGGTCAGAAACTTGATCTGCAACTTTATCCAACTCTTCGTGCCCCAAAATTGACCAGTCAACCTATTAATTAAGCTTGGTCCGGTCTCTAAATATCAAGCTCAAGCAACTGCCAGCCTTCTGTATATACGTGAATGACAGTCATTCCATGGTGTGAATGTTTACTGGAATATTCTAACAAATATCTGCCATCTGACACTTGTGTAAACCGGAGCAATCCTTTTAAGGATAGGCATTTCTGCTGATGTATTCCTGTAATGTGCGTGCACTGGAGTTTAACTATTAGGATTTTTTTTTTAATTTAATAGCAACTTAATAAATGTACTAAACTTCCTTCTAGGTCAAATGATTAAACCTTTGAATTGTAATATCTGAATTTAGATTTTTTACAGTTCTTGTCATCATATTGAAATAATAATATTGTACTTATTTTAATTTCACCTTTGATTGTAGACTTTAGGAGAGCTCCCACTCCCCCTCTCCCCACTCACCATCACCAACACCACCACAGTCACATCTGTGGAGTCATTTGTCCTTGGAACCATCATCTCCAAGGACCTTAAATGGGAGGCCACCATCGACTCTACAGTCAAAAAGGCCCCACTGAGGATGTACTTCCTGTGGCAGCTGAGAAAACACAATCTGCCACAGGCAATGACAGTCCAGTTTTATACTGTCATCAAGCAGCGAGCCCTCACCTTCTCCATCATGGTCTAGGTAATTGTACATATGGCAATAAATTCCACTTGACATAAGTATTAACATTTTCTTGAGAAAAAGGGCAACATGCCATTTTCCTCTCTAATTGTGTGCTATACCTACACAAAACTTCCATCTAACTATATACGACTCCCAGGTTCCAATAAACACCATCGCTTTTCTCCTCCACCAAAGGAAATGATTTCATATCCACATCCACTTATATCTGGTAGAGCCTTTCTACATCCTCCTTACAAGTCGCATTGCCACCCAACTTGTATCATCAGAAAACATAGATGTGTTACATCTGGCCTGCTTATCTAAGTTATTATGACAGATTGCGGACAGATGGGGTCCCAACTCTAATTTCTGCAGCTTTGGAATCTAGAAATGACTTACTCATTCCTATTGTGTTTTTTGTCCATTAACCAATCCTCCAATCCAAGACAGTGTATATTATTTCCATACCCATGCTCTATAATCTCACCATATCAAGGATATATGAGCGTCCAAATACATCATCCGCTGATTAATTCTTCTACTCACAACTTCAAAAAACAATCCAATTGTTTCTCAGACATGATTTCCTTTTTATAAATCCATGTTGACTTTGCTTGATCTTTTTTTTCTGTTTGACTAGTTTTCATTTCCTTTCACTTTACTGTTGATGCCAGACTAATCGGGCTGCAGTTCCTTTTGTCTCTTTCCTCCCTAATAGAATTGCAATCCCCACCTTCCAATTCTAATCAACATAATCAAGGACTATATTCCTCCCAATCATTCCCTCTTCACCCCTCTCCCGTTGGGCGGATGATTTAAAAACTTGAGTGCATGTACCACTGGATTCAGGAACAGCTGCTTCTTCCTGTTATCAGACGACAGAATGGCCCTCCCATAAGCTAAGGCGTAGCCGTGATCTTCCAACCCACCTCATTATGGGCCATGGACTTTTTCCTTTGTAATTGTAATGCTATATGATGCACTTTTCTTTTCTCTTTACCCTACCTGCTGTATGGCTTGATTGTACTTATGCAGTATGATTTGACTGGATAGCATACAAACACATATTTTCATTGTACCGTGGTCCAAGACACAATAATGAGCTGGTACCAATAATTAAACTAGTTGAATCTGCATGAACTGTTGTTCCTTCAATGGATTTTGGTGGATGGCAGCCAGTACATCCCCTATTTCCAGAGTCCTTTCAAAATCCTTTGCTGGATCAGTAAATCCTGGGGATTTATATATATTTTTTTTTGTTCGTTCTACATATTTTAACTAATGATGATTCATTTTCAAGACTCGAGAGTCAAGATTGTTTTATTGTCATCTGCCCCAAAACGTAACAATGAACCCCGTTATTCTCTTAACTCTCAAGATCTGTTGTTCTCCACTATTTCTGGAAATACCATGTGACTTCCACAAAGGCACACAATATATTTGTTTAATTTCTTTGACATGTCTTTATTTTAATCAGGCTTGTAAAGGTCCCAGATGGAATTCCACCCCCTGAAGCGTATGTTGCCTTTTTTATCATCCTCATGCAGTTGCTCTACAGATCTTGAGTAACATCCCTCACCCATAGTTAGGAGGCAACATACCAACCGTGATTGTAACTCTTTTCCCTGCCCTGCCCAACTTATTGAAGCTCCTTTCACATAAGATTTCCTGATCTCTGTCCCCATCCTAAATGCATTACTTCACAGTAACATGGATTGAATTTCATTTTCTGCTTTTTTGTGTGCATTCATTCAGGTCACTGAACTTTCCTGCAATGGACAACTTTCTTCCTCATTATTACCATCATTGTCATTTTTGATTTGCAATCACTTCCTTTTTAGATTGTCATTTTTTTTCCTGGTCCGTCCTTTTATCTGCATCCATACATCTGATCTTAATTGAGACATTTCTTCGGTGGAATATAGCCATAAAATATTTGAAAATATCTCCACCAAAATATGGAATAGCAGAGAGAAACAAAGGAAATTCTCCAGACAGAGCACCATGTAACTGTGGTTTACTTAATGTGTGAACTTTTGGAATCTTTGCCTATTTAAAAAAAAAAAAAATAATAATAATTACCCTGTTAGATGGAATTTGATCATGGTGACTTAGTGAGGACTAAAAGTACAGAACATACTCCTAATAAATGGTTAGGGCCCTCGGGAGTATTGTGGAATAGATAATCCTCAGTATACAAGTCCAAGGATCCTTGAAGGTAGCTACAGGTGGGTAGGTAAGACAGCATGTGGAATATAGGGACAGAAAGGTTATGATTCAACTTTATAGAAGATTAGTTAGGTTGGAATGTCATGGCATTATGATTGCCACATTTACAGGAAGGTTGTGATTATGGTGAAGAGGGTACTGAAGAAATTCTGGCCTTCAGTTGTCTGTGATAGGTTGTTTCAATTCTGAGGATAGAAAGGGTAGTCTGCGCTTATGTTTCTTAGATTGGAGGAAGCTGAGAGGGAATTCTAATCGAGGTGTACAAAATTACGAGCGCCTTAGTTTCTAGGGTATATAATAGGAAATTCTGCTCATAGTGGTGTCTGAAACGAGAAGGTACAGGTTTAGGGTAAGGGATAAGACATTTAGGAGATCTGAAGAGGAATTGTTTTCACCATAAATGTGGTTGGAATCTACCTGAAAGAGGTTGTGGAGTCATGAACTCTCAAAATGTAAATAGTATCTAGATGAGTTCTGAATCTCATTGCATAGAAAGCTGCAGATCAAATGCTGATAAATGGGATTAGCACAAACGGGTGCTTGATTTCACATGGACACGACGATTCAGTGTGACTCTTATTTTGAATCAGCTTACTGAAAATCAGGCCATCAAAATCTTTTCAAAACACACCTGTTTTTACATGGTGACAAATAAGACATAGATTTTTTTCTCATGAATTTTCATAGAAAATCTCTTGTATATTATAAAAATGAGTTGTACAATTTGTGTTGATCTTCCTTTTCATATTTCAGTACCTAGTATTTGAGCTTTGGTTCTGTGTGTATTTCCATCTTCCTCACTTATTGTAGAAGAGTAAGTGGGGGTGCATGGTTGGAGATTGAGAAAACTTCAAACTCCAACCTTTTGCTCTGGTTAGTTCTACTGTGTAGAAATGGGTACCATGGTACAGGAAAGAAACCCAAGGCTTTACTTAACAATTAGTCCACTCCACTGAGCAACAGCACACGCTTGTTTTGCAAATGTCTTTATAAAAATTTCCAATCTGGATGTCATCTGTCCTCTAGCCTTGTCAAAATGGGCGTTATTCATTTTGAAGACCAGATGGTGACTGTACAACCATGAGAGTATCTCCGCTCTTCTTACCAATTTTGCTTTCAACTCACATGCCCACTTTTTAAATGAGTTTCCTCGACAGTGACCCGATTGATTATCAAGAACAATTTTGACCTCAACTGCAGGTCCAGCACACATAACTCAGCACAGATTGGTAGTTGAGCATGGGACCAACTTGTATAGCTAGCTTGGTGTTGTGCATGTTATTCATTTACCTATTCAATCATAGGTGCTCAAACGATCTAGTTCAATCAACCAGCAGAGATTTCAGCAGTTGTAGTTGAATCGGTGTTTGGCCACTTTCCCCATCAGCTTCGAGAAGCATAATGAGTGGAAAAATAAGCAGGGAAAGAATTTACAAATGACGCATTATGTGAGCAAAAGAATGTATTTGGCTACATCAGTTAATAATGAAAATAAAATATACATTGCAAAATAAATTGTTTCCATTCAAAAAGTTGATTGGCATGCTAAAAACCTAATTCCTTCTGCTATTTGTCTCATTGAATAATGTGCTCAGAATTTTGATAAACAAATTAATTTATTTGACCGTTGAATTTTTATTAACGGTGCCTGCTGATTTTATTTGGGTGATTGGAGAGCTGCCGACCAATTTAAGAATTTTCATTTCAATGAAAAGGTCACACCCATGCAAAATCATTGTGATCATTCAAGCCAGTGTGTGTGTGCGCTGATTTTCTCCTCACAACAGTTTGCCTCTGATCATATTTAACTTTCAGGGTGGTTTCAAATATTAATCCTCTGATCTTAGATTTTGCATTCTTTAGGTAGTAACAATGAAAGTTGAGATTTAAACCTTTTGCTCTGTATGTGTATCATTTGTTGTCATCAAACTGTAAGAACGAAGTTCTCAACATGTATTAATATAAACTCCTTGTCAATGAGGACTCAAAATTCCACAGTTCAGCTGCAAGAGCAAATAAGTTCCTCCATTTTCGTCTGAAAAGGGTGTCACTCTAGCTTGACTGAACTTGCTGGATCTAAATTCTCGCACCAGGTAAAATATCCTCCCAACATCCACGCTCTCAAATCCTCCTAAAGTCTTGTATATTTCAGAACCTTCCATTCCTTTACGTCTCTGAAAGCATAAACTCTTTGCTTGATATTTCATGGGATAATCTCTCCCTATTTCAAATCACTCAATTGTACCTCCTCTGCACTGTCTCCATCTTGCATTAAATACAAATATCAAACCAATACTCAAATACTGAAGAAGGGTTTCGGCCCGAAACGTCGCCTATTTCCTTCGCTCCATAGATGCTGCTGCACCCGCTGAGTTCCTCCAGCAATTTTGTGTACACTCAAGTATTGCCTACAGTTTAAGCCATAATTTCAGAATAGGTTCATATTTAAGATGAAGTTGTGGATAAATCTCTTTTATCGGGATTGTGAATCTTTAATTGTATATTCTGGAGAACTGTGAAGGCTGAATCATTGAATGTATTCAAGGCCGAGATAAACGGGTATTTGTTCTATCAGAGAGGACAGTTGTGCTGAGATGAAGGTCACATTGGCTATGACATTATTGAATAGCAAAGCAGGCTCAGGTTATCACAAGGCCTTCCTATTTCTTTACTCCTTATAAAACTGCACTCTAGATGTAATCTCACCAAAGTCGAGCACAGTTGCAACAAGATCCCTACTTTAATACCCCATCTCCCTTGGAATAAAGGCTGGGATTGCATTTGTTTTCTTATTTACTTGCCATACCTGCATGCTAACAGTTTGTATTATTTCTATGAGTACACTGAGACCATGCTAAATAAATATCATCATTCGTTAGTCTCAAGCCATTTAAATGAAATGTAGCTTTTTTTATTCTTACTACCAAAATAACATTTTCCTTCATTATATTCCTTTTGCCGCCTCTTTGCCCAGTTATTTAATCTGTCTTTATCTTTCTGGAATCTTGTTTTTGTCTTCCTTGCAACTTTTGTCCAGTTCCTTCAACAACATTATAAATAGAAATTGTAAATAGTTGAGGCTCCAGTGCTTGTGGCATTCCACCAAGATGTTCTTTAAGGTAAGCATCAATCTTTCTGCATATGCCATGTGGGTTGACTGATCAGGTTATAAAACTCATTTGTAAAATTTGACAATATTTTTAGTTTGATAAAACTGAATATTATAACATTTTTTTGTTGTGCAAGTAGTCACTGATTTATGATTTGCTTAATGGCTTTGACATTTTGGGTACATATTGGTTTACAAATCTATTTTTTGCTGTAACGATGCACAAATTGATGCCCAAACACGTCACTGTAGTAGAATCCCGGGAATGTATTTAGCCCAGACATCTACATTTACAAAATTTCACTTAATGCAACATTTTTCAGGAGCGCATCCCCTTCATAAATTGAAGATTATGACATTTGCCAAATGTACATTGCGTTTCTCAATGTACTAAAATATAATATATAGTATGTATCCTCAGCGCTGGATCAGCTGTAAGAACATAACTAAACAGTTTTCATAAAACTATGAATCCTCCTGACTTGAAATGCTAGGATGACCATATTTATGTAGTGTTACATCAATGTGAAGCTACTTTAATATTGTTGATCCAAGAAAATTGCCCATAGATGAAGGCTTGTAGTCTCAAGAACTGCTTTTAAATTTTAAATCCCATTTTTAGGAACATATATATACATACGAGTATTTAAAAAAATAAATTAAAAAAATAGTAGGCTAAACACTACTGCAGCTAGTCGGATCCATGGCCACAATTCCACTTTCATGCATGGTCCATGTAACACCTGATTATGTCCAGCAATCTATCTTCTTCATAATTCAGCATCCATTGCTCTGTGGGTTGGAAAATTAATGATTTGTTGTCAGCTCAATCGTAGGTGCCATCCCACTTTTCCTGAGACTGTATGTCTGTGACAATCCCCACCAGATGAAACATTCTCAAAGCATTCACACATCAAACATTTTGATTCTTGATGAGATCACTTGTAGGCCCATTTGTTCCTCAATCAGACATCTTCTCCCAGTGATCAATCCAGTCAACTGATCCATTTCCAAGACCAGTATATCTTTCCTTAAATAAGGGCACCTGAACTGAACGCAATACCCCAGATATAATTTCACAAAATCCCTGCAGTTTTAGCAAGACTTGCTTATTCTTATACTCCATACCCATTCTGATAGCCCAACATTTCATCAGCCTTCCTAATTATTTGCTGTCATAGAGCATAGATTAATGGAAATAGCCCCTTGAGCCAACTTGCCTTCACCGACCAACATGACTCATCTACACTAGTCCAAGATAGACTATCGACTGACATCTATTATAAACCCACTGACCCACAGTTATCTAAACTACACTTCTTCCCACCCGGCTTCCTGTCAACACTCTATCCCCTACTCCCAATTCCTCCATCTACACCGCAACTGCACCCAAGAGGACGTGTTCCACACCAGGACATCTGAGATGTCCCCCATTCTTTAGGGAACGGGGGGTTCCCCTCTTTCATCATAGACGAGGCCCTCACTAGGGTCTTCTCGATATCCCGTAGCTCTGCTCTTGTTTCCCCTCCCCCAGTCGCAACAGGGACGGAGTTCCACCTAGTCCTCACCTTTCACCCCATCGGCCGTCGCATACAGAACATAATCCTCCGACATTTTCGCCACCTCCAATGGGATCCCACTATTAGCCGCCATCTCCAACCCTTTCCGCTTTTTGCAGACACCGTTCCCTCCGCAACTCCTTGCTTAATTCGGCCGTTCCAACCTAAACTACTCTCTCCCCAGGTACTCCCCCCTGCAACTGCAGGAGATGCAACACCTGTCCCTATACCCCCCCCCCCCCCCCCCACCTCGACTCCATCCAAGGACCCCGACAGTCTTGTTAGGTGAGGCAGAGATTCACGTGTGGACTTGGCGAGATCAAGCACAGGCTTGGCGATCGTTTCGCTGAACACTGCTGCTCAGTCCGCCTAAATTTACCTGATCTCCCGTTTGCTCACCACTTTAACTCCCACTCCCATCCCCACACTGACCATTCTGTCCTGGGCCTCCTCCATTGGCAGAGTGAGGCCCAGTGCAAACTGGAGGAATAACACCTCATATTTTGCTTGGGCAGCTTACACCCCAGTGGTATGAATATTTACTTTTCTAACTTCAAATAACCCTTGCTCTCCATCCTTCCCCCTTTCCCAGTTCCCCGACCAGTCTGACTGTACTCAATTACATTTTATCTCTGTTTGTGTTACCTTCTCCTAGCTAACAATGATCTATTCTACATTTTCCTTTATCTCCATCCTCTTTGTCTCGTTTTCACACCTTACACTTCTTCATCTCTGTATCTCCCTCTTCCCTGTATCTCCCTCTCCCCTTACCCAGTTTGAAGAAGGGTCTCGATCAGGTTCGTCGTCCATTCCTTCTGTCCAGAGATGCTGCCTGTTCCGCTGAGTTACTCCAGCATTTTGTGTCTATCTTTGGTTTAAACCAGCTTCTGCAGTTCCTTCCAATACATAGAAGTTGGGAGGTTTTGTTACAGTTGTACAATACATTGATGAGGCCAAATTTGGAGTACTGTGTTCAATTTTGGTCATCCTGTCATTCCAATTTTAGAAAGATGTTGAGCTGGAGAAGATGCAGATAAGATTTAGCGGATGTTGCCAGGATTCGAGGACCTGAGCTATAGGGAGAGCTTGAGCAGGCTAGGCTTGGAGTGTCGGAAGATGAAAGATGATCTTAGAGTATCATGAGGAGATTAGGTAGGGTAAATGCACAGAGTCTTTTACCCAGAGTAGGGGAATGAAGAACCAGAGGACGCAGGTTAAGGTGAGGGAAGGAAAATGTAATAGAAACCTGAGGGGCATTTTTGTTACACAAAGGTTGGTGGGTGTATGGAACAAGTTGCCAATGGAGGTAGTTATTATCATTATCGCCCTTTATTGTCATCTTGCAAGGCAACAGTTGCACAGTGCAAAATGAGAAGACGTTTCCCAGGGAATACTGGAGCATCACACATAAAAACTTAAACATTTCACGCATAAATAAAAACGATAAAAAAAACAATCCAGTTCCTGATAAAAACAGTACGAATAGTTGAAAAAAAAAAAAAAAAGGGGGTGGGGGGGCTGGTACTATCACAACGTTTGAAAGACATTTGGACAGGAACATTGACAGGTTAAGTTTAGAAGGGTATGGACCAAACGCAAGCTGGATCCTTTGCTGGCAAATAAACCTCCTCCAATCAACTTGAGCAAGTTCCTGTCTAATACCATCAAAGTTAGACTTGCTCCTATTCAGAATTTTAACTCGCAGGAATAACTATCTTAAAGCTAATAGATTAGTGATTGCTGGTCCCAAAAAGTTCACCCACCAACATTTCAGTCACTTGTCCTTCACTATTGCCTATGAGTAGATACAGCTTTGCCCTCTCCCATGTAGAGCCTCTTCATATTGTCTGAGGACACTTTCCTGAGCACATTTCACAAATTCCACCCTGTCCAACCCCTTGGATTATGACAGTCGTAACCTATATTGGGAAAGGTAAAATCCTTCACAGTGACTACTTTATTAGCCTTCCAAGCCTGCAATCTCTTGGCATATTTTCTTCTCCAATTCCCACTGACTATTTGTGAGCCTGTGGTACACTCCCTACAAGGTGATCACCCTCTTTTTATTTCTCCACACATACAGAACCATCAGTAATAATCCTTTCATACTAACCCACGTTTCCTGTTAGACACTACCAAAATATAATGGTACACAAAAATGCTGGAGAAACTCAGCGGGTGCAGCAGCATCTATGGAGTGAAGGGGATTCCTCTCCTTCGCTCCGTAGATGCTGCTGCACCCGCTGAGTTTCTCCATCATTTTTGTGTACCTTCGATTTTCCAGCATCTGCAGTTCCTTCTTAAACACCAAAATATAATTATCCCACATTACTTAAATAATATGTTTTCTGTTCCTCTTGACATTATGGGTAACCTCACATTTCTTATCTTACATTTCTGGTTCTTCAACTAGTCTACATCCTTTTGCAGGGTCTTACGTCCTTCCCGCAACCTACTTTTCCTCTACTATATTTAAATCTAAAGCCGCTGCTAAATTTATATCAGAGGCAGTCGACCCATCATCTACAATGTAAGTATATATAATGTAAATACATGAAACTCCAACAGCGATCTTTAAAGTGCCTCATCAGCTGCAGCTTATCAAATTTAAAATGATTATTTTTATTCCCACCGTTAGTCGTCTCTATTGACATATTCTCTATTCATGTAAAAATTCATTCAAAAATCATGCTTCTTCAGGCTGGCATCTTGGGCTAATTACACTAGAAATTGTCCTGTTTCTATCCTTGGGTGCAACTGGAATAGCATTTCAACAACTGGGCCTTATATTTTAGTTGTCATCGACCTTTTGAGCAAAGATACTATGGTATCTTTGGTTTTGAGTGCTCAGTTGTGGTGTTGGGGATTCCAGATACTCTGGAGCTACCAAAAGCGTAGGACGGTTGCTGAATGAAGTGCCTGCTCTTGCTGTGCCTTGGCAGCAATTCTTCTTGGTCAGACATGTGAAGATGATGCGAAACCGAACACCGGTTTTACCCAGCTGAACACAACAGCTTATTTTTACATAATGATGTTAATCTGGTATCACTTTGGCAAATTTCCTATTCAAAACACACCTGCATCGCCGTTTAAAAAAAAAAAAAAAAGAACTTTTGCGCTGCCTGATTTTGCAGCGGTGTAAAATAGTACAGGGCTTCACTGTTTCATGCTCTCTCACTTAATGCTGTTAATAACGATGACTAAAGTTAGAAATCTGTTGCTGTTAGGATTCCGGGTATGAATGTCGTCTGGACATTAAATGGACTTCAGTTTAAACTTGTTTTGGAAAATAATTTGTTGAGAACTTTCTAAGTACACATCTTTTATGAAAGAAATAAAACGCTCTTTTCTCCGTGTCAAGTTCAGCAGCTAAATGGGTAACTAATCAAGATTCAAAGCTGGTCTGAATTCTATCTTGCTGCTGTTGTCAAGACTTGTTGACGGTAAACCAAGTGCAATAAAGTGCCAGATTTTGGTTATGTAATTGTCTGCCCTGCTTTTTGACTATATTTTTAATAAGAGACTCTGATACAGCATTGTCAGTGTGCAGAACAACGGTAAAGGAATGGAGGTATTTTAGCAGCGAAGATCTGAGCTGAGATTGCTTGCTGGGAGATGCCAATATTCTTATGCTAATCAAGGCCCGAATGTGTGGCGGAGCAGCCGAGCAAACAATAGTGCTGGAGCCAGAAAGTCTGTGCTGCAGTCTAGCAGTGCTTAAAAGGCATGTCAGCTTGGGCGCCTAGGGCAGCTTTGGAGGAGGGGCCTGCGGAAAAGGAGAATTTATCCTCGACTCCTTCAGCCTTCAGTGTAATGGGAGGTGGCAAATAGCCAACAGTCTGTAAGGCTTGCTGCACACGATGAAAGAGAGGGGGGGGGGGGGGTGGATGGAAGGGAGATGCAGTCTAGGCATGCTTTCATTAGAAGGCCATTTGTTTAAAAAGTCTCCGATTACAGCTTTAAAAACATTGGTTTGGCCGCCAGACATCTTTCTTGGTATGTGCTTTTACTTAACCAAAAGAGTGGTGTTGTGAAAGTTGGTCCCTTTACATTATATACTCTTATTGCAGTTATTGTTACTCTTTGGAATCGGAATAATTCTGGGACTTAAATGGGGGGGAAAAAAGTGAATGAATGTGTTAGCTATACAAATGGGTTTTCAAATCATTGATGCCAAGGAATAGTGGTTTGTTTTTCAGTCTACAAATTTCTGCATTTTAATCGAAACCAATTATGTTTAATTGAGCTGCCATCCTTTAAAGGTGTTTCTTTTATTTGAGAACAAACCCGCTCAATTAGATTTACTTTCAATGTGAAGGGTTATTTTTGTCCCTGGTTTTAAGATAATATATTTATCTTCCAGATCAAGCTCTGTATCCCCAGTGATCTGCATTTTACGTCAAAAGCCATTGACTTGCTGTTTTGTGCTTGATAATTTACCTAGGAGAGGATGTTGAGGCAAGTTTCATCCCCATGACCATTAAATGACTTGTTTTTTATTTGTACAGTAATGCACTCCACCTGGGAAACTTTAACTTGCGTTAATATAAACTGAAAGCCTGGACAAACAGAGGGAATTTCCCCTGAATAAGGGGATTAATAAAGTATTTATCTATCTATCTAAATACAAGTTATAACAGTGCAGCACAAGAACAGGATCTTCGGCCCACAATGTCTTTGCTGAATCTGATGCCAAGACTAACCCTTATCTACCTGTACGTAATCCATACCCCCCCATTCCCTGTATATCCTTCGCCTATCCAAAAGTCTCTTAAATACCTCAGTGATATCTGCCTCAACCACTAGCCCCAGCAACAGGCATTCGCCACACCCTGTATATATAAAGAAATAATTGCCCCCCCCCCCCCCTTTAAACTTTGCCCTCTTACCTCAAAGCAATGCCCTCAAGTATTTGATTTTTCCATCCTGGGTAAAAGGTTCTGACTGTCTACCCTATCTATGCCTCTCATAACTTTGTCTGCTACTATCAGGTGTCCTCTGGCATTCCAGAGAAAACAATCCAAGCTTGTCCAACCTCTACTTATAGCTAATATCTACAAATCCAGGCATCATTTGGTAAATCTCTTCTGCACCCTCTCCAAAGTCTCCACATCCTTCCTGTAATGGGGCGACTAGAATTGTACACAATATCCAAAAGTGGCCTCAGGAATATCTTTTAGAGTAGTGTCATGACTTTTGACTCACAATGCCCTGACCAAAGAAGGCAATGGTAATAATCCTAACCTAGGTTTTTTTATTGCTGAGATGGTCCAGAACTGAATGTAATGTAAGAGAGATGCCGTTTCTGGTGACCTATTTTTCCTGTGTGCAAATTGTAGGGGGCCTAGATTGTCCAGAAGACTGGCACAAATGTAGGCCATTGCACAGGCACTGCGCCCATCTGGTAGAAATGCGTGGTGCCAGAGATTGCCCTCAGTTTGTGATGGAATTCATCCCTTGCCACAGTCGCCTAACATCCTCTTGATTTAAATTAACCTCCTGCATGTTTTGGAAATCTACCTTGGCATCCTGACAGCCTTGTCGAGGTCATACTTGGCCACCTTGTTCAATGCAGATTGCCCACCTTGAAAGCCTCTCATCTGGATTTTAGCAGAGTATGAGTCTCCCTACTCATCCAAGGATTCACCTCGGGATCAACCCTAATTGATGTACGTCAGAATGCAATTGTGCACACATTTCATGATGAAACCGATGGCAGCCGAGGCATCAGGCTGGATGAAGTGGTCTTGAACATGTTCCATCCAGTCTTTTGACTCAAGGCACTCCTGAAGTAAACCTTCTGCCTCCTCAGACCTCTGTTGTATTATTCTTTTCGCCACTGCCTAAAGCCCCTGTCCCACTTAGGAAACCTGAACGGAAACCTCTGGAGACTTTGCGCCCCACCCAAGGTTTCTGTGCGGTTCTAGGAGGTTGCCGGAGGTTGCAGGTAGTGGAAGCAGGTAGGGAGACTGACAAAAACCTCTGGGAACCGCACGGAAACCTTGGGTGGGGCGCAAAGTCTCCAGAGGTTTCCGTTCAGGTTTCCTAACTGGGACAGGGACATCATGCTTCAGATCCTGTCTGTAAAACTGGCCAGAGCAGCACCGATGGGTGATCAGTCTAGATAAAATGAGGGTGAGGGGTGGAGTAAAAGGTGTACTAGATGGTGGTGTCGCAGTGGTCAAACGTGTTAACGAAGGAGACGTGCTGTTGGCATTTAGTGAGTACCTTCCTGAATTAGCTTGATTGACATCACCAGCGATGATGCACAGGGCATCACGTTTTACTGCCTCAAGAGTTAATGACTTTGCTTAATTTGCCCAGTGCCACTTTAGCGTTACCTTTGGGCGATATGCAAACAGCCAACAAGATGGTAGAGGGGAATTCCTTTGGTAGATGAAAACAATGCCATGAACAGGTATTCCTGGTCAGGGAAGGAAATTGAGTTAAGACTGTCACATCAGTATACCATGATGCATTGGCCAAAAATGGGATACCTTTGTCCCTTTCTACCTTGGGTGAGGATTCTGTATGATGCATAGGATAAATGGAGAGACTTTGAGGTGATAAACCTGTCAGGTATGAGCCATGTTTCAGTGAAACAAAGAATACAGCATTCCCTGATATCCCCTTGAAATAGCAGACTTGCTCGATGCTCTTCAAGCTTGTTATTGCTTTATTATTGTCACCTGTGCCGAGATACAATGATACTTTGCATCCTAACCAGACAAATCATGGCATACGTGTACAATTAAACCATACACAACTACAATGTTAGTGCAAAAAAGAGAAAAGGAACAGTGCAAAATGTAGTCTTACAGCAACTGGAATAGTGTAGTTAAAATAAGTGCAAGAGACGCACTGAAGTAGATTGGGAGATCGGGACTTCATCCTCGGCATATGAGAAGTCAGTTCAATAGTCTGATAAGGGAGGAAGCTGTTCTTGAAGTTGGTGTGGTACGTGCTTTCAAACTTGTGTAACTTCTGCACGACAGGAGAGGGGAGAAAAAAGAGAATGACTAGTCCTTGGGCTGCTTTCAGGAGGCATCGTGAGGTGCAGATGGAGTTGATGGGGGGGGGGGGGGGGGGGGAAATGTACAGGAGGGCATCTAGATTGCAGGATGGACAGTTTTTTGCTAAACCAAGTTATGGTGCATTCTGAAGGATGTTTGTGTGAATCAGCATTAGAAATATATTGGGGTAGAGCTGGAGCAGAATCCCCAATGTTTCAGCTGCACTTGACCCCCCCCCCCAGATGGAATAAAGAGAATATGTAAAAAGGACTGCTGTGATTGTGTGTTTGCAGCTTTGCCCGAAGTGTCAGATCCAGTATAGATCGGTAGTTCAGAGAGTTCCTTTGAAATAGCGATGATTGTCAGGAGACTTTCATCGCTGGAACTAATTACTTTCTTAGCGCTGTTATGGATGGATGGTAAGGAGGAATAATCATAACAAAATTACGTAATTGTTTTCAGAGGAGCTTCATGTGAAATGTCACCAGTGTCCAGCACCATTGGGCAAAGATTGTATGGGCCTGGATGAGCTGGTAACATGAAAGGATCTTGAATGGTAGGTTTGTGAAAAGACATCTAGTCTGCATGAGGGAAGTTGGGAGGAAAATTATAAAGTTTTGGTCACAATCATCTTACTGCCTTAGATATGGGAGTCATGCCCAGAGGGCCAGTGGATGGCAAATTTGAAAACTACTTTTCGAAGAAGGGGAGGGGGACTAAAATGATAAATTTGTCTGTTCTTTGAAATTATGAGTTAATTAAGATAGTGAGTAGCTACTTAAAAGAGGTTTTTGATAGAGGGGGAAATATTAGACGTTGGCGAAAATGAAGCGTGTAAGAGGGAACTGCAGATGCTGGTGTAAACCTAAAATAGACATAGAAAGCTGGAGTAACTCAGCAGGACAGGCAGCATCTCTGGAGAGAAGGAATGGGTGACCATTTCGGGTTGAGACCCTTCTTCAGGCTGGTTAGGGATAAGGGAAACGAGAGATATAGACGGCGATGTGAAGAGATAAAGAACAATGAATGAAAGATATGCAAAAAAGTAAAGATGATAAAGGAAACGGGTCATTGTTAGCTGTTTGTAGGGTGAAAATGAGAAGCAAGTGCAACTTGGGTGGGGGAGGGATCGAGAGAGAGAGAGAGAGAGAGAGAGAGAGAGAGACCTGAGGAAAATATCGAACCAAAAACACCGTCAACCAAACAACCCAGACTTACGTATTAGATATAATGAAACTCTTTAAAGGTATAAACACACGATTAGGAACAAAAGACAAAACTACACTCACAAGAAACTTGAAGAAATTGAAAATTCCATAAATGAAAACCAATTTTGGGATATGTGGAATAACCTGAGCACAACAAAACTACAAACACTACCAATTCAAGACGGTGATATCTGGAGAGCACACTTCAAAAATCTATATAAGGACATCCCAAATAAAATAAACTCAAATTATTCCCATATCAAAGAAAAACTCCAAACACTAGAAACAGTAATTAAAGATTATCAAAACCCTCTTGATTCCCCAATTACCTTGGAAGAACTGACCATAAAAGTAAAATCTCTCCACTCAAAGAAAGTGTGTGGTCCAGACAGCATCAAAAATGAAATGCTCAAGTACAGCACTCCGGAGATGCAGGACATAGTGCTTAGGCTGTTCAACATCATATTACGATCAGATTATTTCCCTGATATTTGGTGCCAAGGGCTTATTTCACCCATTTATAAGAGTGGAAACAAATTAGACCCAAATAATTATCGTGGCATCTGTGTCAGTAGCTGCCTAGGGATGTTATTCTGCAGTATCATAAACAACAGAATGCAGGATTTCCTTAACAAACACAACATTCTCAGTAAAAACCAAATCGGCTTCCTCCCAAAACACCGTACCACTGACCACATTTATACCCTCCACACCCTCATTGGAAAACATGTACACCAAATGAAAAATGGGAAAATATTCGCCTGTTTTATTGACTTTGAGAAAGCATTTGACTCTATTTGGCATGAAGGGCTCTATTACAAACTCTTCGACTGTGGCATAGGAGGAAAGGTATATGACCTTATCAAATCAATGTATCTGAATAATAAATGTGGCGTTAAAATTGGGGACAAACGCACTGATCTCTTTGTCCAGAGAAGAGGCGTCCGGCAAGGCTGCAATCTGAGCCCGACACTATTTAATGTATATATCAACGATTTGGCAGTAAAGTTGGACCAGAGCACAGCGCCGGGCCTCTGTCTTCTGGACGGAGAGGTAAAATCCCTGTTTTATGCGGATGACTTGGTTCTGCTGTCCCCCACAGAACAGGGACTGCAGCAACAGTTGGACCTACTTGATGAGTACTGCCAAAATTGGGCCCTGGCAGTAAATCTAAAGAAAACCAACATCATGATTTTTCAGAAAAGACCCAGATGCCAGGAAGATAAATACAAATTTACTCTCAATGGTACTGTTATCGAACACACTATGAGCTATACTTACCTTGGTCTAACTATTTCAGCATCAGGGAACTTCAATATGGCAGTGAATGCACTAAAAGAGAAAGCTTGAAGAGCTCTGTATGCAATAAAAAGAAGATTCTACAACATTCAAATCCCAATTAAAATCTGGCTTAAAATATTTGACAGTGTAATCCAGCCGATTGTGCTTTATGGTAGTGAAGTATGGGGTCCGCTCAGTCACCATTGTTATAGTAAATGGGAAAAACATACAACGGAGGCCTTGCATGCGGAATTTTGTTGGAACACCCTCCCTATCCAAAGGAAAACACCAACAAACGCATGTAGGGCGGAACTAGGCAGATACCCACTGATAATAAATATCCAGAAAAGAGCACTAAATTTTTGGAATCACCTTAAATCTAGCCCCCCAGATACCCTCCAGTTTAAAGCCCTTCAAACACGAGAGGGGAACCCAGAAAAGAGTTCCCTGTGTCAGTTGGTACTGAGACTAGCTACCCCTATTCAGTTAAACCCTATCCAGTTAAACCCTGACCGGCCCCAGATCAATACTGGCCCCCAATCACCAATTAGAGTGAACCAAATTATCAAACAATGTAAAGAAACGTACTTGGAACATTGGGATAAAGAAAAGCCAAAGCAGATTAGAATGTTACCGTTCCCTAAAAAGAGACTATAAATTGGCAGACTATCTCTCAACTGTTAGAGACATAAAGCAGAGACAGACCCTCACCAAATACAGGTTAAGTGACCACTATTTGGCAGTTGAAAAAGGAAGACAGAAGAGATTCTGGCAACCAAGAGAAAACAGAATATGTGACCACTGTTTGACAGATGAGGTTGAAACAGAGTTGAAACTCCTAAAATGCAATAAATTTGACAAAACAAGGAAAACATACTTTGACAAACTCAGTGTGGCAACCCCTGATTTTAAAGAACTAGATGATACATCAAAACTAAGAATAATCCTTGGCGAAGGAAATACGGCACATCTTGGTGCACAATACGTAACAGCATGCCATAACCTGAGAGACGGTGAATGACCAACATGCACATATGTACGCACACACTAATCGACATTAACTAACACTAAGAAATTAATACTGAATAGCTAAACTTGCTATTGTGTTGTTCTGCTTACAGCTACAAGAACGTGTAGCAATCAATAAAGGGCTATCGGCCTATTGCAAGTTTATGTACAGGGACATATCTATCCATGCACTGTATACTTGTATTTATACTTATGCATTTCAAATATGTATGTCATGTTTTATACTTTGGCAATATAACAATGTTTTTTTATCATGCCAATAAAGATTTTAAATTGAAAATTGAAATTGAGAGAGAGAGAGGGGATGCCGGGGCTACCTGAAGTGAGAGAAATCAATATTCATACCACTGGGCTGTAAGCTGCCCTTGGGATGTAAACAGCAGTGGTTTTCAGATTGTACAATGTCAGTGCTGGATTGCTTAATTTGCTACAATCTGGATGGGGCAATTTAGAAGAATTTGTATATCAAAAAAAAATTTGATCTGGAGGATAACAGACTATTGAAAAACATAAGAGAAAGGGCAATATGATTCATGGGGTGATGGTGGAGAGATAACATGACTGTTGACTGGAAAAAGCTCCAAATGCTGGAAATTTGAAATAAAAACTGAAAATGCCCGAGGCATTCATCGGGTCAGGTGAGAGAAGCAGAATCAACACTTTGAGTCAATGATCCTTTGTCAGAACTGAATAACTGACAAAGGAACCTTGTTTTGAGTTACGCAGGAACAAAAAACATCTGTGATGTCAAGGTAGCCATAAAATTAAATACAGTTAAGATAGAAAAGTAAAGGCATAAATTAAAATATGAACCAATGTCTCTCAAGAGAAGGAAAAGCCAGACTACCCACTATTGAGACCGAAGGGTACAACATTCTCAAAGATGGAAAATGAGATTGTTCCTTG
Organism: Amblyraja radiata; assembly: GCF_010909765.2. Lineage (NCBI taxonomy): Eukaryota > Metazoa > Chordata > Chondrichthyes > Rajiformes > Rajidae > Amblyraja > Amblyraja radiata. The sequence goes on along the minus strand of NC_045992.1, from coordinate 14,707,007 downwards.
AACTTATGTTTGGCTTTGTTGGAACAGCATAAGATGTGAAATTGAGAATAGGTGGAGAATCAAAGTGTCAGCCAACTGGAAGCTTGGGATCACCCTGTGCGCTGAACAAGGTATTCCACAACAATGTTACCCGAACTGTGTTTAGTTTCTCTGATGTAGAACAGACTTCATGAGCCCCAAATTCTCTGAACTATATTGGAAGAACTGCGAGCGAATGACTGTTTCACAAGGAAAAATGATTTGATTCCCTGGATGCAGGAAAGGGAATAGGTAAAAGCACAAGTGTTGCATCTGGTGTGGTTGCATGGGATACTGTGAGAATGGGAGTGGTTGATGGTGATGATGGAGATAACCAGGAAGATGTCCTCTTGGAATGTGGAGGGGAAGATATGTCTGGTGAGGAATCATCTTGAAGGATGCATTTAACTATGGAGAATGATCAGCTGAATATGGAGGCTATTTGGAGGGAGAGGGAGGGGGAGGATAAAAGGAACAGGGACATTCTATTTTGGTTGCGGCTGAGAGATAGAAAGAAAGTATGATATTAGAGGGACTGCAAATGAAACTTCCACTAATAAAATGGTAGACGCAAATGGTGAAGAAAAACCCAAAATGTGGAAAGATTCAACAGATGAAGAGACTGGGAGCATGGAATAAGATTTGTACATGGAATAGGATGGAATGAGATACAGTCAAGATAGCTGTGGAAATTTGTGTAATTACAATGGATATTGGCAAATATTCTATCTGGATATAGGCATAAAATGCTGGAGTAACTCAGCGGGTCAGACAGCATCTCTGGAGAAAACGAATAGGTGATGTCACCTATTCCTTTTCTCCAGAGATGCTGTCTGTCCTGCTGAGTTACTCCAGCATTTTGTGTCTACGGTTTAAACCAGCATCTGCAGTTCCTTCCTACACATTCCATCTGATTTGCTGTTCCATCTCCACCAACCTCTCCCCTTCATATGCCGCTTTTCTTTCATCCATGTTAGATGCAAATTTGCTGAGTTCCTCCCAGCAGTTTTTGTTTTGTTGCTATATTCTTCCCTCTTTCATGTATGCTGCCAGACTGGCGATTGCTCCAGCATTTCCCATTTTGTTTTGAACACTTTTGGCTTGACTATTTGCTTCATTTTTTTAAACTTCTCTATCTCCATCAGAGGGGATAGGTTAGTGACCTGCATCCTGTATGTACAGATGGAAGTAGCGTCTTCGTGTGTCTAATTATAAACACTTTGTGAGGAAATGGCTGCTAATTAAACATGATGGCTTGATGGAACTAATTTTGTAGATGGATGTCCTATGACGGGAAACAAACCACAAAATAATTGGACTTAATATTGTCCAGTGTGTGGGGTGTTTTAAGTTGTAATCATGGGCTTTTCCAAAGTTGCTTTGATGGTTTATGTCATTTTTTAAATCCACTTTTCTTTTAAACATGATCACTCTCCTTGACTAGATAAAATACATTTCCAAAATATCGGTGGGTTGAAAAATACCTCTGTGTAATAGTGAGGATTTATTCTCTTCCACTTCTTCCCCCCATTAAATTCAAGACAAATGAGGAAAAAGAAGAAAGGACTAAAATGGAAATTTCACTCTTTTCTAACCTGTATGTTGTCAATAATCTGCATTTGGAGTAAAGGATTAAATTCATGATTCAACAAGAATAAAAATTGAAATGTACATGCTGCTGAATAAATAATTTCCATTAGATTATACGATTAGAGCGATTCCTGTTCTATCCCCATTAATAAAAATGATCTGCCCCTTTCTATAACTGAACTATACCAATCAAGCCCTAACTAACATTTGCCTCAATAGCATATTTTTTCTCTCTTACGAGATGTCTCACTGGGTCTAAACAACCACACATACTTGCCACATTGCCATTCATGCTTAAGCCTTAAAAAGAGTATTGGCAGCTGTCTTATTTTTGCAGGTGGCATCTCCAAAGCTTTAATTCTCTGCCTGCTCCGAGAAGTGGCCATCGGACAAGAGATAGCAATGGATCAGTTTCATCAAGAGAGACAGTATCAATGCCCTCCTATCTGAAAGGGGCAACTTTCACCTTGCATTTTCAAAGAAATGAAACCAGTAATGCAGTTGCAAAACTTTATTTTGACTAGATTGGTTGAATAGCTTCCTTTTGGGCAGAATAATGTGCTTGTCAGTAATTTATTATCAAACTTCATGACCATCACTGCAATCTGCAGCATAGCCATGCCACGTGACCCATTACCTTTTTTTTAATGCCATTTCAGGCCATAGGCTCTATCAGAATGACCTGTTTCACTCGGCACTGATGCTGCCTGTCCTGTTTGTTTCGAGCATTTTGTTATTATTTTCATATTTCCAGCATCAAATAACCAGAGGGCTTAGAATTAAAGTAATTGGCAGAAGTTAAATATTAAAGAAAAATATGCAATGTTGCAAATGTAAAATTCTCTAGCTGCTGGAAATAAAAACAGAAACATTGGAAATGCTTAGCAGTTCAGACAACTGTGAAAATAGAACTGGCTGATGTTAGAGTTAAAGAGATTTCAGATGCACAGAAGGGGAAGCACAGAGCGAAATGGTGGCTTGTGTTAGGGTTACCTCAATTTCTCTCCTTTGAAGCTCCCCAGTCTGCTGAATGTTAACAGCATTTTTTGTTTTTTACGGTGTTGCAATTTAGAATAAACTACTTGAAAGGGTAATAGAAGCAGATTCCATAATAATAACTTTCAGAAGCATTAGATACATTCTCAAAGAAAAAGTACCGTAGTTGCATCCTTTGGATATTTCTGTGGATCAATAAGACTTATCCTGCCACACTCTTCGCAGGTACAGGTGCACAACCTTTTATCCGAAAGCCTTGGGACCAGACACTTTTCGTAATTCAGAATTTGTCGGTCTTCGGAATGGAAATTTTTTAGCGTAGATTTTAATGGCTGGCTCAGTGGTAGAGTGCTCGGCTCATATCCGAAAGGTCGCGAGTTTGCGCCTTGATCCCGGCAGTAAACTCGGTCGCGAGTTTGAGTCTTCAATGTAGTTTTTTCTTGCAGAATAAATGTTTGTATGAAATGCAGTGTAGGAGAGGTGTACTGACTGTGTGGGCAGAACTTTGGAAGTGATTGCCCACCAGTCTAAAAAGCCGCTGTGTCTCCCTGTCCCTGGGATAGCAGGGGGCGATCAAACAGCACAATACCTCCCTCCCCCTCCAACTCCAGAGGAATCCGCTCCCTAATGGGCCGCTACGGCGACAAGTGGCAGTATGCCCACAGCCCGAGCTGCGCCCCCTCATCCGCCACCCCAAGAACAAGACGTACCTTGCACACCATCAGCTTCTGCCCCTACGTGTTCCTCTGGAGTTGGAGCGGGGCTGGGCTGGAGTTGCTGCTGGCTGTGCGTCTCTGGGATCTCCGTGCTTGCAGTGGGCCTGGGGGTCGGTGTCCCGTTGGTCCTGACGTCTCCGGCCACCCCCCTGGACTGGAGCTGAGACTGGAAACTGTACCGCCCTTGCCCCCTCCCTCCGCAACAGCAAACAACCCCACTCTCCTGCAAGGGCGGTACGGTTCCCGGAGGATGGCAGGTGGCCGGAGACGTCAAGACCAACAGGAACCCGCTCCCCGATGAGCCCCTACGACGCCCCGAGCTGCGCCCCGTCATCTGCAACCCAGGTTCCTCTGTAGTTGGAACGGGGCTGGGCTGCTGTTGGCTGTGGGTCTCTGGGATCTCCGTGCTTGCAGTGGGCCTGGGGGTCGGTGTCCCGTTGGTCCTGACGTCTCCGGTGACAGTGCAAAGCCCCCGCGCCGGTGCAATGGGCGGGGAGCTGGAGAGGGGAGGGAAGGGGTCACACACATGGCCGGGAAGCAGAGGGGTGTAGGTGGGGTGATACTGAAGGGAGCGACAATCTGCTGCTGCCTGCCCCGCTGAGTTAAAAAGTTCCCACGCAAGACTCACGAAACACTGTGTATCGTGAGTCTACCGTGGGAACTTTTTAACTCAGCGGGCAGGCAGCAGCATATTGTCAATTATTAACCCTCCCGCGCAATATACCCTCACCTTCTCTTTTATGAATGGGGATTTAGTTCCCCTTTCTTCGAGGACCGACCGGAGGTTCCGCTGTCACCTCTGCGGGCCGCCCTCGGTGAACGTTTTCAAGGACCTTTCTTCAAGGACCGACAAAAATGGCCGCTATTCGGAGGTTTTCGTTATTTGGATCTTCGGATAAAAGGTTGTGCACCTGTACTGTCAACAATTAACGATTTATATGTATATATTTTCCCCCTCTTTATTTACTACCCAAGGTCTTTACAATTGTGTTTTTTAACTTTAATTCAGCCTGATGTTACATTACAGTAATATGAAGGTAAAATAGAAATACACATTCTGCCAGTAATTGGGAAGATGAAGAGAAAGTCTTAAATTCTGACGCTCTGTCTATAAGCTTCGATATATTTCCCTGCACCCTGGGACTGAAAAAACCTGAGATAGCCACAAAATGCTGGAGTAACTCAGCGGGACAGGCAGCATCTTTGGAAAGAAGGAATGGGCGACATTTCGGGTCGAGACCCTTCTTCAGACTGTATAATACCTGCTTTATCACATACTCCCTATATACTGTACAGAACCCCAAACACCATGTTGAGAGTACATTCAGTTTAACATGCTTTATTAACTGCACTATAAGTGGGGAGCCAAAATGTAGATTTGTGATCCCTTTCTTAAACACATCTAATCAGCCTGCAACTTCGACTCAGAACTACCAATTTAATTCTCTGCTTTCACTGTAACCTTTTAGCTTTTGGCCTCTGACTCTATTTTAATGCAGGTCAACAGAAGTTCAAGGGTTACAGCACCTTACACTTTTTACCTTCGAACACATTCAACCGATTCAGCAATTTGAAATCCCAACCAACAGCATCACAGTTTCTGAATTAATCATTTCCATTCTGCCATTTACAGTATTCCCAAAGCTAATCTTTTATTTCTTATTCCCATTCCCATCTCTGTTAGCCCTGTGTTTACTCTTTTGGCATTTAATCATTAATCATTCCTTCTACCTGAGAACGGACCTTTTATTCAATCTTCAATTTCTTCAACACTTTTTTTGTCTGAGTACTTAATGTCTGTGTACTATCCAGTTCTAACAAACGGTCACTGAGCTAAAGTGTTAACTCTTGTCCTCTTCTCACAAATGCCGGTAAGTATTACTAGCAGTTATATGATGGTACTTCTGAGGTGCTTGCTTAGATAATTAGATAAGATCCATCTTTAGAATCTGAAGTTATGCTTGTGAGTTGAGACCAACAGTGCCTGTATGTTTTTAATCTGTTGTGATCGCAAACAGCGTGAGCTCTTGCTCTGATTTTAATCACAAAGTACTATGTGACTATCCCCGCAGTTCTAATAATTAATATTAGGACTCTTCTGTCTTTATTATGTGGAAATAGCTAGAAATGTCAATATCAATCCAGAGCATCCTGCTCAAGTAGTCCTTGGTAGGGGCTTTCCTCTTAACCTTGTAAAGTAGCCACTCAAACTTTACTGAGGTGTGCAGTGATTGTCAGCAAACATTTTGCAAAAATGAGCTCAGTTTTTCCTACTGGCATTTCATGTCATGTGCTGCTGTTTGGTTCCACAAACCAATGAAAAGTTCTGTTGTAAATAGAAGTGAAAATAGCCCAAATATTAAAACGGAATGGGAACAAAGCGCTGGTCTTATGATGGAAAAGACACAAGCACTTGAAGTTCAATGAAAAGTAGGAATTTTTTTAAAAGCGCTGAAGGCAGCAGGAAAGAAGAAAAACATAACAATGTTTCTTAATAAACATAAGTGGGGAAAATATAGCATTAATGATAAAGGATTATAATTGGCCTATACACTAATGCAGAGAGCATAACAATAAATAAAGGAAGGGTATTCCAAGAATGTAGTGCACTGATTTGGAAGAAATGCAAGTGAATTACTTCTTCACCTGGAATAAATGTCACTGCATGCTGCAAACGAGAAGAGGTAACACAGCAGGTGTTGCATCGCCTGTGGTAGCATGGGAGGCTGCCCTGTAGGCGGCACGGTGGCACAGCGGTAGAGTTACTGCCCTATAGCGCCAGAGACCCGTTGTGATCCCGACTACTAGCGCTGTCTGTGTGGAGTTTGCATGTTCTCCCTGTGACCGCGTGGGTTTTCTCCGGGTGCCTCGGTTTCCTCCAGCATTCCAAAGACGTGTAGGTTAATTGGCTTCTGTAAATTGCCCCTAGTACGTAGGATACATAAGTGGGGTAACAAAGAACTAGTATACGGTCATACTCCAGTATCGCTGGACAGCGTGGATTTGGTGGACCGAAGGGCCTGATTCCACCTAGTATTGTCTAACTAAATGAGTGGTGATTGGTAGAGATAGAACAAGGAAGCAGGATGTTATGGAAGGAATGGTTATTTTGCTGCTAAGAAGAAAGGGAGTGGGAAAGATGTGTCTAGTGGGTATGTTTATCAGAAATTACAGGCGATAATCTATAAAATTTCAAAACTGGTGAGTGCAAGGTGAGACTATAAGGGGAACCATTACTTACAATGGGGAGGTACAAGGCAGTTTTTAAGAGAACATGGCCAATAAATGGACTGTAAAATTTTGATCCTTGTTAACATTTATGGATGGAAAGGCTTGATGAGGGAAAGAGGTCATCTTGGAAGCACCGTTATTGTCATCACAGTAAATATGATGGAGGTATCAAAAATAAAATGTAGATCTACAGGAACGATGCAATGGGAAACGGTGAACTATGTGTGCATGTAGATAGTCTTTGCACTTCTTTGAAGAGAAGACATGCATAATTAAACATATTTCTTTAATAATTCACGTGAGATGTTTTTTTAAGAGCAAAATGGAGGTCTTGAATAAATGAAAGGAGGCAAAATCTGTGGTGATGTTAAGAAAAAGCAACGGAACACACACACACAATGGTTTCATTGGACTTCACCGTTTATGAAGAGTTTAAAGTACCAAAACTACGTAAAATCTATAAATAAAGGAACAATTATAATACCGTAAGGAAATTACTTTACTCCTGAGTAATTTAGAAAGCAGTAAATCTCCCAGATATGATGATTTATATCCTGGGGTTTTAAAGTCAGTGTGTAGATTGTAGGTCATTCTTTTCACAACATTCCAAGACCCTGATTCAACGTTGTCCTTGCATTGTAATTGTGAATGTCTCTCTCTCTATTTGACGGAAACTAAGTTGATTGTATGTATGCAGCAGGGAAGCTGCTGGAATCTCTCATTGGCGACATGATAACAAAGCCCTTGGACAAACATGATCAGAGAACCAACATTGATTTGACCACGTTACATTTTTCATTACATTTTCAAACTTAGTTTAATTTTTTGTTTTGTGTATGGAAAGGAATGTCAACAGATTCTGGAAGGCATTTACAAGGAAATGTTAATAGAAAAGTCTACTCTTTGCCCTACGAGTTTTTCCTTTTTAAATATGTACTTAATTACTTAAAATTTGGTGTTGAATCTGCTTCCATCTTTACAAACACTGCACTTTAAACCATCAAAACTCACAGAATAAAAATATTTCCACCCCAGTTCTATTACCACATGTAATATTTTGTTCTCTCATTACTAACTCTCTCATCAGGAATAATTTCCATTAGCTCTGACAAAGCCCCTCATAATTTTGAACACATTAGGTTTTCTGCTTTCAAACTTTAAAGTCATAAGGTCATAATTGATAGGCGTAGAATTAGGCCATTCGGCCCATCAAGTCTACTCCGCCATTCAATCATTGCTGGTCTATCTCTCCCTCCTAACCCCATCTCCCCATAACCTCTGACACCTGTACTAATCAAGAATCTATGCCGTAAAAATATAGGTTTGCCTTCTGTGGCAAAGAATTCCACAGATTCACCACCCTCTGACTAAAGAGATTTTTCCTCATCTCTTTCCTAAAAGAACATCCCTTAATTCGGAGGCTATGGCCTTGAATCCTAGATTCTCTCACTAGTGGAAGCATCCTCTCCACATCCACTCTATCCAAGCCTTTCACTATTTTGTATGTTTCAATGAGGTCCCCCCGCTCATTCTGCTAAACTCCAGCGAGTACAGGCCCAGTGTCGACAAACGCTCATCATAAGTTAACCTACTCATTCCTGGGACCCTAAATGCCATTGTCCATAATGTAGATGCAAGGAACTGCAGGTAGTGGTGTACAGAAAATGACACCAACTACTGGAGTAACTCAGCAGGTCAGGGAGCATCTTTGGAGAAAAAGGTGACGATTTGGGTCATGATCTTTCATGGTAACGTGATGGTTGTCAGTGTAATAGTGAGCTGGAAAATGATCAGGAGCCAAACAACTAAGGATAGGTGTGTAGGAAGGAACTGCAGATGCTGATTTAAACCGAAGATGGACACAAACAGACATAAATTGGAGCATCTCGTATTTCACTTGGGCAGTCAGTTTACAACATAGTGGTATGAATATTGATTCTTCTAACTTCAAGTAACCCCTGCATTCCCACCCTCTCTCTCCATCCCTCCCCACCCAAGTTGCACCAGCTTCTCGTTCTCACCTAGCAAGCAGCCAACAATGGCCCGTTTCCTTTAACATAGTTACTTTTTTGCATATCTTTCATTCATTTGTTCTGTATCTCTCCACATTCCCGTCTATATCTCTCGTTTCTTTTTCCTCCAACTCTGTCTCAACCCGAAATGTCACCCATTCCTTCTCTCCAGAGATGTTGCCTGTGTCGCTGAGTTACTCCGGGATTTTGTGTTTATCTTCAGGTACGAATAGGGCCATGTTAATCCCGTTGGATTGAACAAATAGGGCAGTGCTATATGGCAGATAATGGGTCTGCCTGAATGGAATAGATAAATGTTAGAATGCAGTCGTCTAAATCCTTAAACCCCAAAACCTTTGGGAAGCCTGCATAAAGTTTGTTTAACCTGACGGTCTTTGCAGAAGAAAAAACATCCAACTCTCTTTCCTGGAGTAAGAGACCATGTGACCTGTTTATTGCTATCGTGTGCAGAAAGTTCTGAAATATGGGATTGATTAGCTGCCACTGCATGTTAAGATGCTGAGTCAAAGTTGTCTTGGCGTCAACAAGCAGAGTGCTACAGATGTGCTACAGCCATGGTTCTTGCTGTAAAAAGTGAGCATCACCTCAGCGTAACCTTGGAGACATTTTCCTTGCAGTCTAGGATGAATTGGACAGAGATGTGTGCAATAACGTCTTTAAATGTGAGCTCTTTGCCAGCCATGTTTGCTCTGGCACACCTGACCTATCATTCTTCCTCACAAAAGACATGGTTCAGTGTCAGGTCTGAAGAAAGGTCTCAACCCGAAACGTCACCCATTCCTTCTCTCCAGAGATGCTGTCTGTCCTGCTGAGTTACTCAGCATTTTGAGTGTATCTTTGGTTCAGTGCTGTGTTCTTGTTACATTGGGTGTCCTCCTGACTTTGTATGAGTGGTTCTTCTTCTCATAAGTATCCTGTCTGTTGGAAGCCATTTTGTCCCTGCAGTTGCTCAGCACTCAGCCCGCGTTCCACATTTCTAATGCTCAGCTGCAAATTGAGTAGTTGTTTTAAGGAGTCTGCCAAAGTTAAATTTTGCTTGCAGTGAATTTAAACAAATTTCTTTCCAATTAAACTACATGTTTGAAACATTGATGTTTGTTGAGTCTTTCTTTCAGTTGGCCATAAAATAAAATACCAAATGATTTATATAAGCATATAATATTGTATAAAATTGATAGCATGATCTAAGTGAGGAAAATATATAATGTGATCATATTCAGAGGAAAATCTATATATTTCGCTCTCTTTACAATGTTCCCACCCGTTCTTTATTTTCACACATATTTTCTTTATGCCTATCGACTTTGTCAGTTTTCAGAGCAATCACGATCATAGAAACATAGAACCATAGAAAATAGGTGCAGGAGGAGACCATTCGGCCCTTCGAGCCAGTACCGCCATTCATTGTGATCATGGCTGATCGTCCCCTATCAATAACCCGTGCCTGCCTTCTCCCCATATCCCTTGACTCCACTAGCCCCTAGAGCTCTATCTAACTCTCTCTTAAATCCATCCAGTGACTTGGTCTCCACTGCCCTCTGTGACAGGGAATTCCATAAATTCACAACTCTCTGAGTGGAAAAGTTTTTTCTCACCTCAGTCTTAAGTAACCTCCCCTTTATTCTAAGACTGTGGCCCCTGGTTCTGGATCGCCCACATATTTCCTGGTAACTACTCTATAGCTTGCTTATAGACTTCATCCCTGTTTTTCTACTACCTACCTAAACCAGGGATAATTTGTTGCAGCCAATAAACACAAAACCTAGAAAATCCCAGTGTGTGGGTGGAAACTGGAGCACCTGGAGGAAACCCACCTAGTCAGGTCAGGATCTTACCCAAGTGGCTGGAGCTGTGCGAATGCAGCAAAGCTTTATTAGCTTGCAGGGTGGGATTTAAATGCACAAGCCAAAAGAAAACAATGATATACAAACTGGGGGAAAGGGAATTGCACTGGAGAACCCTTGGTGAAATAAAAAGCTTGAGTTAGAGGATCCTGTTGAAGCTTTAGTCATTTTATAATTTCTCTACTTTTTATCAAGGAACTGAGGGTCTGGGGAACTGGTACAGAAGAGATGAGGCCTAGGGCAGATCAGCCATGAATAAGGAGGTAGGCTCGAGGGGCCAAGTGACTTCCTCCTGCTCCTATTGTCTTAAGTTCTTATACATATTTTATTAAAGAAGCCTCGCTCATAACTTAATTTACCAATTGACAAATGACAAATTTAATATTTTGACAATATAGTTTCTCTACTAGATCGAAATACTTGTATTTCTCTTGAATCTCACCTCTCAAATTGTTCAGTAGCTGTTTAACGCGGGCGTAGCGATTATGCTCGTTAAATAGTGGTAGAATTACACGCAGGTCTCCACAGCGAATCCTCGATTTAAACATTTTCGAGGGTTGCAACTCTGCAGAACCTTTTATGAATTACAAATTCAATTGAAAACGCAAGTTAAACATTACATGCACTTTGCTGAACCATATGTTCCTGTAATTGCATTGTATTGTATTACAATTCAGAGTAGGAAGGGGAGAGAGTAATTGTTGCACAAATGTCTGCTTGCACGCAGAGACAAAAAAAGTCAATAGATTGACCCAAGCTTGGAATGTGGTGTGCCCTGCTGCCAGATAGTAGTGCTGTGTGTGTTAACCTTGGAAATGGTCCAACACCCTGTAGTCTCAAGTGGCTGACATGGGAATCTGTCACTGCCTTCATTTGAGGCACTGACTTTGTTCTCCCCTCCTAAGATGTTTGTTGTCAGTTCTTTGCAGTAAGGAGCTTTTCATAATCCGAGAATCATGGATGTGTGAAAAGCAGGCCACAGGTCCCGGGTTGTTTCCCCTTGTGAAAATAAGATGCGACATGAGCCTCCCCTCTCTCCCACTAATTTGTCGTCCTCATGAATGTTGTTCAGAACAACAATTAAAATAAAATCTGCCAAGGTCCCAAGGAACGCGCAGATCAGGTTATTAATGGTGGAAATGACTACTGATGATAATTACAGCTCATCCTTTCACAAATGCCTTAGACATGTTTAGCCATTCACGAATAATAGCACCGGGTCAGTAGGTCAAATCCCCAGAAACAAGGGGCCAAAGAAAAGCAATGCCAGTCTTCTATTCATCTGAGCACAAATCTGCTTTGTGTCGCATTGATATTTTAATTACAGAGGTTATTTCACCAGCCTTGTAGCATCTAATTTATTTGTGGACACCCTAATCCTGACAACCCATATTATTGTAATGACAGAACCTGATTGAAGTAGGATTATCCATTCTTCTGAGTGAATTAATTGAAATGCACCAATGAATGTGCATTATGGGAAGATGGAAGCTACCCATACTACTTATTGTTAGGAATAAATTGTCGGGCTTTACATTTTTTTTTTAAGTGAAAATTAAGTCTATACACATTGTTCATGCGCTGCAACTTAAAAAGAAATCACAAGAATGTGCTTTGAAGGGTATAATCTTGTGTCAAGACTTGAATTTGGTTAATTACTGTTTAGTTGTTTGGTCTCCAGTTGTCTGTTGGCATTTGATTTACAGATGCTTAACACAGACACCTGAATGAATGTGAGAGCATTGAATTTATTGGACTGTTTCTCCGCTTTGCTTTTCAACACAGTTAAAAACTACCGGTCCCTTTTTTAAAACAAAATGTAATTGGTTTGTGAAGCAATTCTATTTGCAAGTTCTGCTACTTGTGTTACCTGGAGTAACTCAGTGGGACAGGCAGCATCTCTGGAGAGAAGGAATGGGTGACGTTTTGGGTCGAGACCCTTCTTCATCCAGCTAGATGCAGGAAAAATGTTCCCAATGTTGGGTGAGTCCAGAACCAGGGGCCACGGTCTTAGAATAAAGGGGAGGTCATTTAAGACTGGTTTTCACCCAGAGAGTTATGAATTTGTGGAATTCCCTGCCACAGAGGAGGCCAAGTCACTGGATGGATTTAAGAGACAGTTAGATAGAGCTCTAGGGGCTAGTGGAGTCGAGGGATATGGGGAGAAGGCAGGCACGGGTTATTGATAGGGGATGATCAGCCATGAACACAATGAATGGCGGTGCTGGCTCGAAGGGCCAAATGGCCTCCTCCTGCACCTATTTTCTATGTTTCTATGTTTCAGACCCTTCTTTGGAGTCTGAAGAAGTGTCTCGACCCGAAACGTCACCCGAGATTCTCCAGAGATGCTGCCTGTCCTACTGAGTTACTCCAGCATTTTGTAACTCTTCACTGTAATCTTCAGTTTAAACCAGCATCTGCAGTTCCTTCCGACACTTGTGTTACCTGTGTATTTCTGAATGCCAATAACTTGATGGGGAAAAATCGTTGCCGTTTCATGGTTAGAGTGGTGAATATGAGTCAGAGAGATGCAGCATGGAAACGAGCCCATCTGACCACAGAGCCGCACTGACCATCGACACCGACCCCAGCCTATTTTCTCACCGCATATGACAACACATGTACGCATGACATGTAATCTACAGTGGCCTTTTAACCCACAGACCTGAACATTTTTGGGGAAATTGGCGGAAACGGGAGGACTTTGTGAAAATCATACAGACTTTGGAAGAATATGCAAACTCTTTGTAGACGGCACCAGAAATTTGGATCAAACCCAGATCTCTGGAGCGGTGAGGCAGCTGCTCAACTATCCATGCAGCTGTGTGTCAGTGAGACCCGGCTACTAACGATTGCGGTTGATTAATGCCGGGTTTGTGTTGAGTGAATGAAGACAATATTTAAATTAAGAATTTTGGCAAAAAAAATTTGAAATGCCAACATGTTTTTCCCTCACGAAACCATGTTTGTGGTCTCAGTGCCCTAACAATAACGGAAAAGCAATGTTGTGCAGATGCTGGAAAGTTGAAATAAAAATCAGAAAGTTGTGAATATATTCAGCAGGTTGGGCTGAGTCTGTGGTGAAAGAAACAGAGCTCCTTGGTCATTAATCTTCAATTAAAGTTTTTTTTAAATGGGCACATCAGATTGCAGCAAGCACAGAAATAGAGGGAAGAGAGAGAGGCTGAAAGAACAAGTAATGTCTGTGACCACAATGAAGACTGGCAGGATTGAAAATCAAAAGGAATGACTGATGTGAACGAGGATTACAAGAGAGGGTAAATATAGTACTTGTATCTGAATAAGTTGTGTGTAGCCAAAGCAAATAAATTTGAACGACTCAAAGCAAAAAACAGTGCTGGAGCAACTCAGCAGGTCAAGCAGCATCTCGAGGAAACATAGATAGGTAATGTTTTGGATCGGGACACTTCTTCAGACTAGGATCTTTGCAAGAGGTAGGGTGGGAAGAGGCGAGGTCCAGTTGACCAAGGAGGTCAGTGTTTATAGTAGATGCCAGTTAATAGCCTGTCCCCTGTTAGGGAGGCAGAGAGATTGAGAAAGGGGAGAGATGTATCAGAGATAGTCCAAGTAAATTTGAGGGCAGGGTGAAAGTTAGTGGTGAAGTTAATGAAATCAATCAGCTCTGCATAGGTGTAGGAGTCCGCCCCAATGCAGTCGTCAATGTAGTACGGTAAAAGTTTGGGGATGGTGCCAGTATATGTTTGGAACAATTAGTTGCTTAGGACACGTTCCATCAGCCGGAAGAGAGTGTTAGTAGAGGAGAACTGATTAGGTCTCTGTTCAAGGACGAACTGGAGGGTCCTGGGACTGGACATCCATGGTAAGGATGAGGCGATGGGGGCCTAGCAATAGAAAGTTATTGAAATGTTGAAGAGTGTATGATGTGTCTCAGATGTTAGACATGGGGGGGGGGGACACACAAGAAAGAGTCAACGTAGTTAGTGATGAATTCTGTGGGACCAGGAGCAAGCAGAAACAATGAGTCTGCCAGAGCAGCCCTGATGGTGGATTTTGGGAAGGAGATAGAAGTAGGAAGTACAGGGCTGAGGAATGATACGGTTGGAAGCTATGGAGGGAAGATGCCAGAAGTGATGAGATCAGTTACGGCCGGTGAGATGGTGGCCTGGTGTGCACGTATGGGTTCAGCACTTTGTGCTTTTTGCTCCAGATTCCAGCATTTGAAGTTCCTTGTGTGTAATTTTGAACGACTGTCCAACACCGACATACATGTTTGTAGACATTCTGACAAATGATAGACAATAGACAATAGGTGCAGGAGTAGGCCATTCGGCCCTTCGAGCCAGCACCGCCATTTAATGTGATCATGGTTGATTATCCCCAATCAGTACCCCGTTCCTGCCTTCTCCCCATATCCCCTGACTCCGCTATTTTTAAGAGCCCTATGATATTGCAGATGCCAATAAACTTACAAACCCGCATGTCTTTGGAATGTGGGAGGAAATCCTCGTGGTCACGGAGAACGTGCAAACTTCACACCGACAGCATCGGAGATCAGGATTGAACTCTGGTCTCTGGTGCTGTGAGGCAGCAACTCTACCAGCTGTGCTACTGTGCTGCCCATGTAGTTGAACGTTACAACATCTCAGCCACTGCGGTCAGTCCAACAGACTATGATAATGTTTAGCTCTTGAAAAATTCAGGCAATTAAATTTCTCATCAGTTATCTTAAAACACTGTCAGTCCTCTTATGTTTGACATTTTCTGGGTGTCAATAGATATTCTCAGATTCTGCCATCAAAAAGATGAATGCAGTTAGTTTTATTTGATTTCCCAAAATTAATAAGTACTAATATTACAGCTTTTACATTAAAAAACTTTTCCATTGCTTGTGTACAAACAATCTGCACAGCACTTTTATCAGGATTGAGGATTTTGATGTTTTCCCGGCTAACTTGTTTTGCCGGACCAGAGGAAGATTTGGCATCAGCCAAAGTGAATCTCTCTGAGGTATCAGGTTGATATTCACTTCTCAACTGTATAGATGCCATACTGCTATGATGGAACTGCACTAAAGGTTTACCCTGAAATAGCTGAATAAGAAAAGAAAATCATGTTTTTCCTCGCTATCAATTTGTTCTGTAGCCATTTGTCAATAATTCAATTCTCACTGCAAAAATAAAGATCTAGTTTTTCCTCCAGTTACTGCTCTGTCTGTAAAAGCTTTCTTATCTCCTATTTGCCTAGGATCATCCAATCTGAATCTGAATTTACATTGAAAGTAAAATATTTCAGCATTTCAAACCAATCTTTCCTTTCAAAGGTTTCGAAGGCCTTTTATCGTCACGTGTACCAATTAAGGTACAGTGATATTCGAATTCTTGCACACCATTCCATTTTAATACACAAGTTCCTTACATATTCTTACACCATAATGCTTACAGCTTACAACCTACTTATTGTCTTGGTTTATGACATCAGACATAATTGTGGATAGCACAATTGCAGAATTACCCGCTACGTCACCTATCCATGTTCTCCAGAGATGCTACCTGATCCGCTGAGTTAAAACTGTATGACGTACAAATGGGTGTACAAAGACACTTGTGTCTTTTTTCGTAAACCAGCATCTGCAATTCCTTGTTTCTCTCTAGTACAGTGATGCCTGTTTCAAATCAGCATGATACTCCTTTTGAACTACTAATTGATTTCTTCCTTGGTGTACACTCAAACACTTTTGTTGATATGAACAAGTTCATGGTGGTTAAAAGTTGATTTAATAGATATTTTTAAAATTGTGAAATTAACTATGTGCAAAACTAATATTTACCAACATCAGATGTAAAAGAAAATGGGCCAAGAAGATATTTGTATCATTTGTTGCGAAATGATTTAAATAATAACTCCATCTTCATTTGTGATCTATTTAATGTGCTTCATTGCAATGTGACTTGAAAAAATATTTTAATCCCATACAAGAACTTTTATGAAGGATTGGTTTATGATACCGCAAGTGTATGTAAAAAGTCAAATGTAAACCAGTTCAGTATATTTCAGAATCAGAAATTGCTTGTGACATTTGATAGCCTAATTATTCTTTTAACATGCAAGATGGTGACAGAGTCGGGCTATTTCAGATATCATCTCTATTAAATCCCTTATGAAAATAAAACACCCAAGTGTGCAGGCAGTAAGACCTAGACATTGTTCAAGGCATGAGATGATAGGTGGCAAATGTCCACAGCCATCAAAGAATCAAACCATCTATCCTGGGTCAACGTTATCAACAAAACCCAAGTCACGTCGATCAGAAATTTATGGATCAGATAAGGCTAAGAAAGTGGGTCAGAACTTCCTAAAGTAACTCACCTGAATCCACAGATTCTTTCCACCATCCACAAGGCATATAAGGAGTGTGGTGAAATATTTTCCATTTGCTTGGATGAGAGTTACTCCAGAAATCCTCGATGTACTGTGCCATCCTGCACAAAGCCAATACATTACTTGGCACCGTATTTACGAATCTAATGCTTTATTCTTGTATAGTTTTATGAATATCGTCACACTTGGGATCAATTGCTGCCACACACAAAATGCCAAATTTAACCTAACGTGCAAATAGTTTTATAAAGTTCATTACATAAAACCAGTGGCGCAATTTTCCCACCCACAGAAAGGTAGGAAGTCATCTTTTTCAATTTCTGTCTTGTTCCCCTTCACCTTAAAGAAATTGAAATCCTATTCTTTAAAAATGACTTGATTCATGGCGTAAAAAAGCACAATATTAAAAAAAAACACGATCTAAGTTAATACATTACAGGGTATTAACTTTTTATGAGAATGGTAGTGGGACAACATGAAGCTTGATCATGAGAGAGGTGTGGCTTCCAATTGAAAGTGCAGAGCAGTAGTCTCAAATTGCTTGTTCTCATTAATTGTAGGACTTGTAATTCTCCAGAGATGCTGCCTGACTCGCCGAGTTACACCAGCATTTTGTGTCTTTCTAACATTAAGTTAGATGTATTCAAGGGAGAGTTAGATATAGCTCTTAGGGCTAACGGAATCAAAGGGTATGGGGAGAAAACAGGAACGGTGTACTGATTTGGAAGATCAGCCATGATCATATTGAATGGTGGTGCTGGTTCGAAGGTCCGAATGGCCTACTCCTGCACCTATTTTATATGTTTCTCAGTTATAGTTCATTTTTGCATTTTGTAGGGTGTGTAATGTTGATGGTACAGCAGTAAAATTAGCAACATTTATTTGCCAGTGCTTCAGGAAAATAAGCAGATAAATAACTAATAAATTATGTTGGAAATCTGATGGTTGCGGTTAATTCGCAGTGAAATGGTTCTTTATAAATTTATCATTTGCTTTGAATTGAATCCTTCTGGAAATTAAAACCCAATACATTTTCTGAGCATGTAATTGAAAGTGTCAATTCATTTTTAATGAAAATTCATCTAATTTTTATTATCGGCCTGCTTTCTTTCAGAATAGTTAACAACCAAACGAAGTATACTTTGTGTTGTCGACCGTTCCTCCTGATCTGATTCCCAAGAACATATACACTTGCAACTCGAGAGCTGAGGAGGTTGTAACAACTGCAGGAATGACTGTCCACAGAGTTGCGGTTCCTGTTTTTGGAACATACATACTACTGATTCTACAGATTCAAGGTAAATCCTGTACTTTCAGATTTCTTTCATATTTTCAGTGAACATCCACTTGCAGTTACTAATTCAGCTTCTCGCTCAAAATCTAGAATTCGATTTCTAAACCGTTCTGTCCATTGCCTCTCTACCATTCTCCTTTAAGGTTCTTTAACCAAGCTTTTAATCATCTAACATCCTTATTTGACGTTTCATATTTTGAAACTGTTTTATTTATTTATTTCAAACTGTTTTGAAATGTTCCTGAGAAACAATATCACAAAAGCTGTGTAAGTCTAGATTGTTGTTTTTAAATGTTTCGATTTTGAAATTGCACCTTAATGCTAAAGGAAAAGCAGGGAATTTAATTTTCTGTCTTTATATTTTGAGAGAAGTAAATGTGTTTTGGTGATTTAATTTAAACCCATTTTCACCCTGCCTCCATCATATTTAAGGAGGTAGGGGTATCGTGTTGAGGAAAGTTGTGAAATATACAGTGCCCTCCACAATGTTTGGGATAAAGACCCATCATTTATATATTTGCCTCTGTACTCCACAATTTGAGATTTGTAATAGAAAAAAATTACATGTGGTTAAAGTGCACATTGTCAGATTTTAATAAAGGGTATTTTTATACATTTTGGTTTCACCATGTAGAAATTACAGCAGTGTTTAAACATAGTCCCAAATGATGAGTCTTTGTCCCAAACATTATGGAGGGCATTGTAAGCAGTGTGTATCATGTTACTTTTGATGTGTGTCGTTATCACTTTATTTGTCTGGAGTGTAAGAGCATTGTCTGGAGTGTAAGCATTTGAGGTCCATCTTAAAATGTAAAATGCTGTAATATTGATCTTCAGCATCTGACTCCAATAATCTTGAATCTGATGTAAAATGGAAGAAAATTAACTAACTTGCTCCTTCAGGAAATTTGCTTTGTTTGGAAGCTACACTGATTGTATCTTTTTTATTAGCATGCATAGATGTAACGGATCAAATGGATTCATTCGATCATGTAACTTCTTTTGAAGATAGACGCAAAAACCTGGAGTAATTTCTTTGGGTTATAATGGATGATAGAATCAGCTGGAAATCACACATTAAACATGTACAATCCAAACTGTCAAAAAGCATTTCTGTATTACACAAAGTTAAGCAGGTTCTGGATCATAAATCACTCCGCATTCTCTACTGTTCACTAATCTTACCCTATTTAAATTACTGTGCAGAAGTCTGGGGCAATAACTATAAAAGTTCGCTACATTCATTAACTATTCTTCAAAAAAGAGCAATACGTATTATTCACAATGTCAGGTATCTGGGTCACACTAATCCATTATTCTTACAGTCAAAATTATTAAAATTAGAAGATTTGGTTGCATTTAAAACAGCACAGATAATGTTTAGGGCCAAAAATAAAAACTTACCTGGAAATATACAAAAATTATTCAATGAGCGAGTGGGGGGTTATAATTTAAGAAGAATATTTAATTTTAAGGTACAAAGAGTCCGCACGACCAGAATTTTTTTTTTGTATTTCGGTCTGTGGAGTAGGATTGTGGAACAGTTTGAATGTGGAGTTAAAGCAATGTCCAAACATGAACCAGTTCAAAATGACATACAAAAAACTTTTTTTCATAAGGTACAGGGATGAAGGGGATGGTTGACAAACAGGGGTTAATGTTTATTTATTATTTTATTTATTATTAATTTATGTTTTTTGGTTACTTCATACATATTACTTGTATGTGTATATCAGTTGTATGTATATATATGTCTGTATGCATCTCTAAAAATTGTCTGGGGTATTATTATTATCAATTAATTAATTATTAAATATGGAAGAAGGGTTTAGAGAGAAGGGGTGAGATTAAATAAGTTATTCTTCTCACTCCTTTTTGAGCTTGTAAAGAAAAAGTGTTGGACATTTAAATTTTGCTTTATGCTTTTCATTGCTTTGCAAATATTGCCTGGAATGTCCAATTGTTTGACTATTTCGATTTTGTTGTTGTTATTTATTCCTATTTATGTCTTTACTTGTTCGGAACAAATAAACAAATAAAATAAAATAAAATAATTCAGTGGGACAGTCTGAAGAAAGGTCCCGACCCGAAATGTCACCCATTCCTTCTCTCCAGAGATGCTGCCTGTCCCGCTGAGTTACTCCAGCTTTTTGTGTCTATCTTCGGTTTAAACCAGCATCTGCAGTTCCTTCCTACACATGTAATTTATTTTGATCACTTTGCTTGGCATCTCAGTAGCTGTTAAATAAATGCATGCAGTTGCTCTAAATCTTGCACATCGACTTATGGGCTAATTCTTCTCCTATTACTGTGCATTGTGCATCATTTGTTTTATGTACCAGAACTAAGCATTACACCTTTTTTTGGGGGGGTTGCAAGGAATTTTCAGTGCCCAGAACAATTACAACAGACTGTATTTTTGAAGTGAAGAGCTGCTCCAGGTCTGATACCAAACAAAGTTGATGGTTGCTAATGTTTGGGAATCATCTCTGCATTGACTTTGAGAACTGAGAGAGTGTTGTTTTCCACTTGGATACAAATCATTCCCGTTTAAATTAAATACATAGTTTGCATCAAGAATGTTAAAGTGTGAAAACTGGTGTAACCTTCTCTCAGAAGTATTTCTAAAAGGGCTGTAAACAATTGTGTAATCATCATAATTGTCTTGTAATATTGGCATCAGGTGCTTTATAGATTTAGTTTAGAGATACAGCACAGAAACAGGCCCTTCACCCCACTGAGTCTGCTCCGACCAGCGATCCCCGTTAGACTATCACACACTACACACGAGGGAGAATGTACAATTTTTACCAAAGCCACATACCTACGCCTTTGGAGTGTGGGAGGAAACTGGTGCACCTGGGGAAAACACACAGGGAGAACGTACAACCTCGATACAGACAGCACCCATAGTCAGGATCGAACCCAGGACTCTGGCGCGGCAAGGCAGCAATTCTACCGTGCCGCCCCATCGTTCCTGTTCAGATCTCCATTTTGTGAAGGTATTTGTTTTGTTCTAAATTGTCTGTGAGAATTTGGCTTTCAAACTATCGCAGCACTAAATTGTCAAATCAGCCTTCATGGTAAATGAGAGAACTCAAAACACTATTGGCATACACCTTTTTCCTCTGCAGATGCTGCCTAATGCCCCTGTCCCACTTAGGAAACCTGAAAGGAAACCTCTGGAGACTTTGCGCACCACCTAAGGTTTCCGTGCGGTTCCCGGAGGTTTTTGTCAGTCTCCCTACCCGCTTTCACTACTTGCAACCTCCGGCAACCACCTGCAACCTTCGGGAACCGCACGGAAACCTTGGGTGGGCGCAAAGTCTCCAGAGGTTTCCGTTCAGGTTTCCTAAGTGGGACAGGGGCTTAACGTACCAGGTTCTCTCAGTGTTTGTCTTTTAGTTCTAAATTCCAGCATCTGCCTTATCTTTTGTCCTAATAATTATAAAATCCACATGTGCTGTAAATCGTAAATAGTGCAATTACTGATGTAGTTGAAGCAAAGTATTGAGCTAAGTGCATATTTCAGCACAGCTTGTACAATTCATGAATTTCAGCCGGCAGACCTTGCATGGCAGAGATCCAAGAGACTTTGTTTCTACAGTAGCAACATTGAAAGTATTTCCTGTCAGCGGGAAATATTTTTGTATTTGATACTTAAAGAATAGAAAATATTTTCTGACTCAAGGTTTTTCATTTTGGGAAAAAAATATGAATACTCATAATTTGTATTGGGGCAAATATGATTCTGTGCCATCGGTAACTTGCAACTTTCAATTCGCATTAACTTCTCTTTCAGCATTTGGTGAAGGTGAGCCGAATAATTGCTTGGTTTAAGTGTTTGTCATGTGAGAAAGGTCTTTTTTTTAAATTATCATTAAAATGTGATGGATGTTCTGCCCAAATAAAACAGTGTCTTTCTATTCAGCACTTGAAAGGATTTTGGTGTTTCAGTGAGTCTTATAATGGGTTAATCTGAAACTTAGTCATTAGCTATTCAAACAGGTATGTTACACTCAAAATTATTTTTGTTTTGATTGTTTGAATCCTTAAATGTGCTGGTTTAGATTTGAGTATCCAGAGGATGAAATTATCCAGACATTCAGTGGCACATAGCTGGACAAATAATATTTATATTGCTGTTAAAGTAACATACAGTAAAACTTTGTTAATGAGTTTACACAGGACTATGATGCTGGACTGAGATTATTCCAATTAATGCTCCAACTTAATTTAATTCACTTTTCCATGTTACACAGTGGTGTAAAAAAATGTCCATGCAAGTTAATAGGAGTGGGAGAAGCTGAGCCCTAATCAATTTAAAGTAAGCATGGGAATTGGGAGCTGCTAATAGTCAAACAAACACGGGATCCATAGCCCCTTTAAGTGTGACGGAAGTATAGATATTAGAATCCCAGTGAGTTTGAAGACAGTGGGAACCAGGGTCCCTATAAATTTGAATAAAGAATGGGAACTGGAGAGTTTGAAAAGATTATGGAACTGGGGTCTCAGTGAGTTTGAAGAGGGTAGAGGAACTGGGGTCCCAGTAACTTGGAAGGGAACACGGGAACCACGGTGCTGTACATTAAAGAGACTGCAAGTCAACACCTGTTGAGTCAAATGCTGAACCATCCAGATTTCCTACCAGTTGGCTAACAGATCAACTATACCGGTGAGAATAGAAATCTTAATATAACATTTAAAAATATCTGTAATAATCAGCAGGTGGGGTAACATCAGAAGAGAATTTCTGCAGTTGCATTAAAAAGTCGCCACCATGAATCAACTGTGTGATCCCAACATTTTCTGTTCTTTTGATTATATTGCTGGTTCTTCACTTTTGATGAATCTGTAGGTTTCTAATGTTTCATGTTTTCATGTTGAAAGGTTGAGAAAAAGGAATTGTGTGGTCATCAATGGTTTTGACTGTTTTCGGTTGCCAACAGCAAATGCCCTATGCTTTTATTTTCAGCTTACTCCTAGAGTGTAGAAGTTATTGGGTTAGTGATATGGCCCAAATGAGGGAGTTAAGAGGTAGTGCAAAACACAAAGTTCTGGAGTAACTCAGTGGGTCAGGCAGTATCTCTGAAGGACATGAACAGGCAACATTTGGGTCAGAGCCCTTCTTCAGACTGGAGCATAAGGGTCCCAAAATGCATTGTTTTGGGTCGGGGGTAGGAATTGGGAGGAATTGGGTAGGATTGTGATGGTATCTTAAGGAAATGGCAAAACTAGGAGATGGGAGCTAGGAGACACCGATGTGAAGGTTAGGGAGAGGGAAGCTAAAGATGAAGAACAGGGAAGGAGGGAAGAAATTAAATATAAAGTTTGACTATGCCATATGCTCTACATATTTTACGTTTCATGTTGAAGAAGGATGCCAAGCCTAGTTTCAATGTAAGTGATCCATGCTAAGCTCAGAAGTAAAGTACATGAATGTATTTAGGTTTCAATTTTAATTTGTGGTATTTTCTCCTCTCCATCTGATCACAGCACTGTCAGAGGGAGTTTGTGATTTTCAAAGCTCTGCCACTGTGCCACTAGGCATGTTCCAAATATTTAACACAGGTGATGTTTCCCCTACACATCTGTGAAGCTTACCAGGGCCCTGGGTCTAAGACTTACCTGGAGCTCAGCAGGGCCCTGGGTCTCACAGTGCCCTGAACTAGGGCCTTTGGTCACATAATACCCAGAAACTCACGAGGGCCCTGGGTCTAAGTCTTCCCTGAAGCTCACCAGGGCCTTGGGTCTAAGTCTTCCCTGAAGTTTACCTGGGCCTGGGGTCACACACTACCAGAAGCTCATCAGACCCCTTGGTCCCTCCCTTCTTTGAAGCTCACCAGGTTCTGTGAAGCTCTCTGGGGCACTTGAATCCTACACACTGTTTTGACTTACAGGGTTCACTAGGGCATTTGTTATAATATACTGTAACATTTGCAAATAGTGAATTTGAAGAAAGTTGGGTTATTAATGGGGAAAACATCCAGTAGTCCAGAAAATCTGCCCATCCCAAGCATGCTGGATTATTGGAGTTGCACTGTATTTTTTTTTAAATGCCTTACAGACGGAGCACATCAAATACTTTCCCAGCAAGATTGTGCTGATGCAAAGAAGATTCACTTGAAAGGGAAATAAATGATAATTTAAAAAAAAAGTTTTTAGTTGCATAAAATTAGCATCTGAAAACCCAACTATATAATCAAAGTTTAATTCCTGGCCAGTATAGAAACCAGTTGAGACAGGTGGAAGAATATGGTAATCTCCTTGATAGAGGAATTCCTGCTTCGATCATTGATGAGTAACCACCGTGGCCTTTATGCAGATCATGAAAGGACAGGTTGCTGCTTGATTTTGTTATTTTATAGTAAAATGTCAGCATAAAGACGGCAATCTTTCCTTCACGTCATAGATACTCAGGTAAGATGTCTGACAGTCAGCACCAAGGCGGTGAGACAATTAGAAGGTACTAAATAATTAAATTAAGATGAAATGCTATGTTACAAACCAAAGGCAACCTAATTTGTATCTAGATTAATTTTAAAGCTGAATCAGGGTGGCAAAGAGACAGAACCTTAAAATGACAACTGGGTGATCAGAGACTGCCTTGGGAAGCACAACTTCACATGAAGAGGAATGGAAATTTGGTCCCTATCCCACCTAATCACATATCCCATGATTTTTTTGAGTAGGGGTAATAAAGACTGGAACCAAACCAGGTAATGGAGTTACTATACAGATTGATCCTGATCAGCTTGAATAACAAAATAACATTGTACCTCTGAATGACCTGAAAGAGTCAGAGTTGCAGAATGCGATAAAGAACGCTTTGGCCCACCAAATACATGCTGACTTTTTTTGTATCTAATTCCTTTTACCTAGCCTGCTTAAGAGCCTGTCTGATGATTGTATCTGACTCCATAACCTTCTCTGGCATTGCATTCCAGATATCGGCTACTCTCTGTGCAGAGAAAACCTTCTCCTCAAATCCCCTTTAAAACGTCTTTCATCATTCCTTAACCTATGCTACCTTGTGTTTGATACTGTGCCCTGTCTATGCATCATATATTGTTATGATCCTCTATCAGGTCACCCAATAGCCTCCTTAGCTCTGGGCAAACCCAGTCTATCCAATCTCCCCCTGTGACTGAAGTCCTTCAATTCACCATCCGATCTACCTGTGCTGCTGCTTTCAAGGAATTATGGATGATCTCCAAGGTCCTTCTATTCATCCAGATTTCTTTATGCCCTACCATTGACTATATATATCTTAACCCTATTTGACTTCAAAAAGCATCATCTCACAGTTATCAGGATTAAATTCTACCTACCAATAATCCACCCAGCATTTCCTCCGCTCTGTATCCATCTGCAGTCTTAGACAACCTGCCTCACTATCCAGAACACCACCAACCTTTCTGTCATTGGTAAACTTCTAATCATTTCTCATACATTCACTTCCAAATCATTAGTATATTTCACAAACAAGTCTCAGCTCAACTCTGCGGTACACCCGTGGTCACAGACTTCCAATCAGAACAGGATCCTTCCACCGCTACTCTCTGCCTCCTGTCAACAAGCCTATTTTCATTCCAATTATCCAGTTCACCCTGGATCCCAGGTGCTTTAATCTTCAGGGCAAGCCTACTTTGTGGGACTTGACCAATATTGCCATGTTATTAATGTCGTCCATGTAGACAATGCTTCATTAATCTTCTTTGTTAACTCCTTAAAAACACATAATAATATTAGCGAGGCAGGATTTCCCCTGCCCTGAGGCATTCTCACTGTCACTGATCAGCCCACACTTTTCCAGACCTGCATAGATCCAATCCCTTAAGATTTTCTCCAATAATTTGGAGTAGCACAGTTGGTAGAGCTGCCGCTACACAGCTCCAGAGACCCAGGACCCAGGTTCATTTCTGACCTCTGGTGCTGTCTATGTGCACATTCTTCCTGTGACTGCGTGGCTCTCTTTTGGGTGCTCCGGTTTCCTCTCACATCCCAAAGATGTGCAAGTTTGTAGGTTAATTGGCCTCTGTAACATTGCCCCTTGTGTGTAGGGAGTCTTTGCAAAAGTGGGATAACATGTAACTAGTGTGAACAGGTGATCGATCGACAGGCAGCATGGACTTGGTGGGCCGAAGGACCTATTCCCGTGCTGTATCTTTAGACTAAACTAAATTTCCATGTAATGTAAGGCTTACAGGCCAGTAATTACCTGACATTATCTCTTTTTCTTAAATAAAGGAACAACGTTTGCTATCCTTCAGTCATTTGGCATCTTACCTTTGACAAACAAAGGTGCTGAATTCTCCGTCAGGGCCACAACTATTCCTTTCCTCGCTTCCCGTTGATCCCATCCAGCCCTCGGGATTTACCAAGCCTTATGTGTCCCATGACATCTAACACAATCTCCTTCTTAGTACTGACCTACAGATCATGTACTCCTTCTGGAATACAATGTCTTCCATATCCTTCTCCTTGGTGAATACAGATGCAGTAATCATTTAGAATCTTATCCTGATACTTTGCAAAACTATCAATAAAAGCAGTTTTTCTTTCTTAAAAATGATAAAATATATGGTTAGTTTACATCAAAAGGTAACCTAGAAATCTGATCAATTAGCACCCTACATTTTAGGGGCAAGTTGCAAAAAAAAAAACAAAAAAAAACACAGTTTGGCCCAGAGTAGATCATGCTACCAGTAAAATTGTAATTTTGGACCTGGCACCTCTGTATTTTTGATTTTCCAGCTGTCGGGCGCTTAAGTTTCAATGTCACCATTCATGCAATGCATATTTCTAGTCTTTCTCACATAGACTGTTGCTTTGAGTACCAATTTTAGACTGCTGAAATTCAGTCCCATCACAATGGCTGAGTATATATTTTGTTACTCTCCTCGATATTTAAAGGGAAATTCTGAAAACACTGAGGGATCACAATGGTCAGTTTCACAAATTCACATTGGTCAAAAATCTCCCAAAGTACATAGGTTATCCTAACACTACCAGGCATTGCTTTCCATTTGTAATGGGCACCTCAGTAATGACATTGCTGGGCGGCACAGTGGCACAACGGTAGAGTTGCTGCCTTACAACGCTAGAGATCCGGGTTTGATCCTGACTGTACAGAGCTTGTACGTTCTCCCTGTGACTGCGTGGGGTTTCTCCAAGTGCTCCAATTTCCTCCCACATTGCAAAGACGTACAGGTTTGTAAAATTATTCCTACTGTGTAGAATTGTGTTAGTGTATGGGGTGATCGCTTGTTGGTGTGGACTCGGGCCGAAGAGCCTGTTTCCTCGCTGCATCTCTAAAGTCTTAAAGCCCTGCCATTTTACACCAATTTTCATTCCAACCAAAGCATTTCGCTGTACCGTTGACCCTGAGTTAACCTATATATGACAAATAAAACTGAACTGAACTGAACATTTGAGTGGCAGTACTAGAATACAAAATTACATGTACAAAATAATTGGAAAATGACATTGGTATTTCAAAATTGAGTCTCTTGCCTGTGTCAGTTCAAGGGTGCCCTCTCCCTTTATGTCCATCAAGTGCAGAGAGTTCATCATGGATAATGTTTTGCTGCATGCTGCACAGCTCAGGAAGTCTAGAGGAAGAACAGCATGGAGGCCCAAAGCCTAATGGCCATGAGGCAGACTCTGAGCTGCAGGAAGCAGTGCTGTCCCTGCCAAATACTGGCAGCCTCACCTCCTGGTGAGTGGACAAGCCACTCGTTGTCTAATAATAATAATAATACATTTTATTTATGGGCGCCTTTCAAGTCTCAAGGACACCTTACAAAAATTTAGCAGGTAGAGGAAAAACATGTAAGGGGAATGAAATAAATAGTAGAGACATGACTAGTACACAAATTAAAGACAGAATTCAATTCAAAACACAATATGAGGCAATTCATGCACAGATGAAAAGGGAGGGGGACGTGGGGCTAAGGATAGGCAGAGGTGAAGAGATGGGTCTTGAGGCGGGACTGGAAGATGGTGAAGGACACGGAATTACGGATCAGTTGGGGGAGGGAGTTTCAGAGCCTGGGAGCTGCCCTGGAGAAGGCTCTGTCCCCAAAACTGCGGAGGTTGGACTTGTGGATGGAGAGGAGACCGGCTGATGTGGATCTGAGGGACCGTGAGGGTTGGTAGGGGGAGAGGAGGTCAGTGAGATATGGGGGGGGGGCAGATGGTGGAGGGCTTTGTAGGTGAGGACCAGGATTTTGTAGGTGATCCGGTGGGAGATGGGAAGCCAGTGAAGTTGTTTGAGGTCTGGAGTGATGTGATGCCAGGATTTGGTGTGGGTGATGAGTCGGGCGGCTGCGTTCTGGACCAGTTGGAGTCGGTTGATGTAGGTGGAGCTGATGCCAAGGAGAAGTGAGTTGCAATAGTCCAGTCGGGAGGAGATGAAGGCATGGATGAGTCTTTCAGCAGCGGGAGGTGTGAGAGAGGGTCTGACTTTGGCGATGTTGCGGAGATGAAAGAAGGAGGTTTTTTTTATTTATTTTTTTTTTTTTTTATTTATTATTTTTATTAGAAGTACGGTAAATTACAATAACACACAACACATATATGAAGGAGGTTTTAATGACATGGCGGATGTGAGATGAGGACCGAGAGGAAAACTTTTTTCACACAGAGAGTGGTGAATCTGTGGAATTCTCTCCCGCAGAAGGTAGTTGAGGCCAGTTCATTGGCTATATTTAAGAGGGAGTTAGATGTGGCCATTGTGGCTAAAGGGATCAGGGGGTAAGGAGAGAAGGCAGGTACAGGATACTGAGTTGGATGATCAGCCATGATCATATTGAATGGCGGTGCAGGCTCGAAGGGCCGAATGGCCTACTCCTGCACCTATTTTCTATGTTTCTATGTGAGGCTCAAGGGGGAGGGTGGAATCAAAGATCACGCCAAGGTTGCGGGCCTGGGGAGATGCGGAGACAGTGGTGCCATCGATGGTGAGAGTGGGGTTATTGATTTTGCTGAGTGTGGATTTGGAGCCTATGAGGAGAAATTCTATCTTATCGCTGTTGAGTTTGAGGAAGTTATGTTGCATCCAGGTTTTTATAGTTTTTATAGCTGACAAACAGGAGTTGATATGGGAGAGGGGGGGGGGGGGGGTGTGGGGGGATTTGGTGCCGAGGTAGATCTGGGTGTCATCGGCGTAACAGTGGAAGTCCAGGTTGAAGTGGCAGAGTATCTGACCAAGGGGGAGGATGTAGATGATGAAGAGGAGGGGGCCAAGTTGTCTGCTTCTTCATTGATGACTTCTTGTTACTGGTAAACTTACAGTGGAGAACCTTCAAGGGCTAGGCTGGCACTGGTCAAAATATGGGACCAAAAGCAAACCATATCACACTCTTCATACTCAAACGGTTTAAATGTAACTGGAGGAATATGCGGAGAAATTCTTCATGGTGTTTTGCAGTATCAATAAATGTATCACTGATCCCAATGGAGAAAAAAAACTTGCTGGAACGTCTTCCTTGACTCTCGGGTCTCAACCCGAAATGTCACCCATTCCTTCTCACCAAAGATGCTGCCTGCCGTGCTGAGTTATTCCAGCACTTAGTGCCTAGCTTGTTGAATGGTTTATTAGGCTGCAGATTATCATGACATTTAAAAAGGAACACAAATCGGGAGAAAAAAACTGGTGTGAAGTAAACCTGCTCAATTGTAACAGTTTAATGAGGGCGAAAAACTAGGAATTCTGTTTTTCACTTATGCAAGTGTGTGGCAGAAAATCACTGAATCCCATTGACTGACATTCACTAAGTGAGAAATATCCTGACATCAGTGGACATGTACCTTCAATTTCTTTTGAAAATAAAACAAGCAGCGGAAACAGTGGATGACCTAAGGATTTGTGCTGTGATGAACTATGCTGTTGGGTTTTTAACAGCAGGAAGCTCATACAGGAAGTCATCGTCTAATTGCTGGTAAATTTATTTCTCTCCACACACTGCCACTTCCTGAGTGCGGCATAACCAATAGCTCTTGGAGCCAATACAAGATGTTTTATTGCATCAATTTCGAAAACTTGAATGAAACATTAATCACTCGGAGGAAGCCAACATTTTAGCATAACAACGTTAATTAAGCTCAATGAAAAATTGTACAGTGTAGCGCCCCATAGTGGATTCGCATGAAACAGTTTGCAAATATTTACACCAACAGACTATAAAGGTTGTCCACCTGATTACTGCTTTTGTAAGTGTGTCACTTTTACGGATTTCTTTTTTGTTTTCGCCATAATCAGTGAAAACCACTCTCGCAATATTTTGTTTGCACATTGTGAAATCTGCCAATGCCAGATGCATTAAATACTAAAGACTGAACCAGCCTTCAATCCAGCAGGACACAAGATCTGTAGACGTGGCCCAATGATTTAAAATGTAATGTTAAACACTTTGAACTGGTGCTGGTATCAACTTATTTGGGATAATTTGGAATATTTCAGTGGTCTTTCTGTGAGAACTTTATATAGACTCCTTTCGAAGGACTAGGGCTGTCACCAAATTTGTCTTTGTCCTTTTGGGCTGCTGACAATGCTGGCAGGCATCCAAGCAGATAAGATAATTCCCTGATCAGGTCTGTAATAGTGTGCTTGATTGATCATGTGTGAACTGGGTTGACAGACTCAGATAGTTATAAAGGACCACTTGTACATGGTAGTTGTGTGCCTCTGCATGTTGAACAGAAAATGCCTGCGTAGTTGATGTTTGCCAGATGATTGGGTTCAATGGCTTTGCTGAGGTAGTATCATTAGTAGGGTCAGATCTGCTTGCCAGGAGTTTAATTAAAACTGAAATGCCAGTGGTTCAGCCAAGTTACTCTTGAGGGAAGTACAATCTATTATTATGTATGCCATGCAAAGATTTAATAGCGTTTATAGCTTCTGACAGGGTAGGGTTCAGGATTTAATTTTGTGTGCTAATTTATTCCACTCTTAAATTGGTTCAGTTAATTTATTGCTAAATCACCATAATTCCCCAAACTCTCTCTACCATTCATACTTGTCTAAAATAATGCAGCCTCTCTCTATTTCACATCAATTTATATTTTTTGTGTGTTTTGATTACTAAGAAAGTTATCTGATACTTGATGTGACTAATAAAAATATACGAGATATTGTGAATGTTGTCCGGAATAGGTGGCTGTGGAGTTGAGTCCAAAGACCTCATGTCAAGAGCAGAGTTGTATTTGAGGAGGTCTTTAAAGTAGATAGACACAAAAAGCTGGAGTAACTCAGCGGGACAGACAGCATCTCTGGATAAAAGGAATGGGTGACGTTTCGTGCCGAGACCCTTCTTCAGTCTTTAAAGTATTCCTTCCACTGGGCAGTGTGCCTCTCTCGCCCTGTTGTTAGCTCTCACTGCCTGGGGCCAGGGTGGTTGGACTATAGATGGCTTCTAGTCAAGTCAAGTCAAGTCACATTTATTTATATAGCACATTTAAAAAACAACTCTCGTTGGCCAAAGTGCTTTACATTTGTTATAAGAATAGCACAACAAAACAGACTACATACATATATTCATGTAGCCCTCACTCAGAGGACGTCAATAAAGGCTTGGGAGTATAGATAGGTCTTTAGTCTTGACTTAAAAGAGTCGATGGAGGGGGCAGTTCTGATGGGAAAGGGGATGCTGTTCCACAGTCTAGGGCCTGCAACCACAAAGGCGCAGTCGCCCCTGAGCTTATGCCTAGACCGTGGGATATTCAGCAACCCCAAGTCGGCCGATCTGAGGGGCCTGGAGGTGGAGTGGTGGGTGAGAAGACTTTTTATGTAGGTGGGGGCAAGCCCATTGAGGGCTTTGTAGACATGGAGGAGTATTTTGAAGTTTATACGGAACCGCACAAGGAGCCAGTGGAGAGAGGCCAGGATCGGGGTGATGTGGTCCCTTTTTCGGGTGCCTGTCAGGAGTCTCGCTGCGGCGTTTTGGACCAGTTGCAGGCGGGACAGGGAAGATTGGCTGATGCCAGTGTAAAGGGAGTTGCAGTAATCTAGGCGGGAGGAGATGAATGTGTGGATGATCTTTACCAGGTCATCAAACTGGAGGAATTGTTTTATTTTAGCTATCATCCAAAGCTGAAAGAAGCTAGCTTTTACCACGGCATTGATTTGTTTGTCAAATTTCAGTGCTGAGTCAAATATCATGCCAAGGTTTTTGACGTGCGGTTTGAGTAGTGGGGTAAGGCTTCCAAGGCTGCCTGCTATCATTTTGATTGAGTCCGAGGGGCCGAGAAGGATGACCTCAGACTT
The DNA here is from genome assembly GCF_010909765.2 of Amblyraja radiata. Taxonomy (NCBI): domain Eukaryota; kingdom Metazoa; phylum Chordata; class Chondrichthyes; order Rajiformes; family Rajidae; genus Amblyraja; species Amblyraja radiata. Next base: position 14,674,656 of record NC_045992.1, on the reverse strand, counting down.
ACTCTCGTTTAGTTGGAGGATGTTCTGGGCCATCCAACACTTTATATTCTACACTGGTGAAGAGTCCACCCATCATGGCTGTTGGTGTTTGCTGAACCTCCTGCATCCACCATCTTTTCTTTAGATCACGTATTTACTCTTGAGATTTCTGTGCCCTTCAAACTGTTTCTTTTCCCTCTGCAACATTAGATGCTGAGAGGCGACCTGATAGAAGCGTATAAAATTACGAGAGCCATGGACAGGAACAGGGTGGAAATGTCAAATTCCAGAGGGCATAGCATAGTGAGAGGGGGGGGAAAGTTTAAAGGAGATTTACAAAGCAAGAGTAGGAGATGCCTGGTATCCTGCAGGGGATGTGGTGGAAGCAGATGTGAGCAGCATTTAAGAAATATTTAGAAAGTCACAAAAACCGTAGGGAAATGAGAGATCTAGCCAAGTGAGATGAGCACTAAAAAGCACTTCACAAATTATAAAATGTTTGTGTACCCTAAGGACTTGAAACCAATGTATTAGTTCAATTCTTCCATGCTTTCTAACCTGCCAAATGCATCTCGCTAATACAATTTGGAGTATCCACAAAAAGGGTTGTGGCATTTCATCGTCTTTTTTGTAGTTTTTCTCATCCATTTTGTATTGGGTTTACAGCAGAACTCTGATAATCCACTATACAACTGATTGGAAATCCCAATGATTTGGCTACTGTCTACATTTCGGTGTCATCTGCAAACTTACTAACCATCTGATCTAATTTCATGACAAACAACAATGGGCCCAACACTGACCCCCTGCGGCACACCACTGGTCACAAACTCTTGGTACCCTGGGTGAAAAGAAATGTTGAGACATGGTCAATAAAAGGAAGCATGGTTTCAGTAAAGACACGTGGGATCAAATGAATCTCTGATGCGTAGAGCAAATGTTGGAGTATATTTATGACGGAAATCAGGATTGCAAAACGGGGGCACGAGATAGCTTTGGTAAGTAAGATTGCAGAAAACCTAGAGAGATTTTATAAGTATGTAAAGGAAAATCATGTCTCACGGATTTGATTTGAATCTTTTGAAGAAGTAACCAAGAAGGTTGAATAGAGCAGGGCGGTAAACTATGGATGTAGTCTATAAACGTAGGCCTTTGATAAGGTTCTGCATGTTAGGTTGCTCTGGAAGGTTAGATCGCATAAAATACAGGGAGAGCTAACTAACTGGATACATAATTGGCTAGATTTGGTAGAAAGCAGAGGGTGATGGAGGAAGGATATGTTACAGTTTTGCCATCCGGATTCCCGTCTTAAATATACTCCAACATCTCCTCTACGCATCAGAGATTCATTTGATCCCAGGTGAGTGTACCTAAACCATCCCTCCATTTATTGACAGTGTCTCAACATTTCTTGTCACTCAGGGTTCCTTACTCCTGACACCCCTGCCCTTCACTCTACCAGGAACATGCAGGCCTTGAACACTTGCTATCTCACTTTTAAAAGCCTCCCAACTACTGGATGCCTCTTTGCTTGCAAAATATCTACTCTTTTAAATATCAACTTTTGCAACCACAAATCTAATGCTGTCAAAATTTGCCTTTGCACCAATTTAGAATATGAAGTTGTCCAGTTTTGTCCATCCCATAACTATTTTAAAACTAATAGTACTATGGTCGCTCACCCCAAAATGCTCCCCACTGTCAGTCACTTGCCTTGCCCTATTTCTCAAGAGTAGACAAACTGCACCCTGAAGAAACTTTTCTGAAAACACTTAACAAATTCTGCCCCATCTAAGCCCTTAGAACTATGACTATGTTAGGAGTGTTAAAATCCCCTACTGTGACGGACTGACTATTGTTCTTGCAACTCTGCATTATACCTGCATATTTGCTCCTCTAATTCCCATTTGACTATTTGGTGACCGTCAGCAAAATCCCAACATGTTGATCATCCTCTTAGTTCTCAGCTCCAAAAATAAGGTTTCACTGGATGATCCCTCAATAATTGTACCCCTGGCTACTGTTTTGATATTCACTTTAATCAAAAATCCTACCCCCTCATTTTCCTCCACCACAATCGCACCTGTACCCTGGAGCATTATACTGCTAGTTAGTCATAGAGTGATACAGTGTTGAAACGGGCCCTTCGGCCCAACTTGCCCTCACCAGCCAATATGTCCCAGCTACACTCGTCCCGCCTGCCCATATCCCTGCAAACCTGTCCTATCCATGTACCTGTCCAACTGTTTCTTAAACGTTGGGATAGTCCCAGCCTCAACTACCTTCTCTGGCCATACACTCACCACCCTCTGTGTGAAAAAGATACCCCCCAGATTCCTATTAAATCTTTTCCCCTTCACCCTATGGGAAGTTCTGCCCTCCCTTAGCCACGTTTCTGGAACGGCGATAATATCCCACTCTCATGTACCTATCCATGCCTTGAGTTCAACTGTCTTCCCTGTCATACCTCTGGGGTTGAAATAAATGTAATTTAATCCAACCTCATTCCATGCCATGGTGCTGTCTGTCTTGTCAACTGAACTTGCTGGAGTTGACTTCTGCATCAACATCCAGTCTCTTATCTGCCTCGCTGTTGCTTTGAATCCCACTCAATAGACAATAGGTGCAGGAGTAGGCCATTCGGCCCTTTGAGCCAGCACCGCCATTCAATGTGATCATGGCTGATCATCCCCAATCAGTACCCCGTTCCTGCCTTCTCCCCATATCCCCTGACTCCGCTATTTTCAAGAGTCCTATCATGCTCTCTCTTGAAAGCATCCAGAGAACCGACGTGGACCGCCCTCTGAGGCAGATCCTCTGCCAATCGAGTTCACATCTTCCCTCGTAGCACTTGCAAACCTGCTCATCAGCATGTGTTCCCCTCCAACCCGTGTGTGACCTGTCATAGAGTACTACATATGCAGTTTATAAATATAAAAACAAATGTCTGCTTGTGAATTAAAGGGAAGCAGTGGTTTATAAAAGTAAGTTAAAGCTAAAGATGTTTACACTTTGGGCTACAGAACCATACAAGGAATTCTACATTACAATTTTGCAAATACGTTGGAACTGTTTACTTGAAATTTTTGGGCTTTTTACACCCAATGGGAAATTCACCCCCTGGCTTTCTAGCATGAAATATGTTAGCACTAAAGTTTTGTTCTAGTCATAAACCCACTTAAATTAAATAACAGAAGTGTAACTCTTCAGCATGTTTCACAAGTTTGCTAATCCCAAAAGAAAAAAGTGCTCAATTGATCTCCGAACATCTGGCTTTTGCTAACCCTGTTTCTCATGACCCCCTGTTGATTAAAGGACTGACTGGAACTGCATTCTTTGTCAGCCTGCTTTCACGGCACTGTGATCTGTGCCCACATGTACCCCGAAGCACACACATAATAGTTCAATTCCGGCTGTTTTGCATTTGGAAGTCAAGGTCACGGCCACTCTCAACTCCTACAGCGGCATAATTCCACACTATTGTTGGTCATTACTGTGTCATCTCACAGTTTACTAGCAGGCTGCTGCTTTTGGTAGCTAACACAGACTGAAAGAGAACTTGAAGAAGAGTACCAACCCGAAACTTCACCTATCCATGTTATCCAGAGATGCTGCCTGACCAATAGACAATAGGTGCAGCAGTAGGCCATTCGGCCCTTCAAGCCAGCACCGCCATTCAATGTGATCATGGCTGATCATCCCCATGATCCGCTATCTTTAAGAGCCCTATCTAGCTCTCTCTTGAAAGTATCCAGAGAACCGGCCTCCACTGAGGCAGAGAATTCCACAGACTCGCAACTCTCTGTGTGGAAAAACTCTCTGTGTGACCCATTGAGTTACTCCATCACCTTGTGTCTTTTATTTGTAAACCATAAGGTGGCGCAGCTGGTAGAGCTGCTGCCTCATCGCGCCAGAGACCCGGGTTCAATCCTGACCTCAGGCTCTGTCTGTGTTGAGTTTGCACGTTCTCCCTGTGACTGAGTGTGGGTTTCCTCCGGATTCTCCAGTTTCCTCCCACTTTCCAAAGGTGTGGGAGTTTATAGGTTATTTGGCCTCTGTGAATTGCCCCTAGTATGTTAGAGTCATAGAGTGATACAGTGTGGAAACAGGCCCATCTGCCCAACTCGCCCACACCGGCCAACAATGTCCCAGCTACATTAGTCCCACTTGCCTGCGCTTAGTCCATATCCCTCCAAACCTATCATATCCATGTACCTGTCTAACTGTTTCTTAAACGATGGGATAGTTCCAGCCTCAACTACCTCCCCTGGCAGCTTGTTCCATACCCATACACCCACACACCCACCACCCTTTGTGTGGAAAAAGTTACCTCTCGGATTCCTATTAAATCTTTTCCCCTTCACCTTGAACCTATGTCCTTGATTCCCTGCGCCTTGAATCTGGTCCTTGATTCCCCTACTCTGGGCATCTACCCAATCTATTCCTCTCATGATTTTGTACACCTCTGTAAGATCTTCTCTCATCCTCCTGCGCTCCATGGAATAGAAATCCAGCCTACTCAACCTCTCCCGATAGCTCACACCCTCTAGTCCTGGCAACATTCTCGTAAATCTTTTCTGAACCGTTTCAAGCTTGACAATATCTTTCCTATAACATGGTGCCCAAAACTGAACACAATATTGTAAATGCAGTCTCACCAACGTCTTATACAACTGCAACATGACCTCCCAATTTCTATACTCAATACTCTGATTGATGAAGGCCAAAGTGCCAAAAGCCTTTTTGACCACCTTGTCTACCTGTGACTCAACCTTCAAGGAACCATGCACCTGTACTCCTAGATGGGAGTAGATGTAAAAGTGGGATAACATTAGAACTAGTGTGAACGGGTGATTGATGGCCGAGGGCCTATTTCCATGATGTATCTATCAACATAAACTAAACATGTGTGGCTCTCTTAAAGGGATAATTCTTCACTTATCCTTCATCAGGAGCAGGTATGGGGATTTACTGACATTGCAAGCCTCCCCATATTACTGGGATTCAAACACTACACTTGCGCAGTATTATTCTTTGATCGTCCTCCATTGTGTCACCTGCTGGCAATAGTGGTTGAAAGTGCTATAGTGGTCTCTGTGGCTCCATTGCATAAAGAGCAAGGCTCCTGTGTGTAATGTTCTCCACCAGCCTATTTATCTCGTATTGAGCATACAGCATTCGTCTTTGACACAACAGCACTCTACAGGAGCTGGAAGTGTGCTGCTAGGATTGCACATACGTTCCTTTTTCACTTGCATCTACGGTTGCAGCTCAAGGCTGAGTGCCTTCTTGCAAGTGTGAGATCTTGCAGTAGGTCCGTACAATAACATGCTCTGAAACAAACAAGAGTTTGTGAAATACAGCAATGTTGTTCCGCAACATTGTGGTTGATGGTCACGATCATCGCGGGGTTAATATGAAAATAATTAGATTGATACACTGCCTGTTTTAATAAGATTAAGAAGTAGGCAAGGGATTGCTCTTGACTAGTCCTGCTGGTTTCAATCATTTTTGATGCCTTTTTAATCTTTTCAAGTTAATTGATCTATTTTCTATCTGTCCCCTGTTGATCGAGACCTTTACCAGACTTGAACTATGTGGATAATGAAATCTTTCTTTGAACTTCTGGGCAATATCTTTGATTAATTATATGCCTAACCAATTTGATCTAAGCGACCAGCAACAAATGACTAAAGATTTCAAGGTCCACCATAACTTCCCAATGAGAAACCTTAATGGCTCTTTGTTGCACAGACATTAGTAAAAACCAAGGCAATTAATGTACAATTCAAGACACAAGTGCTGGAGTAACTCAATGGGTCAGACAGCATCTCTGGAGAGCATGGATAAGTGACGTTTCAGGTTTGGACCTTTCTTCAGACCATCCTGACCTGAAACATCACCTATTCATGTCGGAAGAAGAGTCTCCGCCCAAAACATCAGCTATTCCTTTACTCCAGAGATGTTGCCTGACCCGCTGAGTTACTCCAGCTTTTTGTGTCCGTCACCTATCCATATTCTCCTGAGATGCTGCCAGACCTGCTGAGTTACTCCAGCACTTTGTGTCTTTTTTTGTAAACCAGCATCCTTGAGTCTAATGTGCAATTGTCCAATCTTCCCATTCCATTATGGGGGGGGGTGATGAATTACCTGAAAAGTACTTCCTATTCATTTGGGTGATTTGCTAGTTGGTGCTGCAAGGCTCATTTCTATTTAAGTGTGTGCCACATCACATTGAATGCTTTTGCCGATCTGGAAAGCTTTGCTTATATTTTTGATAAATAAGATAATAATTCTAACAAAATTCTAATCTTGCATTGGCCAAGGCATTTCAAGCATTTAATTTACAATTAAATAACCCTATAGGAAGTAATTGTACTGGGATAGTTCCGATTTTAACAATGAAAGGAAGCAATTAGTTTGTGAGTTGCTTGTTCCATGTCCTGTGTTTTAATGGTCGCCAAAAATATTCAGACCAATACGTGGAAATTTCAAATTGCTCATAGCAATTTCCAGTTACTATGTTCCATTGAATGTAAATATATTTTGTTATTGTAAATAAACTTACAAATTGGGAGTGAGGTGTGTGTGTGTGTGTGTGTGTGTGTGTTTGTAACATTTTTAAAAACTTGTTTCGAAAATCATTGTTTTGTTGCTTTTGACTACCATAACGTATTTTTGTGTTTGGAACCTAGCTAAATGTTTGATACACTCTTGTCACATGGCCACTCTTGCTATTTTTTTCTCTTCTGGACGATACCAATGTCATTTATGGCATATCCCTAATTATCCCGAGAGAATTAAGAACAGCCACCTAATATGATACTGCATTTAGTTTAGTTTAGAGATAAAGCATGGAAACTGGCCCTTCGGCCCATCGAGTCCGCTCTGACCAGCAATTCTATAGTGTGAAGAACACACTAGAAACAATTTACATTCATACCAAGCCAATTGACCTACAAACCTGTACGTGTTTGGAATGCGGGAGGAAACCGAAGATCTCGGAAAAAACCCAGGCATGTCACAGGGAGAACGTACAAACTCCGTACAATCAAGCTCCCGTAGTCAATATCAAACCTGGGTCTCTAGCGATATAAGGTAGCAAATCTACCGCTGCGCCACCATGTCGCCCTAGAGAGTTAGATAGAACTATGAAAAGAGGAGGCAATTTCCATATTTTTCCAAATTAAGCATCAGACAACTTTTGACTTGATTTTCTGTGGGAGCCTACAAATGAATAAATTCAATTTCCTAATAGATTTGAACTTACGATATCTGGATTGTTGGACTCTTTGCTACCAGAGGTCTGTTCAGCGACTGGCAGTGACAAAGACATCGTCCAGATTTTGCTGACAGCTGCACTGGGACTGTGGAATTCCTAAAGTTACTATCTAAGCTCTTCTGGAAACTTGCACTCTGTTGCTGGAGTCCACATGGAATCCAACAGCTGTGCAGGAACTTGGTGAATGACAAACCTTCATGCAGCCGAATCTGTCCTCTGACCCACGAGCCATGCGGAATATCAAGTTGCATGCAGGAAAGGAAAGAGGATGGGCTTTCTTTTTCATTGAATGTGTTTAGCTTAATGTTTTTGAATGATGTAACTATTTTAAATGTTTTAATTTCATTTTTAATAGTTCTAAAATGGAGGATTCCAGTATATCATTGATATTCGGTTTCCACTCAATTCTAGGATTATCAAGTAGAAACAAAGAACTGCAAATGCTGGTTTTGAAACAAAAGACACAAAGTGCTGGAGTACACGGATAGGTCACTCTGGAGAACATGGATAGGTGACGTTTCAGGTCAGACTAGAGAAGAGACCTGACCCGAAACGTCACCATTCCATGTTCTCCAGAATGCTGCCTGACCCACTGAGTTGCTCCAACCTTTGTCTTTACTAGGATGATCATGTTCATGTATATTATCTTGGAAAGCTGAGCTCGGAGAAACAGTGCCGGTATTTGGTCAATTGAGTCCATGCTATGCCAGCCACTTCTGTGTGAAATATAACATTTCTGTTGTTTGATCCAAGTTTCACGATATCTCCTTGCCTTAATAACCGTTTATGTTTTTCTTCTTTCAAGGTCAAAATCTCGACAACAATCTAATGGGAACAGGCATGAAGCCAAATGGTGTTACAGTCGCACCTGAAGATGCAGAGCCAAGACTTCATTGTTATTGTTCTGGTCACTGTGCAACTGAGGGAGGCAACAATACCTGCAAGTAAGTCGCACTCTCAGTTCTGGTAGAAAAGCGCACTGAACGGTCTTCAAGATTCAGTAGCTGTAAAGTAGGGTACATGTTTGGATCTCCACACAGAGATGATTGCTTTGGTTTCTTAGGGACCCTATTCTCTCTCTGGTCACCATCTTTCCCTTATTGTTCTCAAAATCTTTTGACCTCTCCTTAATATTATCTGCCAGAGCTATCTCCTGCCCCCCTTTTGGCCTTCTGATTTCTCCTTAAGTATTGCTCCTCAGTTCCCGAAACTCCTCCACATCTACACTTGATCCCAGCTTCCTATGCTTGTCCCATGCCTCCTTTTTTGTGATCAGACCCAGGTAAATAAACCAATCATCATTAATTTACAAGTAATTAGAACATATTTCTTATTATTACATGTGGAGTGAGAAAATGTACACAACATTAAGTAAGCAACGTTGCACTTGAAACATATCTGAAATCCCGGCCACACAATGTGACTAATGTTTATAGCTGTGGTCTGCGATTCTCATGTCACGGCTTTTACTAAATTAAAAATGCATTCCCGTAACCTCACAATTTCAGTGGGTTATTTTGGGCATTTCTGTTGACACTTGCTAATTTTAGCCTTTATTATGGCAGTATGATTTGGCAGTGCCTTTTTTTTGTGTCAATACATTTTATTGAAGTTATGCACATTCACATTTATTATTTTTAACTAGGAGCAGCTGCAAATTTGGTTTTCGGACTCTTAACATTTCTGCTTTTGTTTTGGCATTGCCTGCAGATTATGAAACTGTGCTATATATAGTAGGCCATCAAATGAACATGTTGAGGGTAATCTTCTGAGCGATTTCAACAAGGTCATAGAGGTGCTGATAATGCTGCCATGAGTTTGAATTCTTTGCGTTTGATGGGGAATATTGCAGAGCAAAGACTGTGTTGTGTATCTTCATTCTGCAACTCCTTAGTTTACCACGTCCTGCTTCCATAACATTTGGTGATACATACCTCTGGTCTTATTTTTAGACAATCCGTAACCCGTGATAGAATTTTCAACCAGTTAAAGTCCAAAATCGGAAATAATTTTTGTTTAGTTTAGAGATACAGTGCGGAAACAGGCCCACCGAGTCCGCTCGGGGCAATTTACAATTTTACCAAGCCAATTAACCTACAAGCCTGTACGTTTTTGGAGTGTGGGAGGAAATCGGAGCACCCAGACTTATTTGCTTACTGCCTATTATGCCTCCTGGCATGTAGGGCAGCAACGAAGGTTCTCCACTCCTTGTTGATTCCTTCAGTTGCTGTTTCTGTAACATATGTGTTTTACGAGACAGGGTTGTTAGCCCTGTGCTCAACCTCCAACCTGGAGGACCAGTGGATCGCTCTTCGTCTCACCTCTACCCTTTGACCTGTCCAGCATGGGAGACCCTAACAGGAGACGAATCTCCCACTGGCATAGGTCTAGGGGTCACTGAGACACACAAGCTCCCCGATCACGACAAGGTTGCAATTCAACGGGGAGGAGCACCCAGAGAAAACCCTTAAAGGTCACGGGGAGAATGTACAAACTCCGTACAGACAGCACCCGTAGTCAGGATCAAACCTGGGTCTCCGGCGCTGCAAGGCAGCAACTCTACCGCTGCGCCACCGTGCCGCCCTTATCTTGCTGAATTATCTTCCTCACCACATCTTTGTGGAATTTAATTCAGCAAGGCTGCAGGGAGGGTTTTATTTCCAGTGCTAATTCTTCCTGATGCAAATTATCCTTTTGACTACTCCTTGGTCATCGCCCATTTAATTGCCAACATTGTTATTTTACTTGCTTAAAAAAACCCAACAAAACAAAACACAAATTTGTGGTGTTCTTGCTCTACCATTTTACCAATAAAAAATGACAAAAGGTTCATTGTGATAACCTTTAACAAATCCCATTGCAAACCTGGTCTATTCTCTGTCTTTGAATGTTACAAGACATTAGGCAAACTATTCACAAATTGTAGTGCAATTCCATTGGCAGATGGAATTCCTATAGCTCAGTTCACACCAAGCATGATAGCATGGCTCATTCTATGATCACCTATTACCCTACTGATCTTTCCTCATTATCTTACTGATTTATTTTTCTTATACAGAACGAATGGTAATTGTTTTGCCATTATTGAAGAAGATGAAAATGGGGAAACTACCCTTGGTTCTGGCTGCATGAGACTAGAAGGAGCAGATTTCCAGTGCAAGGTAAGACTGATTGATACTAGCTTCACAAATTGACCGCAGTATTGAATGAAGCTACATTCCTATTTTTGCTGTGCACCTTGTGATTAGCCTTTCTGATCTGTATTTTTGATTTCGTTTTACTTTAATGTCAGTAGTTTATGCAGGATTAAAAAATACATCATAGGCGTCATAAATTAAGTTTAGCTTCATTTAACACTGACCATTATTTAATCTGTTATTCCCACACCTTGATATTTACAATGACTGGTAGACTGATCAACAAATTTGCTTTATCATCTACAACAAAATAGACTTAAAATACCAGCGTGGAAACAAACATCACCACAACACAGTGTTGAAGTTCTTAAGGACTGTACGAGATAGCTTTTCTTAAATAATACCTTCCAGCCAGCAAGGTTCACTGAAGTCCACCATAATTAGTACCAGTGAGGAGACTGTTTTGACAGTCTAATTCATTTGAGAAGTTAATTAACCACATATACAAGGCACTCTTGATTCAGAAGTGTGACCATATCTCAAAGAAAAGGTAAAAAATCAACGGGGTCCCGAGGGCCCGCGATCCTACTGAGCATCCATGACCTGAAGAATAGATGATGGATGGAAAGAGGATAGGAAGCCTAGCAACTGGCTGACAACCGTGACATGCTTGGGTTCTTCAACGTTGACAAGGCTAACGATGACACAAATAGCTATGATCTCACCCAGCTGAGAGCCAAGAACAAAGGTGAACATCAAAAACAGAAGGGCAGTCAGCACTGCTGAAACAAACACTTCAACAAATGGGCTCCTTGGCCACGACTCTGCCCTTGACATGGGCACCATTGTCTCTACTCCACATCCATGTTATTCCTTCCGGCCTTGTTGATGACAAAGTCAAAACCACCATACGTGAACTACAAACTAGGAACAAATCCTTGCGAGCAGATGGTATCCCTGTTGGAATTCTCAAACTGTGGTGAGGAGATTCAGTATTAAATCCACAACCTTATGGTCCACATCTGGAAAGGGGAAGCTATGCTAGGGGACCTCTAAATTGCATGTCTTCAAGAAATGAGTAACATCATATTCCTTCGCTCCATAGATGCTGCCTCACCTGCTGAGTTTCTCTAGTATTTTTATCTACCTTCGATTTTTCCAGCATATCCAGTTCCTTCTTAAACATCCATCAGTAGTAAGTCTAGAGGGGCTCTCCTGAGAAAAGTCACCACCTTGGTGCTCCTCAACACAATCTGTAAAAAGCTGCTCCCCAAATTACCGTGGATTCCACCTAAAGGAGGCACAATGGACATGATCATTACTGTTCAGCAACGTGCAAAATAAACATAGGAGAAGCACCAAACTCCCTACACTTGGTCATTTTAAACCTTTGATTGCATTAACCAGTCAACTCCTTCAATTTGGCGGCTGCATAATATACCTCCATATTACATTTGCTTTATGATGGCATGTCAGCTTTGATTCAAACTAGAGGCTCGACTGCAGAGCCAATCTGTGTGAAGACAAGGGTCAAGCAAGGCCAGGTCATTTTTTTCAGTCCATCTCTTCACATTGCTAGTTCTCATTTGGTAGACAAAAATGCTGGAGAAACTCAGCGGGTGCAGCAGCATCTATGGAGCGAAGGAGATAGGCAACGTTTCGGGCCGAAACCCCATTTGGCATGCTTGCCTTCATTGGTCAAAGCATCGAGTATAAGAGTCAGGAAATCACGTTACAGCTTTGGTGAGGTTGCATTTGGAGCATTGTCTGCAGTTCTGATTGCTCTGTTACAGCGGGGATGTGGAGAGGTTAACCACAATGCAGCCTAAATCAGAGCAAATTAGCGATAAGGAGAGGTTGAACAAACTTGGATTGTTTTCTCTGAAGCGTCAGAGGTTGAGGGGAGAGCTGATAGAAGTATATAAAATGATGAGTGATAGTCAGAACTGATTTCCCAAGATGGGAATGTTAAAGACTAGAGGGCTTTGCTTTAAGGCAAGAGAGGGAAATGGGCAAAGCAAGTCCTTTACACAGATATTGGAAGGTGCCTGGAATATGCTGCCAGAGATGGTGAAAACAGAGACAATAGCGTTGTCTAAGAGGCTTTTAGGTAGACACATGAATATGCAGGGAATTAAGTTGTAAAGATCACATGCAAGCAGAAGGGGTTAGTTTAATTTGGCATCATATTCTTGGCTGACATAGTGGGCCAAAGAGCCTGTTCCCGTGCTGTACTGTTCTTTGTTCATCTTCAAAAAGCTTGCAACTGGAGTACACTTTATCTTTAGAACTAATGAAAAAACAATGCCTACACTCCAGAGCCATAACACGTGTTTCCATAATGCAGATTGGATATATCGTGATTGATGAAGTAGAGAACGCTATTGGAACTACCTGGGCCAAATTGGTTAGAGTGCAATTTCAATAGGAAACTAGAGAATCATTTAAAAGTCATTTTGGAAATTGACAACAGAAAAAAAACTGGGAAGGAGAGAGTTTTTCATGTAACCTTCACATAGTTATCATACCGCCAGTATCCCTTAAGAAAACAGCCAAAACCTCAATCATTTCTATTGACACTTGTGCAATGATACTCTATTAAATGATATAACATACAGCCTTCAGTATTTATGCCTTACACAGTGACATAAATAAACTGATAGCTACTAAAAAGAGCTTTAGTTTTGAAAGTCAGCTTTCTATTATCCCCTACTACAATCAATCTGAAGAGAGGTCCTGATCCAAAATGTCACCTATCCATTCCTTCTACAAATGCTGCGTGACCCGCTGAGTTCCTCCAGCACTTTGCGTTTCAGATTTTAGCATCTGCAGTTCCTTGTGTCTGAGTGAAAAATATCTTTATTATTGCTGGTCAGAAACACTCTAACCTATTTTCCCTATTGACTGAATTGTTTTTATAAAGCAATTCTCTATCATAGAAACATAGAAAATAGGTGCAGGAGTAGGCCATTTGCCCCTTCGAGCCTGCACCGCCATTCAATATGACCATGGCTGATCATCCAACTCAGTATCCTGTACCTGCCTTCTCTCCATACCCCCTGATCCCTTTAGCCACAGGGCCACATCTAACTCCCTCTTAAATATAGCCAATGAACTGGCATCAACTACCGTCTGTGGCAGAGAATTCCAGAGATTCACCACTCTCTGTGTGAAAAATGTTTTTCTCATCTCGGTCCTAAAAGATTTCCCCCTTATGCTTAAACTGTGACCCCTTGTTCTGGACTTCCCCAACATCAGGAACATTCTTCCTGCATCTAGCCTGTCCAACCCCTTATGTAGGACTTCTTAGGAAACCAACATTTACGTTATAAGTATAACAGAGTTGCTTGTATGTTTTTAAGAGTAACAGGTTAAACAAGGAGTTAACTGGGAATTTGTTGTTTGTCACTAATTCCAGACTGTTTTCTGGGCGAACACATTGTTGATATAACTGAAAGGGTTCCATAAATTATACAATAATTATAGGGATTTTAATCTACACCATAGACTTGGAAAGCTAATAGCATGCAGTGCAAATTAATGAAAATAATGAGAATGTGGTAATTGATAAACTGGTAGTCGGGGACCTTTTAGTGAGCAGTGGTCTTAAATAAATGCAAGTGCTTTAGTTTAGTCTGAAACCAGCGTTTAAAATCTAAATAATTCAAAATACAAAGGCGTGGGTCAGGTCTGGTGGATTTGGAAACTGCACTAAGCAAGCAGCATCAATCGTTTAAAGAATTAAAAGCTCTTTTTCACGGGATAAAGACCAATTTAAAAAGTCGTTTCAGCAATGGTCGATAAGTTAAAGATGGTGCTAAGCCAAAGGAAAGGCATTTAACATTGACAATAAAACAGCAATCTTGAATGTTGTGGAAATTTCACAATTCAGCACAGGAGGGCCAGGGCATTAATGAGGAAAAAGGAAGGTAGAATATAAGAGTTGCCCAGAAAAAAAAACATTAAACCAGGCTGCAAACACTTTTGAAAGAATGAAAGTACGGCAATGAAGAAATTAGCAACGGTTGTTGTAAGTCCTTTACAGTTTGAGACCGGCAACATTATATTGAGGAATAAGACATAGCAGGGACAATAAACACATTACATCACTGTTTACTGAAGAAGACTCCAAACGTACTCTGGAGGTAATGGAAAACTGCAGGTGGGACAGGGTGAGTTAGGAGCTTGAAGAAATTTACATTATTATTGGAGGAATTAATGAAATTGAAAATAAGTAATTCCCCAGCAACTGATGAAATTTACCCTATGGTTTTGAATGAGATATCTGGAAATAGTCAAAATGGATTATCTTCTACTAAAATTTAATAGGTTCTAGAAATATTCCCATAGATTTATGGAAGTAAAATCAAGCAATATGAATACAATTAAGCTGTCCACAGTGCTCAAATAAAGGGTACAACATTTAGTGCAAGATATAGCATTGAAGTCCGATTAAAGATAGTTCAAAGATCTACAATGAGGTAGATGGGAGGTCAGGACTGTACTCTAGCTGATGAGAGGACCGTTCAGTTGCCTGATAACAGCCGGGAAGAAACTGTCTCTGAAACTGGTGGTGTGCGTTTTCAAACCTCCGTACCTCTTGCTTGATGTGAGAGGCCAGATGAGGAAGTGACCAGGGTGAGACTGGTCCTTGATAATGTTGGTGGCCTTGCCGAGGCAGCGTGGTGTAGATGGAGTCAATGGAAGGGAGATTGGTTTGTGTGATGGTTTGGGTTAGGTCCAAAACTCTTGCGGTCTTGGATGGAGCTGTTCCCAAATCATGCTATCCCGATAAAAAAGCTCACGTAGTCAGGATCGAACACGGCCTCTGGCGCTGTAACTCTACCACTGTGCTACTGCCCTCTTCTTTATATCTTCTTTACCAACCAATCCACTTGTGTTGCTGGTTTCAGGGAGCTGGCGACTTGTACCCCTAGACCCCTCTAGAAATCAATGTTTCTAAGGGTCCTGCCATTTACTATGCCCTTGCATTCGGCCCCCTAAAACACAACTCATCACATTTGTCTGGATTTAGCTCCATCTACCATTTCTCGACCCCGATTTGGCCTATATATGCATTTATTTTGTTTGTGTGGTGTTTAGTGTACTATTTATGTATTCTTTGTAAGTAGATTATAGTTTAATAAATGTATCCTTTGCCTCTACATTTTTTTAATACCTTGATTTTGAAAATTATGTTCTAATCTACATTTTTTAATAGGATGCAATAAAATGAATAATCTTATTTTACACTAGTAACATATGATGAAATTATTAACTGAAAAGGATCTAAAAAGTGTGTCTCTGCCTATTTTTGTGTAATCTTTAAAGTAAATGCACTAGTGGGACTATCTAAGTAACTCTAGTGCTATTGTCCCTTTTGAAATATATTTCCAAATCAAATGTTTTACAATTCACTTTTATTTCTGTTCAAAACACCTGAGTGTAAATCATAAAGTGACTAATATTTCCAGTGTTTCATTTTTATTTAATTAAATACCCCCAATTATCATAATTTGAGCTTTCCTCTGGTTATAACCTAAAGCACACACATATACCTCTAATCTTATTAGCTGTGGTATCTGGTTGCTTATGCAATTGTATAAGCTAGCACATTATGTTTTGTGTACAGAGTAGAAAGTTGCTATATATTCTAGTTTATTAGTGCTGGCATTTCATTACAGTATTGGGGGTCTGCATATTTGGAGGCACTAAGCTCCAATCTGCTGGTTTAAGTGAAGAAACTATGGCATTATTTATAAGGAACAAGAGCGATAAATAGGTGCGACACAGTAACACAGTAGAGCTGCTGCCTCACAGCGCAACAATATATGTTCAATACTGACCTCTGGTGCTATCTGTGTGCATTGTCTTCCTGTAACTGCATAGGTTTTCTTCCATGTGTTAAAGATATGTAGATTGGGAGGATGTTTGGCCACTGTATATTGCATCTAATATATGGAATAATGGAATCTGAGGAGAGTTGATGGTTATGTGGGGAGAATAAAGTGGGATTAGTGTCAGAGTACTTCATGGGTATTGCAGACTGGGTGGGCTGAAGGCCTCTTTCTGCACTAGATGTCTTTGTTTGTTGGTTCTTTAGATAACAATTTATTTTTGCAGCCAGCACCACCAAAACACTCTGTTTCATCCAGTTGCTGTTTATAGGATTGGAAATTGACCCTTGTATTTTCCAGTGAATCACAGTAACATCAATGGATAATTCATTGTCATCATTGAAACCCCAAGTTTTTCTGCCGCCAACCACACTATTCTTCAGCTGATGTTATTGCAACCAGGTTACATTTTTACTTGGCTCCAGGTCTAAATATAAACATACTGTACATCTTTAGATTATCTTTGCAGTGAACTTGTGTGGTATCTCCTGAATTCCATACTAGTTCTTAAAAATATTTATTTTGCTATTCCAAGCAATCATTTTGAGTATTCCTAGCTTCTCCTGTATTTCTTCTGCTTCCAGTGAGTTTACAATAGCATCACTCGTTAGTTTTCTGGAAGAGCAATCTCTCCGATCGTTCTGAGCAACCAAGGGTATTGCACGTCTTAATTCTTCACAACTGTGCTGCAATCAAACATCAAGCTTCTGATGGAAACGCCAGCACTTTATTAATTGCCCTGCTTGGGCTATTTTGGAGGAGAGATAAGAGTCAACCACTTTATTTTGGATGTGAAGTAAAAGAAATCCCCAGAAAGACTTATGGATCTTTACAATATGTGCCTTTACAACAAATTAGATTTTGCCGTTCAATGTCTGTGGATCATTGGTGTTGAATCATTGCTGCAGAAGCTTCTCTGATTTACCAGGAGGGTTGCTGATTGTTTCATTGATTTGGAGGTCTATTTACATATGCAAATGTTCCACGTTTAGACTGTGTTCTTATGGCACGATGATTCTGAGGAGATGTTGTGTGACTTGGGGTGTAAATCCCACTAGGTTGGGTTCGTTTTTATAGTACCGAATCATTTTGTATCCTCCATTTGAAATCAATGACTACACGTAAAGAAATGATTATCTTAAATTATATTCAATTCACCCCTCAAGACACAGCAAAATAAGGCTAAGATATGCACCTATTTCAGCTACTGTTTCGCAGCCTGCTCCACTCCCTTGCCCTCCCATTGATAATGCCTGCACAGCTCTAGGGTCTAACATTTCTCCACAGCTCAGCCGACCCTGGAATTGATTAAAAACTCATTATTTTTTCATCTTTTTTTCATCTTTTTACTCATTATGGTAAATCATGTGATCATTAAAGAATGGAACACTTTATTTTTAAAGGGCCGTTTTCAACATCAAGCATTGGCAGTTTCTGAGCTCTACTTGCGAGCATAACAGGATGTAATCGATTCCAGCTATCAAATTAAAAATAACTTGTTTCTCACTGCGAAGTTAACACACTTTTGTTTTCATTAACCAGGTACTTACAATGGATTACTTCCTATTGGGGGTATCCTGTCTGCAGAAATAGATATCTTGCATGTTTTGCAACGGTCTAAGCATCAAACAGAGTCTTTTGGAGTTGCATTGCCAGACAATGGTTATTTGAATTAATTTTTAAAGAAGCACCAATTTTAAATTGGCTTCACTCTCAGCACTGTTGAAAATCCCATTCTAATAATTTAAGATAGTAAATAACAGTTTTCATTTTATTATTACAAATTATGGACAATTTGAATAAATAACCATTTCTCTTTGATCAAATATTGAGTGGTGCAGTCTGTCTGACTGGTCATTCCTCACTCATTTGGGCTGAGTTAATAGATCATCATATAGGTAGATTGTTGACAAAGTCTGTGAAAAATCTTGGTGGACCTCGATCCATAGCACTAACCTGCTACCTTCAGGTAGAAGGTACAGGAGCCTGAAGACTGCAACAACCAGGTTCAGGAATAGCTACTTCCCCACAGCCATCAGGCTATTAAACCTGGCTCGGCCAAAACTCTGAACATTAATAACCCATTATTTGTTATTTGCACATTATCAGTTTATTTATTCATGTGTTTTGTAGTCAATGCCTATTATGTTCTGTGTGCTGAAGCAAAGCAAGAATTTCATTGTCCTATCAGGGACACATGACAATAAACTTGAACTTGAACTAACCTGCCTTGAATTTGACATTACATTTCAGAGGTCATGTTAGTCAGACCGTCTAAAAATATAAGTATCCAATCCGGGAAGTGTTTTTTTTAAATTTCTTTACAAATATTTTTCACTTCGGTAAATATTAAAGTCAGGAAAGTAGTCTGGGAATTTGTGCAAAAATGCACTTCAGGCGCCTTGTATTCTCTTTACAGTGCTCTAGTCTCATCTTATATTGTGGTCATTTTGATTAGATTACTCAAATCGTGTAAACACTGTTGGTGTAGTACCACTATTGAGGAGAACTCTCATAACAACAGCTATTCATATCATTTCATCATGGTTTCTTCCGATCAGTTTTAAATCATGGTGGAATCGGCAGAAATGTGGACGTTCTATTGATATATCTATGTGGTACATAGTGAATAACATTAGTGGTGCTCCTCGCACCAACATCTTTCTTCTTTTGATTTCCATTTGAAACCACATTAAACAGTTCACTGTTTTGCTATGCAGAACCATGCAAATATCGTATCACTAAGATCGCCTAATTTCCCTCCCATAACAAAAAGCAATTCTGCCCCTGCTTCTGCACATCGGCTGCAGAGATCTCATTGTTAACTAGAAACCAAGTTTCTTTTGCAGAACCTGATTTCAGAGGGATTCATTCTTCCTTGTTCATCCTTCCCCTCACCCCTTTTCACTGTTATAAGCAATGAATTAAAAACACCTTGTTTGCAAAAATACAGCGCAAGGTATGTACCACCAAGCACTTGAAATCATTGCACTCAATGAAAATAACAATGTGAGACATGGAGTGTTTAAGAAGGAAAATCGAAGGTGGACAAAAATACTGGGGAGACTCAGAGGCAGCATCTATGGAGCGAAGGAAATAGGCAGCGTTTTGGGTCAAGACCCTTCTTCAGAGGTTTTTTAGTTCAATGAGACTTCATTGCCACAGATGGCAGTGGAGGCCAAGTCAATGGATATTTTTAAGTTGGAGATAGACAGATTCTTGATTAGTAAGGGTGTCAGAGATTATGGGGGGAAGACAGAAGGTTTGAGAGAGACGGATAGATCAGCCATGATTGTATGGCAGAATATTTGGAACCTAGCAGGTGCACCATTTTAATATTGGTTCTCCCTTCTGCAGGATGCAACAAAAGTGAGAAAACGGAGGACAATTGAATGCTGCAAGACGGACTTTTGTAACAAGGATTTACATCCAACTCTTACTCCAATTACTATCCCAGGTAAACTATAGTTAGAGCTTGCAATGTCTAAATGTCTGAACTTTTCTAGCTCATCAGAAAGACTTGATGTTCTTAATTAAAGTATAGCACTTTAATTGGAACTGTGCTAAAGATTTAATGATTCAAGTTGGTAGCGCTTACTAGTAAAGCAGGTTGAAATGGCTCTTACATATTATGTTAATTTTATAATATAGTTTTGCTTGGTATATCAATTCCTCCACCTATTAATTAGCTGGAAACATTACTTTATCTGCATTAAAACACTTTATCTTTCAAAGCAGGCTGATGCCTATGATTTACACCCAGTTTTACAGAGCCTTCATTCAGCTAATATAATTTGTATTACATTTAACCCATCAATTCTGTGACATTACATTTGCAATTTTCTTTATTAGTCTGCACACATTTAAATGTGCGATGTGTGCTGTCTTTGCCACATTTATCTAATGCACTCTGATAAAGCTTTAGTAGTATAATAATACAATATACCTGCAATACATGTGAATGGCCAAGTCAGCAGACCAGCGTAACATTTTACAGTTGTCTGCGAAGGAAAGACACAGAATGCTGAAGTAACTCAACAGGTCAGGCAGTACCCCAAAAGATCATGGATAGGCGATGTTTCAGGCCGGCACCCTACTTCAGACTGATTGCAGGGGTGAGGGTAAAGAAAGCTGGGAAGAGTGGAGGCATGTTGCAGTTAATGAAGCACAGAGAAGAATTCCTCTGTGTTACAAGCTAAGGTGTAAACAGGTGCAAAACTGTGTGACTACTCCATTGCTCACAGTGTGATTGTTATACCCATAGAGGATTTCATAAACAATTACCTTTATAAATGTGAATCTAAGAGTTTATGCACAACCTGGCATGAATATTACACCGCTTTTTATTTTGCATAAACAACTGAATTCTAAGTGCTAGTACTGTTCTTTCCAAAATTAGAAATTTATATTTGCTTGAAGTAATACGTGCACATCTTGTCAATCATTAATTGTAATAGTAAACATTTAAATTAGTTATATTCCTTTGCAGAATTAGTTAAGAACTACCCTTCCAACTATTAATTCAAGTACCAGTTCATGTGCTTTGCTCACAAACTGTTATGGTCATTTTTGCTGAACACTTTCTGACATCAGATTAGCTTAGATAGATCTTTACCAGTTATGAAAGACACCTGTATACTTGAACTGCAATTGTGGTCAATGCAATTTGACAAATTTGCAACGGTGTATTAAATTGCAGTTGATTATTTATTATTTTTTAACGTGCCCTTTCCTTGTAAACAGATGGACTATTTGATGGTGACGTCCACCGGTTAGGCCTGTTAATCTCTCTGATTGTCTGTATCTTTGTGCTCATCATCATCACAACTGTTTTCTACTTCAGGTAAACGCATAGTCAAGTTTATTTCAAATAGACATCAAGTCACACGTGCTTCATTTGATTTTATTATTGTGGTTGCTTGAATGTTTTTAATTTACCTACTATAAATGTGCGGGAATCGCTGGTCGGCACGGACTCGGCACTGTATCTCTAAACTAAACTAAACGCAAAATCTATGATTTTAATTGCTATTTGTGAGATCCTAGCTTTTTATGCAGTAAAGTCTTCATTGGCCGAGTCAGCAGTTTATTTAAAAGGACAAAACTATAGATAATGTCACTAAACTAAACTGGGCAGTAGATTAGCTAAGGCCATATTAGGCCATACCAGGCTAAGATGCAAGCATCACAATACTTTCTATTGCCCTTCTTTAGAAGATTGAGAAAATCCTCGTGGGTTTGTAAAAACTTATCTGACATGTCAGAAAGTAAATGGACTGATATACTTTCTTGATCACCTCAACAGTATGAAGGGATCAGGTTAGGTTGCTGTTGATATAGATATTTAGGAATATGAAGCTGTCGATCATCTCTGCAGCATTTTCGTTCTGAGGACAGGGTTCTGGTCACTCCCTCACATCCTCGTCAACTGCCAACTCTTTGACTTGCCCGTGTTAAGGGCTGCTTTGTTGTTCCGACACAATGACACCCGGTTCTCAGTCTATTTCCTATATCTTTAGGGACGAGATTATTTGTTATTAGGACGGCACAGTGCTAGAGTTGCTACTTTGCAGCGCCGGAGACCCGCCCTCGATCCTAATTACGTGTGTTGTCTGTGCAGAGTTTGTACGTTCTCCCTGTGACAGCGTAGATTTTGTCCAGGTGTTCCGATTTCCCCCCCCACATTCCAAAGACGTGCAGTTTTGACGGTTAATTGACTTCTGTAAATTGTCCCTAGTGTGTAGGATAGTAGTGTACGGGTGTTAAATGATTTGTTGAGGGCGTACGGTTTTTTGAGTAGTGTACAAGTGATTGCTGGACAGTGTGGACTCGGTGGGCCGAAGGGCCTGTTTCCACTCTGTATCAAAACATTGTCTCGTGATTGTGGATCCAACCACCAACAGTGGTATCATTGGCATACAAAAACCTTGTGTTGGCACTCTCCTTGACCACTCGATCATTGGTGTGCAGGGCATAGAGCAAGGGTCAGACCACACACAACCCAGTGATTGTACCAGTGCTGAGGGTCATGGTGGAGGAAATGTGGTAACCAATTCTAACCGACTGAGGTCCATCTGTCAGGAACTCCAGAAGCCAGTTGCAGATGGAGGCCCCAAGGTCCAGAGGTTTAGGGATGAGATTTGTTGTTGTGGTGCTGACCGCTGACGTGTAGTCATCTTGACATAGGTGTTCATATTGTTACGGTGATCCTGGGCTGAATGTCATGCAGGAGTGCTGGCATCATCCATAGTCCCATTTTACCTGTAGACAAATTGCAAGGGGTCTAGATTGTCAGGAAAACTGGCGGAAAATTGTCAGTCTTTTTGAAGCTCTTCATTATGGTCGACGTTAGTCCACCGGGCGATAGACAGGTCAATTTACTTTTGATAGACACAAAATGCTGGAATAACTCAGCGAGACAGGCAACATCTATGGAGAGAAGGAATGGGTGACGTTTCGGGTCGAGATCCTTCAGACACTTTTATTGTGGAAGGGAATGATGGAGATTCCTTGAAGCAGATGAAAGCAGTAGACTGTTGAAGTGAGTGGTTGAAGATGTCGGTGAAGACTGGCCAATTGATTAGCACAAGATTAGGAACCCCTTCAGGGACTCTGTCCTAACTTGCTGCTTTCCGATAGTTTACCTTTGTGAGACCAGTTCTCACTTCCACCACCAAAATATATGGAACAGAGCGAGCAGGTTGGGGGAAACATGCTTTGGTGGAACTTTGTTTGCCTGTCAAAATAGGCATAAAAGTAATTGAGCTCATCCAGTGTAGATGTGTCTACGTCATAGATCACCCCTGATTTTGGCTTACAGCTCATGATATATTTAGGCACTGCCACGGTCCAAATGCTTGAATTGAGCCTCCAGCTTGTTTTGGAACCCTCTCTTCACATTTTTGATAGCCTTGCGGAGATTATACTTCGCCTTATACAGTGCGGGATCCTCCTTCATGAAGGCCCTGGATCTGCACTTTCACAAAGAGTGTATTTCCCTATTGATCCAAGGTTTCTGGTTCGGAGAGACACTCATTGCCTTTCTCGGAATCCAATCGTCAATGCATTTTTTGATGAAACCAGTGACGACTGAGGTACCCCTATTTCAGGATGGATGAAGTGGTCTGGAACATAACCCAGACCACCGACTTAAAGTAGACCCTTCAGCATCCTCAAACCATTGTTGTATTTCCCTTTTTAATGGCACATTGCATTTCAATCTCTGTCTGTAAGCTGGCAGAAGTAGCAGCAACAGATGATCAGACTGGCCTCAATGAGGGCAAGGGACGGAGCGGTCAGCCTACTTGGGTGGTGAGGTGGCAGTGGTCAAGAGTGTTAACACCTTGGGTGGGGAAGGAGGGAAACTGATGGTATTTGGGGTGTGTTTGATTGAAGTCACCGGCGATGATGAATTTTTTCATCAGAGTTTGCATCCTTAAGAGAGATGACATCCAAGTATGTTGTCCTTGCTCTGAGCTCCACAAACTTGTTCTCGAGTGATTGAATGCTAGCTGACAGTATGCTGGGGAGGGGTGGGTTCTCTTTTTCTCTCTTCCAGCAGTACCTGGAGCCCCCACCTCCCTCCAACAACCACAATGCTTTATCTTGTTATCACTCACAGCTATGCCGGTAGTATCGGATATAATTAAGATCAATTTGTAATAAAGAAAGATTTAATAAAAATCAATTATGCATTGTGGTGTGCAAAAAACAGATTAATAGCAAAGAATGCTTAATATCAATTATTTTTCAGGTACAAAGGACAGGCAGATAGACGGCGTTACAACCGAGATCTTGAACAGGATGTAGCCTTTATTCCTCCAGGCGAATCACTGAAGGACCTAATTGACCAGTCGCAGAGCTCGGGTAGTGGCTCTGGTCTCCCTCTGTTGGTAAGAACACTAATTACACAAGTACCGATTGAATCATCTTATAGTTTGAGCTGGATCGCTCTCCAGGGCATTTGTCGCTTGTTTAAGTGGTCATTTTGTCCAATCATTAGATTTCCCCAATTTTCACAAAAGTTGGCAAGTACCCGGTAAATAACATCCAACACATGAATATTCTAACGTGGATCTTTAAGCAGTAATAGCCCTGTCCCACGGTACGAGTTCATTCCAAGAACTCCCCCGAGTTTAAAAAAAATCAAACTCGTGGTAAGCACGGAGAATGAACGTAGCGGTTATGTCGGAGCTCGGGGATGTCTCCTAGCGGCTCGTACCGCTAACGGCAGGTACTCGGGAAGACTCGCTAACGGCAAGTAAGCACGGAAAGACTCGTGAAGATTTTTCAACATGTTGAAAAATGTCCACGAGAGCCCCGAATACCGACGAGTGGCCATTACCCTAAATCTCCGAGTTCGAATCAGGGCAAACTCGGGAGAGCTCTTGGAATGAACTCGTACTGTGGGACAGGGGTTTTACAAAAAAATTACTCTGTGTGGGACGCAAGCACAAATTCATGATTCAGAGATCAAGACAGAAATAATACTGTACTTTCACTCATTTAAGCACAAATCCCAAACTGTTAGTGTGTGGAATTAAAAATGAATTCATTATATTTGTTTATTTACTTAGTATGATAGATTTGATTAGCTAAGCAAAACTATTTTAGCTGCCATCCCACCACCTGATTCCAGCAGTGTTTTAGTATTTAAATAATGTCACTATTTTTACCTTCACTATATCCCTTAACTCATTCCTACTCTCTGTGTACAGTAAAGGTTCCTGATCTCGGGCATAAAATTTCAACATTTGGCACTAAGTTTTATTTTCTTGTTTTACCGTGACAAACTTCTACCTCCTTCTAGCTTCACATTCACTGTCTCCTTTCAAGGCTTAACTTACCTTGCTCCATATTTTCACTGCTAGTTCGTAGTTCTGTGATAGGAAATCAGCTTTGTGACCCTCTCCATTATTTGAGAATTTCCATTTGGAAAAAAAGGGAAGAACTTATATCGGAGAGAATCAGGCTCTATGTTATTCAGGACCAGCGTGGGATTTATTTTGATGATCAAGTTTGCAACAGATAATTTAAAATGACATCAAGTAAAACTCAAAGGTAGACAGAAATGCTGGAGAAACGCAGTGGGTGAGGCAGCATCTATGGAGCGAAGGAATAGGTGACGTTTCGGGTTTCGACCCGAAACGTCACCTATCCTTCGCTCCATAGATGCTGCCTCACCCGCTGAGTTTCTCCAGCATTTTTGTCTACCTTCGATTTTTCCAGTATCTGCAATTCTTTCTTAAACATCAAGTAAAACTCAAGTCTTTTCAGAGTGGTAAGTGGGTCACCAACTGCTAAAATACTGAAGAGAGCAGTGAGCTTAGAAAGTGTAGGGGAGATGGTATCTCCAGAATGGTGCATATTAATCATGTTGACATTCAGTCGAAAACAATGCAAAACATTGGCTTTTAAATTTAAAAAATGCCCCGCAGATCTTTTTGTCATTTCAGATCCAACAACAATCCCCTGTGTCTGTTATGACAGGAATTTTATATTGATACATTGCACCAGCAATTTGATCAGATTTATTTATTCCATCGAACGTGTCCAAAGACAGGCAGCTCGATTTGTTACTAACACCTATGAGAGAGAGAAGCGAGTGTCACCAAACTTCTGAATTCTCTGGGGTGGAACCCTCTCCAAGACAGACATGAAGCTCACCGTTTGACCTGTTTTTACAAAATGTTAAATGGTCAGCTCGACATAGATTACATGACCTACACCAAACCCAAACCAATTAGGAGCAGACGAGGGCATTCGATCCAATTTGTGATCCCAGCTACAAAGACAGATGTGTACAACAATTCGTTCTTCCCCCGCACAATCAAAGCATGGAATAATCTCCACCCTACTATAGTTACCCAACCAGATGCAACTAAATTTAAAGTAGCTCTCTCTTCCCAATAACCCTTTCTGGCTTAAGTCCTCCCTCCACCACCTCCAGTTTAAATTCCATTTGGAATATTTTGCAGGATCAAGAAACCAAGAACCAAGATTAATGATTTTAAACTTCCAAACTGGAGTTTCAAGTGCGTCAGCATATTTCCATTCTGGAAGGTATTCCGGCCATTAAAGCACACTGATATGTTTTAAAATGCTGCCTTTTTTTGTGCTAAAATGCAGTGGAAACTACTTAATATATTGGCTCAGGATTTTTTTCCTACCGTGTTCTGGTGCCAATTTGTTAAATACACTCAATATATTTTGAAGAATATGGAGGAGAACAATCAAACATTGCCTTGTCTTGAAGCTACATGGTGAAATAATAATGAAACAACTCCTTAAATGCCTTAATCGGCAAAACAAAATTATTCAGACTAATATACTTTTGTCTATTCTGTGAAATATTTATACTTTTGGTGTCGCAAGTTTAAAAAAAAATTAAGTTAAATTTTAAAAAAAGATCACCTTTATGTCATCTTGTAAACAGGTAAGATGTAACATTTGAATAGTCAGGGAAAGTAGCAACAATTATGTAGTAAAGAGGAATAGAGGGTGTTGTATCACTCTCCTCGCCCCCTCACCTTTCAAACGAGGTTGCTTTGTAATGACCCATTCAATAAATTTTTAAGGCGATAATTTTACCAAAATAAATTTACTAAACTGTCAAAAGGGACGAGTATTAAAACAGGTAGTCATTATACCGAGAGGATAATTGGCTTGCAGAGTAACAAACATACAGTCTGAAGAGGGGTCCTGACCCAAAACATCACCTATCCATGTTTTATAGAAATGCTACACGACCCACTGAGGTCCCCTGGCACTTTGGGTCTTTAAAAAAAATAAACTAACATCTGCAGTTCCTTGTTTCTACCAGAGGAGGCCATTGAAGTCGGTAAAATCTATAGATTCAAGAAAATATGCGTTTGTGACAAGAGGAGGAATTGTGGAGTAGTTGGGGAATTGGGTTTATGACGGGTGCTATCCAGTAACCTATTTGAAAGTAGAAATTCAACATACAGCTAACTAGAAATGTGAACTCTTATTGTGCTCTTGTCAAAAGAATTGAAGGATTGGATATTTTGATTGATGATTGAGTTAAATCAAGAGCAAACATTTTTCATTGGTTTTCGTTGATGAAGGGTAAAGGTACCACCAGGAAGAACAATGTAAACTAAATAATTTTTCAATTTTTAGTTGATAGTTGATCTCTTATCCAAACAATTTGTGATATGGACATTTCATATTCCAACCCTGTCTCAATTCTGTTTAGTTTGTAAGAAAAAATATACAGTTCTGTCTAAGATTAAGTGAAGATGTTACAGATCTCTGGGTGCTATTGTTGTTCACCCATTGGAGAATTGAAAAGTCATTATTGTTTTGGCCTCAACTTTTATTGCCAACATTGACCTGCATTGTCTCCCTCCCTCCCTCCTTACAGGTGCAACGTACGATTGCAAAGCAGATTCAGATGGTGCGCCTAGTGGGAAAAGGCCGCTATGGTGAGGTGTGGATGGGGAGATGGCGCGGCGAAAAGGTGGCAGTGAAGGTGTTCCCTTCTGCAGAGGAAGCCAGCTGGTTCCGTGAGACTGAGATCTACCAGACAGTGCTAATGCGACATGAAAGTATTTTAGGTGAGCTGGCCTGACAATCTGATCCGTATACACTGTATGCAAGATGTGAAGGAAGGATTCTCATGCTACTATTTCCCAGTGTTCGCACTCCATTATTTTAGCCATTCATGGGATATGGGTCTCACTGGCATAGCCAGCATTTATTGCACTATACTAATTGCCTTTGAGATGTTATTAATTGTTATAAATGGAAATTGGGCTGTGGCGTTTGTTCTAAACTCCTCCCTTCAGCAGAATAGGTCAAGATGCTGCTAACTCTTTATACTTTCTCAGTAGTTAGGAATCCTATTCCTGTGATTTGACGGCTCTGGCCCTGTACTCGCTGGATTTTAGAAGGATGAGGAGGGACCTCATTGAAACTTACCGAATAGTGAAAGGCCTAGATAGAGTGGATGTGGAGAGGATGAAAGACAGCCAGTTTATGGCAGCATGAGGGAGGATGTTTCCACTAGTGGGAGTGACTAGGACTAGAGGCCCTAGCCTCAGAATAAAAGGACACACCTTTAGAAAGGAGATGAGGAGGGATTTAGTCATTTTGCATCCCGTGTCCCACCCCTCCCTCATGCTGCTGTACACTGGCTGTCTTTCTTCCTGCCTTGTTCTTGATGCAGTCTTGACCCAAAACTCCTACTTACCTTTTGGCTCCACGGGTGCTACTTGACCTGCTTAGTTCTTCCGGCATTTATATTTTACTAAGGATTCCAACATCTACCGTCTCTTTTGTCTTTGAGCAAAAAATGAGCTGAATATACTTGGTTATCTTTTTACATCTAATCTATGAAAGCAAAGCTGCTCCTATGCCAGGTTTGACGAATGTAGGATCAGAGGGGCTGATTTTCCAGCATAATGTTGGGGATCTGATAGGGCCTTTTCCACTCAGATAGTGATAAGTACTTAAGAGTCATAGAGTCTTACAGCATGAAAATAGGCCCGTTGGCCCAACTTGCCCATATCGACCAACATGTCCCATCTAAACTAGTCCCACCTGCCTGCATTTGGCCCAAACTTGGAATGTACTGCTGAAAAAAAAAGTAGCGGAATTGTAGACTCACTGACAACATTTAATTATGTAAATAAGAACTTGAATTGCCTTGGCATAGATGGCTATGGGCCAAGTGATGGAAGCTGGGATTACTATGGATGGTGTCCACTGGTTGGTGTGGACATGGGCCAAAAGGTCAGATTGCATGCTATTCAATGACTCTAATCCCAGCATAACTAGGCTCAGAAAAGAACACTGCATCGAGTGCACAGAGCTCAATGACAAACTTGCCACACTTACATAAGTCCAGTGTTTAATTGGTCATCAGAATGTCAATCAGCCACAGCCAGATTAATTTAGCCCAAAGTATTTTTCAATGAGTGCAAATAACTTTGATCTGTTCATTTCTAATTTAACATAATTTTCCTTTTCTATTCGACAATATTTCTTCATCACAATGTGGAAGCTTATATTTTGTTTAGTTTGTTGTCACGTGTACCGAGGTACAGTGAAAAGCTTTTTGTTGCATGCAATCCAGTCAGCGGAAAGACTATACATGATTACATTCGAGCCATCCACAGTGTGCTGATACATGATACCGGGAATAACATTTAGTGCAAGATAAAGTACAATAATGACCAATTAAATATAGTCCAGGAGCCTGTCTCCATTGAGGTTGAGATAGTAGCTCTGTAGTTGATAGTAGCTCTCCAGTTGTGGATAGGATTTATTCATGAACGTGGTAACATATTGCATAAGGAGGCATGTGCCAATCTTTATATTTACCATTTGATTTTTCACAGGATTTATTGCTGCGGACATTGAAGGCAAAGGTTCTTCGACCTGGCTGTACCTGATTACAGATTACCACGAGAATGGCTCGCTGTATGACTACCTGAAGTGCACAGTGCTCGATACCAAAGCCCTACTGAAGTTGGCTTACTCTGCCGCTAGCGGTCTCTGTCACCTCCACACAGAAATCTACGGCACACAAGGCAAGCCTGCCATTGCACACCGCGACTTAAAGAGCAAAAACATCCTGGTGAAAAAGAATGGGACCTGCAGTATTGCTGACCTCGGCCTAACTGTAAAATTCAACAGGTAATGAATAACTTCCTGACTCTGAAAACACATCAATTTTTGTAAATCAGACTCTATAACGTTGAGGACTGGGTTTGAGTAATGTTGTAATACTTTAAATGGAGATAAAAATACAAAGCACATGAACAATTCTGAGCAGCAAATGAAGAATTATAAAATTGTTCACACCATAGCTTCTAAATATGGGGACGCCCCAGTTAGAGATGGCCTAACTTATGGAAACTCTGACTTTATGTAAATCCTCCCATACATTTTTAAAACATCTTTCCAGATAGTAATAATAAAATGTTTTGTGGTATTCTTTTACAACTGGATGCAGTATCAATTCCACTAGTTTAATTATGAGCAGTTAGTGTGAATATTTTATAAAATGAAAGAATTAAGGGCCTGTCCCACTTGGGCGACCAAATCCATCAGTTCTGGCGAGTTTGCCCTCCACTTGTACTCGCAGCATGGTCGACTCGCGGTCCAAGGAGGTCTTGGTAACTCTCCTTCATGCTCGAGAGATGTCCCTGTGTACTCGAGGCCACAGCTAGGTCGCGGCGTATTTTTCAACATGTTGAGAAATGCCCGCGAGTAAAAAAAGGTTGCCATGGAAAAAATCGATACTTTATTTACTCGTAGGTTTAGTCGTAGTAGGTCAACATGTTAGTCGTAGGTAATCGAGGGTAGTCGAAGGTAGTCGTAGATAGTCTTCATCATAGTCGAAGGGAGGTAGAAGGAGATCGAAGGAGGTCGTCTTCACTCTCCACTATTCGGTGTCCAATTTTCCCGAAGTGAGTTGTAGCTAGTCGAAGCTAGTCTTCAACATAGTCGAAGGAGGTCGTCAACATGACATTTTTTCAAACTCTCCTAAACTCTTCTAAACTCGCCAATTAGATCGCCCAAGTGGGACAGCCCCTTTAATAGCAAGTGTATGTGGAGCGGCACAGTGTGGATAGTTATAGGATGTTTGTGCATTCAACTGTCCATTCAGTGGGGTACATTGGATTCTTGTGCATCTCATTGGAATGGGCTCAACCCCAAGTTTTATCAGTTGCATTAATGTACAAGTTCCAAAGATGTGCCTACGACGTACAGGTTTGTAGGTTAATTGGTTTGGTATACGTGTAAATTGTCCCGAGTGTGTGATAATGTGCGGGGGGTTGTTGGGCGGTGTGGGCTGAAGGGCCTGTTTCCACTCTGCATCTCCAAACTAAACTAAGTTAAAGTTATTGTTATCATAGTTTTTTTTCCTTTGGTCTTGCTGCCGACAAGCCTACCTGAAAATTAGCCCAGCAAGGCTTCAATTGAATTATCATTAATCTGTTTCCAATTTCATGTGCCCACTATTCTGATACAAAATTTATCACAAACAAATCCTTATCCTTTTTGGATTCACTTTTGGCCCATGGTTATTGAACTGTGGGCGTCTGTTCTAGATTGGTTAGGTTTTTATCTGTTTATGTATGGTTCTTGAGAGTCGAGAGAAAAGGGCATGGTCTTAAAAATAGAGCCAGACCAGGAGTTGTCTGGAAGAATATTAACACAGTTGCTAACAGAAACAAGAACTCTTTCCCCTAAAAACTAATGACTAAAACAACCGAAAATCTAAAAACAGAGCTAATAGGTCTTTGTAGAAACAAGGAACTGCAGATATTGGTTTATTTTAAAAAAAGACACAGTACTGCGTAACAGAGCGGGTCAGGCAGCATCTCGGGATAACATGCATACACAACGTTTCGGGTTGGGACCCTTCTTCAGGGTCCACACCTGAAATGTCACCTATTCATATTCTCCAGAGATGCTGCCTGACCCACTGAGTTTCTCCAGCACTTTGTGTCTGGCTAGATCTTTGTTTGTTAAGACAATTGAGATATATTAAACTGACCAAGGTTGATGGATAGAATGAAGACACAGAACTAGAATGATTTCATTGAATGGCTTGGAAAGTTTGAATAATTTTGGCAGTTGTCTCACACATTCTATCTACTCCTGGGGTTTTCTCCCAGTTCTCTTTGAATATGGATTTTTGTCTCTTTTGGATATATGGTGCGTAAGGTGAACATGCGCAGGTTTCTATTTTCATTTAAGGATTACAGGCAGTCAAGGTTGCTTACTTTCATACTGCCTCCTAATCTACTGACCACCTGTGTAATATATCGCCAACCTGTTTCAGATGCTGCCTTCCAACTGATAAAATATGCCCAAATTTGAGTTTTCATTCTGGTATCACGGATGTTTCCTGGGGCTTTCTTGCGTTTCAATTGACATGATTTGTAAAATGCCAGCGGGGCAGGCAGCATCTCTGGAGAGAAGGAATGGGTGACATTTCAGGGCGAGACTGAAGAAGGGATTTCGACCCAAAACGTCACCCATTCCTTCTCTCCAGAGATCCTGCCTGTCCCGCTGAGTTACTCCAGCATTTAGTGTCTACTAATTAAAACTAACAGTTTAGACTTGGAAATGACACATGCTTCTTTACCGTTATCTATATACATTGGCTAGCATTAGGAAATGATTTTGTGCACAAAATTCATACTTAATAACTTAATATATTTTTATTGGTTTTGAATGCTGGTTCTTATTTGTGTTCTTCTTCTCACAGTGACACAAATGAGGTTGACATCCCACTGAATACCCGAGTGGGAACCAAACGATACATGGCACCTGAGGTGCTGGATGAGAGCCTCAACAAGAACCAGTTCCAGGCTTATCTGATGGCAGATATATACAGCTTTGGCCTCGTGATTTGGGAAATGTCACGTCGCTGTCTAACAGGAGGTATGTTGCAGCATTCACCAGTGGATGTGTACGACAGGAAATATAGTGGCTGCATTCCTATGTCAGGCTATGCTACTGTCTGCAGAGTTTTTATTCTAACTTGAATTTATGAGATTAAAAGTTTATGCATTGCACAAAGTATTAGTCACTAAGTTATCAAACCATGGTTATTAAGTAATTGGTGCCTCTGAGCAACAGGAGTGTTGGAGGAACTCAGCGGGTTAGGCAGCGTCTATGGGGGGAATGGTCAGACGGCATTTCAGCTCAGACGGCATTAAACCTCATCTGCCATGCATCTGCCCACTCACCCAACCCACTCATCCAAGTCACCGTGCATTCTCATAGCATCCTCCTCACAGTTCACACTACCATCCAGCTTTGTGTCATCTGCAAATTTGCTAATGTTACTTTGAATCCCCTCATCTAAATCATTAATGTATATTCTAAATAGCTGCGGTCCCAGCACCGAGCCTTGCGGTACCCCACTAATCACTGCCTGCCATTCTGAAAGGGACCTGTTAATCCCTACTCTTTGTTTCTTGTCTGCAAACCAATTTTCTATCCATGTCAGTACCATGTGCTCTAATTTTGCCTACTAACCTCCTGTGTGGGACATAGATACATAGAAAATAGGCGCAGGAGGAGGCCATTCGGCCCTTCGAGCCAACATTGTGATCATGGCTGATCGTCCCCAATCAATAACCCTTGCTTGCCTTCTCCCCATATCCCTTCATTAAATCCCTTATCAAATGCTTTCTGAAAGCCCAGGTATATGACATCCACTAGCTCTCCCTTGTCCATTTTCCTGGTTACATCCTTAAAAAATTCCAGAAGATTAGTCAAGCATTATTTCCCCTATGTAAATCCATGCTGACTTGGACCGATCCTGTTACTGCTATCCAAATGTGCTGCTATTTCATATTTTATAATTGAGTCCAGCATCTTCCCCACCACCGATGTCAGGTTAACTGGTCTATAATTCCCTGTTTTCTCTCTCTCGCCTTTCTTAAAGAGTGGGATAACATTAGCTACCCTCCAATCCACAGGAACTGATCCTGAATCTATAGAACGTTGGAAAATGATCACCAATGTGTTCACGATTTCTAGAGCCACTTCCTTAAGTACCCTGGTATGCAGACCATCAGGCCCTGTGGATTTATCATCCTTCTGTCCCATCAGTCTTCCCAACACCATTTCCTGCCTAATGTGAATTTCCTTCAGTTCTTTCATCACCCTAGATCCTCTGGCCACTAGTACATCAGGGAGATTGTTTGTGCCTTCCTTAGTGAAGACGGATCCAAAGTACCTGTTCAACTCATCTGCCATTTCCTTGTCCCCCATAATAAATTCACCTGATTCGGTCTTCAAGGGTCCAACTTTGATCTTAACTAATTTTTTCATCTTCACATACCTAAAGAAGCTTTTACTATCCTCCTTTATATTCTTGGCTAGCTTACCTTCGCACCTCATCTTTTCTCCCCGTATTGCCTTTTTAGTTATCTTCTGTTGCTCTTTCAATGTTTCCCAATCCTCTGGCATCCCGCTCATCTTTGCTATGTTATATTTCTCTTTTATTTTTATACTGCCCCTGACTTCTCTTGTCAGCCACGGTCGCCCCTTACTTCCCTTGCAATCTTTCGTCCTCTTTGGAACGAACTGATCCTGCACCTTCTGTATTATTCCCAGAAATACCTGCCATTGTTGTTTCACTGTCATCCCTGCTAGGGTATCCTTCCAGTCAAATTTAACCAGCTCCTCCCTCATGGCTCCATAGTTTCCTTTGTTCAACTGTAATACTGATACCTCCGATGCTTCATAGGTCGGGCTGCATAGTGAAAGACACCGGGCAATCTTTCTTGGAAAAGTGGCAGCAATTAACAAAATAAAAAGGAGAACATTCTGGCAATACTTAACCAATCAAGCAGCATCTATAGAAAGAGAAAAATAGATATTTTAGATCCATGACCTTTCATCAGATTGAGTATTTTTCTTTCTATTTCAACCTTTCGACAGCTGTAGTTAAATGTTTTTCAAGCAACATTTGAAATATGTGTAACTGCAGTTTCCAAATGTGGCCCATGCAGAAGCTGAGAAGCAAGCTATTTTTACATTCTACCTGCAAGGCAATAAGACAGATTATTGCACAGATTGCTCCAGTTGAAATTGGTTTACTCAACGCAGCTGAGGAATCAACCCTGGGGCCATCTTTTAAGCAGCATTATGTAGCTGCTAAATCTTTCCACTTCTGACTTTCATATTTCCCCCTGCAGGTATTGTAGAGGATTACCAGCTGCCATATTACGACATGGTGCCAAACGACCCCTCTTACGAAGATGTGAGGGAAGTGGTGTGTGTTAAATGCCTCCGTCCAACAGTTTCTAACAGGTGGAACAGTGATGAGGTGAGAGTTTCATGCTGCTTAGTGAAGCTTCTAGAGACACAGTGATTATTATGACTAACCATGCAAGTGAAATGGTCAACGGCTGAAGTGCGTCACTCCGTTCTTTGAATTGAGCTGTCTGATACCGTTGTTGGATATATATGTTGGATCCGTCTGTTTAGAAACATAAATAATAAAATGTTTACAATTTACCATCTACAGTGCATTCAGAAAGGATTCACACCCCTTTACTTTTTCCACATTTTGTTACGTTACAGCCTTATTTTAAAATGGATTAAATTCATTTTTTTAATCATCAACCTACACACAATACCCCAGAATGAAGAAGCGAAAACAGGTGTTTAGAAATGTTTGCAAAGTAATTAAAAATAAATAACTGAAATATCACATTTACATAAGTTTTCAGACCCTTTGCTATGACACTCAAAATTGAGCTTAGGCTCATCCTGTTTCCATTGATTATCCTTGAGACGTTTCTACAACTTGATTGGCGTCCACAAATTAAATTGATTGGACATGATTTGGAAAGGCACACACCTGTGTATATAAGGTCCCACAGTTGACAGTGCATGTCAGAGCAA
Source organism: Amblyraja radiata (assembly GCF_010909765.2). Taxonomy (NCBI): domain Eukaryota; kingdom Metazoa; phylum Chordata; class Chondrichthyes; order Rajiformes; family Rajidae; genus Amblyraja; species Amblyraja radiata. Next base: position 14,638,954 of record NC_045992.1, on the reverse strand, counting down.
AAACCAAGCCATGAAGACGAAGGAATTGTCTGTAGACCTCCGAGACAGGATTGTGTCGAGGCACAGATCTGGGGAAGGGTATAAAACAATTTCTGCAGCATTGCAGATCCCGAAAAGCATAGTGGCCTCCGTCATTCTTAAATGGAAGACCTTTGGAACCACCAGGACTCTTCATACAGCTGGCCGCCCGGCCAAACTTAGCAATCGGGGGAGAAGGGCCTTGGTCAGCGAGGTGACCAAGAACCTGATGGTTACTCTGACAGAGCTCCAGAGTTCCTCTGTGGAGATGGGAGAACCTTCCAGAAGGACAACTATATCTGCAGCACTCCACCAATCAGGCCTTTATGGTAGAGTGGCCAGACGGAAGCCACTCCTCAGTAAAAGGCACATGACAGCCCGCTTGGAGTTTGCCAAAAGGCACCTAAAGGACTCAGACCATGAGAAACAAGATTCTCTGATCTGATGAAACCAAGATTGAACTCTTTGGCCTGAATGCCAAGTGTCATGCCTGGAGGAAACCAGGCACCGCTAATCACCTGGTCAATACCATACCTACGGTGAAGCATGGTGGTGGCAGCATCATGCTGTGAGGATGTTTTTCAGCGGCAGGAACTGGGAGACTAGTCAGGATAGAGGGAAAGATGAACGGAGCAAAGTACAGAGAGATCCTTGATGAAAATCTGCTCCTGAGCGTTCTGGACCTCAGACTGGGGCGGAGGTTCACCTTCCAACAGGACAACGACCCTAAGCACACAGCCAAGACAACGCAGGAGTGGCTTTGTGACAAGTCTGTGAATATCCTTGATTGGCCCAGCCAGAGCCCGGACTTGAACCCAATTGAACATCTCTGGAGGGACCTGAAAACAGCTGTGTATCGACGCTCCCCATCCAACCTGACAGAGCTTGAGAGGATCTGCAGAGAAGAATGGGATAAATTACCCAAATGCAGGTGTGCCAAGCTTGTAGCGTCATACCCAAGAAGACTTGAGGCTGCAATCACTGCCAAAGGTGCCTCAACAAAGTACTGAGTAAAGGGCCTGAGCACTTATGTAAATGTAATATTTCAGTTATTTCTTTTTATTACTTTGCAAAAAATTCTAAACACCTGTTTTCACTTTTTTATTATGGGGTATTGTGTGTAGATTGATGATTTAAAAAAAAGAATTTAATCCATTTTAGAATAAGGCTGTAACGTAACAAAATGTGGAAAAAGTGAAGGGGTCAAAATACTTTCTGAAGGCACTTAATGAAATCCTGACATTCAAATTTTGATTTCTGAAAGCCATCATGCGTTGCATGGTTCATGGTCCTTATGAACATAAATTTTCAAGTAGATAATAATTAAAACAGAATGGCTGATTAACGAAACTCGTATATCGGCAGCAAGCATGCAAATTGCTGGGCAGATCTATCTTGTTAATGGCTGAAAACTTTGATTGGGGTTGGCCTAATTAAGAGAAAGATGCACACTAGGCCAGTTTTCTGAAAGTCACCTTGCTTATACATTTCTATAGATCAGCATATGAGTCAGCGAATGAAACATGCCAGTAGCATTTAAATTGATAACCTGCTTTAGGAAATCAATGTGGATTGTGAAACATATTACTGATAGTGTATCAGGGTACATGGGACAGGCTTGTTCATTGAGTGAATAGGCTAGAAACATTCTCTGGGACCCTCTCGATGAGTTGTCTCGTGCTGCTTTCCATTTGATGACCTACAGGCACTGACAGGGGCTGAGAAATGAAGCTGCCCAAAATGCAACTTTCAATGAAATGAGCAAAATTCCAATTGAACCAATATATATTGTTTTAGTTGTTAATGAATAACAAATGTATTCTGTGGAGGTACTTGACATGATCATCAAATTAGATGCATTCTTCATTGTTTTTCTGATCAATTCTATCTGCTTCTTCTGTAGTGTTTAAGAGCAGTCCTGAAGTTGATGTCCGAATGTTGGGCCCCTAATCCAGCTTCTCGATTGACAGCACTAAGAGTGAAGAAGACACTTGCCAAAATGGTGGAATCTCAAGACATCAAGATCTGATCAAGCCACTCCATAGCTGACATTATTGCTCCAGAGGGGCAGGGACATGTGGTGTGTGATCAGAGAGCTGGGCATTTGTTTGCCCCAAACCCTTCTTCGCACCGTACTAGATAGGCTGCTAACGAGGATCTATTGAATTCAGGAGTGTTTCATGCATGTCGTAAGTGTGAGAAGAAAGGACTTCCATGCCATCCTTCAGATCGGACAGCAAAATGTTGTAAAGATATAAGACTCCAAATCGATGCTGTTGAAGCATCTTAAACTTCCTTGGATTTCTACGCATCGCTGACTATTTTTGTGCTCTGTAACCCAGAGTGGAATGTTGATCGCTGGCCCTTTGTGAACCCTAACTGTGGTGTCGCACAGCCAGGAGATGGTGCTTTCTGTGAAAGCCTCTATCCGAATAACTTTGCAAAACTGTTGCTGAGATTTTAAATAGTTGCTTTTCCTCTACCTGTAAATGGGGTCTGCCTGGTTCTCTTGGGCCCTAAGGCCATAATAGATATCCCCCCGTTTCTAGTCCAAAGTCTTGTTGAATTAGGTTGGCGTTTGCAAGAACTTTGAGAATACTCACTTCACAGAGCAAGCTTCTGCTGGTGCCAGGCACGAAATGCAATGGTGAGCTTTTCTCCCTTTATCCAGCTTGCTGTGTCTGCAGCTCGCTCCACTGCCCAGAGTGCACATGATCGGCTACAGACTCAGCGTTTATTGATTCCACAAAACACATGTTTTTTCTTTTTAACTCTAACTCCTTTCTTCCATAAACATTCACTTATCTTCTCCTGCATAACATAGTAAGAGCCTTGAATTGGTTATTTCTGTTAGCTGTCCAAATTCTTACAAAACTTGGATCAACCTTGTAATGGATAGAAAGGTATGTTTTATGTTGGAAATAGATAGCCATTCTCTCCGTTTTGTTCATTGTATTCTCCCAGAGTATTAAATAATGATTGTGTGCCCTTGGTTAAAACATCATATCTTAGTTTGTTCTCATTATCTGTACCTGAAAGCATAGATTGACAGAGGATCACCATTTTAGACTACAGAGTACTTTCTCTTGCAAAGTCTGGCATCACTACGATTCTGCTACTACTCTATTACTGGTAGAATAAAGGTGAATTGCAGTTGTGATAATCTACTCAAATTGGTAGGGAGAGGAATTGCTCTTCTATTATAACAATTCGTATTCTTACATCGGTGTAGCAGGCACAAGTGAAATTCTGCATCTTTTCAATGACATTCAGCGGAGGCAATAGGTTCTGCCACCATTTTCTAAAGCTGTGCCAGTCTAAGTTCAGTTTCAAAAAGTGATCGCAGCCAGTGGCATTGCATGTATTTATTTTTATGAGGATGAATTACCACTGCTGAGAACTCTGAACAATCTTACTATGTCCCATAATCTGCAAACGTACTCACTTCCCATTTTAAAGGCTTGGTTTTACTTTGTCCTCATTCCACACCAGCAGCGACTGTTGGAAGGAGAGTTCCCAGAGAAAACACTCGAAGCAGTGAAGTGTTGGTTTATTTAAAATAATGTATTGTCAATTCATTTGAGTAATTCCAAAGCATATTCGTGTATTGATGAATTTAGTAATTGTATTAATAGTGGCTGTCTATTGTACCAGATTCTTGAATGCCTCCGTCTTGTAAATGTATGTAACATAATGTTTATATTTTGTGTAGTATGGCTGATGATAGCTTGCAAGCTTTTCATGTAAATCTGATAGCCAAAGTAGGGCTTGAAGCTTTTTTTTTCTCTGGCAAGAGGGATGTTGAAGATACAGTGCGATCCATTCATATAAACAGGATTGATTTTGTTACACGCTACGCAGAGTTATACATCTGCATTCCTTGGTTCTCATGTTTGCCTTGAATTTGAAAGATATGGTATCATGTTGAATGTTTTTAGACAATTGTGATCTCCTGCCCATCTATAATAATGTTATATGCTCAGCCCCAGCTTCTGATGCCTTGCATCAGAGGTGATACATTCATGCCCAAGAGCAGGAAAGGCCCATGTTATTATTAGTGCTTTTTAAAAAAAAATTTGAGACTTGCCAATGGGCTCCTTTTTGGGAACGTGAATTGAAATAGTTTTTATCATTTTTAATGCTGCAGGAATTCACCGACTGCTGAAATGTTTTAAACTTTCGAGAAGAATGAATGATTGGAATTTAAAAAAAAGGTGAATAGCACTGCCTGGCCCAGTCAACACTGTGCTATCCGAATCATCTGTTATTTTACAACAGATAATAATGCTTTTCACTAATTCCATTTCTTGAAACATTCTTAAAACATTATCTCATTGAGGTGCATCCAGTCCATCAAATACTGGAGATAATTAGACAACAGTATTTTTTTTGTAATGGAAATTTAACAAGGCCAAGAAAACCTGGAAGATAGGGTGGGATCTGAAACTTCTGTCTATTCCTGTTAGATACTCCTGTCTTTCAAACAAAGTCATGTGAATCAGGTTGTTTTAAAGAAAGTGTTTTTAATGATTGTGCCTTTTTATGTTGTTAAATCAGCCTGCCTTTATTTTTATTTAAAGAAAAGGAAGGGAGACTTGCCAGTCCAGCGTGTCATCCAAAAAATGTCTTATTGTAGCATAGACAAAATGACGAATCAGAATATTTTGAAATCATTTAGTCAGCATATTTGTACATAGCAAATGGACAGACAAGTAAGGATTAAAGCAATGATAGTACTCTAAACAAAATGGTCACATTAAACTAAGCGTAAAGATTTATAAACCTATTTTGTACAGCATCTGGTAAAAGGTGCCTTATTACGTTTCCCACAGATTACTTTGCAAGAGGTACATCATGTACACAGATTATGTCCTGTATCTGAATATTAAGTAAATAACATTATTTTAGTACAGAGTTGGTCTATTGGCTATGCTTATTTGTTTTACTACCCTTGTTAGATGAGGTGGAAATGACTGGACTGACTGCTCAACTGCTGTAAGATGTGTGGAAATCCATCCTGACTGAAAGATTTAATGTGTTATCCATGACATATCTTTCGCTGAGTTAAGCATGAACAAAAAGCTCAAGCAATATAAAAACCTAGGGGACAACTTAAAATTGTTAAAACGACGTTATTCGTCTTCGTTTTACTTGCCAGCTCCTATAATATTTTTCAGACTGTCCTGTTGAACTTGTTTAACTACACAGTCTTGGAATTTTTGCCGACTTAAAAAAAAATCAGTTTATTATTAAATCCTTGAAGGAGACCCTCCCCCACTCAGCGATATTATTTTATCTTGCTGAACTTGTTGTTCTTCAGATTGAATTCACTGTCCTTTCTCATTGAATGTGCCCAAGGTTGGTCTCGCTGGAATGTAGTGCTGATTGCAGGCCTGGCTTGTGAGTAACACTAAATTCTTCATCAACAAGATAGTCGGAGACCACGACATCCTTGCTATGAATGGGGAATCAACCATTCAACCTACAAGCTCCATACTCCCAATATTGCTCAACTACCAAATTGCTTCTCCTCTCGGTTGCACAAATATCTGGGAGTGGCAGGAATAAAAGAGGCAGATTTAGCTAAATCAGGAGTGGTTAACCGAGGGAAGGTGAATGTTGGGTCAAGCCACAAATCATTTTCTTAGTCTGGCAGTATATCTAACATTTCCTGCTTCAGTGTGCTTCAAATAAATGCTTTTGATTCCTTGTTAGAATGTAATGCAAGTGATTAGGAAGTGTTTGACACCGCTGGGCCTGTACTCGCTGGAGTTTAGAAGGATGAGGGAGGACCTCTTTGAAACTTACCGAATAGTGAAAGGCTTGGACAGAATGGATGTGGAGAGGATGTTTCCACCAGTGGGAGAGTCTAGGACTAGAGGTCATAGCCTCAGAATTAAAGGACATTCCTTTAGGAAGAAGATGAGGAGGAATTTCTTTAGTCAGAGGATGGTGAATCTGGTGGAATTTATTGCCACAGAAGGCTGTGGAGGCCACCAATGGATATTTTAACGGCAGAGATAGATAGATGATTAGTACGGCTGTCTGGAGTTATGGGGAGAAGGCAGGAGAATTGGGTTAGGAGGGAGGGATAGATCAGCCATGGTTGAATGGCGGAGTGGACTTGATGGGCCGAATGGCCTAATTCTGTTCCTATTACATGACCTGAAGAGAAATGGGTGCATTGATCAGATTCGCTGATGGCTAGTAATTGGAAGTGTTTATGAGTACAGAGAATAGGAGGGAATCTTACTAACTTACACCCAGAGTTCTGTGACCTAGAAACTAAAATGTTCTTGTGTATAATTTATCTATATCGCACATTGACAGTAAAAGCAAACCACACTCGTGCAGTTTGGATTTTTGTGCTGGTATCATGCTGTGTGAATAGAATTCACTTTTTATTACTGCAATTATCCATATTTGTGTAACATGCAGGTACTATTGCAACGTTTAAGAAATATTTGGACAGCTACATGGATAGGACAGGTGTGGAGGGATATGGGCCACATGCGGGTAGGTGGAACCAATGTAGATGGGGCAAGTTGGGACGAAGGGCCTGTTTCCTCACTGTAAGACTCTATCTCACTCATCTGCTGTCCATCTTGGAAATGTGAGCCAATGAATTTGCAGGACAGTGAAAATGTGCAACCTTGGACTACTTTTGTCTCCCAAGACCTGACCAAGTCTAGTGAGCTGAAGGCTGTAGTTTCTGAAGTGGAAGCCTCCAACAGTGACTTCTATTGAATGTTATTTTCTGGACTGGGAGAATAATCTTATGTTTTAAATAAAAGAAACCCTCCAAATGTTGTCTCTGGAGGAGTCCGTTGAATGACAAGACCTTGGGTCACCTCTACCCACACATGCTGTCCTTTGTGGAGCTCCACCAAGGTGTAGCTCCAGACCCAGCTGCCGTGCTGCTGCTGCTGCTGCTGCTGCTGCTTGTGTATGCTCCTCTGGAGCTTGCCATCAACCAAAAGAAAACCAAGACCGGGCCCCTGGCCAAACTCCACAGTCACCACAAACATGTAGACGCCTTTGAGGGGAGCTTTGAAATGACCCTTTTCCTGTGAATAGCAATCGCCGTAGTTCAGAAGTATCTGGTCAAATTTCAATATCTTGGTAGACTCAGAAGCGTTGGACAGTCCCACGAAAAATGCAGCCAGGAATTCTAAACAGACAAGAAGCGAAAACAAGTTAAACCCAAGCATTTCAATACCATTGGACACATAGTTTAGTTTAGTTTAGAGATACTGCGCGGAAACAGGCCCTTCGGCCCACCGAGTCCGCGCCGACCAGCGACACTGCCCACTAATGCTATCCTGCAACACACTAGGGACAATTTACTATTATACCAAGCCAATTAACCTACAATCCTGTATGTTTTTGGAGCGTGGGAGGAAACTCGAGATCCCGGATGAAAACCCACGCAGGTGAGGGGGAGAAAGTACAATTGCAGACAGCATCCGTAGTCAGGATCGAACCCGGGACTCTGGCGCTGTAAGTCAGTAACTCTACTGCTGTGCTACTTGGAGAACTTTGTTCTTTAACACATATACACACTGATAAATGTTGAAGGAAAGGGAGATGGGAGATATTTATCAGGTTGGGCAGTAATAGCACACGCTGGAATAACATAAAACATTAGTTTGTGTAAAGATCTGGGCTCTCCATTACAGGAAAGATGTGGAGACTTTGGAGAGGGTGCTGTGGAGGTTTACCGGAATGCTGCCTGGATTAGACCGTTTCAGTTTCAGGGAAAGGTTGGAATAGACCTGGATTGTTTTCCCTGGAACATCGGAGGTTGAGGGGAGGCTTGATAGACGTATATAAAATGATGAGAGGCATAGAATGGGTAGACAGTCAAAACCTTTTTTCCAGGATGGAAAAGTCCAACGCAAGAGGGCACAGCTATAAGGTGAGAGGGGGGAAAGTTATTTATACAGAGAGTGGTCGGGGTCTGGAACACGCTACCGGTGGTGATGTTGGAGGCTGATGGGTGAGAAGCTTTTTGATAGGTATGTGGGAGTGCAGGGAATAGAGGGATATGGATCTCGTGCAGTTTAAGTTGCCATCATGTTCAGCACAAGCACTGTGGGCCAAAGACCATTCCTGTACTGTACTGTTTTATTGGCCACTGTCAGCCTCTCGTTCTGGTCATCTCACAGTGGGAGCTCATGAAAGCACTAATAGCCCTGTCCCACGGTACGAGTTCATTCCAAGAGCTCTCCCGAGTTTAAAAAAAATCAAACTCGTGGTAAGCACCGAGAATGAACGTAGCGGGTACGTCGGAGCTCCGGGACGTCTCTTAGCGGCTTGTAACGCTAACGGCAGGTACTCGGGAAGACTCGCTAACGGCAGGTAAGCACGGGAAGACTTGTGAAGATTTTTCAACATGTTGAAAAATGTCCACGAGAGCCCCGAGTACCGACGAGTGGCCATTACCGTAAATCTCCCGAGTTCGAATCGGGGTAAACTCGGGAGAGCTCTTGGAACGAACTCGTACCGTGGGACAGGGGGTTACGACTTTTCACAAGCGATTCATGACGATATTGCCAAAGCTGAATATTTTTAGTTTGGAGGAGAGTCTGGTCTGGTTTGGCTGGGTGGGGATCAGCAGACTGGTTCCGGCTGGTGATGGCAAGACCATATGAGGAGAGATTATGTTGAGAATAGATTTATATTCCCTGGAGTTTAGAGGAATGAAATAAAATCGACTTGACAACTTACAAAATTCTGACAGGGCTAGACAGTCTGGCTGCATGGAGGACATTTCCCCTCGGCAGGTCAGGCCGATCTAGAACGGGGGGGGGGGTCACAGTCTAAGATAGACGGTAACAGATTTAGAATTGAAATTATCTAAAAGATCTACACTCAGAGGATGGAAGGTGAGTGAAATTTGAAGCCTTTGAAGTGAACTGTGGAGGCCAAGTGCTGAATATATTTGAGGAGATACATATATTTCCCGATGCAAATGGTTTCAAAGTGTATGGGAGAGAGTGGGAACATGGCGATGAGATAGACAATCAGCCATGATCATAATGAATGGCAGATCTGGCTCAAAGGGCTGAATGGATTCACCCTTCAGTCTATGTTACTTTCCTGGAGATGGGGCATGTTGGTCAGCATGAAGAAGTTGGGCCAAAGGACCTGTGTGTGACTGAGGCAAGGGAGAGATTTAATTGTGACATGTGGAAATTGTGAGAGACCTAGACAAAATGAACAGGAAAGATTTAAGGTAGACAAAAATGCTGGAGAAACTCAGCGGGTGAGGCAGCATCTATGGAACGAAGGAAATTTGAGGAAGGACATTCTTGCTATTGAGGGAGTGCAGCGTAGGTTTACAAGGTTAATTCCCGGGATGGCGGGACTGTCATATGCTGAGAGAATGTAGTGGCTGGGCTTGTACACTCTGGAGTTTGGAAGGATGAGAGGGATCTCATTGAAACATATAAGATTGTTAAGGGTTTGGACACGCTAGAGGCAGGAAACATGCTCCCGATGTTGGGGGAGTCCAGAACCAGGGGCCACAGTTTAAGAATAAGGGGTAAGCTATTTAGAACGGAGACGAGGAAACACTTTTTCTTGCAGAGAGTTGTGAGTCTGTGGAATACCCTGCCTCAGAGGGTGGTGGAGGCAGGTTCTCTGGATGCTTTCAAGAGAGAGCTAGATAGGGCTCTTAAAAATAGCGGAGTCAGGGGATATGGGGAGAAGGCAGGAACGGGGCACTGATTGGGGATGATCAGCCATGATCACATTAAATGTCGGCACTGGCTCGAAGGGCCGAATGGCCTACTCCTGCACCTATTGTCTATAGTCTATTGAAATAGGCAACGTTTCTGCCGAAACGTTTCCTTCGCTCCATAGATGCTGCCTCACCCGCTGAGTTCCTCCAGCATTTTTGTCTACCTTCGATTTTCCAGCATCTGCAGTTCCTTCTTAAACAGGAAAGATTTACTTCCCTTAAATCAATAAACCGATGGCATAGATTTAAGTTAATTGAAGGAAAGTTTAGAGGAAGATATGTTTTGCCTTTCTGCAGTCCATGGAGGCAGGCATCCTCATCATATTTAAAAGCTACCTGCAAGAGTCATAACTTTTAGGATAACAAACCAAGAGGAAGTGAGATAAACCTCAAACAAATCCTTCTCATTGTTTGGAATGAGCATTTGTTGCTTAGATTTCCTGACTTTCAATTACATAGAACAAACAGCTGGAGAACAGCCTAAGAACAGGCTCTTCAGCTCACAATGTCTCGGCCAAACATGATGTTAAATCGGGCTCCTCCTCCTCCTTTTTCCTTTCTTCTCCCCGCCTCCCCCCCACCCCCTATCAGTCTGAAGAAAGGTTTCGGCCCGAAACGTTGCCTATCTCCTTTGCTCCATAGATGCTGCTGCACCCGCTGAGTTTCTCCAGCAGTTTTGTGTACCATAAATTAAACGAATCTGTGTCTGCATATAATCCCCATCACTCCACTCCCTGCATAATTCATGTGCCCATCTAAACGCTTCTTCAACACCACTATAGTATCTGCTTCCACCATCACCCCACTGTGCCAGTGAATCTTAAATACCCTGTTAGAGAGTAGATTGAACCAATGTAGGCATGCATTCAGCCTAAAGAGCAAGTGGAAAGCATTTTATCGGGATGCATCACAGCACAGTTTGGGAACAGCTCCATCCATGATAGCAAGATATTACAGAGTTGTGGACGTAATCCAGACAATCTCGCAAACCAACCTCCCTTCCATTGACTCCATTTACATTGCACACTGCCTTGGCCAGGCCACCAGCATAAACCAAGGACAATCTCACCCCGGTCACTCCCTCTTCTCCCCTCTCCCATCAGGCAAGAGGCACAGAAGTTTGGAAACACACACCTCCAGATTCAGAGACAGTTTCTTCCCATCTGTTATCAGGCTACTGGAATGTCCTCCCATCAGCTGGAGTGCGGTCCTGACCTTCCACCCACCTCACTGGAAACCATTGAACTATCTTTAATCGGACTTTAACTCGCAGTAGGCCTTATACCTTTTATCCTGTATCTCTGCATTGTGGATGGCTTGATTGTAATCATGTACATTCTTTTCACTGACTAGATCGCACGCAACAAAAATGGTTTTCACTGCACCACGGTACACGTGACAATACTAAATTAAACTAAGAACGTTTTGTTGGGGAAAGATTCTAGCGAGTCGTACTCAGAGGTTAGAGAAGGATTAATCGTGTGATAAATACCTGCCGCAGACGTACTCACCCTGCACAGTTGGAGTGCTCTTGTCATGGTTTAAAGTCGAAGCATTTCTGTAATCCCCCAGATGCTTGTTCGTGTGGTGACCTTCCCTCTGGTGTTTTCTCATTCGCTTTAAGCCCAAGCCACCTCGTCCTGTACGGGATGTCCCGTTAGAAACCCTGTCTGTGTGGCCAGTGAACCTGTGAAACTCTGTGACGTGACCATCCAGAAACTGTTTCAGAGATGATACATCAAACTCCAGAGCCTCCACGGACTTTGTGAACCGTTCCTTCATTTGCCCCAAGCTCCTATTGTAGTAATTGTCCATGGAATTACACTGGGATTCCAATGTAATCAGTCTCAAATTCAACATCTCAATATCTTTTTCTCTGAATGATATTTTGCTGGTGTTAGATTGTAAACCATTCTGTTTCTCTTCCATTGCCTCGTGCTCCAGTTCCATGAGTTTACGACCATCTGTATCATCTATTTCTGAAGAGCTTTCTGCTTCTTCAGCCCCAGTCAAGTCTCTTGTTCCTTCAAGCAACTGCAACTTGAAGTTGATGCTTTCCAAAATCATTTTCTGATCCGCAAGTTCGTTCTCTGTTTCATTTAGGACTTGATACAACGTGTTCATGGAAAGCAGCTGGGGTTTGGTCGCACCGTCCGATGTAATCTCCAAGATGTCTTGTTCCAACAAACTTTCCAGGATTACAGTGTGCCTCAATGCATCCTCCAAAAGGGAATTGAATGAGCTGTTTAGATACTTCATGCGGGAATCCATGATGCCATCAAATTTTTTCAGGTTGCCAATGTCTTCCATGATCATTGAGGAATCCTTCTGGAGTTTGAAGATGTCTTCCGTTAAAATGCTGTGCTTTTCATCCAGCAGGTACTGGAAGTCCTGAAATTGTTGACGGATTTGTTGCAAAGCCATGAAGAGATCCTGCACTGAATCATTGAAGTTGTTGCTGAGTTCGAGCTCTTGCTGCTTGACGTATGTCAGATCGAAGTGCATTTTGTCCATAAAGTCACTGGCATTTCTCAGGTTATCGAGAACCAAGCTATAATCCACGAGTAGTTTCTGACAGTCGCAGAGCTGCTCATCCTCCGGCATGCCGTACAACAGCTGGCTCAACTCTTTTACTTTGTTGTCGAGTCTAGAAATATGTTCACTCTGCCCTGATCTTTGATGGGTAAAGGACACATTCAGCCCCAAAATAGCTTCCATAAACCCTCGGCGGGTCTCATTCAGTTTTTGATTCATTTCTCTCTCAAGTCCAGCCACCAGTTGGGCACAATTTGCCTCCTGCTTCTCCAGCTTGTGTTGAAACGCAGCAACCTGCTTGGATGAGGGAGCACACATTCCACACGTTAAATTAGTTAGATTGCTTGAATGAATCTGAAGAGCGATGCTCAGTTTATCCAAGACTTCTTTTGTCATTCCCACGTCTTGGTGCACTGCCTTCGAGTTGCACGCTGGACATGGTTTTGGTCCTTGGAGTTCAGCAGTCTTTGCGATACTTTCATTTAAAGTGAATATCTCCAGCCAAAGTCTATCCTGGTCTTTCCTCAATTCAGCTGTGGAGTTATTGAGAAGATGTGATTTCATCTGGATCATCTTCTGGCTGCGTTTGATCTTCAGGTCGGTCTCGGTCTTTATAATTGTCATGTTGTGGTCGAGGGTAACTCTATGAGCATGCAGTTCCTTGTCAATTTCCCATTGTTGTCCTTTCAACTTGTCTTCCATTTTCCGTAGCTGTTCACTGTTTTCGTCGAGTTTCAGCTTTAACTTGGTGCCCAATTCCTCGAGTTCCGTTTGGCGTTCCGAGAGCTTGCCGTGCTTTCGCCTGTCGGTCTCTACGTCGTGTGATAAGTTGAAGACCTTGTCGGACAGGACCTGTAGGCTGTCATTGAAGCTCGCCCACACTGAATGATGATGCTGTCGCAAGAAGCCTTCAACGTAAGTCTTTACCATATCCTCAAGGGCTGGTAATTCTGCCAAAGTAAAACCAAAAAACAAGATTTAATATGGAGACACAAGAATCCGCAGATGCTGGAAACTCCAGCAAAACACACAAAGGTTGAATGACCATGTATTGAACCAACAAATATTTTCAGAATGTTTAAGAAGGAACTGCAGATGCTGGAAAATCGAAGGTAGACAAAAGTGCTGGAGAAACTCAGCGGGTGCAGCAGCATCTATGGAGCGAAGGAAATAGGCAACGTTTCGGCCCGAAACCCAGAAGGGTTTCGGCCCGAAACGTTGCCTCTTTCCTTCGCTCCATAGGTGCTGCTGCGGGTTTCTGCCAGAAACGTAGCCTATTTCCTTCGCTCCATAGATGCTGCTGCACCCGCTGAGTTTCTCCAGCACTTTTGTCTACCTCCAAATATTTTCACAAACTTGAGCGAACAAGCTGGTAATTTAGAACGAAATTCCGAAGAGATGGATCTCAGATGGGTGGATCTCATGTTGGACTGAACAAATAATACAGAGGATGAACAATGAAATATAGTCTTGGCAACGATAGACACAAAAAGCTGGAGTAACTCAGTGGGACAGGCAGCATCTCTGGAGAGAAGGAGTGAGTGACGTTTCGGGTCGAGACCCTTCTTCAGGCTGCCTGTCCCGCTGAGTTACTCCAGCTTTTTGTGTCTATCATCGGTCCATCTATCTAGGGAGGGTGAGGGGGAGGAGGAACTGGATACAAGCAAAGACCGGTGTTCTTCCAAAACACGATGCAATGGATGAGGTTAGAGGAGGGGCACTTCTGTCTCACCCGGGGGAAGAAAGGTTAGAAAAGGGAGTTAGGAATTGGAGACTAGGGAGAGCAATGGTTAAGCTTTCACAGCTCTGGAGACATGCAGTCCATTGGACTGGAGCAAAGGCAACATAAAGGATCTTCTGAGAAAGACATCTCCAGCGACCATAGTAGAACACAAGGACTTTCGAAGTATGAGTCCAGACAAAAGCACTTTATACAGTGAGTTCCTTTCTCTGGAGCAATGAAGATATCAGGGCGACACACAGGGGCGCAGCTGGTAGAGTCACTGCCTCACGGCACCAGGGACCCGGGTTTGATCCTGACCTCGAATGCTGTCTGTGTGGAGTTTGTACGTTCTGCCTGTGACTGTGTGGGTTTCCTCCAGGTGCTTCAGTTTCCACCTACATCCCAAAGACGTGCAGGTTTCTAGGTTAATTGGCCCTGTGTAAATTTCCCCCATTGTGTGTAGGGAGCGGGGTAACATAGAACTAGCATGATCGATGGTCGGAATGGACTCGGTGGGCCGAAGGGCTTGTTTTCATGCTGTATCTCTAAACTAAAACTAAACTAAATTCACGGATTGAAAGGCAGGAGTGAGTAGATGCAAGGAACTGCAGTTGCTGGTTTACAAAAAGAAGACACAGAATACTGGAGTAACTCTGTGGGTCAGAGAGCATCTCTGGAGAACATGGATAGGTGACGTTTTGGGTCAGGAGGTGCTGACTTGAACCTCTGATGACATTGGTCTTGTACTTCAACGTAATGGTTGCAGTAACATCAAGATACTTTAGGGGGCAGTGTCCTCAAGGGAACCTGACAGCACTCTCCAAGGTAAACACTAAGGGCTGGAGTAACTCAGGTGAAACAATGGGGCGAGGTTGGCACAACTGGTAGAACCGCTGCCTCACAGACAGCGCCAGAGACCCGGGTTCAATCCTGACCGGGGGCGTTGACTGTGCGGAGTTTGCACGTTCTCCCTGTGACAAGGCGTTCCTCCGGGTGCTCCGGTTTCCTCCCACATCCCAAAGACATGCGGGTTTGTAGGTCAATTGGCCTCAGTACATTTGCCCCCTAGTGTGTCGGGAGTGGATGAGAAAGTGGGATAACAGGGAACTGGTGTGAAGGGGTGATCGATGGTCTCCATGGTGGCTGAAGGGCCTGTTTCCATTGTTGTATCTCTAAACTAAATAAAACATTGAGATGGCAGCTCGTCAAGCTGTTTCCACCGTGCCACCAGGCTGTGGTGACTGGGATGTTATTAACTAGGTATTCATTTCTGTTTTCCAGGCGCACACTGGCCAAGAAGAGGTGTAGCAACAACACATTCCTTGAGGAAATGAGGTCAGGCAGTGCGAGCCCGCCTTATCCTGAATACCCACAATCCTAGAATCAATGGTTTAATGTTCCCAGCTTCCGCCAAGCAGCCTGGAGCAAATATCCTATAGCGAGCAAGATAGACCACTCGACGAAAAAGACATAGTACGGTCATGGGCAGATTCATGGGTAAATTTCGGCCCCATTTCCGTAACCGGCTTCCGTCTCCGCACCAAAGATCCCATAGGATACTAGTGCGGAGACGGAAGCCGGTTACGGAAACATCCTCGTAAAAATAAAAGTTCTTTGGTAAAAATCTTCTCCTCATTTTCAGAATTATAATTTATTAACACAAACTGTTCCCCCGCAACGCTTATTACACTGCGAGTCGGGTCGGGTTACTGAAATGGATGAAAAAATGGCCCACGTTCCGCTCGGTTGCGTACTACACGTCAGCCCATTGCATTTAGCAGGAGTGGTCTATCTTGCTCCGCCATAGGATCTTTGGTCTGGAGGAGATCCACACACAGGGGTGTCCAAGGTTGAAGACCTTCATAAGTTCACAAATGAAAGAAGCAAAATAAGGCCATTCGGCCCATCAAGTCTACTCCGCCGTTCAATCATGGCTGATCTATCTTTCCCTCTCAACTCCATTCTCCTGCCTTCTCCCCTTCTCAAAGAAGGGTCTCGACCCAAAACGTTCTCTCCAGAGATGCTACCTGTCTCGCTGAGTTACTCCAGCATTTTTGTCTATCTTCGGTTTAAAACAGAAACTGCAGTTCCTTCCCACACACTTCTCCCCATCACCCCTGACACCCGGACTGATCGAGAATCTGTCAATCTCTGCCTTAAAAATATCCAGTGACTTGGCGTTCAATGAATTGAATTGAATTGAATGCCTTTATTGTCATTCAGACCTTACGGTCTGAACGAAATTTCGTGCCTGCAGTCATACATACAATCATACAATAATAAACAACAATAAACACAAATTAACATCCACCACAGTGAGTCCTCCAAGCACCTCCTCACTGTGGTGGAGGCAAAAATCTTAGGGCTGCAGTCTCTTCCCTCCTCTTCTCCCTCTGTGCTGAGGCGATTCCCCACCGGGCGATGGTACAAACAGTCCCGCGGCTCACCGAACCCCGCAAACGGGCCGGCTCAAACACCGCGGCCCGGGGTGGTCGAAGCTGCCGCCCTCCAGTCCAGTGGTCGCAGCCGCTGGCCCGCGGCTCAACCCCGGACTCAGGTCACCGCCGCCAGAACGCCGTCCCAGCCACCGGAGCACCGTTCCAGCCCCGAGCCCGATCGCCCTCACGTGAGTGCCGTTCCTCCCTCGAGCTGGGCCACTCCGACGGGAGCGCCGTTCCAGCCCCGAGCCGGGCTGCTCCGACGGGAGTGCCGTTCCAGCCCCGAGCCGGGCCGCCCTCACGGGAGCGAGCCCAGTGCAAGTCCTGACTGGCTCTGCCTCCGGAGTCTCGAGGTCACCAGCTCCGCCATCAGGCCTCAGCGCAGACGGAGGCAGAGAAGGGGGATACGATAAAAAAGTCGTATTCCCCCGAAGAGAGAGACAGCAAGCCCCGTTTCAACCCCCCCCCCCCCCCCCCACATAAACACAACCTAAAAAACAAAAACTAACTAGACAAAACGAAAAAAAACAACATAAAAAAGTAAAGACAAACGGACTGCAAGCGAGCCGCAGCCGTTCACCAGCGCCGCCACTTCCGGTTGTCTGTAGCGATGAATTCCACAGATTCACCACCCTCTGTCTAAAGAAATTCCTCCTCATCTCCGTTGTGGAGGAACGTCCTTTCATTCTGAGGCTGTGGCCTCTAGTCCTAGACTCTCCCACTAGTGGATACATCCTCTCTATCCGGGCTTCACGCATGCCCAGCCCCTTGCCGAGATGTGTCTGATCACCACCGACCTGTTCTGCTCTCCTCTTCCTCATCTCTCGAGTGGTTCCTTTTCTTCAGCTTGCTCAGAAGGTGGTGGAGGTTGCGGGGGAAGCCAGCCGTCGTGGCGACCTGGTCCTGCTGCTGAAGCAGCTCCTGGTGCAGTCGCCGGCCCGTGGACACGGCAGGTCCCGCTGCAGTGAGAAGGAGCGATGGTAAACACACACAAACCTTACAGGCAAATGTCCACAGAGTTACTACAGAGGGAGCAAGCATGAAGTAGATGGACAATTGCTGGAGATGGACTATTATTGCCCTGAAATATTATATCTTTCCTCTTTACACATCTGCAGCTGAAGTAAATGCAGGAAGTAAATGCAGGAAATGATCGGCTGCTGAGCCTCAGGTCAGATCGACACACGGATATGGAGGATATGGATCATGTTCAGGCAGGGGAGATGAGTTTAACGGCAAGATGTTTGGCATGGATAATATGAGCCTGTTTCTGCGTTCTATACCAAAGATAAACACAAAATATTGGAGTAACTCAGCGGGTCAGGCAGCATCTCTGGAGAACAAGGATGGGTGATGTTTCGGGTCGGGACCCTTCTTCAGACTGAGAGTCGAGGAAGAGGGGAACGAGAGATATGAAAAGGTACAAAGAGCGATGTGTGGGTCACGCTACATATCTGCATTGTGTCAGAGGCCCAGGCGTTCTCCAACGGCCTAATGCCACCTTCTGTGTGTGGCCCCCAAGCATTGTTCCACTGCCATGTCCTACGCAGTCTCCGGCCACTGGCATTTACACACTTCCTCCTGTTTCCGGACCGTAGTCAACGTGTTAAATGTCGGCCGTGATACAGCTGAGCGGAACGCAACAGTCAGTATCAAAGATCCTATAGCGGAGCAAGATAGACCACTCCTGCTAAATGCAATGGGCTGACGTGTAGTACGCAACGGAGTGGAACGTGGGCCTTTTTTTCATCCATTTTAGTAACCGAACTCGCAGTGTAATCAACGTTGCGGGGGAACAGTTTGTGTTAATAAATTAAAATTCTGAAAATGAGGAGAAGATTTTTACCAAAGAACTTTTATTTTTACGATGATGTTTCCTTAACTAGCTTCTGTCTCCGCACTAGTATCTTTGCTCCGCTATGGGATCTTTGGTGCAGAGACGGAAGCCGGTTACGGAAATGGGGCCGAAAATTACCCATGAATCTGCCCATGACCGTACTACGTCTTTTTCGTCCAGTGATCTATCTTGCTCGCTGTAGGATCTTTGGTCAGTATCTGGGCTCAAGTGTTGAAAGAAGGGGTGAGGACATTGTTGAGTGTTGCACCAGGCTGGGGGGCATAATTAGTTTGTTCCATTTAACGTGTGGAGACCATTTTGTGTAGAGCACCTTGCCCCTCTGTTTACGGGAGTGTGGGAAGTCATGGATACTTGGTGTTACTGTTGTGGTTCCTGTTTGGAGCCAGCACTGGTCATTCTGGGGCAGAGGGAGGGTGGGGAGGAAATGTCCGTCACTAATATAAACAAGGCCAGGTACCGCTTCCATTGTTCTGCTAAGACATAACTTACTTGGATCGACGACCTCTTCAGTCACTTGCCCGCTCTCCGGTGCATGGCCCAGCGATGTTGCCGTGGAAACTGGGGGACAATCAACGGAACAGGTAAAACCGGGTGGAGGAACAAGGAACCGCAGATAAGACACAAAATGCTGGAGTAACTCAGCTGGATAGTCAGCATCTCTGGTGACGTTTCGAGATAGAGACCCTTCTTCAGACTGAGAGTCAGGGGAATGGGAGACTAGAGGTAGGAAAAGGTTCAGAACGAATCAGAGGCCTGCTCCAATGACCATGGAAAGGCGGAGCCCACAATGGTCCATTGTTGGCTGTGGAAGTGGTGATAAGGAAGGGATCTATGGATGCAACCAGTGGAACTGGCAGGAGAACTAGGGTGGGGGAGGGATGGAGAGAGAGAGGGAATGCAGGAGTTACTTAAAATGAGTGAAATTAAGAGTCACACTTCTGGGTTGTGAGCTGGCCAAGCGAAATATGCTGGTTTATAAAAAAGATACAAAGTGCTGGAGTAACTCAGCGGGTCAGGCAGCATCCATGGAGAACGTGGATAGGTGATGTTTTAGGCCGGGACCCTTCTTCAGACTGAGTGCGTGGAGGGGTGGGAAGGGGGTAGAGCTGGAAGTGCCAGTGAGCCCGGGAATGGTGCTGGTACATGTCGCCCCAATTATACATCAGCTCCGAAGCTGCTCTATTTGTCACACGGGCCACTGCACAGTCAAATTGTTTTTCATTGTATGCCATAAGACATAAACCATTCGGCCCATCGAGTCGGCTCGGTACCAGAGTCGCTGAATGATAAGACCAGCAGCATTTGTCGATGCCACCAGGTGGCGACATACACTGCCTCAGTTGATGCAAAACAAAGCTTTTACCTGCATCCAGCTCACCTAGGTACACGTGGCAATTGTCTTTCCCACTTTCCCTCTATTTCCCTCCTTTTCCCTCCTTTTCCCTCTTTCCCTCTTTCCCTTTCCCTCTTTCCCTCCTTCCCTCCTTCCCTCCTTCCCTCCTTCCCTCCCTCCCTCCCCCAGGAGGTTTGCACACTCCAGCCCCCATCCCCACTGTGGTTGGTGCCACCTCTGCCTACCTGTATCTTCACAGTTGGCTCCCATGTGGCCAGGGCAACACCTCCACTCCAGTGCGGTGATGATCATCTGCTTCACTTTGTACATGGGTATCAGAGCCAGCTGGTACCTGCAAGGAGAGGCCTCCACTGTTATTCTGCAGCCCGGTGGTGGGTACAACCTCGATGTGGGCACGAGCTGCCGTCACTGGGCTCGGCTTCACCCACGGGAAGGTTTGCGTTACTTTAGTTTAGAGGGAACAGCGCAGAAACAGGCCCATCGGCCCACCGAGTCCGCGCCGACCAGCGACCACCCCGTACACTAACACAATCCTATACACGAGGGACAATTTACAATTATACCGAAGCCAATTAACCTACAAACCTGGTTTGTGGGTGGAAACTGGAGCACCCGGAGAAAACCCACGCAGTTCACGGGGAGAACATACAAACTCTGTACAGACAGCACCCGTAGTCAGGATCGAACCCGGGTCGCTGGCGCTGTAAGGCAGCTACTCTACCGCTGTGCCACCGTGCGGCAAAATCCCACGAAATTCCCACCCCATCCTGGTCTGGCAGCTTCCTTTCCCAGCGGCTCCCTACTTACACAGCGTGTTGGCAGCTGCCCATTCCATTGCCGCAGGGCTCCGTGGGCCTCTGGACAAAACGCTCCACTCCGCACGAAATCACAGACGTGGACAACCTGGACTTCACGAACGCGCACCAGTTCCTGAAAGACAGATCAAGAAAGGAGTGTCAACAGTTCGACTCTGCTGTTTAGTTTGGAGATACAACGTTGAAATTGGTCCGCGCCGACCCCTGATCACCCGTACCCTAGTTCTACCCCCCCCCCACACTGGGGGCAATTTACAGAGGCCAATTAACCTACAAACCTGCGGGTGTTCTGAGGCGGGAGGAAACCGGAGTACCCGGAGAAATCCCACGCGGACACACGGAGAACGTACAAACTCCGTACAGACAGCACCCGTAGTCAGGATCGAACCCGGGTCTCTGGCGCTGTGAGGCAGAGGCTCTACCTCTGTGCCACTGTGCCGCCCCTAATGTCAGCTGACATCCTAATGCCCCTGAAGGCAGTAACTCTGATATCCTCTATTGGGTTTGGCCTGGCCAAGATTCACAACTCCAAACACTTTTTCTCACAGTGAGTGGTGAGTCTGTGGAATTCTCTGCCTCAGAGGGTGGTGGAGGCAGGTTCTCTGGATGCTTTCAAGAGAGAGCTAGATAGGGCTCTTAAAAATGGCGGAGTCAGGGGATATGGGGAGAAGGCAGGAACGGGGTACTGACTGGGGATGATCAGCCATGATCACATTGAATGGCGGTGCTGGCTCGAAGGGCCGAATGGCCTGCTCCTGCACCTATTGTCTATTGTCTATTGTTTATAATTGGTGAGCTGCAGGAGAATAAGAGGAGTTGATCGGTCTATGATAGAGATCGTGGCACAGGGAAATGAGCTGGGGAAGGGGATTAATGTGAGTGCTTGCATCGCCTTGATGGTCTGAATGGCCTCCTCCTATGTCATAAGAAAACAGAAAATATAATGCAAAATAAAGATGACTCCATCTACGCTGCCTCGGCAAGTCCACCAGCATCAACAAGGACCAGTCTCACCCCCCTCTTCTCCCCTTTCCCATCAGACAAGAGGTACAGAGGTGTGAAAACACGCACCCCTCCAGATTCAGGGACAGTTTCTTCCCAGCTGTTATCAGGCAACTGAACCATCCTCTCATTAGCTAGAGAGCGGACCTGACCTCCCATCTACCTCATTCGAGATCTTTAAACCATCTTAAATCGGACTTTATTGGATTTTACCTTGCACTAAACGTTATTCCCTTTATCCTGCAAAGGATGCTGGAAAAATGGAAGGTTGACAAAAATGCTGGAGAGAAACTCAGCGGGTGAGGCAGCATCTTTGGAGAGAAGGAATAGGCGACGTTTCGGGTCGAGACCCTTCTTCAGACTGATCTGTATCTGTATTTAAGAAGGAACTGCAGATGCTGGAAAATCGAAGGTACACAAAAAATGCTGGAGAAACTCAACGGGTGCAGCAGCATCTATGGAGCGAAGGAAATAGGCAACGTTTGGGCCCGAAACGTTGCCTATTTCCTTCGCTCCATAGATGCTGCTGCACCCGCTGAGTTTCACCAGCATTTTTGTCTACCTCTGTATCTGTACACTGGACAGCTTGAATGTAAACACGTGTAGTCTTTTCACTGACTGGATAGCATGCAACAAAAACGGTATTCACTGCACCTCGCTACACGTGACAATAATAAGCTAAACAAAGTACACTGTTAAAGTAACATAGTTAAGGTCACAGAAGCTGAAGAATTGTTCTGCATTCTGCAGTAATTGAAAAGGAATCATAGAAACATAGAAAATAGGTGCTGTAATTGTTATATGGTTATATGAGTGCAGGCAGGTGGGACTAAGGGAAAAATGTTGTTCTGCATGGACTTGTAGGGCCGAGATGGCCTGTTTCCGTGCTGTAATTGTTATATGGTTATATGGTTATATAGGTGCAGGAGTAGGCCATTCGGCCCTTCGTGCCTGCACCGCCATTTGATATGATCATGGCTGATCATCCAACTCAGTATCCTGCACCTGCCTTCTCTCCATACCCCCTGATCCCTTTAGCCACAAGGGCCACATCTAACTCCCTCTTAAATATAGCCAATGAACTGGCCTCAACTACCTTCTGTGGCAGAGAATTCCACAGATTCACCACTCTCTGTGTAAAAAAAGATTTTCTCACCTCGGTCCTAAAAGACTTCCCTCTTATCCTTAAACTGTGACCCCTAGTTCTGGACTTCCCCAACATCGGGAATAATCTTCCTGCATCTAGCCTGTCCAACCCCTTAAGAATTTTGTACGTTTCTATAAGATCCCCCCTCAATCTTCTAAATTCTAGCGAGTACAAGCCGAGTCTATCCAGTCTTTCTTCATATGAAAGTCCTGCCATCCCAGGAATCAGTCTGGTGAACCTTCTCTGTACTCCCTCTATGGCAAGAATGTCTTTCCTCAGATTAGGTTCATAATTCACGTAACAGGAAAAGCGGAGACAGCCTGCTAATGAGAGTTCCTTTTATTTATAGGCGTTTGTTTATCAGCGGTCGAGGTATTGTCGATTGCTTCTTCCAACATTTACTTACAGGACAGGCCATGGTGGAACTTGAGACTTTAGATTTTAGGGAGACAACATGGAAACAGACCCCATTACCCCACCGAGTCCATGCCAGCCAACAACCCCACGGACATGAGCACTATCCTGCACATTTGGGATAGTTTACAATTTTTACCGAAGCCAATTAAACGACAAACCTGCAAGTCTTTGGAGTGTTGGGGGTAAACTGGAGAAAGCCCATGCAGTCACTGAGAGAACGTACAAACTCCGTACTCTCCCACCTCCCTCCCCAACTTGCTCCCCCCTCACCTCACTTGGAGCAGCAGTAGGATCTCGGTGCTGGAATGAGGGGGGTGCTGAGGGTGAGGTTTGTTGCTCAGAGTGAGGGGGAGGGTCTGGTGGATTAGTCCTGGGGGTGGTGGTCTCATGTGGGGGGGGGGGGGGGGGGAATAAGGGCTTAATGCAGACTCGAGCTCTTGTGTTAGCAGAGCAGGTTTCCAAAGCTCCTCGCTGGGAGAATCACTGCCTTGTGAGCCCCATCTCAGTTTAGGTCATAAGTAATAGTAGAATTAGGCCATTCGGCCCATCAAGTCTATCCTGCCATTCAATCATTTCAGCCGCCTAATCCCATTTTCCTGCCTTCTCCCCGTAACCCTAGACGCCCATTCTAATCAAGAATGTGTCTATCTCTGCCTTAAAAATATCCACTGACTTGGCCTCCACAGCCCTCTGTGGCAATGAGTTCCACAGATTAACTACTCTCTGACTAAAGAAGTTCCTCCTCACCTCCTTTCTGCAGGAGCGCCCTTTAATTCTGAGGCTGTGACCTCTGGTCCTAGACTCTCCCACCAGTGGAAACATCCTTTCCACATCCACTCTATCTATGCCTTTCATTATTCTGTAAGTTTCAATGAGGTCTCCCCTCAACCTTCTAAACTGCAGCGAGTTGAGGCCCAGTGCCGTCAGATGCTCATCATACGCTAACCCTCTTATTCCTGGGATCATTCTTGTAAACCTCCTCTGGACCCTCTCCAGAGAGAGCCAGCACATCCTTCCTCAGATATTCCTCAGACTGACTGCGGCCTTGAATCGCGGTTCCCAGCCGTCTGATCTGTCTGTCATCTCCTTCCAGTCACTGCCGCAGTTTGCACGGACACTTTGATCTCCCCTTGTTTGTCAAACTCCGGTCCTTGAATCAAACCCTCCCGGCCCTGGCTCTCTGCTTATCCTCAGGGCTGCACTTAGTCATAGAGTCATAGAGTGTGGAAACAGGCCCTTCGGCCCAACTCGCCCACACCGGCCAACTATGTCCCAGCTACACTAGTCCCACTTGCCTGTGCTTGGTCCATATCCCTCCAAACCTGTCCTATCCATGTACCTGTCCAACTGTCTCTTAAACAATGAGATAGTCCTAGCCTCAACTACCTCCTCTGGCAGCTCGTTCCATACACCCACTACCCTCTGTTTGAAAAAGTTACCCCTCAGATTCCCATTAAATCTTTTCCCCTTCAACTTGAACCTATGTCCTCTGCTCCTCGATTCCCCTACTCTGGGTAAAAGACTCTGTGCATCTACCTGATCTATTCCTCTCATGATTTTGTACATCTCTATAAGATCTATAGTATAGTATATGTGCAGGGCTTTGCTGCGAGTTTGTTTCAATTAATGCTTATTAATTGCCTGCTCCAAGGTACAGTGTAAAGCTTTTTTTGCTTGCCAACCAGTTAGCGGAAAGATAGTACATGATTACAATCGAACCATTTACAGTGAAAAGATACGGGATGAAGGGAATAACATTGAGCGCAAGATAAAACCAGTAAAGTCCGATCAAAGATAGTCCAAGGGTCTCCAATGAGGTAGATGGTGCCTTGGTGAATGGGGGCTGCGTGGAGGAAGGTGTTACACTTACCTGACCGGTGGAGATCTGAAGGGTCCGCGTGCACTGGTGATAGTCGTCGGTCTGCGGGAGGAATGGGAGGCGGTGGTGCGGACGGAGGAGACGGGCTGGCTGGTTCCCCGCACCGTCTCATACCCCCAGCCTTCCACCCGGGTCTCCGCACCTCCTCCTCCCATCCTCACCTGCCCTTCCCCCAATCCCGCCTCGTTGCTCAAGACATCCTTGCCTCCGGTGTCGGGAGAGGCCGGGATTTCCTTCGACCAAACCGGAGCCAAAGACAAGGAAACAACGATGAATTGGAGAATCATTTTCCTCTCCGTTGAAGCTGCCAGTCCCGATCTGGGCGAGAATGAGCACGGGGTTCCTGCGAATCCCCCCCACCCCCCCCTCCCACCCCCCCACAAACCTCCCTCCCCACAGCCCTGAACGAACGGTAGCTGAAGGGAGACTCAGACCTCACCAGCCCTGTGTCCCCTGCAAGCCTCTGGGAACTAAGAGAGTCCGAGCCAGTCCACAGCCCCAAAGGAAACAGCTTGTTGTCGCTACCACCTCCACTCTGCTGAAGCTCATCAACAAGGTCAACAATCTCGGCGCAGGAAGAGGAAGTCTCCACAAACGATAAATAACTATTATTTTCCCACTGTGCTCTACATGGGGGTGGGCGGGAAGAGAGCACACAATCCGTTCCACTGGGCTTCACCGGCCCAAGGTCCAAGTGTATTTCTAGATATTGTTTGACTCCCAAGCATTTAAAAAAAAAAGGGAACTGTTTTTAGACTGTGCTGGATTTATTGTGCATTGGCCCAACAGGTGCTTCCTTCATTGTCCTTGAGTTTACAGGCAGACTGGCCGGCTACACGGAGTGTTAAAGGGCAGACAATACACAATAGGTGCAGGAGTAGGCCATTCGGCCCTTCGAGACAGCACCGCCATTCAATGTGATCATGGCTGATCATCCCCAATCAGTACCCCGTTCCTGCCTTCTCCTCATATCCCCTGACTCCGCTATCTTTAAGAGCCATATCTAGCTCTCTCTTGAAAGCATCCCGAGAACCTGCCTCCACCGCCCTTTGAGGCAGAGAATTCCCCAGACTCACAATCCTCTGTGAGAAAAAGTGTTTCCTCGTCTCCGTTCTAAATGGCTTACCCCTTATTCTTAAACTGTGTGGCCCCTGGTTCTGGACTCCCCCAACATCGGGAGACATGTTTCCTGCTGGTGGGGCAGTGGGGGGGAAGGGGCAGGTTGTGGGACTGTGGGAGGCGGGTGAGGCTCTGGGGTGACAGAACCCCAGAGTTGTGGGGCAGACAGAGGCTGTGGGTGGGGCAAGTGGTGATTGGGGGCTGGAGTGGACACAGTGGGCCGAACGGCCTCTGCGGTCTAGAGTCTAAAAGACTGAAGGCGTGCGCTGTGGGCAAATTGTGGGCTATGGGACAGGGGAGAAGGTGTGGGGCATAGAGGGCATTGGGGCAGTGGGTCTGTCAATTACTGGGTCTGTTACCAGACCAGCTTGTGGGGAAATGAAGCCTCCATTCAACGCTGATCTGCAAGGGAGATTACAAATACAGCATGGAAACAGGCCCTTCGGGTTTGCTCCAATCAGCGATCACCCATTCACACTGGTTCTTCGTTATTCCACCTTCTCATCTACCACCCACACACGCAAGGGGACAATTAACCCACAAATCCGTTTATATTTGGGATGTGGGAGGAAACCGGAGCACCCGGAGGAAACCCACGCGGTCCCAGGGAGCAAGTGCAAATTCCCAGGATTGAACTCGGGTCTCTGGCGCAGTGAGGCAGCAGTTCCACCCGCTGCGCAACTCTGCCGCCCGTTCGTTTGGGAGAATTACCTGCAGCCATCTCTCGACTCTCCTGGGACCAGGGCCTAACCTACTTTATTTTAGATCTCCCAGGAGATCAGTGCTGATCCTCGCTAATCCCCAGGGATAATCCGGGATAGTCTCACCGAAACATCGCCCAGATGCCAAAGATTATGTGAAGCAATGAAGACAAGGTTTGGTTTCGAGATACAGCGGGGAAACAGGCCCTTCGGCCCACCGAGTCCGGGCTGACCAGCGATCCCCGCACACTAACGCTATCCTACACACGTCTTTGGAGTGTGAGAGGAAACCAAAGATCTCGGAGAAAACCCACGCAGGTCACGGGGAGAACGTACAAACTCCGTACAGGCAGCACCTGTAGTCAGGATCGAACCCGGGATTGTAAGGCAGTAACTCTACTGCTGCGCCACCGTGCCGCCCTGTGGGGTAAAAATAAAGAGCCGCAGATGCTGACAGACCGACACAAATTCTGGAGTAACTCAGCGGGTTAGGCAGTATCTCTGGAGACATCAGGCAGTATCTCTGGAGACATCAGGCAGTAATGAGCTTTTCCCTCTGGGAAGTACCCTGGATAGAATGGATGTGGAGAGGATGTTTCCATTAGTGGGAGAGTCTAGGATCAGAGGGCACAACCTCAGAATAAAAGGACGTACCTTTAGAAAGGAGTTGAGGAAGGATTTCTTTACCCAGAGGGTGGTGAATCTGTGGAATTCATTGCCACAGACGGCTGTGGAGGCCGTCAATGGATATATTTCAGGCGGAGATTGACGGATATTTGATTAGTACGGGGTGCCAGGGGTTATGGGGAGAAGGCAGGAGAAAGGGGTTGAGTGGGAAAGATTGATCAGCCATGATTGAATGGTGGAGTAGACTCGATGGGCTGAATGGCCCATGGCTGCTTCTATGACTTATGAGTAAATGTATCATTAATAGGACCAGGGTAAAGGGGAGGAGATGGAGAGATAGTTACCAGCCTACGTGTGTGTGCCTGCACTTCAGTGGCGCAGCGGTGAAACTGCTGCCTTACAGCGCCAGAGACCCAGGTTCGATCCTGACTACGGGCGGTGCCTGTACGGAGTTTAAACGATCTGCCTGTGTCCTGCGTGGGTTTTCTCCAGCATGTCCGGTTTCCTCCCACACTCCAAAGGCGTACAGGTTAGGTTGATTGGCTTAGTAAAATTGTAAATTGTTCCCAGTGTGTGTAGGATTGTGCGAGAGTGTGGGGATCGCTGGTCGGCGTGGACACGGTGGGCCGAAACGCCTGTTCCCGCTCTGTATCTCCAAACTAAATGAGTTCTGGCTGAAGGAGAGAGATGGGGAGAGACGCTGAATAAATAAACCATGGGTCCTCTACCGAACAGGCCAGCGAACCTGTCGCCCATGGAAACCGGACGTGACAAGATTTTTAATCGTAAAACACTCTCTCAACCTTTTTTTTTGCAGATTCCAGCTCTGTTGGGTGGAGAGGATTTCTGAGTTTTTTTTGTTTAGGTCTCGCCACAGTTTGGCTCAAACGTTTCCAAGTCTGTGGAGACTTAATGGTCCATAATTAAAGAATTACTGCTGAAGTTTCATGGAGAGATTTAAAATGAGAACAGGGCAGGATAGAGACAGAGAGATGATTTGGGAACAAAGAACTGAAGGAGATTAAGGCTGGAAGGATTGAGGGCGGATTCAGATTCAGATTCAGATTCAACTTTAATTGTCATTGTCAGTGTACAGTACAGAGACAACGAAATGCAGTTAGCATCTCCCTGGAAGAGCGACATAGAATATGATTTCAATAAATAAATATTTTTACATGTACACAGACATAGTGTTTTTCCTGTGGGAGGAGTGTCCGGGGAGGGGGGTGATTGGCAGTCACCGAGGTACAGTGTTGAGTAGAGTGACAGCCGCCGGGAAGAAGCTGTTCCTGGACCTACTGGTCCGGCAACGGAGAGACCTGTAGCGCCTCCCGGATGGTAGGAGGGTAAACAGTCCATGGTTGGGGTGAGAGCAGTCCTTGGCGATGCTGAGCGCCCTCCGCAGACAACGCTTGCTTTGGACAGACTCAATGGAGGGGAGCGAGGAACCGGTGATGCGTTGGGCAATTTTCACCACCCTCTGCAATGCCTTCCGGTCGGAGACAGAGCAGTTGCCATACCATACTGTGATACAGTTGGTAAGGATGCTCTCGATGGTGCAGCGGTAGAAGTTCACCAGGATCTGAGGAGACAGATGGACCTTCTTCAGTCTCATCAGGAAGAAGAGACGCTGGTGAGCCTTCTTGACCAGAGTTGAGGTATTGTGGGTCCAAGAGAGGTCATCGGAGATGTTGACCCCCAGGAACCTGAAGCTGGAAACACGTTCCACCTCCGTCCTGTTAATGTGGATGGGGGTGTGCGTGCCGCCCCTAGACTTCCTGAAGTCTACAATGAGCTCCTTGGTCTTCTTGGAGTTAAGGGCCAGGTTGTTGTCAGCGCACCATGCTGCTAGGAGCTGGATCTCCTCCCTATAGGCCGACTCATCGTTGTTGCTGATGAGGCCAATCACCGTTGTATCATCTGCATACTTGATGATGGTGTTAGTACCATGTACAGGTGTGCAGTCGTAGATGAAGAGGGAGTAGAGGAGGGGGCTCAGCACACAGCCCTGTGGAACGCGGGTGAGGGTTGAAGAGGTGTGCTTGTCTAACCTAACAGACTGGGGTCTGTTGGTTAGAAAGTCCAGTATCCAGTTGCAGAGGGAGGGGTCGATGCCCAGGTCACCGAGTTTAGTGATCAGTTTAGAGGGTATAATGGTGTTGAATGCTGAGCTGTAATCGATGAACAGCATTCTTACGTAAGTGTCTCTGTTGTCGAGGTGGGAGAGGGCGGAGTGAAGTGCCGTTGAGATGGCATCCTCCGTACTCCTGTTCTTGCGGTAGGCAAACTGATAGGGATCCTGTGTGGGGGGTAGGCAGCTTTTGAGGTGTGCCAGGACCAGCCTCTCGAAGCACTTGGTGATGATGGGGGTAAGTGCAACTGGGCGGAAGTCGTTGAGGCTTGCCGCAGTGGAGTGTTTTGGCACTGGCACGATGGAGGTGGTTTTAAGGCACGTGGGCACAACTGCTTGGGCAAGTGACAGGTTGAAGATGTCAGTCCAGACGTCTGTCAGCTGCGCAGCACAGGCCATGAGGACGCGCTCGGGGATGCCGTCAGGGCCAGCAGCCTTACGTGCATTAGTCCTACTCAGTGCCACGTACACGTCGTAGGGGGTGAGTGTGAGGGGTTGGTGATCGGCAGGGAGCACAGCCTTGATGGCCATCTCTAGATTGTCCCTGTCGAAGCGGCCATAGAAGTGGTTAAGCTCCTCAAGGAAGGAGGCGTTGCTGGATGTGGGGGTGGTATTGGTGGGTCTATAGTCCGTGATGGCCTGGATGCCTTGCCACATGCGTCGGGGGTCGGAGTTGTTGTTGAAGTGCTCCTCAATCCTGAGCTTATGGCAGTGCTTGGCCTTCTTGATGCCCCTCTTCAGGCTAGCCCTGGATGAACTGTAGGCTCGAGCATCGTCTGACCTGAAAGCGGTGTCCCGTGCTTTCAGCAGTAGCCTGACCTCGCTGTTCATCCATGGCTTCTGATTCGGGAATATGGTCACCCGTTTGAGGGAGGTGACACTGTTGATGGCGGAGTTTATAAAGTCCAGAACAGAGGATGTGTAGGAATCAATGTCCGTGTGGGAGTCAAGGGTGGCCTGGGCTGCAAACGCCTTCCAGTCAGTGTTTCCAAAACACTGCTGAAGTGTGGAGTCCGCTTCCTCTGACCAGACTTTAACTGTCCTCACAGTGGGTTTAACCCGTCTGATGAGTGGGGAGTACTTAGGGAGCTGGAACAATGAGAGGTGATCAGACTGACCAAGGTGTGGGAGAGGGACGGGTTTGTAAGTTTCAGCCATGTTAGTGTAGACTTTGTCCAGTGTCTTGTCTACTCTAGGGGGGAAGGAGACATGTTGTTGGAATTTGGGGAGTACAGTCTTCAGGTTGGAGTGATTGAAGTCACCCGCAACAATGAAGGCTGCCTCGGGGTTGTGCGTCTGTTGTTTGCTAATGGCAGTATGCAGCTCTTTCATTGCAAGCTTGGCATTAGCATCAGGAGGGATATAGGCTGCAGTCACAACAGTGGAGGTGAACTCTCTGGGCAGATAGAACGGTCTGCATCTAACCAAGAGGAACTCTAGGTTAGCTGAGCAGTGACTCTCGATGATGGAGGAGTCCGTGCACCATGCTTTATTTACATAAATGCACAGACCCCCACCTCTGGTCTTACCGGAGTCTGTTGTCCTGTCCGCTCGGAGTAAATAACGCCCCGTTAGCTGGATGGTGCTATCAGGAACGCCGGTGTTGAGCCAAGTTTCAGTGAAGATCAGGATGTTGCAGTCTTTGATCCAGTTGTGGGAGGTGATCCTTAGCCGGAGTTCGTCCATTTTGTTTGCCAGTGAGCGCACGTTGGCGAGGAAAAGGCTAGGAATCGCTAGCCTATGTGGGGCTAGCTCTAACCTGGCCTTTAACCCACCTCTGCGTCCCCGGCGGTGCTTTCGTACGCGTCACCGTCTGTTGGTGCTTCCGGTCGGCCGAGCTGGCTTGGTGCGCGCTGGTGTTCTGCCGCTCCGTTGCTCCGCGTCTCCGTGGCTCCGGTGGTGGTCTCCAGCCCCACGGCTCCGCTGGCTTTCTCCAGCCCCGCGGCTCCACTGGCGTTCTCCAGCCCCGCGCGGCTCTGCTGGTAAATCTGGTAAATCTGGTAGAGCTGGTAAATCTATCCGTAAGGAGAGCTGTGTCCCTGAGGCAGTGAGCTGGTAGAAGCACGGTTACAAGAGCAGTATAGAGGAGGTACGATAGAAGAATCAGGACAAAACATTACTTCTACTGCAACTCTCACCAACTTCTACAGATGCGCCGTAGAAAGCATCTTATCGCGATGCTTCACAGCTTGGTTTGGTAACAGCTCCATCCATGACTGCAGAACGTTGCAGGGAATTGTGGACGCAGCCCAGACCACCACGCAAACCAACCTCCCTCCCATTGACTCCATCTACACCTCACGCTGCCTCGGCAAGGCCAGCAGCATCATCAAGGACGAGTCACGCCCGGGCCACTCCCTCTTCTCCCCTCTCCCATCAGAAGTGTGAAAAACGCACACCTCCAGGTTCAGGGTCATATTCTTCGCACCTGTTATCAGGCAACTGAATCATCTTACCAACAACTAGAGAGCAGTCATGAGCTACTATCTACCTCTTTGGAGACCCTCGGACTATCTTTGATCGGACTTTGCTGGACTTTACCTTGCACATAGAAACATAGAAAATAGGTGCAGGAGGAGGCCATTCAGCCCTTCAAGCCAGCACCGTCATTCATTGTGATCATGGCTGATCGTCCCCAATCAATAACCCGTGCCTGCCTTCTCCCCATATCCCTTGATTCCACTAGCCCCTAGAGCTCTATCTAATTCTCTCTTAAATCCATCCAGTGATTTGGCATCCACTGCCCTCTGTGGCAGGGAATTCCACAAATTCACAACTCTCTGGGTGAAAAAGTTTTTTCTCACCTCAGTCTTAAATGGCCTCCCCTCTATTCTAAGACTGTGGCCCCTGGTTCTGGACTCGCCCAACACTGGGAACATTTTTCCTGCATCAAGCTTGTCCAGTCCTTTTATAATTTTACTTCGGAGTCACGTGAGTGACTACGTGAAGAGCCCGCTCAGCACGCATGCGCGGCATTACGTTCAGCAGTGCAACAGCGGCGCATCGGGAGTCAGGCGCTCCCGCTACGGGGTGAAAGAACGGACCGTCAGGTAAGCTCTGAGGTCGGGTTTTCTTTCACAGGGAGCCTTCTGCTTTCAGGCAGAGAAGAAAGGCTCTTAGACAAACCTGTCCCCCACTCGACTCCACGGAGGAGCGTTCCATCTGGGGGGGGGGGCAGCAACAAGGCGGTAGGACCGCTTACCGGGCGCTCCGCTACCCCGACACCGTGCCGAGCCCAGTCCCGCTAGCGCCTGAGCAGCGGGCTGGAAGTAAAGCCACGAAAGAGGCGTCCGGCCAGTGGCTCCCACTTGTCGGACGGGGACGTCTCTCCACCCGCACGGGGAGGGGAGACAGCCGCCTGAGCCGCCTGGAGCGGCTCTTGGAGCAGGAGCTCCAGCGAGACGCGCTTCGTGAGGGGCGCTCTCGCAGGGGGAGTTCAGGCACTCCCTCCACAGTGCCTTGTGCACTATCCATTGCTTCCTCCTTACCCGAGGGTAGCTTTGGTGACCAGGACTGGGCTGGTCAAGAACAGGGGACAATGGCCGAAGATCTCGGGAGTATGCAAGGGGTGCAGGAACAGGAAGAGCTGCTAGGTGTGGTGGACCGCTACCATATAACCATATAACCATATAACAATTACAGCACGGAAACAGGCCATCTCGGCCCTACAAGTCCGTGCCGAACAACTTTTTTCCCTTAGTCCCACCTGCCTGCACTCATACCATAACCCTCCATTCCCTTCTCATCCATATGCCTATCCAATTTATTTTTAAATGATACCAACGAACCTGCCACCACCACTTCCACTAAAAGCTCATTCCACACCGCTACCACTCTCTGAGTAAAGAAGTTCCCCCTCATGTTACCCCTAAACTTCTGTCCCTTAATTCTGAAGTCATGTCCTCTTGTTTGAATCTTCCCTATTCTCAAAGGGAAAAGCTTGATCACATCAACTCTGTCTATCCCTCTCATCATTTTAAAGACCTCTATCAAGTCCCCCCTTAACCTTCTGCGCTCCAGAGAATAAAGACCTAACTTATTCAACCTATCTCTGTAACTTAGTTGTTGAAACCCAGGCAACATTCTAGTAAATCTCCTCTGTACTCTCTCTATTTTGTTGATATCCTTCCTATAATTGGGCGACCAAAATTGTACACCATACTCCAGATTTGGTCTCACCAATGCCTTGTACAATTTTAACATTACATCCCAGCTTCTATACTCAACCCCACGTGCAGGAGGCCGTTAAAAGCCTGACGTCAGCCATCACATCGTTTTCCTCGTTCCGTGGACAAATACGGAGATGACCACAACCTTCGTAAACAAATCATAAGACCTGCCATAAAAATCCTACATTTGCGGGGTTGTGCATACCCCAGCCACTGAGCCAGACCCACTGCTCTTTGGCAAAAACCTCACAAAGCATATGAAGGATATGGAAGAGGTTTTAAAAAACTTTCGGTCTCATGAGGGCAGGGCCGGGACGAGCAAACCAAAAACAATAATCCCTAAGCAGCAGCACCCCATCGCGTCCATCAGTCAACGTCTACCATATGGGACTGATGAAAGCTCGGGGTCCGCATTCTATCACCGAAAGTCTTTTTTAGACCAGGGCCCAGAGCGGACCCCATGGAAAATGTGCCACCCCCAACGTCACCGCTACGTCAGACGACGTGCAACACTCGTTGGACCGGCAGGAAACAGAAGAATACCCATAACCATGGAGGTAGATGGGTCTGGTTATTACCAGCATATAGAGTAATACTAACACACGGGAGTCTATCACGAGTGATCAGTATATACTCAATGGCATTAGTGGAAGAAAAATTGCCACCAGGTCAACATTCACCCCAGAGGGTATTTTCCCCTCTCCGTTAAAGAAACGAGAGGGACAAGCTGAACTGGTGAGACTAATTACAAAGGGTATCATGGGAAAACCTGAACCCTTGCAATTCGTATCAAATATATTCACTAAACCCAAAAAAGATGGTGGATGTCGCATCATCATTGACTTAACTTCACTAAATATGTTTGTTAAGTATATACATTTCAAAATGGAAACGGTTGTTACTGCCAAACAACTAAATTCCAAAGGATACTTCATGGCAAGCATTGATCTTAAAGATGTTTACTATTTAGTACCATTCACAAGGATCATCGCAGATACCTGAAATTTACCTGGATGGGGCAGCTATTGCAGTTTAAAGCGTTACCCAATGGGTTCACATCAGCCCAAGATTGTTCACCAAGGCACTAAAACCAGCTCTGGCAATATTCAGAAGTCAAAAACATATTGTCATGGCATATCTTGATGATATCTTAAATGGTAGGCAAGACCATGGAATTGACTATGTTAGCTGTATCAGCTACCAAACAGTTATTCGAAACCCTGGGATTGTCTTACATCCAGATAAATCTAAGTTGAAGCCATCCACAATCATGGACTACTTGGGCCTCACAATTAATTCAGTCTACGTGACTGTAACATTGCCAAGAGACAAAATAGTTGAATTGGCACAATCATGCAACAATTTAAAGGTCAACAAACTACCAACTACTCGACAAGTAACAGAGTAATTGGGAAAATGGTAGCAGCATTTCCGGCTACATAATTCGGACCTTTGCACCAAAAACGACATTCAGGTCATTATGATCGTGTCATGAAGTTACCCACTGAAGCAATATCAGAACTACAGTGGTGGGCAAAAAACGTTTGGCATAGTTTACAGCCCTATTATCATCACTAACCCTATGTTAGTTATCCAAACAGATGCCAGTGCTCAAGGCTGGGGAGCAACTAACTCTATATCCAGCACAGGTAATAGATGGACTAACCCAGAGTCATCATTACCACTTACACTGGGCATTAATTATCTAGAGATGGGTGACTTTTATGGTTTAAAGCATATGCACAAATATGCATCACTTGCATGTACGGTTACAAATAGATAAATACTACGGTGGTAGCCTACATTAACCATATGGGCGGCATAAAATCGGTATCATGCGACAAGTTGGTCAACACAATTTGGCGATGGTGTGTCGAAAGACATATTTGGCTATCAGCAACTTACCTGCCAGGTAAGCTAAATACAGTGGCAGACACCAGGTCACGTAAATTTAATGACAACATCGAATGGATGTTAAAACCCAAAAAAAAAATTCGCAAAAGTTATCAAGCCAGATATCGATTTATTTGCATCAAGGCTAAATCACCAGGTACCTATGTATGTTGCTTGGGAACCAGACCCTGAGGCAGCAGCGGTAGATGCATTCGCGCTGGATTGGGGAAATTCTTCTTCTATGCATTTCCTCCCTTCTGCCTCATCAGTTGGGGACAACGCACAATACAAATGGACTCTGCTTCAGGTATTTTGATAGTACCTGACTGGCCTACACAGCCATGGTTCCCAAAACTCCATGACATGGTTGTTGAAACTCCGATGGTATTCCCCAGTGATCCAGAGTTATTAACACCCAGTGTCGGGCACAAGCCACCCGTGCCATGAAAAAAAAAAAGAAAAAAAATCAAACTCCTGGGTTGCAGATTCTGCACAAACCACTTCTGGAACTGGGATTATCATAACAAACCGTCGACACCATGTCAGCATCCCTCCGAACATCCACTAAAAAACAGCACTTGTCCAGCATCAAAAAATGGGAGAAGTACTGCTTGGATACAGGGACCACCTACTCAACCGCTACAGTTACCAACGTACTGGAAATCCTGGCGAACCTTCACCACGATGAAGGACTCAGTTACAGAGCCATCAACACAGCTAGAAGTGCCCTGTCTGTTTATTTAAAACCAGCTCCAGGACAACAGACCATGGGGTCCCACCCGCTGGTGGTCAAACTAATGAAGGGTATTTACAACTCTAACCCCCTAGACCAAGGTACACCCATACATGGGATGTCAGTGTGGTCCTGATGTACCTCAGGGGATGGCCACCAGCCAGATCCCTCAACCTGGAACAATCTAGGCACAAAATACTCATGTTGATGGCACTTGTATCTGCACAGGGGTCCAGTCACTACACCTATTGCGACTGGACAGCATGCTCACAGCTCCAGACCAGATCTCTGTCATTATCCAGGGAATGATCAAACAGAGCAGACCAGGAACACCTAATCCAGTCGTGGAATTCCGGGCTTACCCGCCAGAACCACAGTAATGTGCCATGACCCACCGACTATCCTACAGAGGGAGATGAAAAGCCTTGTGGGTCAGTCATAAAAAACCTTATGGTCGGGTGACGAGCCAAACCATTTCGAAATGGCTCAAACAGGTGCTAAAAGCTGCTGGGATAAACACTAACATGTACAAATCTCACTCCACCAGGGCAGCATCCACGCCGACGGCTAAAGGAATGGATGTGCCTATAGACCACATCCTGGCTACAGCAGGATGGTCGGGGGAAAGACCGGTTTACACACTGCAAATATTTAATTTAAGCCCAGGGGAGCAATTTAATTTCTTTGTTGTTATTGTTAAAAAATACCATTGTGTTTTTCTACAAACAGATTCATTGGTTGATTACGATAACACACTTCCTCCCTCAAGGACTTCGGCAGTGCATGAAATAATACCTGTTACACAGTTTGAAATCACAGAGCTTTGAAGTCTTCACGTAGTCACTCACGTGACTCCGAAGTAAAATAGTAAGATTAAACGAGAACTTACCAGTTTGAAGTTTGATCTGTATTTTATGAGGAGTTACGATGAGGGATTACGTGCCCTCCGCTCCCACCCTCAGTAATATGGGTCAAACTGATAAACTGATGTCTCCTTGTCTTTACTATGTTTACTTCAATAACTGTGTCTATGTGTAATTCCACACCGCTGCTTTGAAGTATGCCGCGCATGCGCGCTGAGCGGGCTCTTCGCGTAATCCCTCATCGTAACTTCTCATAAAATACAGATCAAACTTCAAACTGGTAAGTTCTCGTTTAATCTTACTATTTTATATGTCTCTATAAGATATCCCCTCATCCTTCTAAACTCCAGTGAATACAAGCCTAGTCTTTTCAATCTTTTCTCATATGACAGTCCTGCCATCCCAGGGATCAATCTCGTAAACCTACGCCGCACTGCCTCGTTATTCCCGTTAATCCCTTTATCATGTATCTGTACACTGTGGACGGCTCATTTGTCATCATGTGTTGTATTGTCTTTGCGCTGACTGGTTAGCACGTAACAAAACCTTTCTTCTCTACCTTGGTACACGTGACTATAAACAAAACTCAAACTCTAGAGGTAAGTGTTTCAAACGCACACCTCCAGATTCAGAGACAGTTTCTTCCCAGCTGTTATCAGGCAACTGAACCCGTCCTACCGTGTGTACTGACTGCCAGGGTGCCAGTCACAGTCAAATGCTGTGAACATTTGCACGAGGGGGAAAGAATTGTGAGCACTTGCACAAGAGGACAGGAGCTGTGAGCATTTGCACCAGGGGGCAAGACCAGGGGTCTGACCACCATCTTTGGTCTCAATGGTCTAATTTGACGTTTCAATTCCATGTCCTTCCTCATATTGTTGTCAAATCCCTTGGTGATTCTGGAGTGCCTCGCCTCTGGCATTTCCTCCCGCACTAACACTGCTCCCGACCCTTTCCTTCCCCTCGGCTGGGGCTGAGCCCTCAGTTCCGGCACCTTGAGTCTCTGCGCAGCTCAATGCACCAGGGAGTGGTGCGGGCTCCTACTACAGCAGTGGCAGCAGTGCAGAGCAGAGCAGAGCAGAAGATGCTGGAGTAACACGTACATCATGTACTGTAGCTGTTCAGTGGTCAGCCCTGCTAATGTCAGTTTTATTCTTTAGTTGCAGTTCAGTTTAGTCTAGTTTATTTGAGTTGAGTTTAGTTTAGTTTAGTTTAGAGATACAGCACTGAATCAGGCCCATCAGCCCACCGAGTCCGCTCCGACCAGCGATCCCCCTACACTACCATAGGCAGAGAGTGGCATGGGCCAGCCAGAGAGAGGAAATGACAGAAAAAGAAAAGTTAAACCTGTACTAAGAACTGTTGAAACTTTGTCGGTGCCAGAAACACAGTGATTTGGGCATTGCCCAGGTGAGTCCTAGGTGTCTGATTTTACCAGATTGTATTCAAGACTTTTACTGTCCCTGGGTACATGTGACAATAAAGAATTATTGTCAGAGGGTGCGGGACAAAAGGATTGAAGAATTGTAAATTGTGAAGCTGGAGGATGGAATGTAGGCGGAAGTGGTGAGGGGTGGGGGGATGGGTATGAAATTGGCATGAGGCACAGGGGAAGGGGTTAGGTTGGGAAAGGGAGAGGGGGAAGTTTTTATTGTCACATAAAATTGGAGAATTTAATGTTGAAGAAGGAACTGCAGATGCTGGAAAATCGAAGGTACACAAAAAAGCTGGAGAAACTCAGTGGGTGCAGCAGCATCTATGGAGCGAAGAAAATAGGCAACGTTTCGGGCCAAAACGTTGCCTATTTCCTTCGCTCCATAGATGCTGCTGCACCCGCTGAGTTTCTCCAGCTTTTTTGTGTACCTTGGAGAATTTAATGTTTGTCCCCTTGGGTTGGAAACTCCAGCTTTGTTCAGCTGCAGTTTAATCCTGTAACACTAGAGGGGGCTGGAGGCCAGGGAAGTGGGAATGGGTTTCTTGACCTTCCACGTATCCTCTACAGCAGATAGACACAAAATGCTGGAGTAACTCAGCGGGACAGGCAGCATCTCTGGAGAGAAGGAACGGGTGACGTTTCGGGTCGGGACCCTTCTTCAGACATTTTTTAAACATTCTTCCCTTCCTTTCATCAATCTCTCCACCAATAATTCTGGAGGAGGGTACTGAGCGGTGGACATAGACATGGACCCTACCCCCCCCAAACCCCCAAACCCACCCACCCCCACCCCCCCCCCCCAACCCGCCCCCCCTCACATTTCTCCCAATTCCTCCACCTCTGTTGCAATTGACCCAGTCACCTCCGAATCGTAGACTCATAATGTCATACAGTGTGGAAACTAGCCCTTTGGGCCAACTTGCCCACGTCGACCAACATGCCCCATCTACACCAGTCGCATTCGCCCGCGTTTGGCCCACATCCTTCCAAACCTGCCCTATCCATGGACCAAGAAGGGTCTCGAACCGAATCATCACCCCTTCCTTCTCTCCAGAGACGCAGCCTGTCCCGCTGAGTTACTCCAGCACTTTGTGTCTACCTTCGATATATACCGGCATCTGCAGTTCTTTCCTACACACTATCCATGTACCTGTCCGATTGTCCTACCTTCCCACAGCACCATCCCATGAGAGTTCAGTGCCTGGGGTTTAGGCGCCATCTTGCACCTCTCAAATCCCAAATTTTACAACAAGTGTGAAGGTCTTATCTTGGCCACAAAGGCCCGTTGTCGTGGCGATGGCGATGGAGCTGGGTCGGGGATGCAGGAGGTGACCTGGCCTGGCCACAACACTCTGCAATTTCTTGGAGCTGTCCCCAAACCGTGCTGTGATGCATCCCGATAAGATGCTTTCTGCGGCGCATCTGTAGAAGTTGGCGAGAGTTGCTGTGGATAGTCCGAACTTCCGAAGCCTACTGAGGAAGCAGAGGTGTTGGTGTGCTTTCATGGCCATTGCTTCACCAGGATGCATAGGTTCAGTGTGCTGGCAGCAGCCTCCCACACTGAATTATTGATCTAATGGGGAGAGTGGTGCTCTACCTCGCAGCCCTGTAAATCAATGCCATTACTACTGGGGTTATAAATATTTACAGCGTTGATTTCCTGTAAAAAGAGAG
This sequence comes from Amblyraja radiata, assembly GCF_010909765.2. NCBI lineage: Eukaryota > Metazoa > Chordata > Chondrichthyes > Rajiformes > Rajidae > Amblyraja > Amblyraja radiata. The sequence goes on along the minus strand of NC_045992.1, from coordinate 14,598,678 downwards.
AGAGCGAGAGAGAGAGAGCGAGAGAGAGAGAGAGAGAGAGAGAGGGAGGGTGTGAGAGAGAGAGAGAAAGAGGGGGAGAGAGGGAGGGAGAGAGGGAGAGAGAAAGACGGGGAGAAAGGGAGGGAGAGAGGGAGAGAGGGAGAGAGGGAGGGTGTGTGAGAGAGACAAAGAGAGGGAAAGATGGAGGGAGAGAGGGTGGGAGAGAATGAGAGGGAGAGAGAGAGAAAGCTAACAACCCTATCACTTGCCAGGCTTTGTCCCATCTTCAGATTCAGATTCAGATTCAGATTCAACTTTAATTGTCATTGTCAGTGTACAATACAGAGACAATGAAATACAGTTAGCATCTCCCTGGAAGAGCGACATAGAATATGATTTCAATAAATAAATCTTTTTACATGTATACAGACATAGTGTTTTTCCTGTGGGAGGAGTGTCCGGGGAGGGGGGTGATTGGCAGTCACCGAGGTACATTGTTGAGTAGAGTGACAGCCGCAGGGAAGAAGCTGTTCCTGGACCTGCTGGTCCGGCAACGGAGAGACCTGTAGCGCCTCCCGGATGGCAGGAGGGTAAACAGTCCATGGTTGGGGTGAGAGCAGTCCTTGGCGATGCTGAGCGCCCTCCGCAGACAACGCTTGCTTTGGACAGACTCAATGGAGGGGAGCGAGGAACCGGTGATGCGTTGGGCAGTTTTCACCACCCTCTGCAATGCCTTCCGGTCGGAGACAGAGCAGTTGCCACACCATACTGTGATACAGTTGGTAAGGATGCTCTCGATGGTGCAGCGGTAGACGTTCACCAGAATCTGGGGAGACAGATGGACCTTCTTCAGTCTCTTCAGGAAGAAGAGATGCTGGTGAGCCTTCTTGACCAGAGTTGAGGTATTGTGGGTCCAAGACAGGTCATCGGAGATGTTGACCCCAGGAACCTGAAGCCGGAAACATGTTCCACCTCCGTCCCGTTAATGTGGATGGGGGTGTGCGTGCCGCCCCTAGACTTCCTGAAGTCTACAATGAGCTCCTTGGTTTTCTTGGAGTTAAGGGTCAGGTTGTTGTCAGCGCACCATGCTGCTAGGTGCTGGACCTCCTCCCTATAGGCCGACTCATCATTGTTGCTGATGAGGCCAATCACCGTTGTATCATCTGCATACTTGATGATGGTGTTAGTACCATGTACAGGTGTGCAGTCGTAGGTGAAGAGGGAGTAGAGGAGGGGGCTCAGCACACAGCCCTGTGGAACGCCGGTGTTCAGGGTGATGGTTGAAGAGGTGTCCTTGTCTAACCTATCAGACTGGGGTCTGTTGGTTAGAAAGTCCAGTATCCAGTTGCAGAGGGAGGGGTCGATGCCCAGGTTACCGAGTTTGGTGATCAGTTTCGAGGGTATAATGGTGTTGAATGCTGAGCTGTAATCGATGAACAGCATTCTTACGTAAGTGTCTCTGTTGTCGAGGTGGGAGAGGGCGGAGTAAAGTGCCGTTGAGATGGCATCCTCCGTACTCCTGTTCTTGCGGTAGGCAAACTGATAGGGATCCAGTGTGGGGGGTAGGCAGCCTTTGAGGTGTGCCAGGACCAGACTCTCGAATCTTCAACCTCTCTTCCAGCTTTGTCCACTCTACTACATTCAGAAGAAGGGTCCTGACCCGAAACATTGTCTGTCCATTCTTCCACACATGCTGCCTCTAAACTGGCCAGTTACGAATGGCGTAGCCACTGAGTGTGACCAGGGTGCGTTACTCCTTGCGCTGGTTTATGCCATCGTATAGAGTTGCGGGGAGCACAATCACACAATTATCCAAAACGTCACCTGCCCTTGTTCTCCAGATATGCTGCCTGAGCCGCTGAGTTACCGTGGAAACCACTGAGGGCCTTGTTTCCAGGCTGTATCTCCAAAACAAATATCAGGCCAGTTGTTTAGTGGCACTGATATGTGGGCAACATAGAGATGGACTCAATAAACCAGAGGTTGTGAGTTCAAGCCCACCCAGGTCCCAGGTAAACCTTACCCATTACATTAGTGTCATTGTACAAGCAAGGAACTGCAGATGCTGGTTTACCAAACAAAAGACACAAAGTGCTGGAGTAACAGGTTTTTTAATATTTTGGATAAAATCAGAGACTATTCAATAGACAATAGACAATAGGTGCAGGAGGTGGCCATTCGGCCCTTCGAGCCAGCACCGCCATTCAATATGATCATGGCTGCTCATCCCCAATCAGTACCCCATTCCTGCCTTCTCCCCATATCCCCTGACTATTTTTAAGAGCCCTATCTAGCTCTCTCTTGAAAGCATCCAGAGAACCTGTCTCCACCGCCCTCTGAGGCGGAGAATTCCACAGACTCACCACTCTCTGTGAGAAAAAGTGTTTCCTTTTCTCCAGAGATGCTGTCTGTCCCACTGAGTTACTCCAGCTTTTTCTGTCTTTCTTCAGTATTAACCAGCATCTGCAGTTCCTCCCTACACATTGTCACAGACTGAGACAGCTTGGGCGGACTCATCCAACTCCAACAAACAAGTCACACGCAAAAACAATGACAATGTTTGACATCGAGAGCCACTTGTGGCGGGGTGGGAAGATCGCTGACTCCATGTTTTTGGCCCATGCAATGCAAGACAGATCTGGCTGATGTAGTGAAGGTGTGGGTGATGAGGAGGGAATCTGCAGGGAGAGTCAGGGTCTGAGATGGGGGGGTGGGGATACAGTGAGAAGGGCCAGGAGTTCAGGCGATATAGTCTGTCAGGGAAGAGGAGGCTTCTTTAGACTTTAGACTGTAGAGATGAACCGTGGAGACAGGCCCTTCGGCCCATCAAGTCCGTGCCGACCGGCGATTCCCTTACACTAACACTATCCTACACACACTAAGGACAGTTTACAATTTGACCAAGCCAATTAACCCACAGGGTCTGCAGTAGGGTTTCGGCCCGAAACGTCGCCTATTTCCTTCGCTCCATAGATGCTGCTGCACCCGCTGAGTTCCTCCAGCATTTTTGTGTACCTTCGATTTTCCAGCATCTGCAGTTCCTTCTTAAACAATTAACCCACAAACCTGCACGTCTTTGGAGTGTGGGAGGAAGCTGGAATTCCCCGAGAAAACCCACGCAAGTCATGGGGAGAACGTACAAACTCTGTACAGACTGCACCCATAGTCAGGATGGAACCTGGGTCTCTGGCGCTGTGAGGCAGCAACTCTACCACTGCGCCACCGTGCTTCCCATTCACTACAACACTATTGAGATGTGGCTGCCGTACCAAGTGTTTTTTGTGTATTTTACGACTTATGGACAAAATCGACATAAGGTCTGTGAAGAAGGGGACCATTTATTACCCATGTGCATCATCTATTGCAAGGCTACCTAATGTAACCACAGGAGCCTCACTGAATCTACAGTCATCTTTGTCCCTTTAAAAAAAAAATGGCCCTGTTTCAAAGATCTGCATCGTACAAAGGGAATCTGAATGCTCACAATACCTCTAGTACCTGAGTAACGAAAGTGTGAAAAGACATTTGAATGGGCTTTCAATGGTAGCGGTGTGAAGATGTAAGCGTGTAGATTCATTGATACTTTGATTAGCCCGCACAAATTGCTGCACTTGTAACTATCTCGGCTGCTGCCTTTTAGTGGGGTTTCTTTAATGGAGAATCAGGAGATGCTCAGCCAGCACTTGCCAAGTTTGAAGAATCAATACCAGACTTGATGAATAACATGTCCGCAGGCATACTCAGCGTGCTCAGCAGATCACTACAGCAGATCCTGAGCACTTCATCACAAAGGTTAAGAACTTCCTTCCCTGTGTCCATGGCAGCGGCAGAAGCAGGCCATTCGGCCCCTTTAGTTCGGCCACCATTAAACGCCATCGTGGCAGATTATTCCCGTTCTCTCCCAACACCACTTCATTCCTGTAGAAACGAGGAACTGCAGATGCTGGTTTACACAAAAGGACATCAAGTCCTGGATTCAGCGGGCCAGGCCGCATCTCTGGAGACCATGGATATATTCGATTTTTGTCACTTCTGGACGAAATCCTGGATCTCCTGCCTGAGAGAACCGTGGGGGAGCCTTTGCCGAAACGGCCGTGACCAAAGGAGGTACGCCATCACCGCCTCAATCTCATGGGTGGAGTGGAACAGGCAACAAATGCTGGCCTTGCCAACAGGGGCAAGATTTTGAAAATTGAATAAAAATCATCTTGTTGTAGACCTGCCACTGGGAGCTCCGTCTCATGTTGTGGGAAGAACTTAGAAACATAGAAACATAGAAAATAGGTGCAGGAGTAGGCCATTCAGCCCTTCGAGCCAGCACATGGCTGATCATCCAGAATCAGTACCCCCCGTTCTTGCTTTTTCCCCATATCCCTTGATTCTGTTCGCCCCAAGAGCTAAATCTAACTCTCTCTTGAATACTGAGGCGTTCTTCCATTTTGAGAAGCCAGGAGCATGGGGTTAGGAGGGAGAGATAGATCAGCTATGATTGAATGGTGGAGTAGACTTGATGGGCCGAATGGCCTAATTCTTCTCCTGAGGTCCCTGAGTTCCTCCCCCCCTCACATGGAGCACCGAGCCTCTATCATCACAGTGAGATGCAGGGAATACCAACATGCCTTGTATGTATACATACTTGGTTGATAAAATGTATTCAATTCAACTCAATTCAATTCATTGTGGCGTCACCTCCCTGAGGAAGAAGATTGAACTTTATTGCTTTCCACCACAGTCTTCTTCTTCTTCTTTCGTGTGGCGTGCACAGCCTAAAGCTGTAGGACAACTTGTTCTATTAGATCTCCCGTTTGTGCACGTCGAGTTGATTGCATTAGTCGAAACAGGGCGGACCACGTGAAGGTTGCAATCTCCCACCCCTTCCATCACAGTGAAGAATGTGGAAGCCACTGTGATGAATGTTTATGTAAACCTTTATGTGGCTGTGTGTCTTGTTGCTATTCACTCAGTATGGCTGTAAGAGGTAACTCAAAATGCCACAGGACCTTGTGTTTAAGAAGGAACTGCAGATGCTGGAAAATCGAAGGTGCACAAAAAAGCTGGAGAAACTCAGCGGGTGCAGCAGCATCTATGGAGCGAAGGAAATAGGCAACGTTTCGGGCCGAAACCCGGAAGGGTTTCGGCCTGAAACGTTGCCTATTTCCTTCGCTCCATAGATGCTGCTGCGGGTTTCTGCCCGAAACGTTGCCTATTTCCTTCGCTCCATAGATGCTGCTGCGCCCGCTGAGTTTCTCCAGCTTGTTTGTGTCACTGTACCTTAATTGGTACATGTGACAACAACCTGACCTCGCAATCTTGATGAACCTTGGCCATTGATGAGCAGATTTTATAACTTGAACTGCTTTAGATAGACTTGCTAAGGTCTGTTCTGCACTGGTCACTTACCACAGTGGCGCAGCAGGTACAGTTGCTGCCTTACAGCACCGGAGACCCGGGTTCGATCCTGACTGTGGGTGCTGTCTGCGCGGAGTTTGCACGTTCTCCCTGTGACCTTTCTCAGGATCTCGGGTTTACTCCCACACACGCTCCAAAAGTCGTACAGGTTTGTAGGTTAATTGACTTGGTATAATGGTAAATTGTCCCTGGTGTGTATAGGATAGTGCTAGTGTAGAGGGATCGCTGGACGGCACGGACATGGTGGGCCGAAGGGACTGTTTCCGCGCTGTATCTCTAAACTAAATACTGGCCACACTAAAAACATCGCCTCTATTTGCCCCAGACTCAGCAATACCCACCAAAGATTTGATACCCACCCCCCAACACCCCCCTCCCCCCTCCTCACGTTATTTAGACCTAATATCAGCTCCTTCTACAATATTCTTGTGCAATAGATTTCCTGCCAGAATAATGGCCTTTAGAGCCAGCGATGTCCCATGAATTCTCACCAGCGTTGGCCCTGCTCTCAGCTCCCCTTCTCCCAGGATGACACGCGTGGCTGGAGGTCCCGCTGTGCCGGTCCCAGCTGGCCCCCCAAAGACCAGAGAGCAGGGTGGGGAGGCTGGAGCAGGCAGTGGCGACTGTCCCAGCCCAATACTCATGCAACAAGCTGGAAATATCAAGAGGGAATGTCAAACCTCTGTCTGCCCACCCGAGACGTCCTACCAGTTCCACTCTCCCCATCCATTGCACTTTGGTGGACCAGCACCCCATATTTCGCTTGGGCAGTGTGAATACAGACTTCTCTAACTTCAAGTAACCCTTGCTTTCAGGGGCGGACATCCTGGGAGGGACGCCCCATGCTTTGAGAGGGGGGGGGCAATCCCCCCCCCATGTTTTGCAATTAGGACTTCACCAGATGCTTTCTAAGGGCTGAATCAGCCCGTTCGTGGGGCCTTTCAGTGCCCTGCGCGGCTTAAAATCAAACTGCTGCATCGAGGCCATCGAGGCTCCGGATGTTGAAGCCCCCGCCGGCCGATGAAAGACCCCGTGAACGGGCCGATTCAAGCCCCACGATTCGGGGCGGATGAAGCTGCTGTTGCTGGAGTTCGGAGTCGGTCACCAACCAGGTCAGCTCCCGATGTTACCATCCACAGGCCTCACGGACGAAGCCTCACGTGTGTAACATGCGCGTGCGCGCTTGTGGCCGCCAAGAAATTGTGTCCCCCCCATGTTTTGAAAGCGATTTCCGTGCCTGCTTGCTTTCCATCTCTCGCCATTCATCCCCCATCATAGTTTGACTGTCCTGATTAAATTTTACTTTGTGTGCCTCGTTGTCACCTTCCCCTAGCTAACAATGATCTTATCTACATTTCCCTTCATTTTTGTCCACATCATACCATTCCATATCTCTCATCTCCCTCTCCCCTGAGTCGGACAAAGGGTCTCCACCCGAAATGTCACCCATTCCTCTCTCCAGAGATGCCGCCTGTCCCGCTGAGTTACTCCAGCATTTTGTGTCTATCTTCGGTGTAACCAGCATCTGCAGTTCCTTCCTACACAAGGGCCATTATGGGCTCCATACTTCCTGGGGTCATCTGTTTGCCTTTTCTCCCTTCCAGTCTAGTTTAGTTCAGAGATACAGCACAGATACAGGCCCTTCGGCCCACCGGGTCCGCGCCGACCAGCGATACCCGCGTATTAACACTATCCTCCACCTACTAGGGACATTTTTTTACATTTATACTAAGCCAATTAACCTACAAACCTGTACGTCTTTGGAGTGTGGGAGGAAACCGAAGATCTCGGAGAAAACCCTGCAGTGGGGAACGAACCCGGGTCCCAGGCGCTGCATTCGCTGCAAGGCAGCAACTCTACCGCTGCACCACCGTGACTGCCCCCACCTCTACTTTCATTCTGAAGAAGGGTCTCGACCCAAAACGTCATCTATTATTTTTTACCAGAGATGCTGCCTAACACCTGCCTGATTCTCCAGCATTTTGGGGTCTATCTCTGGCAGCATAAAACGGGCAAAATCTAACCCTTAACTTGAGCTACTATTTAATTCACACAGCCACGCCAGAAATACCTGAAGATATTTACTCTTGCTCACTAAACGCTGACCTTGACAGTAATGACCCCCCCTGCAGCTTGCGAATGGAATTGAAAATCACTGCCATCCGTGTCTGCTTCAGCAAGTAAACCATCCAGCGAATACCAGTTTGATTTGCATTGCTATAAATACACTTGTTATCGATTTGCTACTGATTTTATTATTAGGCTATTTTAAGAAGTGATTTGAAGACAGTTTGCATCTGCCTACACGTAGATGCAGTTTGAATTTAATTTTGATCAGTCCTTTAAGGCTATTTATAGTTTTAGGCGTGGCAACACCAATTCATGCTGGCAGTGCCAACTCCTCTGTGCCCAGTTGCCAAGTGAAGGATCATATTGGACTGCAGCATAGTTGCCGGGAGTGTATAAAATCATACGAGGAATAGATCGGGTAGATGCACAGAGTTTTTTGCCCAGAGGAGGTGAATCGAGGACCAGAGGACATAGGTTCAAGGTGAAGGGGAAAATATTTCATAGGAATCTGAGGGGTAAGTTTTTCACACAAAGGGTTGTGAGTGTATGTAATGCGCTGCCAGAAGAGGTAGTTGAGGCCGGGACTATCCCAATGTTTAAGAAACAGTTGGACAGGTACATGGAAAGGACAGGTTTGGAGGGATCTGGACAAAACACGGACAGGTGGGACTAGTGTAGCTGGGACATTGTTGGCCGGTATGGGCAAGTTGGGCTGAAGGGCCTGTTTCCACATTGTATTACTCTTTGACTGTAGAGTGATTTCTCCAACGTGCTGGAGAGAGCTTGGACAGAGGGCGGGGATGGGGGGCCGTGTTGGGGAATATGCAATGGGTTTTGAATCTTGTTTTACATCATCAACCCTCCCTGCCAATAGATAGAGTGAGGCCTGGATAGTGTGGATGTGGAGAGGATGTTTCCACTAGTGGGAGAGTCTAGGACCAGAGGGCACAGCCTCAGAACAAAAGAACGTTCCTTTAGAATGATGAGGTGTAATGTCTTTAGTCAGAGGGCGGTGAATCTGTGGAATTCATTACCACAGAAAGCTGTGGAGTCCAAGTCATTGGGTAGAGATAGATAGATTCTTGATTAGTGTGGGTGTCAGCGGTTATGGGGAGAAGGCAGGAGAATTGGGGTTGAGAGGGAGTGATGGATCAGCCATGATTGAATGGCAGAGTGGACTGGATGGGCTGAATGGCCTAATTCTGCTTCTATCACTTATGACCTTATGCTGATGGGGCAGTGGGAGAAGGGGGTGCAAAAGTAACGGAGGGGGTTGCAATGATCGAGCCGGGTCAGACCCACCCTGACTCTCTGTAGAGAGAGTCTAAGGCATTATTATTGTGATGGGATTACAACACGAACAATATTCTTAAACTCTCTGTAGATAGACACAAAAAGCTGGAGTATCTCAGCCGGTCAGGCAGCCTCTTTGGAGAAAAGGAATAGTCTGAAGAAGGGTCTCGACCCGAAACGGTCACCCAGTCCTTCGCTCCAGAGATGCCGCCTGTCCCACTGAGCTACTCCAGCATTTTGTGTGTAACTTCGGTGTAAACCGGCATCTCCAGTCGCTTCCTCCACATTCTGTCTCTGTAGCTGAGTCATTGTATCCATCTTGTTTTAGCACAGAATCTCTAATCTCATCGTACAGTTCGCAACTCAGTTTGACCAGCAAGGTGTACCTTAAATCTGTGGGACGGGGGTCGGGGGGTTAGAAGCCCCGGTCCCTCGCAGAAAGCGAGAGGAAGGTCGACAGAGCAGGTCTTTTGCAGCGTTAGTTTGTTGGGGGCTGCGGCGCTTCCCTAGCTCCTGTGTTTCTCCTTCCTGGAAACGGTCCAGCGAAGACATCCAGTCTATCGCTCTCCCTCCCCGATCGATGTCATTAATATTGCAGCAGCGGAGCTGCGCGCAGCGGCCACCGAGCCACATCATAAATAGAGGCTGCGAGGCGGGCAGGGTCACATTGCTCAGTGGTGAAGCGCGTTGGTGGCATCGGCATTAGCTGGGAATCCATCTCGGGGGGAAACCGGCGCTCGGAGCTCACACACTCACACACACGCTCACACACGCTCAACACTCAACTCCTCCAGACATGGACGCCCTGAAAAAAGGCTTCTCGTTCGCCAAGGAAGGAGTGGTGGCGGCGGCGGAGAAAACCAAGCAGGGGGTACAAGATGCAGCGGAGAGGACGAAAGAAGGGGTCATGTATGTAGGTAAGTGGGGAGAAGGGGTGCATCTCCAGAGGAAGGGGAAGGGAGGGGGTGCATCTCCAGAGGAGGTGGGGAAGGGAGGGGGTGCATCTCCAGAGGAAGGGGAAGGGAGGGGAGGGGGGGGGGGTGAGCCAATTTATGTATCTCCCACCCCCCCACCCCCCCAAATTGGGAAATGGCTTTGGAGGTGCTGGCGGGTTTAACTGACCACACTGCCCGCTCGCCTTGGATTTCTCCCCCATTCATTACAACATTAGGGGGTGATTCCTTCCCATCTGCTGTGAAGCAATTTGTTGCCCCTCGGGTTTAATTCCATTAACCACCCCCCCCCCCCCCCCATCCAATCCCTCCAAAGATGACCCTCTGCGGCCAGACTCCAGACTCCAGAATACCGCCACACCCCGGGTGTCTCGGGCCAGTAACATGGTGCAGACTCCAGTCCCCACACCCCTCCGGCTCCGCTCCAGCCCCGGCCGTGGGGCAATGCTGCAATGGTGCAGTGGGCGGGCGGAGCCGCGCCTCGCCTCAGGAGTGACCTTGGAGTAGGAGCGGAGGCTGGGAGCGCCGGGCATGTACCGAAAAAACCACCCGCTTCTGCAATCCCTTCTGGAGATCTATCCCCGCAGCTGGGGGGTCCCGGGTTCTGGGCTGGAGGGGATGGGGGTTACAGTCCCGGGGCGGCGCCTCCAGTGTAGGGAGCCCACGTCCAATATTCACCGGAGGAACCGTCTTCACCAGAGATGCTGCCTGAACCGCAGAGCTATATTTCAGCACCTTCTAGCAAGGAACAGCGCCCCGCGGTGCCCATGAGCTAAACACGAGTGGAACTCAGCGGGTCAGGCAGCATCTGTGGAAGGGAAAGGACCGGCGACGTCTCTGTTCGGGACCCCAGTCGGGAGGAGGGTCCCAACCCCAAACGCCACCTGTCCACTTTCCTCCTCAGAGCTAGCCCGGCGGTGGAGTTGCTGCCTCACAGCGCCAGAGACCCGGGTTCAATCCTGACTACGGGTACGGAGTTTGTGCGTTCTCCCCGTGACCCGCGTGGGTTTTCTCCGGGTGCTCCGGTTTCCCCCCACACTGTAAAGACGTACAGGTTTACAGGTTAATTGGCTTTGGTTAAAAAAAATGTCCCTAATGTGTGTAGGATAGTGTTAGTGTGCTGGTCGACGTAGACTCGGTGGGCCCGATGTTGCCTGACCCGCTGAGTCACTCCAGCACTTTGTGTTTTGCTCTGGATGTCAGCATTTGCAGTTCCTTCTGCGGGATGTTCTTGGCAAGCTCAGAGCGCTGGCACTTGGATCAGCGTGGTATTAGGGAGGGCAAGGACATTATCTTTGGCCCTTGCATTGGCAGCCACAGACCCCACCCCGGTCATTGCATTGGGCTCAGATTCTGCTGCGTCTCAGCTCCAAGCTTGGTCACTGCGCCCAACATAACATTATCCCCACCCCTGAACACACCCAGCGGCTGGCGAGCCGGGGCTACGAGACTCAGTCCTCCTGTCTCAATATCCTTCAGTGTGAAGAAGGGTCTGGACCCGAAACAACATCCATTCCTTCTCTCCAGAGATGCTGTCTGACCCGCTGAGTTACTCCAGCATTTTGGGTGTGTCCAGTGTAAACCAGCATCTATCTGCAGTTCCTTCTTTACACATGTTTGAGGTCTGTTGTGCTGGCATGGCATCAAGCAGAGTCACTCACATTCCCGGAGCCCGCTCCGTGCCCCGGGCTGAAGCCCCCCTCTCCCCCTCACGGCGGCTCCGTGGACTCACCTCCCGGGTTAACGTGGAGCTTGGCCTCGGTTAGAGAGGCGCCGGGTAGCGGGGACAGAGGCAGGGGTGGGTTGGGGGTGTACGAGGCTGTGTGAGGGGAGAGGTGGGACGGGGGCGGGTGGAGGTAGAACAGGCTGGATGTGAACCAGGAGCCGCAATGAACCGCATTTATCAACGACTGGTGGAATGGGTGAGATGAAATACCACCATTTAACCAATCTAGGACCAGAGGTCACAGCCATAGAATTAAAGGACGTTCCTTTAGGAGGAAGATGAGAAGGGATTTCTTCAGTCAGATGCTGTGGAATCTGTGGAATTCGTTGTCACAGAAGGCTGTGGAGGCCAGGTCAATGGATATTTTTAAGGCAGAGATAGACAGATTCTTGATTAGTGCGGGAGTTATGGGGAGAAGGCAGGGGAAATGGGGTTAGAGGAGGGGAGAGATAGATCAGCCATGATTGAATGGTGGGGTAGACGTGATGGGCCGAATGGCTTAATTCTGCTGCTATCCCTTATGACCTTGTTATCTGCCCTTCAATCCCAGGTGGAGTTTGCTCGATGGATCAGGGTGTTATTGACTGGATGGGATTTGAGTTGGGGTTGGACTGACCAAGTGGTTGGGATTGGTGGGGTGGGATTGGATGGATGGGCAGGCTGGGAGTGGTGGGGTGGGGTGGGGTGGGCTTGCAGTGGATGGGCTTCCACTGCCGAGCTGCCAGGGCAGGAGGTTGTTCAATATGAACCGCGATCGAAACATAGAGAATAAATGCTGGTGTAGGCCATTCGGCCCTCCGGGTCAGCAACGCCATTCAATATGACCATGGCTGATCATCCTAAATCAGTACCCCGTTACCACTAAGACCTTTATCTAACTCTCAATAACTCGGGATACGAAATCCCGGATCCGGGATGAACCATGCTGCCAGCCAAATGGAAGTCCAGCAAGCAGCAAAGTCAGAACAGACATCTCCCCCATCCATGTGTGTGGTGCAGCCAAGCTCCTCACTGCAGCAAGAAACCCCTTCCCACCATGGATAACTGCAGGAACCCGGCACTGGGATCCTGGAGCACTGAAGGCAGGGGTGTGGATCACAGACACCGGGAAGGAGGAAACCCTAAACGGGATGAATCTTAACATGGAGGCACTAAAGACTAGGGGAGGATGTTGGATAGGGGTCACAAAGCTGTTACAGGTGAAACGCACGTCAGGCATTTTCTGTTTAACCAGAGTGGAGACTGCAAGAGGATTAAGTGCAGATGAAGAAACCTTTTGCTCCAGAGTCTTTTGCCCAGAGTAGGGGAATCGAGAACCAGAGGACATAGATTTAAAACGATAGGGGAGAAATTGAATAATAACACAAGGGGCAACTATTGTACACAATGGATGGTGGGTGAATGAGACGAGCTGCTGGAGGCGGTAGTTGAGGCAGGTACTATTACAACATTTAAGAAACATTTAGACAGGTACATTGGATGGGATAGGTTTAGAGGGATAAGGACTGGTGTAGATGGGACGTGTTGGTGGGTGTGGGCAAGTTGGCCTCAGTGGCCGGTTTCCACACTGTAAGACTCTACCTAATGTGGAGGCTTCACTGGAGTACAAAAGCTCGCTAAGGATGGGGAGTCCGGGTCAGTACCGTGCTACTGTGGCCACAATCTAAAGCAGTTCCACCTCTCGGGCCTGACCCCGAGGAGGGTCTGACTGCAGCTTGATCCCAAATTCCCTGGACGAACCTGACCTTTACCCCTGACGGTTTTGGACATCAGCCAACGTGCTCCATGGATCATACATGCACTAGTCAAAGACAGCACACGGAGTCAGGATCGAGCCGAGGACTCGAGGACTCTGCTGATCTGCTGACGTGAGGAATTTACTGATGAAGCAGGAGTGTGTCGGTGTTGCTGTGGGTACATCTTAGAGAAGGCTGGAGTTTGCCAGGTCTAGTGGTTCAAAGGGTAGCTCTGTACACATCAAGTCATTGGACGAGGCTCAGAAAAGCGACTGATTGTTGGTGTATCGTGACGGCGCTGGAGGTAATACCCCAGTCTCTCTCTTACCGGCCCACTCCTCATATCCTTGGTTGCCAGCGACTCCCTCATCCTCGACTCCAATCTGGGAAAGAGGATCGAGTGGAACATTGTCTGGGCTTCAGATACCTTGTTCAAGTGTCCACTGTGAGTGTGACTGGGCCGGTGTCGAAATCCTTGTCAAATGACCGCACAAACACGGCAAGTCGGTTAAATAAGAATAGAAGAATATTTGCAGGTACAAGCACAACATTTAAAAAATCCTTTGGACAGGTATGGATAGGATTTGTTTAGTGGGAGATGGGCCAAACGCAGGCAGGTGGGACAAGTGTAGATGAGACATGTTGGTCGGCTTGGGAAAGTTGGGCCGAAGGGCCTGTTTCCATACTGTGTGTGATCCTATGAGAGTATTTCAAGATATTCTAGATAAAACCATGTGGGTTTTCTCCGGGTGCTCCGGTTTCCTCCCACACTCCAAAGACGTGCAGGTTTGTAGGTTAATTGACTATGTTCAAAATTGTAAATGCTCCCTAGCATGTTGGATAGTGTTGGTGTATGGTATGTTCGCTTGTCGGCGCAGACTCGATGGGCCGATCCATGCTGTATCTCTAAAGCGAAACTAAAGTGTGGAGAGTTCTCACATTTGTCTGTCTCTGAAGTAGCCGTGCTGCTCTGGCATAACTTCCATTTCTTTGTTTCCTCAAAACAGGCACCAAAACAAAGGAGGGCATGGTACAAAGCGTGAACACAGGTAACCGATAACGTGGCAACCAGCACCAAATGCCCCCTCTGTTCTCTTGGGATCTATGTTTTAAGACGTGTTTCTCGTTTGGTTGGCAGTGGCTGAGAAGACCAAGGAGCAAGCCAACATGGTTGGAGGGGCGGTGGTAGCCGGGGTGAACACGGTGGCTAACAAGACGGTGGAAGGAGCGGAGAATGTGGCAATGTCTTCTGGGGTGGTGAAATTGGTGAGACCGTTCTTTCAAAACCCAGATCCAAACCTAATGCTCTTAATCCCAGGAGTGGCTTAAACTCATAGAGTCATACAGCGTGGAAAAAGGCCCAACTTGCCCACACCGACCAACATGCCCCATCTACACTTGTCCCACCTGCCTGCGTTTGGCCCGCATCCTTCTAAAATAGTCCTGATGATTTAGTGTCTCATGCATTGATGATCCCTTTATTAAATTGCAATAGCAGCCAGGGGCCACAACAAATAATTCTTGTGATGGAGGCACCATGAATGATCTGAGATATAATGTTCACTTCTAGTTAGCCCATGACATTGATGGGTGGAGTAACTCAGCGGGTCAGGCAGCATCTCTGGAGAAAAGGAATAGGTGATATTTTGGGTTGGAACCCTGCTTCCTTCCCACACATTGACGGCTTGGACTTCTCTCAAATTGCCACAGGGCAACTTTGATTACATTGCAGCTCTTCAGATACAATTGCACAGATACTGTGGTCACATAGAGGTCAGGGCAGGTCGGAGCAGTTAATCCCCTCCATGGACATTTGCCAACTGGACATTTTAATCATTTCATGGGCCCTTTATTGCTGGAAGACCTTTCATTAATTTCTAGACCATTCATCAATTCTCATAGCATTGTGAGATTTTAACCCTTGGTTTCTAGGCGATTCACCCTGTCATATGAAGACTAAAGCAGATGTCCCCAACAATCACATTCACACTCATACAACTGTGACCATATAACAAGCAGAGACACTATAAACCAACATTAGTATAACAACATCTAAAGGACACTTGGACAGGTACATGTTAGGAAGGCTTTAGAGGCATATGGGCCAAACATGGGCAGGTGGGACTAGTGTAGATGGGGTATCTTGTTCGGCATGGCTAAGTTGGGCTGAAGGGCCTGTTTCCGTGCTGCCTGACTCTACGACATGAAGCACCCGTGTGATAAACTAGAGTTAAGGATCTCCCTACAAAGTCGCTGAGTTGACAGTTTCAGGGACACTGTTGTGAATAGTATGTAGGCAGCATGGTGTCGCAACAGTAGAGTTTCTGCCTTACACCGCTAGAGACTCTGTTTTCTCTGAGTGCTTCTGTTTCCTCCCACACTCCAAAGACGTACGGGTTTGTAGGTTAATTGGCTACAGTAAGTTGTTAAATTGTCCCTAGTGCATATTCTGCATCTTGCAATGAGGTGGTGAGATTATTGGCAGAAGGCTATTCGATCTCATTGAAAGAAAGCAAGAAAATGCAACTGATCATTAGCAATCCTGTTTAAGAAGGAACTGCAGATGCTGGAAAATCAGAGGTAGACAAAAATGCAGGAAAAACTCAGCGGGTGAGGCCGCATCTATGGAGCAAAGGAAATAGGCGACGTTTTGGGTCGAGACCCTTCTTCAGAAAACGTTGTCTATTTCCTTCGCTCCATAGATGCTGCTGCACCCGCTGAGTTTCTCCAGCATTTTTGTCTACCTTAGACTTTCCAGCATCTGCAGTTCCTTCTTAAACAGGATCAATCCTCCTGCTCACTTTACACGGCCTTATTAAACAAAGTGCCACCTCTTCACCGAGGTGCCCACCTTAAAGCTAATTCGCTAAGAGGCAATGAAAGTCTATTTACTCCTGCTGCTGCAGAATCATTCCAGTACAGTTTCCACAGTGACCGGGGCCTGCAGTGTAAACAATGTGTGTGGGGGGGGGGGGGGGGGGGAGAGTCTGTGTCACATCCACACAACTCACAATGTTAGGAGAAGGAGGTTCCACTTAGTTTAGTTTCGAGATACAGCGCAGAAACAGGCCCTTCGGCCCACCGAGTCCGCGCTGACCAGCGATCCCCGTACACTAGCACTATCCTACACACTTGGGACAATTTACAATCTATACCAAAGCCAATTAACCTACAAACCTGTAGATCTTTGGGGTGTGGGAGGAAACTGAAGCACCCGGTGAAAACCCAAGTGGTCACGGGGAGAACGTGCAAACTCCGTACAGACAGCACCCGTAGTCAGGATCGAACCTGGGTCTGTGGCGCTGTAAGGCAGCAACTCTACCGCTGCACCACTGTGCCGCAGAACGCTGAACGTATCACCAGAGTAGTGTAAGAGGGACTCGTACCAGGCTGAAAATGATCAGGGAGAAAGTGATGGACGCAAAATGCTGGAGTAACTCAGAGGGACAGGCAGCATCTCTGGAGACAAGGAATGGGTGACGTTTCTGGTCGAGACCCTGCTTCAGAAAGTGATATTGGTCTTGGGCAACAATGAATCAGGTGTCCATTTCACATTGCAACCACTGACATGAATGGAACAGAAGACTGGCTACTCACAGCATAGCAAGCTGGATCTATCTCTATAATGAAAAGGAATTGCAGATGCTGGTTTATACCCATGGTAGACACAATGTGCTGGAGTAACTCAACAGGTCAGGCAGCATCTCTGGAAAAAATGGGTAGGTGACATTTCAGGTCGGGAACCTTCAGAAGAATTAGTCTGAATAAGAGTTCTGATCCGAAACGTCACGTATCCATTTTCTCCAGTGATGCTGCCTGACCCACTGAGTTAGTCCAGCGCTTTGTGTCTATCTTTGGATCTTTCTCTGGTTCTGCCACCCAAGACCATTCTTACCCCTAAGAGAGAGCAGCTGTGTGTAATTCTGCAGGGTTTGGAGAAGGGTGGCACATTGGCATAGCGGGTAGAGTTGCTGCCTCGCAGTGCTATAGACCCAGGTTCGATCCTGACCTTGTGCTCCAGTTTCCTCCCACATCCCGAAGATGTGAAGGTTTTTATAGGTTAATTGGCCTCGGTATAATTGCCCCGAGTGTGTAGAACTAGTGGTGCAGAAGGGGTGATCAATGGTCAGCATGAACTAGGTGGGCCGAAGAGCCTGTTTCCGTGCTGTATCTCTACACTAAGGGGTTGGGATTCATCAAGAGAGGCTGGAGACGTGACTCTTTGCTCTGGACGTGAGATGGTTAAGGGGACAAATGAGAACGGCATTTCTGCCAAATCTTAATAGGTCAGAGCAAAGGAACATAATAAGCAGAGGAATGAAGGAAGAAATGTGGCCAACTTTATATACACAGAGAGTTGCCAGGCATTGACATCACCAACAACAAACAGGAAGGCAACAGAAGGCAATATCACTTTTTTTAAAAGGGCATTGATGAAAAATAAAAAAATGAGTGGGGAGGAAGCAAAGAGATTGGTTGGCACGGTGGCGCAGCGGGTAGAGCTGCTGCCTCATAGCGCCAGAGGCCAGCGTTCAATCCTGACATTGAGCGCTATGTCTGTGGAGTTTGCACGTTCTCCCAGTGACCCCGTGGGTTTTCTCCGGGTGCTCCGGTTTCCTCCCACAGAGCAAAGACTTGTGGGTTTGGAGGTTCATTGGCATTTGCAAATTGCCACTAGTGTGTCGAAAGTGGGATAACTTAGAACTGGTGATGAAGGGGTTGGCGTGGGCTTGGTGGGATAAAGATCCTGTCTGCGTGCTGTACCATTCAATCAAAATGGGTCATCCTTTGTAGACATTAGATCCACAATGAGCCACACACGGTAAAGTGTAGTCAAGTTACAAGGAACCAGGAGCTCAGCGGTAGTGTTGCTGCCTTACAGCGCCAGAAAGACACCGGTTCAATCCTGACTATAGGTGCTGCCTGTGTGGAGTTTACACACATTCTCCCCGTGACCACGTGGGTTTTCTCCGGGTGCTCTGGTTTCCTCCCACATCCTAAAGACCCAAACAGGTTTGCAGGTTAATTGGCTTCTGTGATTTGTCCCTAGTGTGTGTAGGATAGAACTAGTGTACGGGTGATCGCTGATCAGCATGGACACGATGGGCCGAAGGGCCTGTCTCCACGCTGTGTATCTCTAAACTAAAGACTACTTTCCACTCTGGACCCTCGGCCCTCTGACATCAGTGGCCGTGTTCTCCGTAGCATTTGGTGAAAGACTGACAGCTTAATGTCAGCGCTGGCCCCAGGTAATGGGGTTTCTTCCTGTACAGATGTGTGTTGTGTGGGGCTGGCTGCAGGTTCATCTGTTGACTAATGCAACCATCACCTCGCCACTGCACCCTTCCTCCAGCCGCCCTTGACGCTGCATTATTTAACACGCCTCCATTCTGCTGCATGGCTCAGGGAGGAGTATACTGCAATGCAGATGCAGTGGTGCTGTGAGAGGAGTGGCAGCAGCCATCCCACCCCTGCATGCCCCTCCCCCCCCCCTTTAACCCCTTCAGTGCTGGCAAGAGGCACAGTCTTTGCAGCTTTCCTCAGGGCAGCTTGCGACCAGCATTGTGCTGCCCCAACTTCAGCAGCCGGGACAGGTTAACGTTAATGCCAACTGATGCATTCACTTCTTAAAACAGTGCAGGCTGCAAGCTGAACTGCAGTGTACAGTGGCGGCTCTCTGGGCTTTGAATCCATTTTAATTCCAAGATTATCAGAAAATCGACACAAAATGCTGGAGTGACTCAGCGGGACAGGCAGTATCTTTGGAGAGAAGGAATGGGTGATGTTTTGTTTTGAGACTTCTTCAGACTGAGATATCAGAACTTGTAGTTCCCTCAGTCTTGGGCAGATTGTCGACTGATGTGTCTGAAGAAGTGAAGCTTTTATTCCCTCTGTGAAACGCTCAACATTTATCTGCTATTCAGCAGATATTAACTGGTTATCACTGGCTGTGGGAGATTGATGTGAATAGATTGGCTCTTGCATTTACAACCTTACAACAGCAATTCAATAAAAATGATTTCAACTCAGCATAGTCACAGTCATACAGCATGGAAACAGGCCCTTCGGCCCAACTTGCCCACACTGGCCAACAAGTCCCATCTACACTAGTCCCACCTGCCTGCATTTGGCCCATATCCCTCCAAACCTGTCCTATCCATGTACCTGTGTGTTTAGGAAGGAACACACATAGACATAACCATAGACAGACAGAAAAAAACTGGTGTAACTCAGTGGGTCAGACACCATCTCTGGAGAAAAGGAATAGGTGACGTAAGGGTCTTGACCCGCGGAGTTACTCCAGGTTTAGGTGTCTATCCTCTGCCAATGTACATCTAACTGTTTCTTGAAAATTGCGATAGTCCCTGCCTCCTCTGGCAGCTTGTTCCATACACCCACCACCCTTTGTGTGAAAAAGGTACCCCTCAGATTCCTATTAAATCTTTTCCCCTTCACCCTAAACCCATGTCCACAGCTTTAATCTGGATGTAAACTTATCCACTTGAGGCACCTGTCTGATGAATGTCTCCTTCACCACATCTAGTGCATCTATAACACTGAAATATGCCACTGGATTAAATGCAAATACAAAATACAAATTGCCTTTATTGTCATTCAAACAAACAGAGGTTTGAACGAAATGTCGTTCCCTGCAGTCGTAACAGTAAAATAAACTTAAAAACACACAATTAGCACAGTTTCACACAAACATCCATCACAGTGAAGCAGACAGGGTTCCTTGACATTGATTCTATGGACAGGTACTTGGATAGGAAAGGTGAAGACGGTTGTCAGCGGGTCGGACAGGATCTCTGGAGAAAAGGAATAGGTGACGTTTCGGGTGGAGACCCTTCTTCAGACTTGACCCCGAAACGTCACCTATTCCTTTTTTCCACAGATGCAGTCTGACCCGCTGAGCTACTCCAGCGTTCTGTGTCTATCTTTGGTTTAAACCAGCATCTGCAGTTCATTCCTACACATTGAGGGATAAGTGCCTGAGGCAGGCAAATGGGATCAGCATCCATTTGATCGCCTTCACGAACAGAATGGAAGAGGTAGTTCAAAGGGTGCATTTCTGAGTTATATGATTGTTATAACACAGATGAAAGAATGAGAGGCTCTGAATGAGTTTGTCCATTTGCAAAATCATTTCTTGATAAATTTGCCCCCCAAAACACTGACATTTTGCACCAGAAAATTGTGGAAGTTTCTTCAACCCTGGTGAGGCTTTAGAATGTGTAGGAAGAAACTGCAGATGCTGGTTTGCACAGAAGGCAGACACAAAAAGCTGGAGTAACTCAGCGGGACAGGGAGCATCTCTGGAGAGAAGGAATGGGTGACGTTTTGGGTTGGAACCCTTCTTCAGAATTAGAATAATTTTTCAGGCTTTGGAATAATGGATATAGAAAGGGCATTGAAGGAATTATGTGGTAATTATTGTCAATTAGGAGTTGCCGAGAAAGACTGCAGGAAGGAACTGCAGATGCTGGTTTACACTGAAGATAGACACAAAATGCTGGAGTAACTCAACAGGTCAGGCAGCATCTCTGGAGAGAAAGAATGGGTGACGTTTCGGGTTGAGACCCTTCTTCAGACTGAGCCAAAACATCACCCGTTCCTTCTCTCTAGAGATGCTGCTTGTCCCACTGAGTTACTCCAGCATTTTGTGTCTATTCACGGAAAGAGTATTTAATTAGGACAGAGAGTGAGATAAATGATGAAGGAATATAAGAATGGAGACTTTAAAAAGCTCAAGGGGAAGTTTACTGGTTTCAGATATGAGAAACCTATTATTGCCTTCCTGATCCTCAAAGTCCCTTGGAAGATAAATCTCATAATTGAAATTGCGTTTGTGTCATCATGTTCCAGTGAATGGCATCTGAAAAGGTGTAGGGGGTTTTCCCTCTTTATAATGAACAACATTTTATCTGTCACCGAGCAGATATTAACTGGTTGTCACCAGCTCCTGGCTCCAGTGAATACAACACTCATTTGTGGTTCAGATTGATTTGTGGAAAGGTTCAGGGAGACAGACATGCTGTGATCTAAATCTACTTATGTGGGGCTAATGTCAAGTGAGCCGTGCCGATTTGTAATATCTGATCTCATGTCATCATCTGATATGAAGATAGACACAAAAAGCTGGAGTATCTCAGCGGGTCAGACAGGGTCTCTGGAGAAAAGGAATAGGCAATGTTTCGGGTCGAGACCCTCCTTCAGGAGTCTGGAGTGAAGGCAAGAGAATGGGGTTGAGAGGGAAAGATAGACCAGTCCTGATTGAAATGTGGAGTAGACATAGACAGATGGCCTAATTCTCCTCCTGTGTTTTATAAACCTATGAGAACGTATAAACTTTATAGTGGAGAAGCATGGACCTCATCATCTTGGAAAGACCCCAGGTGAGACCCTGCTGAGAGATTCTCTTCCTCCACACTGACCAAATATCTCTGTATTTCTTTTTTCTCTAGGATGAACATGGTAGAGAAATCCCAGCTGGCCAAGAACACACCTTTGATGAACCCCTGGTGGAAGCTACAGAGGCAACTGAACAGGTAAGGGGTTGGCCCATGAAGATCTTGCTTCACTCTTCTCTGCCCATCTCTTCCTCAGTCCCCCAAACATTCCCTCCTCTCTCAGTTCATCCATATTTAGCTTAATTCTTTAAAGCTCAACTCTTTCTCTTTGGCCATGACCATTCCGATAATTCAGCTCATTGATAGAAGACACAGTATGATACTGATTAATTCATATGGATACTTGATGGAATATTTTTATGCCAGGGGGTGTTACAAGGTTTATGAGCTTTGACAATAGCGTTATCCATGTAAATGGAACTGAATGAATCATTTAACATTGCTAAACTCTAGGAAGAGCAAATTATTCTGTTAAAACATGATATTAGTGGTCCTAAGAAACCTAGGGTTATAGAAAATCATGTTCTAAAAATAATTTCTCAGAGGGTTAGGGGCTAGAGGTTCAGACTCACAATGAACAACATTTTTTTCCTGCAGGATTTTCAAACATAATAGTAGTAAGTTTAGTTTTGTTACTGCTCGCTGAAAGTACTAAAGGCTGTATGTTACAGTGTTTAATAAAATAATCAATAGGAGTCATTCTTGTTAATTTCGATAGTCCCTGTGGTGAAACTGATCACTGTGAGGAGGTTACTTGAAACAGTTTTTTCCTCTAGACTGTTTGTGCCAAGACAGCTTTTTTTCTGGTTGTCAATTTCCAAAGGAACTTTTAAGTGGTTCTCTAGCCGACAATCAAAATTACACTACAACCAATTTGGTTATACAAATAGTATAGTACAAATAGCATTCCCTGATTAATAGATCACATTACATCTAATTAATTTAGTTTTGTTTAGCTTATTATTGTCATGTGTACCGAGGTACAATGAAAAGCTTTTTGGTGTGTGCTATCCAGTCAGTGACAAGTGTAATAAAGATTGTAATATGATTACAATCAAGCCATCCAAATTGTCCAGGTACAGGATAAAGGGAATAATTCTTAGAGCAAGATAGTCCGGTAAAGTCCGAATAAAGATATTTCTAAGGTCTCCAAAGAGGTAAATGATAGGATCACTCGTGTACATGTGACGATAATGTTTTGTTTTGTTTCATTCATTCATTCATTCATTCATTCATTCATTCATTCATTCATTCATTCAATCATTCATTCATTCATTCATTCATTCATTCATAATTTGAATTGAAGTAATGACGGGTGTGTTATCAGTAGTAACTGATTACTTTGTGATTTGCTGAACTGTTGCAACAATGTACCTGTGGTAAAGTCCAGATGTCCACCCTTGTGGTGGGCTAAGGTTCAGTCTGGTCAAGCTGCCTTGGTGCAGCTGGTGAACAGAGCTTGCTGGTGCTGCTCGGACAGCTGCTGAGGATGGTCCCAGCTCCCTTTTACAAGCAGTCCAGTCCTCTCTGCAATCCCGATCCGACCTTACTTGATAGAAGCAGGTGAACGGGGATGGTCTCAGAACTGGACTTCCATGAGGCTGGACCTCTGCTGAGGTTCCTGGTTAATTGCTAATCCAGTGCCATGTTTCCTACAGCCCATTGATGGTGGGTATGGCTCCCTGACCCATGCAGTGTATCGACCTCATGTTTCGTAGCTGAATCTCACCGCCAGCTTTTAGCTGCCATTAGGTGGCACTGTGGCACAGCGGTCTAGTTGTTGCCTTACAGTGCCAGAGACCCGAGTTTGATCTGCGGTGGACAGGTGCTGTCTGTGCGGAGTTTGCACATTCTCCCTGTAACTGCATGGGTTTTCTCCGGGTGCTCCGGTTTCCTCCCACACCACAGAGACGTGCAGGTTTGTAAGTTAATTAGCTTCAGTAAAATTAGACATTGTCTGTAGTGTGTAGGATAGTGCTAGTGTGTGGGGTGCTCTCTGGTCGGCACAGACTTGGCGGGCCGAAGGGCCTGTTTCCGCACTAATCGAAACTAGACTAAGTATGGATGACATCTCCCTGAGCGGATGAAATAAATTAAAATGAAAGCAGGTTAGAGTTTGTAAAATATGAATGTAATCTTGATTGGAACAGCACAGCTGGTAGAGTTGCTACCCACGATGCCAGAGACCCGGGTTCAATTCTGACCTTGGGTGCTGTCTGTGTGGAGTTTACACGTATTCCCCATGGGTTTCCTCCGGATGCTCCGGTTTTCTCCCACATCCCAACGAAATTAATACTTAAATTTTGGAAAAATACATCAATACCAACGCTTAAAATGTGGATTGCAAGTATGTTGGACACCGCACATCTTGAGGAAATGCGATTCCTCCTAATGGATAAATCAGACCAATTCATAACGAGTTGGTCTCCATTTGTCGTCTTTTTGGAATCATATGGTGCAACACAATTGTAAAAACTAACTTTCAGGACTGGACGAGGGTTGGTCAAGATTATAAACAATGATCTCCTTACCTTATAATTTTTTAATTTTTTTTAAATTTATTTTTTTATTGTCTTATTCTTTTTTTTCTATTTTCTTTTTCTCAACTTTCTTCACTCATTCGTCTTTTTTCTTTTTCTTCACACACTATATATCTCACGCTTTTCTATCCTTTACTATCTAATTTATTTTTCTTATTCTAATCTTTCTTTAATATAACAAAAAAAAGAAGAAGCTGTACATAAAATGTATTATGAAAATATATATTAGGCACTTTGGTGCCATACGAGTGTACTTACTTCTAATAAAATAAAATATTAAAAAATTTTTTTTTTTTAAATGTGGGTTTGCAGGTTAATTGGCCCTCGGTAAATTAACACCAGTGTTCGGGGAGCGGATGAGAAAGTGGGATGATATAGAACTAGTGTGAACGGGTGATCAATGGTCGGCATGGACTTGGTGGGCCGAAGGGCCTGTTTCCACGCTGTATCTTGACACTAAACTGAAACTGCTTTCAGAATTCTTTATCGATTATTGGAGATACATTGATAATAAACCAGATAACATATTATCATAGGTACACAAAAATGCTGGAGAAACTCAGCAGGTGCTCCAGCATTTTTGTGTACCTTTGATTTTCCAGCATCTGCAGTTCCTTCTTAAACAATAACATATTATCATTCTGCCTTCCTTCTTTTATTTTTCTATTGCATTATTTCCAACCAAATCTTTTTGATGAATAGGATGGTGACTTTATCTTTAAGAGCAGTTTGGGCACATGTCCAAGCAAGCCTGTATCTGAAGAGTGTAGGAAGGAACTGCAGATGCTGGTTTAAACTGCAGATGGACACAAAATGCTGGAGTCACTCAGCTGAACAGACAGCATCTCTGGAAAATAGGGAATTGGTGACGTTTTATGTCAAGTCTGAAGAAGGGTCTCGACCCTTAACGTCACCTATTCCTTTTCTCCAGAGATGCTGTCTGACCCACTGAGTTACTCCAGCTTTTTGTGTCTATCACAATGTACGAATGCAGGATAAAGGCTACAATATTTAATGCTAGGTAAAGTCCGATTAAAGATATATGCCCCTGTCCCACTTAGGAAACCTGAACGGAAACCTCTGGAGACTTTGCGCCCCACCCAAGGTTTCCGTGCGGTTCCCGGAGGTTTTTGTCAGTCTCCCTACCTGCTTCCACTACCTGCAACCTCCGGCAACCACCTCCAACCTCCGGGAACCGCACGGAAACCTTGGGTGGGGCGCAAAGTCTCCAGAGGTCTCCGTTCAGGTTTCTTAAGTGGGACAGGGGCAATATGTTTGAAGGTCTCCAATGAGGTAGATGGGAGGTCGGGACCACACTCTAGCTGATGGGAGGACATTGCAGTCGCCTGATCACAGCTGGGACGAAACTGTCCCTGAATCTGGAAGTGTGTGTGTTTTCACACTTCTGTTCCCCTTGCTAGATGGAAGATGGGAGAAGAGGGAGTGACCGGGGTGAGACTGGCCCTTGATTAAGCTGGCGGTCTTGCCGAGGCAGTGTGAAGTATGGGATTTCCGCCCTTGGCTTTTATTTTAGACATTAAATGGTGTCTGAGCTCACAGACCTGTTGTGGTGCTGGGACTCAGGCTGGTCGATTACTAATGTGTTATTTCTTTTCCTGTTCCCTGCAGACTGGAAAATGAGCAGGTGCTGGTTGATTGGAAGATTCTGGGTGTGCCCGGACCTCCACACCAGCGTTGCCACAAAGAATCAAGGACCAGAGGGTCACCATGTGTTGTAGCTGAAGATATAGTCGTAAAACTGCTCCAAGTCGTTGCATTTGCAGTCACGCCGTCACCCTCATCCTGTATGTCTCCACCAGCGGGCAGTGTAACAGGGGCTCTCGCTCCCCCATTGCTGGCTGCTGGGCCCTGTGGCACAATCTCCTTGTAGCTGCTACCAATCTCTCACACACCGCGCACCTTCATCGACACACGCCCACGCCTGCTTCTCGTCACCCGGTAACACCAACGTTGCAACTCGTGATGGTGCCCTGCATGTTCTCTCCACTGGCTTCTTGCGTCGCATTTAACTGTCACGAGCACTTGGGAGATTTTATAATAAAAGTCAAGATTAAAATGAATTTTAACGGGGTCAGTTTGCCATCATTGACCCTCCTCATTGTCCTGTGAATGTCAACTCTATCTAAGGTGGCGCAGCGGTTGTGTTGCTGCCTCACAGCGCCAGAGGCCCGGGTTCGATTCCAACCACGGGTGCTGTCGGTACGGAGTTTGTACGTTCTCCCTGTGACCGCGTGGGTTTTCTCCTGGATCTCCGGTTTCCTCCCACACTCCAAAGACGTACAGGTTTGCAGGTTATTTGGCTTGGTAAAATTGTCCCCAGTGTGCGGAGGATAGTGTTAGGGTGTGGGGAGCGCTGGTCGGCATGGACTCGGTGGGCCGAAGGGCCTGTTTCTGCGCTGTATCTCTAAAGCTAAAACTAAAATCAATAAGAGGCTGTGAACTCATCTGCTAATCATAATTTTGTTTCATGAACAAGTCAGAGCAATGGGCATAGAACAGTACAGCACAGGAAGAGGCCCTTCGGCCCACTATGTCTGTGCCCAACATGATGCCAAGAACAATGTTATCTACCTGCATGTGATGCATAGCCCTCTAAATCCATGTGCCTATCCAAAAGTCTCCTAAATGCCACTATCATATCTGTATCCACCAACATCTCTGGCAGTGCATTCCAGGCACCCACCACTCTCTGAAGCCAACTATCTGTGGAATTCATTGCCACAGAGGGCTGCGGAGGCCAAGTCAATGGATATTTGTAAGGCAGTGATTGATAGATTTTTGAATAGTGTGGGTATCAGGGGTTATGGGGAGAAGGCAGGAGAATGGAATTGAGAGGGATAGATGATTGAACGGGCCGAATGGCCTAATTCTGATCCTACAACTTACGAACATGAATGAAAAATTGTTTTTCTTTCCCTTCACGGAAGCTATGGACATATCCCTCAACATTGTCCGATCCACATGTTCACAACAGATAGGGTTCAGGATGAAGTGGACAATGCTGGATGCCCAGAGAGAGACTCAAGATGCTGGAGTAACTCAGCGGAAGGAATGGGTGACGTTTCAGGTCGAGACCCTTCAGAAGAGGAAAAGTCTCGACCCAAAACGTCACCCAATTATTTTCTCCAGAGATGCTGCCTGTCCCGCTGAGTTATTCCAGCATCTTGTGTCTCTCTTTGGTGTAAACCAGCATCTGCAGTTCCATTCGACACACCTCATGTCCAGCAGGAATCAAGTAACAATTTGGATTGACACTTTCCCAACACAAGTGCTGTATCTCCAACTGCAGAGAAGAGCCCAACATTAAGTTAGTCTTTTGTATTATTGTATTGAGAGATGTATTTATTTCATCCAGAGACAGGGAGAAAACACACAACATGACACAGAAACTGCTCTCGACAGTGCATAGAACATAGAAAATAGGTGGAGGAGGCCATTCGGCCCTTCGTGCCAGCACCACTATTCATTGTGATCATGGCTGATCGTCCCCTATCAATAACCCGTGCCTGCCTTCTCCCCATATCCCTTGACTCCACTAGCCCCTAGAGCTCTATCTAACTCTCGCTTAAATCCATCCAGTGATTTGGCCTCCACTGCCCTCTGTGGCAGGGAATTCCATAAATTCACAACTCTCTGGGTGAAAAAGTTTTTTTCTCACCTCAGTCTTAAATGACCTCCCCTTTATTCTAAGACTGTGGCCCCTGGTTCTGGATTCGCCCAACATTGGGAACATTTTTCCTGCATCTAGCTTGTCCAGTCCTTTTATAATTTTATACACACAACATACACACAACATACACATACACATTACATAACACAGTACAGTACAGGAACAGGCCCTTTGGCCCACAATGTCCATGCTGAACATGAGGCCAAGTTAAACTGATCTCCTCCGCCAATTTGTGACCAATATCTCCATCCATTCCCTATAAATTCATGGGCCTATCTAAAATCCCAGCTCATCATGGCAGATGGAGTTTAATGCTGATGTGTGAGGTGCTACATCTTGGCAGGACAAATCAAAATAGGACGTACATGGTAAATGGTAGTGAATTGAGGAATGCAGTTGAACAGAGGGATCTAGGAATAACTGTGCACAGTTCCCTGAAGGCGGAATCTCATGTAGATAGGGTGGTAAAGAAAGCTTTTGGTGTGCTGGCCTTTATAAATCAGAGCAATGTGTATAGAAGTTGGGATGTAATGTTAAAATTGTACAAGGCATTGGTGAGGCCAATTCTGGAGTATGGGGTACAATTTTGGTCGCCTAATTATAGGAAGGATGTCAACAAAATAGAGATAGTACAGAGGAGATTTACTAGAATGTTGCCTGGGTTTCAGCAACTAAGTTACAGAGAAAGGTTGAACAAGTTAGGTCTTTATTCTTTGGAGCGCAGAAGGTTAAGGGGGGATGATAGAGGTCTTTAAAATGATGAGAGGGGTAGACAGAGTTGACGTGGATAAGCTTTTCTCACTGAGAGTAGGGAAGATTCAAACAAGAGGACATGACTTGAGAATTAAGGGACAGATGTTTAGGGGTAACATGAGGGGGAACTTCTTTACTCAGAGAGTGGTAGCTGTGTGGAATGAGCTTCCAGTGGAGGTGGTGGAGGCAGGTTCGATTTTATCATTTAAAAATAAATTGGATAGTTATATGGACGGGAAAGGATTGGAGGGTTATGGTCTGAGTGCAGGTCGATGGGACTAGGGAAGAATTAGTGTTCGGCACGGACTAGAAGGGCCGAGATGGCCTGTTTCCGTGCTGTAATTGTTATATGGTTATATGGTTATTATATAAGGTTGTTGTGGAAATAAAAGCAGGTGTTGCAGGTGATAACATATCAGTGTGGTTATAATATGTGTGTAATATGTGTATAATATGTATAATAACAGTGTGGTGGATAACATATCAGAGGAGCCCGAGGTCGTGGTATATGTAGGTACCAACGACATAGGTAGAAAAAGGGAAGATGTCCTGAAAGGAGAATTTAGGGAGTTAGGAAGAGAGTTAAGGAAAAGGACCGCAAAGGTAACAATCTCAGGATTACTGCCTGTGCCAAGCGACAGTGAGAGTAGGAATGGAGCGAGGTGGAGGATAAATGCGTGGCTGAAGGACTGGTGCAGTGGGCAGGGATTCAAGTCTCTGGATCATTGGAACCTCTTTTGGGGAAGGTGCGACCTGTACAAAAAGGACGGGTTGCACTTGAACCCGAGGGGGACCAATATCCTTGCAGGGAGATTTGCAAAGGCTACTGGGGAGACTTTAAACTAGAACGGTTGGGGGGAGGGACTCAAATAGAGAAAGCTAGTAGACAGTGTGTGAGGCAGGAGGCAGAGAAGGAAAACACTCAGACCCAACATGTAGGGGGGAAAGAAGAAAAAGATAATAAACAGAGAATAAGAAGTGGTGGGGTTCTTAAATGTGTGAGCGGAGAGGCAGAGGGGTGTAAAATGAGGGTAGAAGCAATAGGTAGCAAGGTGAAAAGTAAAAGTGGTAGGCAGACAAATCCAGGGCAAAAATCAAAAAGGGCCATTTTTCAACATAATTGTATAAGGGGTAAGAGTGGTGTAAAAACAAGCCTGAAGGCTTTGTGTCTCAATGCAAGGAGCATTCGTAATAAGGTGGATGAGTTGAATGTGCAGATAGCTATTAATGACCATGATATAGTTGGGATCACAGAGACATGGCTCCAGGGTGACCAAGGCTGGGAGCTGAACATCCAGGGATATTCAATATTCAGGAGGGATAGACAGAAAGGAAAAGGAGGTGGGGGAGCGTTGCTGGTTAGAGAGGAGATTAACGCAATAGAAAGGAAGGACATTAGCTTGGAGGATGTGGAATGAATATGGGTAGAGCTGCGAAACACTAAGGGGCAGAAAACGCTAGTGGGAGTTGTGTACAGGCCACCTAACAGTAGTAGTGGAGTTGGGGATGGCATCAAACAGGAAATTAGAAATGCGTGCAACAAAGGTAAACAGTTATAATGGGTGACTTCAATCTACATATAAATTGGGTGAATCAAATTGGCATGGGTGCTGAAGAAGCGGATTTCTTGGAATGTATGCGGGATAGTTGTACTTCGACTTGTACTCGCTAGAATTTAGGAGATTGAGGGGGGATCTTATAGAAACTTACAAAATTCTTAAGGGTTTGGACAGGCTAGATGCAGGAAGATTGTTCCCGATGTTGGGGAAGTCCAGAACAAGGGGTCACAGTTTAAGGATAGAGGGGAAATCCTTTAAGACCAAGATGAGAAAAACATTTTTCACACAGAGAGTGGTGAATCTCTGGAACTCTCTGCCACAGAAGGTAGTTGAGGCCAGTTCATTGGCTATATTTAAGAGGGAGTTAGATGTGCCCCTTGTGGCTAAAGGGATCAGGGGGTATGGAGAGAAGGCAGGTACGGGATACTGAGTTGGATGATCAGCCATGATCACATTGAATGGCGGTGCATGCACCTATTTTCTATGTATCTATGTATCTGTGTATCATCAGGAACCAGGGTGGACAAGTGGGCTGTGGACTGAAAATAAGAACAGAAAGTGCTGGGAATACACAACGGGCTAAGCAACGTCCATGGAGCAAGAAGCTGAAACTTTGAACAGAACCAAGATGTTAGGAAATAGACAGGAAAAGATAATTAGTATGGGTGTCAGGAGTTATGGGACAAAGGCTGGAGAATGGGGTTGAGAGGGAAAGATAGATTGAATGGTGGAATAGATTTGATGGGCCAAATGGCATAATTCTGCTCATAGAGCTTATGAACATAAAAGAAATGCCTGTGATATGTTGAGGACCAAGAGATTTGCTCAAGGGTGCTGTCTGTGCGGAGTTTGCGCGTTCTCCCTGTGACCGCGTGGGTTTTCTCCGGGTGACCCGGTTTCCTCCCACATCCCAAAGACGGCAGGTTTGTAGGTTAATTGGCTTCTGTAAATTGCCTCAAGTGTGTAGGATGGAAAAAAAAGCAATAACAGATCTAGTAAACATAGAAACATAGAAAATAGGTGCAGGAGTAGGCCATTCGGCCCTTCGAACCTGCACTGCCATTCAATATGATCATGGCTGATCATCCAACTCAGTATCCTGTACCTGCCTTCTCTCCATACCCCCTGATAGCTTTAGCCACAAGGGCCACATCTAACTCCCTCTTAAATATAGCCAATGAACTGGCCTCAACTACCTTCTATGGCAGAGAATTCCACAGATTCACCACTCTCTGTGTGAAAAATGTTTTTCTCATCTCGGTCCTAAAAGATTTCCCCCTTATCCTTAAACTGTGACCCCTTGTTCTGGACTTCCCCAACATCGGGAACAATCTTCCTGCATCTAGCCTGTCCAACCCCTTAAGAATTTTGTAAATTTCTATAAGATCCCCCCTCAATCTTCTAAATTCTAGCGAGTGCAAGCCGAGTCTATCCAGTCTTTCTTCATATGAAAGTCCTGACATCCCAGGAATCAGTCTGGTGAACCGGCCTTATTTCCCGTCTGGTGACCTACATTAAAATTTAAATGTCATAATCATAACCATTGACAGGGCAGCACAGTGGCGCAGCGGTAGAGTTGCTGCCTCACAGCGTCAGAGACCCTGGGTTCGATCCTGCCTACGGGTGCTGTCTGTGTGTTGTCCCAATGAACACACGGGTTTTCTCCGGGTGCTCCGGTTTCCTCCCAAACTCCAAAGACGTACAAGTTAGTAGGTTAATTGGCTTCGGTAAAAATTGTAAATCATCCCTAGTGCGTGTAGGATAGTGCTAGTGTACGGGGTGATCACTAGTTTGGCGCGGACCCGTTGGGCCGAAGGGCCGGTTTCCACGCTGTGTGTTTAAAGTACTTGCGTACTGAAGAGTAAGCAGCAAACCCACTCTCTTCAAAGTTGCCATCTAATCCACTCCTGAGTCAGATGAGTATTTAATCCAAATGCGATTTTTATGCAAATAATCACACTGTTAAACTAAATGATCTCCACTCCCAAACAATTAAGTTAGGTCATTTGACACTCAAATTAATAAACATTAACTAACGACTGCCTTGGGCTAATTTAAACAAATTATCCAAAGAAACTAAGAGAAGTTAATCGGTACTTCTGACTGCCCTGCATCCAACTAACACCAATAATAAATTTCAACAATGGATAGACACACAGTGCTGGTGTAACTCAGAGGGTCAGGCAGCATCTCTGGAGAAAAAGGGCAAGTGACATCTCGGGTAGGGACCTTTCTTCGGACTGGAAGTAGACGGGAGGGGTTGAGGAGTTGAAGGTGAGAAAAGGCCATGATTAATCAGTGCTGGGTGAGGATCTTGATCTTTTCTTGCCTCCAGCTCTTCATTCCTCCCCCCCCCCCCTCCTCCAACCCCTTACTTTGAGTCTGAAGAAGGGTCTTGACCCGAAGCATCACCCGTCCTTTCTCACCAGAGACGCAGCCAGACCCGCTGAGTTACTCCAGCCTTTGTGCCCTTTGGTCTAAACCAGATCTTTGGTCTAAACCAGCATTTGCGGGTAGATTAGAGTTACAGCACGGAAACAGGCCCTTTGGCCCACCGAGTCCGCGCCGACCAGCGATCCCCGCACGCTGACACTACGTCTTTGTAGTGTGGGAGCAAACCGAAGATCTCGGAGAAAACCCACGCGGGCCACGGGGAGAACGTACAAACTCTGTGCAGACAGCACCCGTAGTCAGGATCGAACCCGGGTCTCTGGCGCTGTGAGGCAGCAACTCTACCGCTGTGCCACCCCACAATAAATATCAATAATCTCTTCTCCGCTCCCTGCAACATGATATCATTTACAAGATACAAGTTACATTTATTTGTCACATGTACCAGTTGGCACAGTGAAATGTGTGGTCACCATACAGCCATACGAATAAACAACACACGATAGAGTCCAACATAAAACATCCCCACACAGCAGAATCAAAGCTTCCCACTGTGAGGGAAGGCACCAAAAGTTCAGTCATCTTCCTCTGATGATCTTTGATGTTCACCCGTGGTCGGGGCCTCCCGAGCCCTCCGCAGTCGCCACTACGGGTGGCCCGATGTTCAGGCCCTCCCGCCGGGATGATGGAACTCTGACGTCAGAACGGGAGAACATCCTCAGCGGCTTGGAGCTCCAAGTAGGTGATGAAAAAGTTAATTGATGACAGTTTCTGCACACGCACACTCACCTATTCACATGTATTTTCACACTCATTGTAGGCAGCCCCTTGGGATTAGAGTGGACTTCCTTTCTCTCCAGATCTCTCCAGGGCGGTGGAGACAGGTTCTCTGGATGCTTTCAATAGGGAGCTGGAAAGGGCTCTTAAAAATAGCGGAGTCAGGGGATATGGAGAGAAGGCAGGAACGGGGTACTGATTGGGGATGATCAGCCATGATCACATTGAATGGTGGTGCTGGCTCGAAGGGCCGAATGGCCTACTCCTGCACCTATTGTCTATTGTCTATCTGTGAAATGACCGATGAGGCCAATGAAGTACGACAGACACTTCCACGAGGGGCAGGGGATGCCTGGCAGAGTGGGTAGTTTGTATGGTCTCTCCATTAAAGATGGTGGTGGCAGCGGCAGAAGCAGGGATACAATGGTGCCCGTAAGCGGATTGGGGTCTTACCTCTGGATGCTACCAGATCAGCTGAGGGAGGCGCCAGCCTCCAGGACACGAAGAATGAGGGGACGAAGGTCGATGTGCCCGGATCGGGGCGTCGGTGGACTGGGCCCCTGGAGGCCCCGCAGCAGCCTGGGGCTCGACTGGATCGGGCCCCGCTCCAAGAGGCCAAGCACGTGGACCGGACACGGCCTGCGGTGACGAACACCATCAACTTTGCTTGGCCAGGCCGACTCTGCAATGCCACCAGGACTACAATACGGGCCTTTATGGCCAAGATAGGAATTTTACATTTACAACAACCTGGCCTTGAATCGTGAAAAATGGTGCCCAAACAAGGCAACTCTTGCTTACAGTCTCATTGTACTATCTTAACTGAGATTGTGCTTATATATAGTAATACTTTTATTGAATTGTACGGCAATATACAAGTGTACCTCGGTACATGTGACAATATTGAACCTTAATGGGAAAGCGAGGATACAAAAGAGGAAAACAGTGCTGGCTCAAAGGGCCAAATGGCCTACTCCGGCACCTATTGTCTATTGTCTAAAACCTCCCCTGCCTGTATTCACCTGTTACTTGCCATGCATTGTCCTGCCTTTCCGCTCACTCAACTTTCCTCCCCCGTCCCTCCCCTCATCCCCACCCCACACAATCTGTCTGAAATGCCACCTGATTGAAGGGGGGGGGGGGGGGGATGGGAAAGAAAGCTGGACATGTTCTGCCAGGCGGAGGAGAGTGTTAGTGGAGGAAAATTTACCGGGTCTCAGTCCGAGGAAGAACTGGAGGCCCTGAGACCTTCCCAGTGAGGGATGGAGGTGTAACTGGACGTCCATGTTGAAGGTTAACTTGAAATGGAAAGTTATTAATGAGTTTACCAGGGATAGTGAGGTGGCTCGGATGCAGGGACTGGATGGCATCAAGGCATGTGGAGATGAGGCAGGGGCAGGTAGAGTCGATGGGTTTGACAGGGCAGTCCTGTCTATGGATATTTGCGTTGGTGGTAAAAGCAGGACTGGGCGGCAAGGGGGCGCAGCGGTAGAGTTCCGGCCTTGCAGCACTTGCAGCTCCGGAGACCCGTGTTCGACCCCGACTACGGGCACTGTCTGTAAGGAGTTTGCACGTTCTCCCCGTGATCGCGTGGGTTCTAGTCAAACTAGTTCGAGAACTAGGATGGGGGGAAGGATGGAGAGAGAGGGAAAGCAAGAGTTACTTAAAGTTAGAGAAGTCAATATTTATACCGCTGGGGTGTAAGCTGCCCAAGCGAAATGTGAGGTGCTGTTCCTCCAATTTGCCTCCTCCACTCTGGCAGTGGAGGAGGCCCAGGACAGGGAACGGGAAGGGGGAGGGGGGTGGGGAAGAACAGCAGGGGGAGTCCAAGAGGTGGGAGAATGTTGGAGATGGGAAAAGATGGGGAAAGTTGAGGTGATTGAAGAAGAGCTCATGGTGGGCCTGGAATTACGAGGTGGGGAGTAGGGGAACAAAGGTAAGGTCTCTGCTGAGGACAAACCATTCAACAGCATAGGTGTTACAAACTGCAGACATATTAGTGAACAGAATGACAATAAATGACTTGGAAAGATCAGTGTGTGAATGTTCAAAGCTGAGCAGTAAGTTCATTTAAAGAAGCATTTTATTCATTTAAAGGGACATTGTGTTTCTAAACGTGAGGGTTCTAGACAAACTGTAACGACAAACATTGCTTCAAGTTGGAGATGGCAGATCACGTACTGAAAGGAAGATTTTTGGCGACTTCAGACCCTTTCTTTTTCAAAACGGTTGCACCCATATCAACAGCTGAAAAGAAAAAGGTTCATTTGATGAAGTCAATGCACTAGTTTTGCTGTCCACTACAACTACTGCACTGGGGCTGGGGCTGCCTGCCCACAGCCTTGCATGGCTGCATTGCATTGCTCCAATGCAAGATATCCTATCAACCACAGCTCCAGTTTAGGGGGTGGTCTGACGAAGGGTCTCAACCCAAAATGTCACCTAATAATTTTCTCCAGAGATGCTGCCTGGCCCGCTGAGTTACTCCAGCTCATTGTGTCCAGGCAGGGGATTTAAAATCGCAGGGTCGACATATTTGAGAACTCCCAGATTGTCTCCGTTCCTGGGGCGGGCGGGCGCTCAGTCTTCATCCCGCTGGGCAGGGGGAAAGCCCACGGGTAGTGTTAGTTGCCACACACTGGGGACTCTACATAATTGGGAAGATGCAGAAAATGTAGAGTATGGAAACAGGTTCTATGGCCCAAGTTGTCCACATCAACTGAGATGCCCCATCAACACCAGTCCCATTTACCCACTCTTGGCCCACATCCCTCTAAATCTTTCCTAGAGGGGGGAGGGAGATGGGAGATAGGGAAACAGACACAATGTCAAGACTTTCACCAACACAAGCACCGCCACTGAGGGGAGGGGAGGTGAGGTTTGTTCGTTACCCTTGTCAACGGCCTCCTCCACCGCTCCTTGTTTCGGTTTTTTCTCTCCCTTCGCTGTCTTCCCTGGAAGGAGAAACCGACACTCAGCAATTTAGGCAGTCACCCCACAGCCCGACCCTCCACCCTCATCACTTACATACATGACTCTTCACTACGAGCAACCCCTTATAATCCGCACCCTTCTCCAACCCACCTTTCATTCGAAAGCAGACCAGTGGATTCCATACCCTTCACCGTGATATCTAATCGACAGCCCACCCTCCTCTATAGCACTACAATACGCCCACATCTAACACACTCTAATACAGCTCACACCCCCCCTCTAACTCACTCCAATACAGCCCATAACCCCCTTCCAACTCACTTCAATACAGCCCACACCCCCTCCTCTAAACAGTTCTTCTAAACAGCTGTAGGATCTCAACCCGAAACGTCACCTATTCCTTCTCTCCAGAGATGCTGCCAGACCCGCTGAGTTTCTCCAGCTTTTTGTGTCTATCTTCGGTTTAAATCAGCACCTGCAGTTCCTTCCTACACAAGACTTAGATTCCTCTGTACTTCACTCGTTTGCTGTCTTTCTGTGTTTAGAAGGCAGTTTGCCTTTAGATTCCTCTTGGAATGAGTCCACACACTCTTACATGAAGCAACATTTGCCAAGTTTCTGCCAGCTCACTCAACATATTAATATTCTAATGCAGAGTGCAAATATCCTCATTGCAAGATTGCCTCCTCCCTATTTCCATTCTTAACACACCCAATATATTGTTAAAATATGTGTTTTGGTTACTTGATGTATAGATATATAATAAATTGTTTGCATTGCCCCTTGGCCAGAATACAATGTACCTTTCTGCATAGGATTTGATTAAACAAGTATGCAGAAATTAGCAGTGGCAAATCACCATAATACCATAAAAATACTCGAAGAATTTAAACTTAAAAAGATGCAATAATCAGTAAGATTTTAATTCTTCTCAAGTTTTCTGTATCAACCCATTGCTAAAAAGAAATGTTATAGAATCATAGAGTGATATACAGTAGTGTGGAAACAGGCCCTTTGGCCCAACTCGCCCACACCGGCCAACAATGTCCCAGCTACACTAGTCCCACTTGCCTGCGCTTGTTCCATATCGCTCCAAACCTGTCCTATCCATGCACCTGTCTGACTGTTTCTTAAACGATGGGAATGTCCCAGCCTCAACTACCTCCTCTGGCAGCTTGTTCCACACACCCACCACCCTTTGTGTGAAAATGTTACCCCTCAGATTCCTATTAAATCTTTTCCCCTTCACCTTGAGCCTATGTCCTCTGGTCCTCGATTCCTTATTCTCTGGGCAAAAGACTCTGTGCATCTACCCGATCTATTCCTCTCATGATCTTATACACCTCTACAAGATCACCCCTTCTCCTCCTGCGCTCCATGGAATAGAGACCCAGCATTTCAACCTCTCCCTATAGCTCACACCCTCTAGTCCTGGCAACATCCTCGTAAATCTTTTCTGAACCCTTTCAATTTGACAATATCTTTCCTATAACATGGTGCCCAGAACTGAACACAATATTCTAAATGTGGTCTCACCAACATTTTATACAACTGCAACATGACCTCCCAACTTCTATACTCAATACTCTGACTGATGAAGGTCAAAGTGCCAAAAGCCTTTTTGACCACCTTGTCTACCTGGGACTCGACCTTCAAGGAACCATGCACCTGTACTCCTGGATCCCTCTGCTCTACAACACTACCCAGAGGCCTACCATTCACTGTGTAGGTCCTGCCCTTGTTCGACATCTCAAAATGCAACACCTCACACTTCTCCGTGTTATATTCCATCCACCATTCATCCGCCCACCTGGCCAATCGATCCAGATCCTGCTGCAGTCGTTCACAACCAACTTCACTATCTGCAAAACCACTCACTTTTGTATCATCAGCAAACTTGCTCATCTTGCCCTGTATGTTCTCATCCGGATCATTGATGTAGATGACAAACAGTAATGGGCCCAGCACCGAACCCTGAGGCACACCACCTTTCATGCTATGATTTTCCCAGTCTATACTGGGAAAGTTAAAATCCCCTAGCACAACAACCTTATTTGACCTGCAGCTGTCTGCAATCTTCCGACACATTTGTTCTTCTAATTCCCGTTGACTATTCGGGGGTCTGTAGTACACCCCCCAACAAGGTAATCATCCCTTTCTTGTTCCTCAGCTCCACCCATATAGCCTCACTAGACGAACCGTCCGTAATATCATCTCTGTTTAAGAAAGAACTGCAGATGCTGGAAAAATCGAAGTTAGACAAAAGTGCTGGGGAAACTCAGCGGGTCAGGCAGCATCTATGGAGCGAAGGAAATAGGTGACGTTTCGGGTCTGGACCCGAAACGTCACATATTCCTTCGCTCCATAGATGCTGCCTCACCCGCTGAGTTTCTCCAGCACTTTTGTCTACCAGTAATATCACCTCCAATCACTGCCGTGACATCCTCGGTAACCAACAATGCAACCCCCCCCCCCCCCCTCCCTCCACTTGTTCCCTCGCCCCTGTCTCTCCTGACGCACCTGCTCTAACCTGAACGGAACCTCAGGAGACTTTGCGCCCCACCCAAGGTTTCCGTGCGGTTCCCGGAGATTGCAGGTGGTTGCCGGAGGTTGCAGGTAGTGGAAGCAGGTAGGGAGACTGACAAAAACCTCCGGGAACCGCACGGAAACCTTGGGTGGGCAGCAAAGTCTCCAGAGGTTTCCGTTCAGGTTTCCCAAGTGGGACAGGGGCATAACTTTACATGCATTAAAGATCAGGCATAAAGGTTCTCAGGTGAGCAGATTCAAAGCACAGAACAGCCACACTTTGGTGTCTCTGCATATTAATTACCTTGCGATTTTGCCTTTGGTGTCCCACCCGCTCCGGACAGCATCGATTGGAACTGGCCCATTTCTATAACACCAGGATGTCGTTGAGGAAAAACCAAACAGCCACAATGGGTCACAGCCACGGAGGGAAGCGAATTAGCTGCACTGGGATTGTGTGCTGGACTTTAAAGCAAACGCACGCTCCACCCAAGGTTGTCCGTGTCGTGCTTGGAGTCTGTGCGTGTGAGCTGGGAGCGGTATGGTTGCCAACTGGAGTTTGCTTGCGCAAAGAGAGGAGGATCCAAAATAGTTGACAACAGAATGAAACAAATTGTCCCCTCAGGCAGCAAAACAAAGGACAGCACATTCCGGAGGCATGAGGAACTGCAGGTGTTGGAGTCTTGAGCAGAAAGCACAAAAGTGCTAGAGGAACTCAGCAGCTCAGGGAACATTCAGACTGAAGACATCACCCATCCTTCTATCTCCAGAGATGCCGCCTGACCCGCTGAGTTACTCCAGCACTTTGTGTCTATCTCCGGTGTAAACCAGCACCTGCAGTTCTTTGTTTCCGCTATCTGTGGAGGGAATGGGTGGGTAACATTTTGGGTGGGGACCCTTCTTCAGACTGATTGGAATGGAATGGGGGGAGGGGAGGGGAGGGGGCGGTGGAGTAATGCCCCTGTCCCACTTAGGAAACCTGAACGGAAACCTCTGGAGACTTTGCGGCCCACCCAAGCTTTCCGCGCAGTTCCTGGAGGTT
Organism: Amblyraja radiata; assembly: GCF_010909765.2. NCBI lineage: Eukaryota > Metazoa > Chordata > Chondrichthyes > Rajiformes > Rajidae > Amblyraja > Amblyraja radiata. Next base: position 14,558,885 of record NC_045992.1, on the reverse strand, counting down.
GCAGGTGGTTGCCGGAGGTTGCAGGTAGTGGTAGCAGGTAGGGAGACTGTCAAAAACCTCCGGGAACCTCCGGGAACCGCACGGTGGGGCGCAAAGTCTCCAGAGGTTTCCGTTCAGGTTTCCTAAGTGGGACAGGGGCATTAGCTGGAAGAGAGAGGTGGGAGTGAGACAAAACCTGGCAAGTGATAGGTGGATACAGGTGAGGGTGGTGTGGATTGACAGATGGGAGGAGTGAGTGCCAAAGGCGAGGGATGAAAAGGAGACAAATTTGAGCTCGTCCAAGTGCATAATAAAATAGGGAGGAAAATGTGAGAAAATGCTATTGTTTAATTAATAAAATGTCTTCTTGATCTGTTCACTGTAGCTATTCCCACAGCCCTGTTGGATCAGACGTTCCAAGTTTATGGAGTCACAGGCCCTTCGGCCCAACTTGCCCATGCCGACCAAGATACCCCATCGTCATTAGTCCCACCTGCTCACATTTGGCCCAAATCCCTCTAAACCTTTCCTATCCATGTACCCGTCTATTAAATGTCCGCTATAGTACCTGACGCAACTACCTCCTCTGGCAGCTCATTCCATATACCCAGCAACCTCTGTGTGGAAATATTGCCCCTCAGGTTCCGATTAAATCTTTCCCTTCTCCCCTTAAATGTATGTCCTCTGGTTTTCGATTCCCCTACTCTGGGTAAAAGACTCGGTGCATTCACCCTATCGATTCCCCTCATGATCTTACACACCTCCATAAGGTCACCCCTCGTCCTCCTGCGCTCCTGGGAGTCGAGTCCTAGCCAGAACCTTCAGGTTTAAAGCCCCCTGAAGAAGAAAGGTCCCAACCCGAAACGTCACTTATCCATGTTCTCCAGAGATGCTGCCTGGCCCGCTGAGTTATTCCATCACTTTGTGACCATTTCTCTCACTCCAGGTCCTTCTCCAGCCCAGCTGAGGTGTCCCTGACCCTGGCACATGGCTGGCCATTGATAATCTAACCCATCACTACACATTTAACCAATTACTTATTCGCAGCCAGTTTAAATCTCCAGTGGCCACTTCGGTGGTTGTGGACTCAATGATGGCCACTTAGATTAATCAGTAACTTAACTCATGTGAAAGTGAAAGATAAAGAATCAATGAGGCCTGGATCAAGGAACATGACGAGACTGAATGAAATTTAGTTTAGTTTTGTTTAGAGATGCAGCATAGAAACAGGCCGTTCGGCCCACTGACTCCATGCTGACCATCGATCACCAGTTCCCACTTTCCCATCCGCTCCCTACACACTTGGGGCAATTGACCGAGGCCAATTAACCTGCAAATGCGAACGTCTTTGGGATGCGGGCGGAAGCTGGAGGAAACCCGCGCGGTCACAGGGAGATCGTGCACACTCCCCGTAGACAGCACTCTTCGTCAGGATCGAAACCCGGGTCTCTGGCGCTGTGAGGCAGCTGCCGTCCCAAATGGGAATGTAAATTGAGAGATGGAGGAGTCTGAGCAGGGAGAGTGGAGGAATCGTGTTGAAGGTGAGGGGAGCCATTCTACTGCGACCAACCGGAGAAGATCAACAATAAATAATCGTCCAAGGCTGATCAATAAAGAAATCAATTTAGTTTAGAGATACAGCGCGGACACGGGCCCTTCGGCCCACCGGGTCCACACCGACCCATCACCCATACGCTAGTTCAATTCTACACACAAGGGACAAATTACAGAAGCCAATTAACCTGAAAACCAGCATCTTCGTGATGTGGGCGGAAATCAGTACACCCGGAGAAAACCCACGGGGTCACAGGGAGAAGGTACAAGCACTGTACAGGCAGCATGCATAGAAAGGATCGAACCCGGGTCTCTGGCACTGTAATGCCCCTGTCCCACTTAGGAAACCTGAACGGAAACCTCTGGAGACTTTGCGCCCCACCCAAGGTTTCCGTGCGGTTCTCGGAGGTTTTCGTCAGTCTCCCTACCTGCTTCCACTACCTGCAACCTCCGGCAACCACCTGCAAACTCCGGGAACCTGGGAGGGGATCCAAGTTTGGGAGTTCTGGGATTTAGACCCAACGATCCTGAAGTACTCACAATATCTTTCCAAGTCAGGATGTTGGAGGTGAAACTCCAGGTGATGGTGTATGTCCATCTACCAGTCTGAAGCAGGATGCCAACCTATTCATGTTCTCTGGAGATGCTGCCTGACCCACTGAGTTACTCCAGCACTTTGTGCTTTTTGCTTCAGATTCCAGCATTTCATTAGTTCATAAATTCTACGAGCAGAATTAGGCCAGGTTTCCTCCGCCATTCAATCAGGCCTGATCTATCTTTCCCTCTCAACCCCATTCTCCTGCCTTTGTCCCGTAACCTCGACACCCTTAAGGCCCTGTCCCACTTGCTGATTTTTTCGCTGACTGTCGGTATCATATCAGTGTCGCCAAAAGATTTTGAACATTTCAAAATCCAGCCGCGACAATAAATTGTTGCGACACTTGAAAAAAACACTGCGCGTCATACGTCATCACGCCGCGTCACGCTGTGAATTTATTAGCGACCTGATACATAGAAACATAGAAAATAGGTGCAGGAGTAGGCCATTCGGCCCTTCGAGCCTGCACCACCATTCAATATGATCATGGCTGATCATCCAACTCAGTATCCTGTACCTGCCTTCTCTCCATACCCCCTGATCCCTTTAACCACAAGGGCCACATCTAACTCCCTCTTAAATATAGCCAATGAATTGGCCTCAACTACCTTCTGTGGCAGAGGATTCCAGAGATTCACCACTCTCTGTGTGAAAAATGTTTTTCTCATCTTGGTCCTAAAAGATTTCCCCCTTTTCCTTAAACTGTGACCCCTTGTTCTGGACTTCCCCAACATCGGGAACAATCTTCCTGCATCTAGCCTGTCTAACCCCTTATGAATTTTGTAAGTTTCTATAAGATCCCCCCTCAATCTTCTAAATTCTAGCGAATACAAGCCGAGTCTATCCAGTCTTTCTTCATATGTAAGTCCTGACATTCCAGGAAGCAGTCTGGTGAACCTTCTCTGCACTCCCTCTATGGCAAGAATGTCTTTTCTCAGATTAGGAGACCAAAACTGTACGCAATACTCCAGGTGTGGTCTCACCAAGACCCTGTACAACTGACAATGATGGCGGCAGTCGCCGAAGAATTCGCTAGGTGGGACAGGCCTTTTACTAAATATGAATCTGAAGATCCTTGTGTCTACCTGGTACCTATGTCACGCTTGGTGGAAGAGGTTGAGACTTTGGGACGCACCTTTAGAAAGGAGATGAGGAGCAATTGCTTTAGTCATAGAGTGGTCAAATCAGAGGCCAAATCAGCGCCCCAGGAATGAAGGAGATGACAAAAGGCGGTGAACACTGCCCAGTCCATCAATAGCACTGATCTCCCCACCATCAAAGGGATCTAAAAGAGGCACTGCCTCAAAAAGGCAGCCAGCATCACCAAACACCCAGACCACCCCGGCCACATTCTTATTTCACTCCTGCCATTGGAAAGAAGTCTGAAAACCATAGAAACATAGAAATTAGGTGCAGGAGTAGGCCATTCGGCCCTTCGAGCCTGCACCGCCATTCAATATGATCATGGCTGATCATAATATGATCATGGCCTCCAGGTTCAGAAACATCTTCTTCCTAACAACCATCATGTTATTGAACAAAACCAAACTGCATTGGTTGAATTAGGGACTTTGGGCTCTGTTTTGTTATTTGCAGTATATTGTTTTTTTAAATTTATTGATTTATGTTTCCACGTTTGTTTATTATATTGTTTATTGAGCCTTGTTTATACGAACTTGTTGGGCCTCCTCAAGTAAGAATTTCATTGTTCTGCTTCGGTGCATACGACAATCAAATACGCAGCGCTCGACTCTGTTCCATAACATTGCCTGTCTCCACCCTGCCCCAGCTCATCTTGTCTGAGTCATTCGAGGAATGTGGGCTTCACAGGCTGAGCCAGTAATTAATTGCCCTTAAGAAAGGTGTCATGCTTCAGGAGGAGCTGCCTGCATTCTTCACCCGCCACAGACCTCGAGGTGCGGGCGTAGCCCAGAACGATGTTAGGCGAGGAGTTGCAGCATTTGGATTCAGAAAGGATGAAGGAACAGCAATATATGAGTCAGTTAATAAACGATCAACGTTTGACGGCACTGGGCCTGCACTCGCTGGAACTTAGAAGGATGAGGGAGGAACCTCATTGAAACTTATCGAATAGTGAAAGGCTTGGACAGTGGATGTTTCCACTAGTGGGAGAGTCTGGGACCAGAGGCCACAGCTTCAGAATTAAAGGACGTTCCTTTATGAAGGGGATGTGGGGGAATTTATTTTGTCAGAGGGTGGTGAATCGGTCAAATTCATTGCCACAGAAGGCTGTGGAGGTCAAGTCAATGGATATTTTTAAAGGGAGAAATACTGTAGATAGATTCTCGATTAGTACGGGTGTCAGGGGTTACGGGGAGAAGGCAGGAGAATAGGGTTAGAAGGGAGGGAAAGATCAGCTTGATTGAATGGCGGAGTAGACTTGATGGGCCGAATGGTCTAATTCTACTCCTGTCACTTCTGAACTAATGAATATTTCCCAGTCAGGAGATTGCAGTGTGTCTGGTCAATGTGTAGTTGGCCATTTAGATCTCCAGACACCAGCAGTGCCCACTTTATTGCGAGGAAAACAAATGATATTACAGTGCTCCAAATTCACATGAGACTTTGAGCCCCACGCACACGCACACACGCGCATTGTGGAGCTTCCAGCTTCAATTGATGCCATGGGTGTAGTCTGGCAGCATGCAAATAATACCACGATGGCCTGATTCCAACAACAACACTGGTATGATCTAATTTACCATCTACGCAAAAACTTCAGGATTGGTGCGACTACCATGAAAATGTTCTCAAGCAGGTTTTACCTCTGGCGAACTTACATTTTGTCCAATATTTGCTAAAACAATACAATGGGATTCATTTTCCAAGCATCAGTGGAGGACTGGTGGATAGGGTGCCAGTTTACAGTTCAGTTTCCTTTACAAGCCCTTCGGCCCACCGAGCCCACACTGACCATCGATCTGCCCTTCACACTAGTTCTATGTTATCCCACATTCCCATCCACGCTCTGGGCAATTTACAGAGGGCCAATTAACCTACAACCCCGCACGCTATGGGGATGTGGGAGGAATCCAGAGCACCAGGAGGGAACCCACGAGGTCACAGGGAGAAAGTGCGATCTCCATACAGACAGCGCCCCCAGGTCAGGATTGAACCCGGGTCCCTGGCACTGTGAGGCAGCGGCTATACCAGCTGTGCTACTGTGTCGCCCACATTAGTGTGTAAGCCTGTCAGGCAAGGGAATGGTGCAAGCCTATGGACCATTCTCAAATTCAGCTGCCTACAGACATCTGTGTCTATAATACCCAGATTCACGCTGGCACGTTACGACAGTACTAACCAGGTGGTCTGCAAAGGAACTATCTCCGCGGAGATTGTGTAGGAAGGAACCGCAGATGTGGGTTTATACCAACGGTAGGCACTAAATGCTGGAGTAACTCCGTAAAACTCAGGCAACATCTCTGGAGAAAAAGAATAGGTGACGTTTCGGGTTGGAAACCTTCTTCAAACTGAAAGTAGATCTTGGGAGGGGGGGGGAAGAGAAACTGGAGGCAAGAAAAGGCCAGAATAAATCGGAGCCAGCAACAGATGACCTCAGGAAGGATGGTGCCCATAGTTGGCTGAGAAAGGTGAAGATTGCCTCTGTTGTTACCAATATGCTGTAAGTGCAAAATAGCAAATAATGCTGGGAAAACTCAGCATAAAGAGAAACAGTTGACAATTTTTAAGTCTGAGACCCTTCATCAGAATAGATGAGTGGGCAGCACTCTGGGGCAGCCGGTAGAGCTGCTGCCTCACAGCGCCAGAGATCCAGGCTCTACAAGTACTCCAGCACTTCTGTCCTTTTATGTAAACCAGCATCTGCAGTTCATTGTCTCTAGTCTGCCTCGGAACCTTTCCTATCAATCTGCTTCAATAATATCACACACGTTCTAAAATATTGTGCATAACAAGAAAGGCACTCAAAACAACTGAAGTCTGTTCTTCTATTAAGGGTGAAATAGTGTGCTCATATCAAGTTTCAAACAATAATTCTTCTGCCAAGTATTAGCACAGATTCCAAAAAACCTGAGTTGATTACAGACACAAAATGCTTGAGTAACTCATAGCTGGTCAGACAACATCAGATGAGAGAGAGGAAGGGAGGGAGAGAGGGAAGTGGTGAGGGAGGGGGAGGGGAAGGGGGGGGGGGAAGAGAGGGGTTAAAAAAAAATTGGGCTGCCTGGTGGCGCAGCTGTAGAGTTGCTGCCTCACAGCACCAGAGACCCGGGTTCGAACCTGATTACAGGTGCTTGCGAGGATTGAGTACGTATGTTCTCCCCGTGACCACGTGGTTTTTCTCCGGGATCTCCGGTTTCCTCCCACTCTCCAAAGACGTACAGGTTTTCAGGTTAATTGGCTTGGTATAATTGTAAATTGTCCCTAGTGTGTATTTATAACGTTAGGGTGCGGGGGTTGCTGGTCAGCGCGGACTTTGTGGGCCGAAGAGCCTTTTTATGCGCTGTATCTCAAAGCGAAACTAAACGGTTAAGTCAGATACTATAACAGCAGTTAAAAGGCACTCAGACAGGTAGGAAAGGTTTGGAGGGATATAGGCAAATAGGACTAGCTTAGATGGGGCATCTAGGATGACAAGTTGGGCCAAAGGGCCTGGTTCCATGCTGTATGACTCTCCCCTCCAAATACCTCTTGTGTTTGACAGTGTGAAGTTGATAGATTTTTGACTTGTGCAAGTGACATGGCAGCCTGCAGATATAAATTGCCTTGCCTCAGCCTTCATAAGTGATAGGAGCAGAATGAGGCCATTCAGCCCATCAAGTCTACTCCACCATTCAATCACGGCTGATCTATCTTTCCCTCTTAACCTCAGTCTCCTGCCTTCTCCCCATAACCCCTGACACCCGTACTAATCAATAATCTATCTATTTCTGCTTTAAAAAATATCCATTGATGGCCTTAACAGCCAGTGGCAATGAACTCCACAGATTCGCCACCATCCGACTAAAGAAATTCCTCCACATCTCCTTCCTGAAGGAACGTCCTTTAATTCTGAGGCTAGGATCTCTGGCCCTAGACTCTCCCACTAGTGGAAATATCCTCTCCACATCCACTCTGTCCAGGCCTTTCACTATTTGGTAAGTTTCAACGACATTTTCCCCTTATCCTTCTAAACATCTCCATAAACTTGATGAAAATCTATCCTTCCGGCCAATCTTCACCTAAACCTTCCCCATTATCCCACCACAAATCGTTCCTTCCTGTCATCTTTTCATTCCTGTCATCCAAAACCCGAAGACCGCGGTCCAGGCCCAGGCGAACCGCAGACGTGCAATTTGTTACGTTCACCGCGAGTGTCACACACTGCATGATTCCAATCAACAAGTTGCAAATTGGAGCAACGTTTTGCTTGTTTATAATCGAGGCTCCTGAAGATGTATGAAGACCTCCCAAAATAACCACCAATTGGCTTCGAGGCCTAGTTTCGGGGTCGAAAACAGATTCCGTGAAACCAGTAGAACTAATTCTGGAGAGCAAAGCTGTTTCACCTGATCTTATTTATGGACGCACCCTCTTATGTCATTCCAGCAACGCAGCATCCTCAGGCTAAATGCTGGCCATAAAAACATGTTTTTCTTTGCTTTCTCAAACTGGAAATCACCCGGTGAAGTGGAACGCCATTTAATTGAAGCTTCTGAGAAAAGCATAAAGGGAGATGCAACTTTCTTGGCCTTCTCCACTCTATTTTTCACACTTGATTAGATCCCTCTGGTTCACTGAATCTTGTAAAAGAGCTGCAGATGGAGAGATTCATATAAATGTCCCTTTTCAAAAACACCAACGTCACAAGTCCTATTGGTACATGGTAGAGTAAAACATGCAAGAGTCGAGAGTGTTTTATTGTTGTGTGTCCCAGATAGGACAATGAAATTCTTGCTTGCTGCAGCACGACAGAATATGTAAACATACAGAACGGGAGAGTTCAGTGTGTAGAAAAAAAAAAAATGCACGCATACTCAATAAATAAACAAATATAATGCAATTATAATAATAATAAACTGCTGTAGTTCAGAGCTTATTTGTTGTAGTGTTTAATAGCCTGATGGCTGTAGGGAAGAAGCTGTTCCTGAACCTGGATGTTAGTTTTCAGGCTCCTGTACCTTCTTCCCGATGGCAACGGTGAAATGAGTGTGTCGCCAGGGTGGTGTGGGTCTTTGATGATGTTGGCTGCCTTTTTGAGGCAGCGACTTCGATAAATCCCTTCGGCGGTGGGGAGGTCAGAGCCGGTGATGGACTGGGCAGTGGTCACAACTTTTTTGCATTTTTTTCCGCTCCTGGGCGTTCGAGTTGCCGAACCAGGCCACGATGCAACCATCCTGCACGGCATCCATTTTAGTTTAGAGATGGAGTGTGGAATCCCGTCCTTCGGCCCACCGAACCTGCACCGACCAGTGATCACCCCTATACTATATCCACCCTACACTATGAGGAACATTGCGTGCAGTTTTGGGCCCCATATCTGAGGGAAGATGTGCTGGCATTGTAGAGGGTCCAGAGGAGGTTTGCGAGAATGATCCCAGGTCTAACATAGGATGAGCATTTGACGGCTCTGGGCCTGTACTCGCTGGAGTTCAGAAGGATGAGAGGACACCTCATTGAAACTTATCGAATAGTGAAAGGCCTGGATAGAGTGGATGTGGAGAGGGTGTTTCCACTAGTGGGAGAGTCTATGACCAGATCCCATAGCCTCAGAATAAAAGGAAGTAACTTTAGAAAGGAGATGAGGAGGAATTTCTTTAGTCAGAGGGTGGTGAATCTGTGGAATTCATTTGCAACAGAGGCTGTGGAGGCCAAGTCAATGGATATTTTTAAGACTGAGATTGATAGATTGTTGATTATTTATGGGTGTCAGGGGGTATGGGGAGAAGGCGGGAGTTACACTTTGTGATACACTTGTCGGCTAAAAAACATGCGCTGAAAAGCTTAAAACTGGCTCTCACCGTGAGTCAGATGAGAACTATTCGATGTAGGAAGATTATGTGATGGAAAAGTGTCAGGAGCTACGCACTCTTATTCATTCAGCCTCGAGCAATCTTCCCAGACACCAACCAAGAGAGGTGAACCAGTGAGAACATGTTCAAACTCAAAAGCAGTAATTGCTTTAAAATTATACTCTTTAAAAAAGTTAGACTATAACATCTTTCAAAATTAACTTCAATGCTTGACAAATTAACCAATTTGGGTTTTGCATGTCAATCCAGCCCATGAACACATCTAATCATAAAAGTAACATGCTGAGTTCACCCCCATTCTAAATGATAGTATCGAGCGGCAAGACTGACTGTGCATTTACGTTCACTGGCTAATAATAAATCTGACATTGTCTTCCTTTAAACTATGAAAGAGTTGGCTAAGTGTCCAGTTCAGCCATAGAATAAGATCATGAATCCAAACTCCATGTCTCCTCAGTCTGAAGAAGGGTCTCGAACCAAAAACATCACCCATTCCTTCTCTCCAGAGATGCTGCCTGTCCCGCTGAGTTACTCCAGCATTTTGTGTCAACCCTCCATGTCTCATGTTCCTTAGCATCCTATTTATCCCAGGAGAGAGGGCAAGCTATGGGACAACTCTTGGTACACAGTTTGAGGCAGGGTCTCGACGTGAAACGTCACCTGTCCATGTTCTCCAGAGATACTGCCCGATCTGCTGAGCTGAGTTACTCCAGCACTTTGTGCTCTTTTCTAAAACAAGAAGTGTAAGTGTTCGGCGCGGACTAGAAGGGCCGAGATGGCCTGTTTCCATGCTGTAATTGTTATATGGTTAACTGTCGACAGCTAACACACTGTACTGCTTTTATAAGCCAGGTCACTCATTCCTTTCCTATCCACTGCTCAGAACATATGCTTCCACAAGGCGGCTCCACAGTTCAATGAGATCGTAGCCATCCTGCATCCTTAGGCCAATTTCCCACATAATCGCAAATTCTCCACACCCTTCACGTGCAAAATGCATCGTAAACTCAATTGACTGAGCATTGACAGATCTTAAATGGTAAAGAATTTCAAATACTGTATCCACAAATATCTGTATAAAAAGCATTTCCTCTCAACTCATCCCTCCCTATCTTAAGCCTACTTCTTTAGTCTTATTGATATTAATATCAGTTTATTATGGCCACATGTATCAAGTTACAACAAAAAATTGTGTTTGCATGATCACCAATCAAAACTGAACCATCCTATCACCGACTACAGAATGATCCTGACCTCCCATCTACCTCATTGGAGACCCTTGCACTAACTTTAAATCAGACTTTACCTTGCACTAAACGTGATTCCCTTTATCCTGCACTAAACGTGATTCCCTTTATCCTGCATCTGTGGGCAGCTTGATGGTAATCAGGTATAGTCTTTCTGCTGACTGGATAGCACGCAACAAAAAAGCTTTTAGCTGTTCCTCGATACATGTGACAATAAACTAAACTAGTCACACGCTACGCGAGGACAATCAACAACACAAGGTGAAGCAAGGAGAACTATACCAGAGTGCCGAATATAGTTTGTCAGCGTAGTTGCGTTAGAGTTCCGGAGAAAAACTCCAATGTGCGTAATGATGTGTTTAAGAAGGAACTGCAGATGATGGAAAATCGAAGGTACACAAAAATGCTGGAGAAACTCAGCGGGTGCAGCAGCATCTATGGAGCAAAGGAAATAGGCAACGTTTCGGGCCTGCGCAATGATGTGGATTGGAAGATTATGTCCCAGCTCTCCACTAGGGGAGGTCTAATTGTGTACAAAATCATGAGAGGAACAGAGCAGGTAAACACATTCTCTTGCCCAGAATTGGGGAAACGAAGAACATAGGTTTAAGGTGAGGGGGCGAAAGATTTAATAGGAACCGGAGGAGGAACTTTTTCTTTACACTAAGGGTGGTGGATGTATGGAACTAGCTGTCGGAGGAGTTAATTGAGGCAGGTACTATTGCAACGTTTAAGAAATATTTAGACTGGTACTTGACTAGGACAGGTTTCGAGGGATAGGGGGTCAAACACAGGCAGGTGGGACTAGTGTAGATGGGACATGTTGGTCGGTGTGGGTGAGTTGGGTTGAGGAGCCTGCATCCACGCTGTATAACTCTATGGGAGTATGCAGCAGGGCATTTTAACTGCATTGGAGCATGTTTGTAACACCCGTGGCCCTGCAACCAAACTGTAGCTAGGTTTGCCAACTGTCCCATATTAGCTGGGACATCCCATATATTGGGCTAAATTGGTTTGTCCCATACGGGACTGCCCTCATCCCGTATTTGATTGTTACTACTTGGGTCGAGGGGACTATCGGGTCAGAGCGCCGTGTCCGGCCCCGCCTCACCCGGCCCGACGTAGTGCAGCCCATGGAGTGCAGCAGCAGCACCTCGCCCGTGGCCTCGTCTGTCGGCAGCCCGGCCAGCTGTCCGACCTTCAGACTTTCGCTTACCACCGACACCACCACCCCTCCTTATGGGCAATCATCGGTTCATGAGTTGGATGGGGTGCTGGACTGCGTGCGCGACGTTGCACGTGGGCCAAAACTCCTCAGCTGGCCCCCCGGCTGGGCTTTGTGTGCAGTCCAGCACCCGGGCCAACTCATCAATCACCCAGCCATGGCCGAGTCGGTCAACGAATTGCGTCGGGAATCTGTCCCTTATTTTTTACCTTTTGTCCCTTATTTGGGAGCGGGAAAGTTGGCAACCCTAACAGCATCTTACATCTTAGTCCCATTCACAGATTAAGGACCATGGGTCAGGATTTAAGGATGCAGAAAGGCTACATGCTGTGCGCTGCAATCGAATGCATCGTCCTGCTGATTTCACACAACTGAGCAAAATGTGTCAGCAGGCTCCACGGTACAAAGAAACTGAAATCACTTATATTTTAATGTCCCAAAATTATAGTATAGTGTGAAAAACACTAAATTCTTTGTAACTACAAGATATGAATTGAACTTTGGGAGACAAAACCTAATTGAGTTTTTCCCACCATACAACCCTTCAGACATCTGCAGGTATTGATTTAATTCTTTCTTTAAAGCAATTACTGACATGGCTCTCACCCAATCCACTGCAGCCTCCTCAGTCTATCAGCCCACTCCGAGGACTGGTACGCTTCTGCAGGTTGTGATTCTTATCTCATTTGACATCTTCATTGTCTGATCAGAGCCTTATTGGATTGCAGTCCTCACATCCTCAGACCTTATACAATTTAAGCCATTAAACCCTTTCAAAACCTCCCACGGTTTTCAGTGAATACTTCCAGACAATAGTTCTGTGCTGATAATTTCCCTCCGATTTTGTTCAACCCAGTTTAAATGGTTCGATCTAAACATGTCAGTTTGTTGAAATGTTTACTCTTTTACTTGGTAACTTCATCTGTGCTTGTTTCTATATCCTATCAGATACTGACCTCCCCACTACTGAAAGGATGTACAGGAGGCATTGCCTCAACAAAACAGACAATAATTACCCTGGCCACGATCTCATTTTGCTCCTGCCATTGGGAAGTTACATAAACCTGAAAAACCGTGATCACCTGACTCAAGAATAGACACAAAATGCTGGAGTAACTCAGCACGACAGGCTGAAGAAGGGTCTCGACCCCAAACGTCACCCATTCCTTCTCTCCAGAGATGCTACCTGTCCCCCGCGGGTTACTCCAGCTTTTTGTGCCTGTCGTCAAATAAAGCATCTGCAGTTCTTTCCTACTGACTCCAGAAAAGCTTCTTTCCATCTACCATCAGGCTCTTGGACACTACACAATACCCTCAACTATGAATGTCGACAGACTGTCTTTAGCTGCATTAAAAACTTCGGGGTTTTATTTGCACTGGTATTGTGGTCATTAATTATGTGTAAAGTTTACAGCCATGGAGTAGGCCATTCGGCCCTTCGAGCCAGTCATTCAATATGATCATGGCTGATCATCCAAAATCAGTACCCCATATCTACTTTCTCCCTATAATCCCTTAATTACGTTAGCCCTAAGAGCTATAATCTAAAGCCCCTGTCCCACGATGCAAGTTTACCCAAGAGCCCTCCAGAGTTTAAAAAAATCAAACGTGCCACTTCATCACAAGTATTTTTTTTAACTCGTGGAAATTTTTCACACTGTTGAAAAAACGAGTTAACGCGTTTCCCGAGTACCTGCTGTTAGCATTACGAGCCGCTACGAGACAGCCACGAGCTCCGACGTACCCGCTACGTACTTACCACGAGTTTGATTTATTTTTTTTAACTCGGGAGAGCTCTTGGGTAAACTCACATCGTGGGACAGGGCCTTAACTCTCTCTTGAAAACATCCAGTCAATTGATCTCCATTGCTTTCTGTGGCAGAGAATTTCAGATTCACAACTCTCTGGGTGAAAAAGATTTCCCCTCATCTCAGTCCTAAATTGCCTACCCCTTATTCTTAAACTGTGACTCCTGGATCTGGACTCCAACATCGGGACATTTTTCTGGCATCGAGCCTGTCCAATTCCTTAAGAATTTTGTATGTTTCTATAAGATTCCCTCTCATCCTTCTAAATTCCAGTGAATATAAGCCCAGTCGATCCATTCTTTAATTTCTTACACATTTGATTGTTTGTCATTCTACCTTACGCATCCATCGGAGAATTGTTTCTTTAATGATCACTTAACGCTTGGGATTTCCACTTGACTTCAGTCAAGTTAGTTTTAGTATTTTGCCCCCAATTCTTTCCCAAACATCTTGAACTCAACAGCTGGCTCAAAACAAAGTTTGATGAAGATATACACAAAATGCTGGAGTAACTCAGACTGAAGAAAGGTCTCGACCCTTGACGTCACAGATTCCCTTTCTCCAGAGATTCTACCTGGCCCACTGAGTTAAAGCCCTGTCCCACTGTACGAGTTCATTCAAGAGCTCTCCTGAGTTTAAAACAAAAAAATCAAACTCGTGGAAGCACGTAGAATGTACGTAACGGGTACGTCAGAGCTCGGGGACGTCTCTTAGCGGCTCATAACGCTAACGGCAGGTACTCGGTAAACGCGGTAAGCTCGGGAAGACTCGTGAAGATTTTTCATCATGTTGAAAAATGTCCACGAGAGCCCCGAGTACCTATGAGCAGCCATTACCGTAATTCTCCGAGTTCGAATCAGGGCAAACTCGGGAGAACTCTTGAATGAACTCGTTCAGTGGGACAGGGCTTTTACTTCAGCATTTTGTGTTGATCTTCGATGTAAACCAGCATCTGCAGTTCCTTCCTACAAAGTTTGATGATGGATGTTCCCAAAATGTTTGGCATGTCAGAAAATGGAGAAAACAGTTTGTTATGTATTACTGCCAAGCTTCAGTAAAGGATGAATCCATGAAGAAGCAGAAGTGATAACTCGGGGACACTTGAAAGGTCAAAAGTTTAATAATCTGAGAGTTCACATTCATGCAATTACAAAGAATGTAGAAAAGAACACAAGATTGCTGTTTTAAAAAAGGTTTGTCCCGTGTGCGTAAATTACATCAAGTACTTCATTGCACCCACGGGGCCCAAATGGCAAAAAAAAAAAGACAAATCTGACATGCTTAATCCTACAGAAATATGAAAGACATTCTCAGGGTCCCTCTGCCATAGTTCCATTCTGGACATTCACCCAGGCGTCAGGGATGGGCGAAGCACACTTCAAAAACTCAGAAGAGGGCGGCAGCACCACCACCAATGTCCTGCAGTTTTCAAGCAGCACATCTTACCAAATGGATACAAGCAGCTCAGGGCAACCTGGTTTACTGTTGTAAAAAAGTGCATTGTCTCAAATGTAACAGGCAAAGTTGCAAGATCAACTCTGCCTGTGCAATCTGCAAGAAAACATCACCAATATACAGGGCACTACAATGGACACTCCTATGTGAAGTCAGCCTGAAGGCGTAACAGCTCTGTGACTTTGCTTTCCTGTAACAAAGCTGAAGACAAAGTTTAGTCCACAGGGTTTACGAGACAGAAATCTGGTTACAGTTAAAGGTTTGTTTAAAAAAAAAACCAACTTACACATCCATTTAAACAACTCGAAAGGTAAGGTTGAAGAGATAAAAAAATAAAGACAGATGCTAATTGGCTTCCAAGCAGGCTTACAGAATTGAAGGCCCTCGCTGTTTTAATGGGTGAGGGAGTCATGACTAGTCTCCAAATTAAATGAGAACGTGCAAAACAGGGAGTACGGCCAAATCCTGCTTAAATTGTAAAAAACCTCATGTCCTCAGCTTTGAATGGAAATTCTAAAACAACAACCACTGACAGATTGACTGGTGAACAAACAGTTTCTATAATTGCCTGGATTATAGGTTAGGGTGTTCCTCCACGACACAATACAGGGTGGACTCCAGGTTGTGATTGTTTTAAAAACTGCAAGCGGTTTGAATGTCACAATGGCCACCTTTAATTTGCTTTCTGCACCGTGCCCGCCTCCCTCGACCAGGATATGCGACACTGCGCCCAGGCACACACACACGCTCAGACTGCAGAGTCACTGACAGCCCACTCCCCAGAGGACGCAAACATCAGCTGCAAAAAAGCAGCACAAAGTGGCTGCACTGTGACACTGGTGGAAAATAAACGGAGACGGCATATTTTCCACAGGGGATGCAGGAAAGTGTGATGCCCCTGTACAACGTAGACAACCTGAACGGAAACCTCTGGACACTTTGCACCCCACCCAAGGTTTCCGTGCGGTTCCCGGAGGTTTTTGTCAGTCTCCCTACCTGCTTCCACTACCTGTAACCTCCTGCAACCACCTGCAACCTCCGGAAACCTTGGGTGGGGCACAAAGTCTCCAGAGGTTTCCGTTCAGGTTTCCTAAGTGGGACAGGAGCATAAGAAAATCAAGGCAGATAAGGAAGTTCTAACCTGGGAATCAGCTCCCTGTACATATTTGTACAACTTCCCATCTCTGCTCATGGGTCCACTTTGGCTGGGTTCCCTTTCTCAAGGCAACTTTGTAATGGACTTGCTATTATTCACCTTCAATATGTGTCAGCAGTATTATAAACAATCTGATCCTTAATCTTACAATATTACTTGGTACATTCTCCTCCTGTCAGCCAACTTGCCCGAAATGACCAATTTATGGAAACCCAAGCTGTTGGAATTGCTGCTCTTATAACGCACATCTCCAATTGTTAGCAAGCTAATCCAAGCACCACAATGGATTGTAACCCAAACCAGCTAAAGTCAAGGGGCAACCTTTACAACAGGACCAATGCACAATTGGGATGGGGAACCCAGCCTATTCTAGTTCTTATAAACCCAGCGACACCAGCCAATTGTTGCGTCATTACCACCTAGCTAATTATAAAAATAATTCTGGCTAAATATCAATTATTAGTATACAATTTTTAAAAACCGATCTGTGCAAATACTGCTGCACACAAACAATATTGTTCAGCTCCTCCGTACACATTGGGTTCTGGTGCTACTGTGGAAGGTGTGCTACCAATGACTTGAAGATCTTTGCAAGAGTCGAATGCAGAAGGTGGGATGCCAAACGTGTGGTGAAATCCACCCGAGGAGGGGATTATCTGCAGAAAGATAGCGTCTCCAGAACACAATGGGTTCACACCCTCATCGGTAAGATTTTTAGTTGCCGTAAATGAACCTGCAGAGAGATTCTGTTGGCTAGTTGGATGCCACAAAGGAAAATAACAATCCTTGTTCAGTAAATGTAACATGGCTCCCACTTGCCAGCAGTGTGAGATAGTGAAAATTTTCTGTAAGCCTTAATTATGATACCTGGGTTACATTAATTGATTAATCAAGCTATTGACTAATTCTGGCAGCTTCTATTGGAGAATTAGTGTTCCAATGGTTTAAAAGGCAAAAAGGAAAAATAAAAAGCAACGAGACATATGCAAACGTTTGATATGTCAGGCTGGGAGAGCGGAAGCAGGGTTCGATGAGGACGGGTGGCATCCACCCTATGTGAAGGTCAGTCCAGCTTCGTTATACACTTTGAAGACTTTCTCAATGGCATTGACATAGGCAGCTGTTCTCAAATCCAGGCCCAGGTTATATTTAGTCGCTGTGCGCATTATTTGCTGTGAGGAAACATAAAACACGTTAGCAATGAATGTACACGCTCTTCTTCAATTCCCCCCCCCCCCCCCCCACCCACTCCTGCCATTGGCATGTGTCTCCAGAACTAAGACTGGATCATCGCCCAACAGCCAGGTATTCCTCCTGCCCCTCGATCACGAGACGCGTGCCGTCCCTTGTTATTCAATCACGACAGCCACACTGAATGCAATCCAAAAAAGGGCATGAAGTACTGGAGTAATTTAACAGGTCAGGGAGTATCCCTGATATGTGACGTGTCGGGTCAGGACTCTTCTGACTGATTGCAGAGGTTGGGAAAGAAGCTGGAAGAGAGGAGGGGCAGGATAAATTCTTCAGACATACAGCGTGCAAACAGGCACACCGAGTACATGCTGACCAGCGATTGCCCCATACTCTAGCACTACCCCACACACTTGGGAGAATTTACAATTTTTCCAAAACCAATTAACCTACAAACCCGCTTGCCTTGAGTGTGGGGGGGAAACCGGAGCACCCAAAGAGAACCCACACGGTCACAGGGAGAACGTACAAACTCCATACAGACAGCACCCATAGTCATGATCAAACCTGGTTCTCTGGTGCTCTAGGGTAACAACTCTACCGCAGCGCCACCCAAATTCTAGTCGCATAGATTCCATACATGGATTAAAGAGCAAGTCCCAAGGCAAGTGCAACTGCCCTTTACATCAGTTGACAATTGCATTAAGCATTTCCAGTACATTTCTGTACGTAAAAATCAAATAGAAATTCTCCACTGGCTGCAGTTTCAGCCAACAGAAGATGACAGATGTGACTGCTTGAAATCAATAATCTTGGCCCCAGATAACAGTGCTAGTGGTCTTCAGCGAAGTGTCCCAGGCACAACCACGATCAGCTGCATCACTGACTTTCAGTCAGTCGCAAGATCAGAATTGGCAATGACTACTGACGATGGCATTCGCACCTTTGCAAAAAAATCATATCTATTTGCCAAGGAAGCATTCAGGCTTGGACAACATCCAGCTTGGGCTGAGAAGGCAACAGAAGTTAGACACAAGATGCCGGAGTAACTCAGCGGGACAGGCAGCATCTCTGGAAGGAATGGGTGACGTTTCGGGCCGAGACCCTTCTTCAGACCTTACAGAAAGCAACATCTATATCACCAACATTTTGGCCAATGACCTCCACAGAGAGACTCTGTCCAACTCCCCTCAATACGCAATGACCCTAATAACACAAAATCCTCCACTGCCAATATTCTTGAGGGACACTACTGGCCCACAACAACTGCACCAGCTATATCAATGCCATGGCTAAAAATATAGGGCATAATCTGGGTACTCTGACAATTTTAGGATTCTCCAGCACCTTCCCGCCATTTACAGGGAGGCAGATGGCAAGCTTGACGGGTGCAGCTCCAGCCTCATGCAACTCAATATCACGCAACCAAAAAGTCTTGCTTTATTGGCACTCAGTCAATTATGATAACACAAAATACACTGCAGCAGCATGTCAGCACTAAACGTTGAATTTGCAACCACTACTGCATAGGACAGGGGCTGCAGGGGCGTGGGGACATCTGCATGCTTCCTTCAAGCCACACACACACGCACACTATCTTGACAGTATACTGATCACATTTTATTGCCATTGCATCAAAGTCCTGATGCTCCCTCCCAGGAATACATCTCAATAAAGGCAGGTGCAAAGGTGTAATGTGCATGTTAATAAAAGCAAGAATTTCAGGTTGCGGGCCTGGTCGTTGGATCACCTACGTCACGCTTTTATTAAACAAAAGAGGACTGGTGGTTTTGCATGTCAATAAAGTCAGGCATTACAAATTCCCCATTGCATTCCCGTACATGGTTTCTGCTTGCCAGCTCCCTCAGTGACAAAAGGAAGAGCTGTGATAAAACTAGCACTTGTGCCTTTGAGGCAGGGGATGTTTGGGTTAAGGCTCGGTTCAGAGTGTGCAGTACAAATTCTAACCTTAATCATATCACTTAACAACTGTTGAATAACCAGTGCACTATAAGGTAGAAAGTAGAAAGGTAGGGACAAAATTGGTGGTCAGAAGATCCCAATTTTTTTTTTTTTTTTAAATTAATTATCGACATTAATATATTTCCTGAATGGCATAAAATATTTTGCTGTGAATTTCGACTTCTGCAAGGTATAGTATCTTGCCACAATGCTAACACTTGCATCCAAGTCGAAACATTAGATATTTAAAACTAGTAAAAAAAACAGCATTACTCAATAAGTGTGAAAATGAGCAACAGCAAATATGCAAACCACTATAAATAGAAATGTGAATTAGTAAGAACAAAACTATTCACATTTTTGAAGCCCAGAATCAAGAATCAGAATAAAACCTTTACTAACCCATGTTAAATGTCACATTAAACAGGACTGATCATTGTGTTATTAAGGGGCATGCAAGTTTATATCTTTCAAGAGAGGATGAAAAGGTTGTTTCCTTTGAGAGCAAAGGATGGATAACCTCAAAGATTTACGAGGATGTTGCCAGGAAATGAGGGTCTGAGCTACAGTAAGAGGTTGAGTAGGCTGGGTCTTTATTCCGTGGAGCACAGGAGGATGATGGGCAATCTTAAAGTGTATAATATCATGAGAGGAATAGATCGAGTAGATGCACACCGTCTCTTTACCAGAGTAGGTGAATCGAGAACCAGAGGGTATAGGTTTAAGATGAGGAAAAAAATTAATAGAAATTGGAGGGGTAGTTGAGGCAGGGACTATCCCAACATTTAAGAAACAGTTAGACAGGTACATGGATAGGACAGGTTTAAAGGAATATGGGCCACAGGAATAAAGGAACACAGGCGGGTGGGTCTAGTATAGCTGGGACATGTTGGCCAGTGTATGACTTGATAAGAGGCATGGTCAGCATGTTTCAACGTGGTGACAGTGCAGCCATCAATATTGGAAAGCAGTCAAGAAATCAAATATGGGATTTAGAAGAAAAAATTTTCCTCAACTGCAGATGGCGCTTGCTCGTACCATGTTATCTCAAGGGAATCAATCAGTTGCATTTGAAGGAAAACTAAATGAACACACGAGGAAGGGATTAGAGGTATTAAGGGATTATGGCAATAGTGCTAAATGAGAGGTTGGACTGACTGGTGTAATTCTGCACTGTATATTTTGAACCATTCTTTGTAATGGAGATTCCACTCTCCAATTCAAGCGACTGCAAAAGATTGCATGGTTCATTTTAAGAGGGGAGTAATCAGTCACTTGAGTAATATCCACCCTTCAACTTCACTCATCCTTCCCTTTGTAGTTATTTGAATTCCTGTGTGCAAAATAGTGGCCATATTGCCCTATTTAACAATTTTCGAGAAGTCCACGATTAACCGTGGAGCATTTTAGGATCCACAAAGCCACGATCAAACACAAAAGCAATTTTTTTTCTAAATTAAATGCCGAAATCAAGGTAGTTTGAATAATTCCAGGCTTCATTGTGAACAAAACAATAATGGTAGAAGAGGCCACTGTTGTCACACAATACTCAAACCATAAAGCATACCCACTGTCCTACATTAATCTATACAACACCTTCCCCTTGTACATACCTTTGCTGAGCGCTCCATGGTGTATGCAAGACCAGAGTGGACAATATCCTTCTCAGAGGCACCCTATTAAAAAATAATAGGCAGAACCGGCGTAAGGAAATGTACAGTTTATGAAATAGTCAGTCAGAACAAATTAAAATATTATTTCTGTGTCTCTAGCCTTTTCCAAACCCGATGAAAAGGTTGTTGATGTTTCGCTTCAATGTTTCTCGCTCCCATGCCCCTTATTTACTGACATTTTAGTTTTAATCAGGAGTCAAGATGTTCTCGTTAAAATGGGTATCGCCGCATTCTCAGACTAGGAGACCGAGAGTTCACCTGCGTGTTTCAAAATTGGGAGGTAGAAAATGCCACTAAAAATCAATTTATTTTCAAACTATGTTTTAGGCCTCGAGTCTTGCATGGTATCAAATCATGAGATTTGTATTGAAGCATTGCTTTTTTCCCCCACCAAGACTTTAAACATTTTCAGTTACAATTCATTTATTGTTTTTCTACCACAACTTCCATTAAGCTCTGAACTACATATATTGTTATTGTTATTATTGTAGTTTGTACTCTCGTATGTATATGTATGTATGTACACACACACAGACATATATACAATATATATATACACACACTTTATCTGTTTTATTTATTCATGTGTGTATAAATTTATACAATGGTATATGGCCACACTGATCTGTTCCGTATTGATGCCTTCTATAATTCTGTTGTGCTGAAGTCCTATGTGGGACACATGTGGGACCCAACTTTTTTTCTCGTTTATTATATAGTCTACAGTGTACTATGTTTACATATTCTGTTGTGCTGCAGCAAGTAATAATAATAAATTTTATTTATGGGCGCCTTTCAAGAGTCTCAAGGACACCTTACAAAAATTTAGCAAGTAGAGGAAAAACATGCAAGGGGAGTGAAATAAATAGTAGAGACATGACTAGTACACAAATTAAAGGCAGAATTCAATTCAAAACACAATATGAGGCAATTCAAGCACAGATGAAAAGGGAGGGGGACGTGGGGCTAAGGATAGGCAGAGGTGAAGAGATGGGTCTTGAGGCGGGACTGGAAGATGGTGAGGGACACGGAATTGCGGATCAGTTGGGGCAGGGAGTTCCAGAGCCTGGGAGCTGCCCTGGAGAAGGCTCTGTCCCCAAAACTGCGGAGGTTGGACTTGTGGATGGAGAGGAGACCGGCTGATGTGGATCTGAGGGACCGTGAGGGTTGGTAGGGGGAGAGGAGGTCAGTGAGATATGGGGGGGTAGGATGGTGGAGGGCTTTGTAGGTGAGGACCAGGATTTTGTAGGTGATCCGGTGGGAGATGGGAAGCCAGTGAAGTTGTTTGAGGACTGGAGTGATGTGATGCCAGGATTTGGTGTGAATTTGGTAAGAATTTCATTGTTCTATCTGGGACTTTATTTTAGTGGATACTTTTTCAGAACAGGAGGCAGTGAAGTCATTCTTCTCTGCAGATTTACAATGCTCTCTTAAAGATTATTGAATGGAATCACAGCAATACTGTGGCTCACTAAATAAGATAATACAGTTTTTAAAGGATAATTATCCCATTCCTGAGTCATTCAAATTTTACATAAGACTGACGATCCCATCAATAGGAAAAGAGAATGGCGGGTATCACTCGATGTAATGTTTATTGCCCAAGAACTTTAATAATGTTAAATCGATCTTGACATATCAGTTCCACCACTGCTTCCAGTTCAAAATTAAATGAGGAGATGGGCTTCTAAATAATATGGAAAACTATGCATAATCTATCGGTGAACCAGTTGCCCTTGGAAATATTTTCAATAAGGTAAAAATTCTGCACATTTTATCAGAAGATAAAGCAATTTACCGAATGTCGTCTTAAGTCTTCGCAGACTTTGTGTTACTCTCGTGGGAACTCCTGCCTCGACCAGAGAAAGACTGAGGCAGAGTTCCCACAATGGGCAACACAAAAAGCTGGCAAAGATTCAAGGCAGCAGCTCAGTCCCAAAGACACAATGTTATACGGGCCAGTGCAAGTCTGATGAACAATACCATCTTCCACCTGGACACACTGCGGCTGTAGCGGCTCAATATCAAGTTCCTCATTTTAGATAACTCGCTCTTTCTGCATCAGACCGTCATCTATTTGGCTGATTTGTTTTATTCCATTCCTGTTGTCTGGTAGACATCTCCGACAGCCTCACTATTAACATCTAAAAGCATAAAGTGCTTGGAAATGCCCCACTAATCCATTTGGTCTCATCCCATCAGATATATTTCCTTTATTCTACCCATAGGACATAGGAGCAGAATTAGGCCATTCGGCCCATTGGGCCTGTTCCATCGTCCAAGCATAGCAGATCTGTTTTTCTCTCTCAACCCCATTCTCCTGCCTTCTCCAAGTGACCTTTGCCGCCCTTGCAGATCATTCTCCGTTTTCAATGGCATCCACTTTTTCCCTGCTGTTTGAAACCAACTTTTAATCCTGAGAGAATAATGGTTTGCTCATGCGCCCATTGTTCTGAGGGTTTGCCCCGGGTGCGCCTGTTTCCACCTACATTGTTGTTTTTTTCCCCCTTTTTCCTTCCGCCCACAATATTTAATATGAAAAAGAATATGTGATTCTATTACATTCTGTTTGTAGTTTGTTTGGTTGTTTGTTTGTTTGTCTTTTTGCACAAAGTCCGCGAGCATTGCCACTTTTCATTCACTGCACATCTCGTATGTGTATGTGACTAATAAACTCGACTTGATAAACTTGACTTACATCCCAAAGACATGTAGGAGGGAACTGCAGATGCTGGTTTCACCAAAGATGGACACAAAATGCTGAAGTAACTCAGCGGGTCAGACAGCATCTCTGGAGAAAAGGAATAGGTGACGCTTCGGATCAAATTCTGAAGAAGCGTCTCAACTCGAAACATCACCTATTCCTTTTCTCCAGAGATGCTGACTGACCAGCTGAGTTACTCCAGCATTTTGAGTCTATCTGAACCCCAAAGACATTGTGCTGGGTTATTTCGGCTGCAGAATATTATCCTCAGTGGGTGGTAAGAGAAGCTTGGTGGAATTTATGGGCAGTGGGAAGTATAGGTTGCAGGGGAATGTGGCGGAATGGGATTGCTCCAAGAGCCAGCATGGACTCAATGGGCTGAATGGTCTCATTCAATGGCGCAAAATATTAAAAACAAATGTAAAAATTCATCTTAATTTTCAGGTGATATTACCTGCATTGTTATAATTCATGCAAACCTCTTTAGGCATTTAACATTCCCCGACCATAATGGGGATTTTTTTTTTAGGCATTTAACATTCCCCGACCATAATGGGGGTTTTTTTTAAAAAATTGCCTATACAACAATGTGCGCAGTATCTGTAAGAAAATAGGTGAACAGGAACCAAAAATCCAAACATATTATGGATACTAAATCTTGCAACATAATGAAAAGTAGTTAGTAACCATGACAGGATTATGTTCAGAAAGGTGCGGAATCGTAAGCCTGTTATTAACACACCCAATAAAAACTGACACACTTGCCTTCGATAGCAACCCAACCTGAAACACATTACTTCCACATAACTCTAAACTATTTTAGTATAGGAATAAATTGGATAAGTTAGCAATAACATGCTGCTTTCAACACGCATTCTTTGCCGTGTCATTTTCACGATGGCACTTTTTCCGAACACAACTTTATGGTTCACAGCATTTCACATCTTCGATGTGACCAATTCCATCGCTCTGGCAGGTAAAACCTGCAGCATCAACAGAGAACAAATCTTCCCAGGCAGACACACAAGTGACCGCAGATGCTGGAATTTAGAGCAAAAATAAACAAAGTGTTGGAAGAACTCAGCAGGTCAGGCAGCATATGTGGAGGGAATGGACAGAGTTTCAGGTCAGTCGGGATCTTTCCTGACCCGAAACGTCGTCTCACCATTGCCTCCATAGATGCTGCCTGACCTGCTGAGTTCCTTCAGTACTGTGTCCTTTTTTTAATGTAAATAAGACCACGAAAGACTTGAGCAAAAGACAGAGTGCTGGAGGGGCCCTGCAGGTCAGGCAGCATTTCTGGAGGACATGGTTAGGTGACGATTCAGGTCGTGACCATTCTTCAGGGCCTGAAGAAGGGTCGCAACCCAAAATGTCACCTATCCATGTCCTCCAGACATGCTGGCTGTCCACTGAGTAACTCCAGAACTGGGCCATTCTGTATAAACCAGAATCTGTAGTTCCTTGTTTTGTTTATATTTTTAATTTTCATTCAGTTAGTCTACATTTGACCCGATTTGCATTCAAAATTATATTCAGGATTATGTTCCCAACTCTCAGTATGTATTTGTGGTTAAACCAGGACATTAAAGGTCTGAATTATACAGCACAAACACAGGTTCTTCAGCTTAACTCGTTCATGCCGGACAAGGAGTCTTCCAGACTTAGTCCCATTTGACAACATTTGGTCCCCAATCATTTTTCCTATCAAACTACCTGTCCAAACGCCTTTTAAACATTATAATTGTATCCATCTCTGTTTCCTCTGGCAGCTTGCTCCATTTACCCAGTGTAAAAAGGACTTAAATTCATCGGTTTTGCTGTCCATTGGATTCGGGGACATGGCTGGAGGTTTGGGTGAAGAGGGAACAAGTCCCAAAGACTCACCGCTATTCTGGCTTGGAATTCCGCTGTAGGGACAACTGGTATTGTGCCACCATGCTTGCCAAACTTCCTCTCCAAGCTTTCCTGGACGGACACTGAGGGGTAAAGAAAGTATCAAAGTCAAAACTCAGTTGTAAATATCTGGCATCTACCGCGTGACAGCAATTTCCTTTTATCCAAAGCAGGATGATGCCAAGTGTGTCGGAAGGAACTGCAGATGCTGGTTCATACCGTAGATACAAATTGCTGGAGTAACTCAGTAGGTCAAGCAGCAACTGGAGAGAAAAGGAACAGATGATATTTTGGGTAGGAACCCATCTTCAGACGAATACATACTGAGAATTGAGTCCAAAGTATTGTTCTGACACCAATCTTCACCTATTCGTTTTCTCCAGATATGCTGCCTGACCCAATGAGTTACTCCACCAGGTTGTGTCTATCTTCTAGATCAAGGGTTCCCAACCTGGGATAAAAGCTGAAAAAAAGCTTCACAAAGACACCAAGCCTGAAACTGTACTTTCATAATGACCCAACTAGAACCCTCGACAAATGTAATTATTTTCTCTGCTGGATTATAACCAAGATAATTGGAGAAAGGTTTCAAGACAGAGACTCCTCAAATATGACTCCTTCACAGCAGACATTACTACTTTCGTTCAGAAAGGATTCAATCTCGATGTCTAAAATTGAAGTCTTCAGTTTCCAACCTCCAATACTAATGAGAATGGGAATCTAAATAGGATTTAGGCTGCGAGCACCTTAGCCAAATGATATGTCCACTTAGTTACTCTAGCACTGTGTCTTTTTTATGCAAACCAACATCGGCTGTTCCATGTACATCCCCACTCCCAACCACCGCCCCACCCGCCCACCATGCCTCCCATACCCCCCCTCCCACGCCACGCCCCACCCCTTATAGTTCTTCCTCTGCCCAATTGAAGGCTTGCAACACCATTTTAGCAGCACAGCAAAATAAACGGCAATCCATTCTAAAAATCATGAGACCACTTTCGCTGCTCACCGCGGTAGTGACCTTCAGCGCTGTGCTCGTAAATTCACACAAGCATCACTTACTTAGCAGGTGGTAGTTGGAGTCGCTCTCATATTTGAAGGTCAGCCGGCCATAGCTGACATGATTCAAATTTTTCAGCCACTCAAAGTAGGAAACAGTGACACCACCAGCATTCAAGTATAGATCCTGCAGACGGAGGGGGAAAAAATGGTTGCGGAGATGTGAATCGCAATACCCAGATGGCGCTGGGCCGAAGCACCAACCTCTAGTACATTTGTCTCTCAAGATCTTATTCCCAAATTCTGCATAGGGAAAGGCAGGGGATTAATTGCTACCAGCTAGACATCACTGCTCACACTGCTTCCTGCTCTCATTCGGGAGATTAGACCAAAAACACAAATTAAATTAAATAATTTCAGTAGATACCTTTGAGGAAAAGTGGCATTAAAATGCAAAAGAGCCCAGTAGGAAAAAGGCAGGTACTTGTACTGTGTTGGCTTCATTCATTTATGAGTGTCCACATGGAGCAGAACTGTTGGGCCTATTTCTGCTCCTGTGTCTTATGGAGAATAAGGCACTTAAAAAAAAAAACATGGCACTAATCTGCTACTGGAGCCTGTTTCACACGACAAACAAAAACAGTTTTTTCTCACTTAGTTTGTGAATTTTTCCTAAAATTAATATCATCATTACTCAAGGGAAGAGAGTGGAATTTTAATTTCAAAGGGAAGTCAACTCAAAATATCTCCATATCAAGCCACAGAAATCCACCCAATTGTGCTGACCAACACAAAAGTCACAGGGAGCTCACTGCAAGCAAAACAAGAAAATAACTAAAAGGTCACTGCCGAATAGATCACTACAAATCAGCAGCCATTAACAAACCAAGTCAGTAGCCACGAGCATGAAACAGAAAGCCAGGCCACAACTCACTGGAATAACCATGATGTTCCTTTCCATGAAGATCTTGTCAGCTTCTGGAGTCATTGGCCCATTGGCACCCTCGGCAATAATCTGGAAAGTAAATGATTGGAATTGTTACAAATGAAAAGCTATTGATTTCCTTCCTTTCCGCTGTGACCGCAGCTCCTTTCTTCAAAAGTGCTGTCCCTCAAGCTCAGATCTTCAAGCTTCTTCAATTCTGTTCTCATGTGCACTCCTTGGCCCACAACACTAGCAATACTGGTCACATTATCAGGAGAGTGACAAATGTTAAGATAAATTTAATGTCTTCGATTATCTCAATGGTCGTTACATGGCACATGCTGGAAAAGGAGTAAAGCAAGATGACAGTCAGGTAAGATAACTTCCAGTTCACCTGTTCTTGCACACAAGGACTCTTATGACAGAGGGAAGGATAAAATTTGGACAGAAAGCGCATGTTTTTTAAAAACTGGTGGTATCAGAGAGTGTCTGTGATAAATCTCCCAAGAGACAGAAGCAAAAACAGTCCCAGAGATGACTGGGTTAATATACGAGGAGTGTTTGATGGCTCTGGGCCTGTACACACAAGAGTTTAAAAGGATGAGCGGGTTCTCATTGAAACCGGCCGAATTCTGAAAGGCCTAGATAGAGTGGATGCGGTGAGGATGTTTCCAATAGTGGATGATCTACAACTAGAATGCACAGCCTCAGAATAAAAGGATTTTAATTCCAGCCTTGGGCAATTCTTTATATATTTCTAATTGTTGAGCGATTGCTTCCAACTGCCTAATCTCTACAATTCCCCAAATCACATTCCCTCTTCCCTCTCTTCACTGAAGACATGTAGGGGGGGCACGGTGGCGTGGCGGTAGAGCTGCTACCTCACAGCGCCAAACACCCCAGTTCAATCCTGACTATGGGGCTGCTGTCTGTACGGAGTTTGTACATTCTCCCTGTCACCGCGTGAGTTTTCGCCAGTGGTGCACCGGTTTCCTCCCACATCCCAAAGACGTGCGGGTTTGTAGGTTGACTGGCTTCAAGGTATCAATTGGAACTAGTGTCCGGGTGATCGCTGGTCATCATTGGCACTTGGTGGGCTGAAGGGCCTGTTACCACCCCCTCTCTCTAAAAAATGTCTCAAAACCTACCACCTCGACAATGTCTTTGACCATCTACTAACATAAGCTTTAGTAAAGGTTTGTTTTATAACGTTGGTTATAAATGCTGGAGAAAGTGCTGGAGAAACTCAGCGGGTGCAGCAGCATCTACTGGAGCGAAGGAAATAGGCAACGTTTCGGGCCAAAACCCTTCTTCAGACTTTATAACGTTCTTTGCTAGACAAGGAACTGATCTGCTTTCTGGCTTTCAAGTCATTTTCTTTCTTGATCCCCATAAGCCTCGGCCAAATGTGAAAATATGGGTCAGTCCAGGATGATGCAATCTATAAAAGTTAAATCGAAACTGAGAACGAAGGATAGTGGAAGGAACTGCCAGTTCCATCACAGGCACTGACCTCCCCACTATCGAAGGGATCTATAAGAGGCACTGCTGCAAAAAGGCAGCCGGCATCATCAAGGACCAACATCACCTTGGTCACACTCTCATTTCACTCCTAACATCGGGAAGGTGGTAATTTTAACAGTCGTCAGCTTGAAAATTGAAAACAGCCATCGGTTATATCAACAAACCTCAGTGTATCTGCTTGAATTGCATCACTTCACTTCCAAGCACAGCAAGAGTCCATTCAGTATCTCCACTGATGAGATTCTGAATTATGCTGGATTTTAATTTACTAATATAAACTGTAAATTTCTAAACTAAGCAAGGATGTATTAATGTGTTCAAAAGGGAACTGCAGATGCTGGAATATCGAAGGTACACAAAATTGCTGGGGAAACTCAGCGGGTGCAGCAGCATCTATGGAGCGAAGGAAATAGGCGACGTTTCGGGCCGAAACCCTTCTTCCGACACTTCCCTACCATTCCTTGACCTCACCATCTCCATCGCAGGGGACAGACTCCTGACCGACATACATTACAAACCCACTGACTCACATGGCTATCTCGACTACACGTCTTCCCACCCTGCCCCCTGTAAAGACTCCATCCCCTACTCCCAATTCCTCCGCTTACGCCGCATCTGTTCCCAGGATGAGACATTTCATACCAGGGCATCGGAAATGTCCTCGTTCTTCAGGGAACGGGGGTTCCCCTCCGCCACCATAGATGAGGCTCACACCAGGGTCTCATCCATACCCCGTAACACTGCTCTCTCTCCCCATCCCCGCACACGCAACAAGGGCAGAGTCCCTCTGGTCCTCACCTTTCACCCCACCAGCCGGCAAATACAACACATAATCCTCCGCCATTTCCGCCACCTCCAACGTGACCCCACCACTCGCCACATCTTCCCATCTCCCCCCATGTCTGCCTTCCGCAAAGACCGCTCCCTCCGCAACTCCCTCGTCAATTCTTCCCTTCCCTCCCGCACCACCCCCTCCCCGGGCACTTTCCGTTGCAACCGCAAGAAATGCAACACCTGTCCCTTCACCTCCCCCCTCGACTCCATTCAAGGTCCCAAGCAGTCGTTCCAGGTGCGACAAAGGTTCACCTGTATCTCCTCCAACCTCATCTACTGCATCCGCTGCTCTAGATGTCAGCTGATTTACATCGGTGAGACCAAGCGTAGGTTGGGCGACCGTTTCGCCGAACACCTCCGCTCAGTCCGCAATAACCTACCTGACCTCCCGGTGGCTCAGCACTTCAACTCCCCCTCCCATTCCCAATCCGACCTCTCTGTCCTGGGTCTCCTCCATTGCCAGAGTGAGCAACAGCGGAAATTGGAGGAACAGCACCTCATATTCCGTCTGGGGTCCTTGCGTCCTTATGGCATCAACATTGAATTCCCCCAATTTGGCTAGCCTGTGCTGTCTCCTCCCCTTCCTTCACCCTCTAGCTGTCTCCTCCCACCCTCCCATCCGCCCGCCCTCGGGCTCCTCCTCCTCCTCCCTTTTCCTTCTTTCTTTCCCCCCCCCCCCCACCCCCCATCAGTCTGAAGAAGGGTTTCGGCCCGAAACGTCGCCTATTTCCTTCGCTCCATAGATGCTGCTGCACCCGCTGAGTTTCCCCAGCAATTTTGTGTACCAAGGATGTATTAATGTTTTGGTCACCATTTGGTGAAGATGCTATTGTTTCTCTATACTGGGCGAAGATGCAATGGGCTAATGGTGAATGAGCGTGAGAGGAGAGCTCTTCAGCGCGTCGTCAAACAGAGCGCAGAAGATTATTGGGACACAGCTACCAGCATCTACCACACACGGTGCCTCAGGAAGGCCGTCAGCATCCATAAAGACTCCTCACACCCTTGTAATGGACTGTTCGAACTACTTCCCTCCGGCAGACGTTACAAGGCCTTCTACGCCCGAACCTCCAGACTCAGGACCAGCTTCATTTCCAGAGCTATAGCGGCTCTGAGCCGGCCCTGCTGAGTGCCCCCCACCCCCCATGGACTGTCTCCCTCGGATGGTCACATCTGCACTTAAGTCTGCTTGAACTGTTTTGACTATTTTACTGTTGTAATGTTCTTTTTACAAACCATGTTCTCGGGGCATCTAAATATAAATTTTATTAGTTATTTAAGTTATGACATCGGATGGAAGCTGCATACCAAATCTCGTTGCGCTTATGTGCAATGACAATAAAATATATTATTATTATTATTATTATTATTATGAATGGCCTACAGAGCAGCAATCACAGTGTTTAAGAAGGAACTGCAGATGCTGGAAAATAGAAGGTCGACAAAAGTGCTGGAGAAACTCAGCGGGTGCAGCAGCATCTATGGAGCGTAGGAAATAGGCAACGTTTCGGGCCGAAACCCTTGGGGTTTCGGCCCGAAACGTTGCCTATTTCCTACGCTCCATAGATGCTGCTGCACCCGCTGAGTTTCTCCAGCACTTTTGTCTACCCGAGCACAAATCATATATTGCTTTAATTGGGATGGAAAAAAAAAAAACATTGTCTCTTCACTGAAAGATTTCTTCTCACCTTCGCTTTAACTTTCCATGCATTGTTCTTGGTCATCTGCTTCTCACCGGCAGCAGGGATGAGAATGTGGCAGTCAGACTCCAGGATATTGCCTTCATACGGCCGAGCTTTGGGGAATCCAACAATAGATCCATTTGCCTGTGTACACAAGACAACAAGATAACAAGCGTTCAAATCTTTCACACACTGCAGCTTGGCAAAATAATTTTGGTTCACAATTTTTGGTGGCATGAAAGTTAATACGTTATAATTTAGTTTAGAGATACAGCGTGGAAACAGACCCTTCGGCCCACTGAGTCTGCGCCGACCAGCGATCACCCACACACTAGTTTTATCCTACACATTAGGGACCATTTGCAGATGCCAACTAACCTACAGACCTGCATGTCTTTGGGACGTGGGAGGAAACCCACGTGATCACAGGGAGAACGTGCAAACTCCGTACAGACAGCACCTGGGATCAAAGTTGGGTGTCTGCCACTGTAAAGCAACAACTCTATTGGGGTGCCACTGTGCTGCCCTTAATGAGGAAATTCCAGGAGCTCAGATGTCTAAAACTATACAAGGAAAACTTCAGCTGCTCTCAACTCTCATCCCATTGCTGGGATAGAAATCACTTGCAACATTTATTTCAAAACAATCACGACAGACACAAATGCTGTAGTAACTCAGCGGGACAGGCAGCATCTCTGGAGAGAAGGAATGGGTGACATTTCAACAGTGATAGCCCCACATCCAGCATACTGACTAGAAAACTAAGTATCTCCAGAAGTTGTTCCTAGAGCCTATATTCAAACCTTCATTTTTATTAAAATGACATTTTTGTTCAAAGGAGGTTCTTACAAAAATATTCTTTACTATTTCAAGGCATTAAGCTTTAATGTAAAAAAACGCTAGGTGCCTTTTAAAAATAGATGCTGATAATGAGAGGAATAGATCGGGTGAACACAGAGTTTTTTTGCCCAAAGAGGGGGAAATTGAGAATCAGAGAACATAGGTTTAAAGTGAGGGGGAATGATATAACAATTTTACACAAAGGGTGGTGGGTGGATGGAACAAGCTGGTGGAGGAGGTAGATACTATCACAGCATTTAAGAAATATTTAGACAGGTACATGGATAGGATAGGTTTAGAGGGATATGGACCAAATGCAGGCAGCTGGGGATAGTATAGATGGGGCATGCTGGTGTGGGCAAGTTGGTCCGACATGCCTGTTTCTACACTGTAGGACTAATCAAGTGGCTGTCAATGAGTAAAAGTGAGTCTTTTGAAAATGACCAGTTCTTCGGTTTCATGTGGTACATATTTCTATGTTGCATACATTTAGTATTTACAAGAAAAGCACAAAATACTGGAAATCTGAACTCAAAACTGAAACTACAGGAAATACTCATAATTCAGCATTTATGAAGAGAGAAATAAGTTCACATTTCAGGTCAATAATCTGAAAGATCATCAGAATGGTCACTGACCCTTTCTCTTCCTACATCACGATTTACAAGGAAAAGCACAAAATACTGGAAATCTGAACTCAAAATAATGAGAGGAATAGATTGGGTAGATGCAGAGTCTCTTGCCCAGAGTACCAGAGGACATAGATTCAAGGTGAAGGGAAAAAGATTTAATAGGAATCCGAGGGATAACTTTTTCACACAAAGGGTGGTAGGTGTATGGAACAAGCTACAAGAGGTAGTTGAGGCTGGGACAATTCCATCATTTAAGAGACAGTTAGACAGGTACATGGATAGGACAGGTTTGGAAGGATATGGGTCAAGCGCAGGCAAGTGGGACTAGTGTAGCTGGGACATTGTTGGCTGGTGCGGGCAAGTTGGGCCGAAGGACCTTTTTCCACACTGAATCACTCTATGACTGTCTGCTGCCTGACCTGCAGAATATTTAGAGTGGAGTTTAATTTAATATTTACTTACCAGTTTGTAATCTTCTAGTTCCTTGGGATCAATTCCTTCATCATTCCAGATGGAACCATCCAACTCACCAACACCTATGCACTTGGCTCCATAGCGGTGAAGGTATCTCATGGAGTGCATGCCCACATTACCAAACCCCTGTGTGATACGATGGAAAACAACACTCGCTATCATCAACATTGGCAATATATGTGAACCTCTTGAAGAACATTGAATTTCAGCGCTTTCCCCAAGGATGATTTTTTGGGCTCTGAAAGCCACCCATTGTTCACAAATTTTTGATTCATTGTCCAAGTGGATCTTTCTTGGGAACGGTTCTATAAATTAGTATCCCAAATGGTGTAGTTAACACCTGTTCTTCTCTGTTACACGCAAAACTCAACAGACAATAGGTGCAGGAGTAGGCCATTTGGCCCTTCAAGCCAGCACCGCCATTCAATGTGATCATGGCTGATCATCCCCAATCAGTACCCCGTTCCTGCCTTCTCCCCATATCCCCTGACTCTGCAATTTTTAAGAGCTCTATCTAGCTCTCTCTTGAAAGCATCCATAGAACCTGCCTCCACCGCCCTCCGAGTCAGATAATTCCACAGACTCACCACTCTACGTGAGAAAAAGTGTTTCCTCGTCTCCATTCTAAATGGCTTACTCCTTATTCTTAAACTGTGGCTCCTGGTTCTGGACTCCCCCAACATCGGGAACATGCTTCCTGCCTTTAGCGTGTCCAAGCCCTTAACAATCTTATATGTTTCAATGAGATATCCCCTCATCCTTCTAAACTCCAGAGTATACAAGACCAGCTGCTCCATTCGCTCAGCATATGATAGTCCCCGCCATCCTGGGAATTAACCTTGTAAACCTACGCTGCACTCCCTCAATATAAAGAACTAGGATGGTTTATTAGTTAGTAGGAAGAAAACCAATGGTTTCTTCTTTATTACTCCAGATGACCAATTGGATAATCCAGTAAGGCTAGGATACACACACACACACACACACACACAATTTGCCAAAGTAGATTTGATTTTGATTTTGTTCATTTCTTTGCAAATTTGCACATAGAATTAAGGGAATTAATAATCTATTACCTCTCATAAATAGGCATTTTCCAGATTAGCTGGCTTTGCAGAATCTGAAACTAATTTACTGAAAGTGAAATTCGCGTTTGCCATTAGTTACTACTTTATCTGAATACATATTTACATGGATACATAAAAAATAGATGCAGGAGTAGGCCATTCGGCCCTTTGAGCCATTCAATATGATCATGGCTGATCATCCACAATCAGTACCCTGTTCCTGCCTTCTCCCCATATCCCTTGATTCCGCTAGCCCTCGATTCCGCTAGCTCTATCTAACTCTTTTGAATGCATCCAGTGAGTCGGCCTCCACAGCCTTCGGAGGTGGAGAATTCCACAAATTCACAACTCTCTGGGCGAAAAAGTTTTTCCTCATCTCAGTTCTAAATGGCATACCCCTTATTCTTAAACTGGTTCTGGACTCCCCCAACATCGGGAACATATTCCCTGCATCTAGCTTGTCCAATCCCTTAATCATTTGTACTGAGGCTCTAAGTGTACAATGGCAAATGTTGTGTGCAATACTGCTGAGTTTGTGCAATTAATCTAGGAATTGGGGATACTTTCAGATCACAAATTTAGTTACCAAAATGATACGACACATACCCATGTAAGATATTGAGTGCAAAAGCCAAAACAATGAAAACAATTAAACATTTTCCCCACATGGTTCCAGGGCCTTGCCCAAAGGTCAGTAATATTGAAAGTAGTAGAACTGAAAGAGGTAAAGCTAATTCATTGTTCATGATCCACTACAAACCTGAATGACAAACGTTTTGTCTCCAAAGCCTGGGGTCATTCCAAGGACACTCATGTAGGATGCTTCATTAATGAAGTTTTCAATCCCATGGAACACACCACGTCCTGTCGCAGAAATCCGCCCATGGATGCCGCCTTGGCTGATGGGTTTTCCAGTCACACAGGCATGAGCATTTATATCCTGCCACAGAAAATTGTTCACGCACACTTAAAAGAAACGCAGACAATACAGTTGATGTGCACACAAAAGCCCCTCTCCATTGCAGAGTGGTCTTCAAATTGGTCTCTCCGCTGATGCCCTTTGACAAGAGGAGTCAAATTTGCATCTAAACTCCAGGAGAGCTTCCTTGTACCCATGCCCCTTCTTAGTCAGACCTTCACAGGTGTCAGACACCATCTCCAGAGATGTTGCCTGACCCGCTGAGTTACTCCAGCATTTTGTGACCATCGGGTCCTCATTTACTTAGTAATAATGCTCTTCATGAGTAATAATGCAACACTTTAACCTGTGAAAGTAACTGTGCCTCAGGTGCAGTGCAGGGCCGAGCATAGGTGTGGGTTTGTAGGTTAATTGGATTCTGTACATAATGTCCTTAAATTGTGGGTGATCAATGGACTGGTGGGGCCGAAGGGCCCGTTTTCCAAGCTGTATCTCTAAGCTGAACAGAACTTGTTAACCTGTTCCAACGCAATTCAACATTGCTCTCCACAGCTGCTGCCTGATGCATGCTCATTCATTTCATATTTCCAACAACTGCTGTGATCCATCTCGCAGTTGCAGCACCTTTTTTTTTAATCCTTTCTCCTGTGCTATTTATACCTCCAGACTGATTAGCTGTCTTTACACCAATCTGTGTCATCCATGTTCTCTTGGCTCTTCCCCTACAAACATTCCTTGGTTCACACTGGAAGTAACCAAGGTAAATAACTGCAGTATAATTTGTAACTGTAACTGCGGTACCTGATGGTATCAGTAACTGCGGTACCTGATGGTACACGTGCAGCCAAAGGGCAGAAGTGAATGCTAAGGCTACTAGATGGAATGATAATCAAGGAAATAAACATAGTGCCGGAGCTACTCAGCAGGTTAAGCAGCATTTCTGGAGAAATAAGGAACTGCAGATGCTGGTTGATACACAAACGGACACAAAGTGATGGAGTAATTCAGCAGATCAGGCAGCATTCCTGGAGAACATTGATAAGCCATGTTTCCGGTCGAGGCTCTTGTATGGATAGGTGATGTTTCAAGTCAGGTTCCTTGAGTAACTCCTAGCACTGTCTTCATTGTAAACTAGCAACGGCAGGTCCTTGTTTGTGATATTCTAATCAAGGAAGCTGCTTTCTCTTGGATGGTGTCAGCTACCTGAGCTGTTTGAGCTGTACTCATCCAACGGAGTTGGAGATTATCAATGTGCGGGATGATGAGCAACTGCCATTTGATAGCATTCACATCTATACCAATGTAACCGTTACAGTGTCTGGTTTAATTGAAGCTTAAATATCACGTCATTTATTGAGACACACATTTCCCAACCCTCAACCAAGTTGTAAGATTCCTTTCACTTCAATAATTTCCAGCTTCCACTTCCAGCAACTCGGATTAAATATTATTTAGCTGATGGATAAGGGAAGAAGTGAAATGAATGGGAAACACCCCGTTCCAACCGTTAAGGGCAGTGATTAGAGCAGGAAATATGGGTTGGATAAATACAGATGGCAGTAAGCATACAGATTTGGCGTGGCAACGCTGAAACACATGCAACCCCAACAACAAGCACCCCATCACAGATATTTCCTCTACTCTAAAGGGCCTGTCCCATCTATGCAATTTTTTTCGGTGACATTGCCGGCACCCGTCATCATTGCAGCAGGTCGCCGAAGATTATCAAAATGTTGAAAATCTAGCGGCGACCAGAAAAAGGTACGACTCTTTGGGCGGCTACTCACGACCATGCAGGCGTCACCCCGATGTCGCAGGGTCGTGGTCGTGAGTAGTCACCCAAAGAGTCGTTCCTTTTTCTGATAGCCGCTGGATTTTCAACGGTGAAATTTTCGGCGACCTGCTGCGACTATGACTCCCCAGGTTGCGGGCCTGTCTCCCCATCTCCCCAGGCCCGCAACCTTGGCGTGATCTTTGATTCCACCCTCTCCCTTGAGCCTCACATCCGCCATGTCATTAAAACCTCCTTCTTTCATCTCCGCAACATCGCCAAAGTCAGACCCTCTCTCACACCTCCCGCTGCTGAAAGACTCATCCATGCCTTCATCTCCTC
Source organism: Amblyraja radiata (assembly GCF_010909765.2). Taxonomy (NCBI): domain Eukaryota; kingdom Metazoa; phylum Chordata; class Chondrichthyes; order Rajiformes; family Rajidae; genus Amblyraja; species Amblyraja radiata. Next base: position 14,521,436 of record NC_045992.1, on the reverse strand, counting down.
CCGACTGGACTATTGCAACTCACTTCTCCTTGGCATCAGCTCCACCTACATCAACCGACTCCAACTGGTCCAGAACGCAGCCACCCGACTCATCACCCACACCAAATCCTGGCATCACATCACTCCAATCCTCAAACAACTTCACTGGCTTCCCATCTCCCAATGGATCACCTACAAAATCCTGATCCTCACCTACAAAGCCCTCCACCATCTGGCCCCCCCATATCTCACTGACCTCCTCTCACCCTACCAACCCTCACGGTCCCTCAGATCCACATCAGCCGGTTTCCTCTCCATCCACAAGTCCAACCTCCGCAGTTTTGGGGACAGAGCCTTCTCCAGGGCAGCTCCCAGGCTCTGGAACTCCCTCCCCCAACTGATCCGCAATTCCGTGTCCCTCACCATCTTCCAGTCCCACCTCCAGACCCATCTCTTCACCTCTGCCTATCCTTAGCCCCACGTCCCCCTCCCTTTTCATCTGTGCATTAATTGCCTCATACTGTGTTTTGAATTGAATTCTGTCTTTACTTTGTGTACTAGTCATGTCTCTACTATCTATTTTATTCCCCTTATATTTTTCCTCTACCTGCTAAATTTTTGTAAGGTGTCCTTGAGACTCTTGAAAGGCGCCCATAAATAACATTTATTATTATTATTATTATGACGGGTACCGGCAAGTTGCCGCAAAAAATCGCATAGGTGGGACGGGCTCGTAACCCTCCCATTCCCCACAACTTGAAACTTATTTTCTCACTTTTCCAATTCTGATGGAGCCATTGACTGGAAACCAACTAGGTTTTCTCTCTACATATGAGTGTGTTTGCCCTCTTAGGACCTGGTATTGATGTGCCGGCCCCTGACATGAGCACAGGTGAGCGCGAGATGTCTTGGATCGCTGACACCTATGCCACGAGTATTGAGCATTTTTTAATCAGAAAAAATACAGATCCTCAAGAGTTTAGCAAGTTTCCATTCTGAATTACTTTCCAATTTGGAAGGAATGATCATTCAAGTAGAACTGTTGGCTTAAATAAGTGTTAAGGAAAATGTTAGTTTTACAATTAAAACAAATTCTACATAGAATACAAATTAGAAGATTAACCAAAAGATGCATCTAATGCATATTTAAACATAATTTTAGCAGATTTGGGTTTTATATTAGCCTGAAGTATTAAGGGATGTAGGAAAATGTAATTGCAAATTTCTAAATGAACAGCTGAACATCCAAGAGGCCAAATTGTTGACTTCTGTTCCCACATTTTCCCAACAAGCTTTCTCCCCAACTCTGGAATGGCCTAGTTCTGAAATTGACCCCTTGTTTCGATTTCCAGTGTTTAAATATCTGTTTACTCGTGAATTTGTTCAGTACCCAAAGATTCTCAAGTCAAACCACAATCTTCTAAACAGGAAATGCCATGCAATCTTGCCTCATTCTAACCTTTGCAGGCCATGTAAAATTCCAACCATTTTTTTATTCATTCCTTCAAAAAAAAAAGCATAATTTCTCAGATTTAGTGTTCAAATATATGCAATACTCGTATATGGGCTTTGGATGGAGGCACAGTGGTAGAGTTGCTACCACTTACCACACCAAAGGCCCGGGTTCGAACCTAGATATGGGTGCTTGTCTGTACATTCTCCCCAGTGATCTGTGTGGGTTTCCCCGAGAACTACAGTTTCCTACCACACTCTAAAGGTTAATTGGCTTGGTTTCAATGTAAAGATTGTCCCTAGTGTAGGACAGTGTTAATATGCAGGGAATCGCTGGTTGGTGCGGACTTGATGGAACTGCTTACACGCTGTATCTCTAAACTAAACTACAGCAATTAATTTGCGTTAAGTTTCAGCCCCCTGCAGTACATTTGTTGGCACGCAGAAGTCCCCAATTTGTTTTGAACTTGAGTGTTTAATAAAAGGGGGTATTTTGCACTGAACGACATCACCATTCAATAAGATCAGCATCAGCAGTTCCTTGTTTCTACATGTCTAATCCTACCCCTCAACTTCTTCATTCAATCTCCTAATTGTCTCCTGAAATTGTCAACTTTGTCTTCAAAATGATTAAGCAGAGAATTTGAATGATTCACAAATGTTGCTGCCTTAAATGTTTGATCCCTAATTTTTGTTTTCCTTGCGAGGGAAACCATTTTTACAGCATCTGCCTTGTAAAGGGCCTTAATATATTTGAGCAAAATTCACTTCTCAGTTTAATGCATTCTCAGGCATGTACGCATCGTCTACTCTCACTTCCTTCAGTACTTCTACGCCCGTACCTCCAGACTCAGAAACAGCTTTATTCCAAGAGCTATAGCGGCTCTGAACCGGCCCTGCTGAGTGCCCACCACCCCCCATGGACTGTCTCCTTCAGATGGTCACGACACACAGCTTATTTATTTATTTTACTTTTCTTTTTCATCGGTTGGAGCTGCATACTAAATCTCGTTGCACTGACGTGCAATGACAATAAAAGATATTATTATTATACTATCCAGGGGCTGCGGAACGTTTTTCAGAGTGGGGGGGGGGGGGACTGAGCGATCACTGATCACCGGCCTCGGGGGTACCCGGTGAGGGGGAAGAGCGGCCGAGCCTGGGAGGGGGGGGGGGGCGGAAGGGTGGCACAATTACTATTTTTTGTTGTTGCTTGACCTCCAAAAACTGGGGGATAATACAGGCCATCCCACAACTTAAAAGGTGGGAGGATATATCCCCCATCTCCCCCCGCCCCCCCTCACTCTCCCTCCCTCTTGGGGCTGACTAACTCACTCTCTCGGGGCCCACCCTCCCGCCCTCCCGCTGGGCGGCTAATCACAGCGCTTCGTTCACTGCCCCATATCTCGACTATGAACCACGCTGTGATGGACCGTTGAGTGGAGGGGAGGGTGGGTTTTGGGGGGGGGGGGGGGGGGGGGGGGGGAACAGTTGGTTTACGCCACGGCTTGTCATGGTTTTGCCCAAAGATCATAGAGCGGAGTTCCTCTCTCTGATGTTTGGTTTTGCCGCGATCACTGTGCGCTTGTTCTAAGATTCTGGATGTCAGAGGTCCTCAGAAGAAGAGAAAAATACGCCTGCGGGACGGATAATTTTGGGTTATGAAGCGTGTCTCGCCAAAAAAAGGGAGGGGCTGCAGCCCACACCCCCCTCAGTTCCGCAGCCAATGCTATCATTAATTAAGGTAGAGAATGGAATTATTTGTTATACTTGAATTTAATCAGCAGCCTGATACTGACGACAGTAATCTATTGACACCCTTTTCTACTTCTATGCTCTTTTGCTCACCTTGTGCCCTGCAATTTCTTGGCTGATGAGAGATTCAAATCCAGAATCTGGAAGTCAGAATTAACCCATTGTAAAATCCATATCCACTTTCAATAAATAACCTTGTCTTGAATAATTAAAGACTTTCTAACATTTAATCGAATGAATTGATGCAGAAGCAACAAAAAAGATCACTGTCCACTCACTTCCCCTCGTCCACTCACCTGGTGTCCCATTGTCGTGGCATAGGTGTCAGCGATCCAAGACATCTCGCGCTCACCTGTGCTCATGTCAGGGGCCGGCACATCAATACCAGGTCCTAAGAGGGCAAACACACACGTTTTAATCCTCAATTTTAAAAAAAACTTTTAAACATCTCACTTTATAGAACAGGGTCGCATAATAAAAAATCAAACTGACTGCATACAACAATGGAGCCCAGTTATACATCTTCTGCTGGCTTCCCCCTCAAGCCAAGTTCTCCTTTCCATGTGAACAGCCACTGTTCTCAGGCTGTCCAGCCAATGGACAAATTTAACCTCCGTTATACATCTGAAACATGTGGGCACTTTGCCAGGACAGCAAGATGAGTTCAACATTCTCGCGGTGACATAATAAACCACACATCACGTGTGGTGTCAAAACTGGCTATTAGTCATCATACAGTTGGGGAAAAACTCTGGGTTGGAGTCCGCTCATATGCAAGTGACAAATACACTCTAACTTTCCATTCTGTCGGGTTTCGGCCCGAAACGTCGCCTATTTCCTTCGCTCCATAGATGCTGCTGCACCCGCTGAGTTTCCCCAGCAATTTTGTGTACCTCCCATTTAATAAACTTGTTGGTTTTGTTATGTTCCACAGATAGGATGAATACTTCCAAACAACTCAGATGTGAAAGCTTCCCCCAGTAGCACTGAATATCCTCACGAGACAATTGCAGTGATTTAAGATGACTCGCCACCAGCTAAATGCATACTTAGGATATGGGCATCGCCAGAAAACCTTTATTGCATTCCCACAACCAACTAGCACCAAGCTGGGGGCGGGCCAATTTCTTGAACCTCTGCAGTTCTCCGGTGAGGATAGCCAGTGCGACTAGAAACGGCATTAACCGATTCAGAAGCATTGGTATTGCAATCCGCTCAGAGGAGAACTGGCAGGCGATGGCATGCTCATACATTTACTGTTCTCAGCACTTCTTGATGGCAGAACGTCTAGACTTGGGGAGATGCCATCAGTGCTGTCTTCGCAGGTTACCATTTTGTAGATAATACACACAGCAGCAAGTATGTTAGTGGTGCAGGGAATGAATGTCCAAGGTCCTAGAAAGGGTGCCATTATGGTGCTGGATTCCATGGACTTCAAGTATTGCTGCATCTGCACTTATCCAGGCAAGAGCAAACTATACTGTCAAATATCTGACACGAATTAAGTAGGTGGGGAAATGGTTTTGGGGCTGTTGAAAGCGAATCACTCATGTTCATAAGTTATAGGAGCAGAATTATGCCATTCGGCCCATCAAGTCTACTTCGCCATTCAATCATGGCTAATCTATCTTTCCCTCTCAACCCCATTCTCCTGCCTTCTCCCCATAACCCCCGACACTCACACTAATCACTAATCTAACAGTCTCTGCCTTTATAAAATCCATTGATTTGGCCTCGCAGCCTTGAATTCCACGGATTCACCACCCTCTGACTTAAGAAATTCCGAAAGGTACGTCCTTTTATTCTGAGGCTATGGCCTCTGGTCCTAGACTCTCCCATTAATGGAAACATCCTCTCCACATCCACTCTATCCAGCCTTTGACTATTCATTCACCAAAATACACGTACACTCAGTCACTTTAAACATCGGACTCCGAGGATGGTTGGGGAACTTGATGACAATAATGCCTTCAGGGATGGGTGATTAGACTCTCTTGGGAGATGCTATGGCTTTATTTTTTCCCTGATTTTTGTGGTGTGATTGCTACAAGCCACTATCAGGCCATGTTCAAACGTTGTCTAGTTCTTACTGCATGCGGGCACAGGTGGCTCCACTTGCTGAGGAGCTTCATATTATACTGAAATTGTACAATGAATGAAGTTCTCATTTCTGACATTATAATGGAATGAAGCAGCTAAAAATGGTTATATTTAAGAAATCTCAGCAGAGAGATCACAGACACCCAGCAACCTTAAAATAGGTTTTGGAGAACCCTTTGGAAAGTTTGAGGGATTTTCCCACCAAGTAAGATTCTGCACAAATATTACTGCACCTTAAAGCTTTTATCTTCTGTTTTAATCAATAGGTTTTAGATGCATTAGAGAACCAAATCTGGCCATTGCTAAATTGATATTTCAAGCACAAGGTTTAACAAGACATATTTTGATGTCAGTCAAGGTTTATTTCAAATTGGTACGAGATATGTAGTGTTGGAAAGTAACCAAGGGAATGTCAGGCAGGGTATGAATCAGGCACATTTACTCTCTGGCCAAGTAACTATGGATACTGAAAACTCCAGCAGGATTCAGGTCCATGGCATGCAAAACATAAATAAATTTATTCCAGCATATTCAAATGAATGAAACTAAATAGGGGAACAAAAAAAAGATAGATGCTTAATACACAAAAAGACAAAGTGCTGGAGTAGCTTAACAGGGCAGGCAGCAGCTCTGGAGACCACGGGTTGGTGATGTTTCAGATCGCGACCCTTCAAACCGATTGTTGTGGAAGAGGGAGAGGAGAAAGCTAGAGGGGAGAGGCAGAACAAGGCATTGCAGTGGGGAAGGTTTGATAGAATGGTGGTTGAAACAAAGACCAGAGATAAAAGCTGAAGGTATGACCCAGGGTTGAAGATTTGTGAATTACAAAGCTCGAGGGAGGAAAGCAGATAGAGGGGGGAGGGGGGGAAATAGGTGGTAGTCTAGGTGGGGCACAGGAACGGATGGGAAAAAGGGGAATGCGGGGAAGAAAAGGAGGGGAATTGATAGGTTAGATACAATTGGAGAATTCAACATTCGTTATGTTGGGTTGTAAGCTGTCCCAGCAGAATATGAGGTGCTGTTCCCCCACTTTGTGTGGAGCCTCACTCGGGCAGTGGAGGAGCCCAGGACAGAAAGGCCTGAATGGGAAGGGGAGTTTAAATGGTTAGCAGCCGGGAGATCCATTAGGCCTAGGCAGACCCAGCGCAAGTGTTCAGCGAATTGGCTGCCGAGACCGTGCTTGGTCTCGCTGATGTACAGATGGCCACATCGGGAACACTGGGTGCAGTAGCTGAGGTTAGAGGCAGGGCAAGTAAACCTGTCCCACACTGCTGGAGTCTCTGGATGGAGGCAAGCGAAGAGATAGAGGGACAGATGTCGCATCTCCTGCGGTTGCATGGGAAAACACCCGGGGAGGGTGTGGTTTGGGTGAGAAGGGGTGTGAACCAAGGAGTTGTGGAGAGATGGGTCTCTGCGGAAGGCAAAAAGGGGTGGGGACGGGAAGATATGACCGGTGGTGGGATCGCGTTGGAGGGGATGGAAATGTCGAAGAATAATGTGTTGGATGCGAAGGCTGGTGGGGTGAAAGGAGAGGAGCAAGGGAACACTATCCTTGAACCTTATGGGGGAGGGGGAGGAACCGCAGAACTACGGGATAGAGGAAAAGCGCGGAGGGATCCATCTACAACAGAAGGGGGAATACAGGTGCACAACCTTTTATCCGAAAGCCTTGGGACCAGACACTTTTCGTAATTCAGAATTTGTCGGTCTTCGGAATGGACATTTTTTAGCGTAGATTTTAATGGCTGGCTCAGTGGTAGAGTGCTCGGCTCACATCCGCAAGGTCGCGAGATTGCGCCTTGATCCCGGCAGTTACTCGGTCGCGAGTTTGAGTCTTCAATGTCGTTTTTTCTTGCAGAATAAATGTCTGTATGAAATACAGTGTGTTGAATGAATTCCTGAATTTGTAAATGTGCCCGCAGCATTGAATCACCTCTCGCACTCATGTCACCCTAGCGGGGCTACATGCCCTTAGGCGGCCTAGCTCGGGGATTCTTGAATCCCCGAGCTAGGTCGCGAGTTTGCGCCTCGATCCTGGCAGTTACTCGGTCGCGAGTTTGTGTCTTCAATGTAGTTTTTTCTTGCAGAATAAATGTTTGTATGAAATGCAGTGTAGGAGAGGTGTACTGACTGTGTGGGCAGAACTTTGGAAGTGATTGCCCACCAGTCTAAAAAGCCGCTGTGTCTCCCTGTCCCTGGGATAGCAGGGGGCGATCAAACAGCACAATACCCCCCTCCCCCTCCAACTCCAGAGGAATCCGCTCCCCGATGGGCCGCTACGGCGACAAGTGGCAGTTTGCCCACAGCCCGAGCTGAGCCCCCTCATCCGCCACCCCAAGAACAAGACGTACCTTGCACACCATCAGCTTCTGCCCCTACGTGTTCCTCTGGAGTTGGAGCGGGGCTGGGCTGGAGTTGCTGCTGGCTGTGGGTCTCTGGGATCTCCGTGCTTGCAGTGGGCCTGGGGGTCGGTGTCCTGTTGGTCCTGACGTCTCCGGCCACCCCCCTGGACTGGAGCTGAGACTGGGAACTGTACCGCCCTTGCCCCCTCCCTCTGCAACTGCAAACAACCCCACTCTCCTGCAAGGGCGGTACAGTTCCCGGAGGATGGCAGGTGGCTGGAGACGTCAAGACCAACAGGAACCCGGTCCCTGATGGGCCCCTACGACACCCCGAGCTGCGCCCCGTCATCCGCAACCCAGGTTCCTCTGTAGTTGGAACCAAAGATCTTTGGTTGGAACGGGGCTGGGCTGCTGCTGGCTGTGGGTCTCTGGGATCTCCATGCTTGCAGTGGGCCTGGGGGTCGGTGTCCCGATGAGGGGGCGCAGCTCGGGGAACGGCTTCTGGTGGTCCTGACGTCTCCGGCCAGTTTGCAGTTTTCCTCTGGAGTTGGAGCGGGGCTGGGCTGGGCTGCTGTTGGCTGTGGGTCTCTGGGATCTCCGTGCTTGCGCTTGAAAACGTTCACCGAGGGCGGCCCGCAGAGGTGACAGCGGAACCTCCGGTCGGTCCTCGAAGAAAGGGGAACTAAATCCCCATTCATAAAAGAGAAGGTGAGGGTATATTGCGCGGGAAGGTTAATAATTGACAATATGCTGCTGCCTGCCCGCTGAGTTAAAAAGTTCCCACGGTAGACTCACGATACACAGTGTATTGTGAGTCTTGCGTGGCAACTTTTTAACTCAGCGGGCAGGCAGCAGCATATTGTCAATTATTAACCTTCCCGCGCAATATACCCTCACCTTCTCTTTTATGAATGGGGATTTAGTTCCCCTTTCTTCGAGGACCGACCGGAGGTTCCACTGTCACCTCTGCGGGCCGCCCTCGGTGAACGTTTTCAAGGACCTTTCTTCAAGGACCGAAAAAATGGCCGCTATTCGGAGGTTTTCGTTATTTGGATCTTCGGATAAAAGGTTGTGCACCTGTACCATGTTTACTGAAGAAAGAGAACATCTCGATGTCCTAGAATGGAAACTAATATTGGGAGCAGAAGAATTGGGAGAAGGGAATAGCGTCTTTGCAGAGCAGGGTGAGAGGAAGTGTAGTCCAGATAACCGTGGGAGTCAGTCGGTTTGCAACTCACTTCTCCTTGGCATCAGCTCCACCTACATCAACCGACTCCAACTGGTCCAGAACGCAGCCGCCCGACTCATCACCCACACCAAATCCTGGCATCACATCACTCCAGTCCTCAAACAACTTCACTGGCTTCCCATCTCCCACCGGATAACCTACAAAATCCTGGTCCTCACCTACAAAGCCCTCCACCATCTGGCCCCCCCCATATCTCACTGACCTCCTCTCCCCCTACCAACCCTCACGGTCCCTCAGATCCACATCAGCCGGTCTCCTCTCCATCCACAAGTCCAACCTCCGCAGTTTTGGGGACAGAGTCTTCTCCAGGGCAGCTCCCAGGCTCTGGAACTCCCTCCCCCAACTGATCCGCAATTCCGTGTCCCTCACAATCTTCCAGTCCCGCCTCAAGACCCATCTCTTCACCTCTGCCTATCCTTAGCCCCACGTCCCCGTCCCTTTTCATCTGTGCATTAATTGCCTCATACTGTGTTTTGTATTGAATTCTGTCTTTACTTTGTGTACTAGTCATGTCTCTACTATTTATTTCATTCCCCTTACATGTTTTTCCTCTACATGCTCAATTTTTGTAAGGTGTCCTTGAGACTCTTGAAAGGCGCCCATAAATAAAATTTATTATTATTATTATTATTATTATTATTATTATCATTATTATTATAGTGGATGTAAATAGATTGCATTGGTGAGAGAAATCTTTTTTCCTTTGAACAGGAAAATAGAGACTTGATTCTGATCAATAGTTTCCCAAATAACATCCGACAACCGTAACTGTCGAAGTTTTGCATTGCCAAAGGACCAGTGGGTGAAGTAGCTGTGAAATGAGTCCCATGGTATTCCTTGGTAAAAAGTTTCCTCTACACTGCCGACAAGATTGTTTTAGGCCAGCATCCCAAATGTTACTGCAATCCTGTTATTAATTTCAGCTACAGCAAGAACAAAACTGTTGGAATTAGTCACAGACTGCAGAGTTGCAGGGAAACAAAGAAATTGAGCTGCAAGTAAATACCAGGTTAGGGTTCGGCTGGCTCGGACAGTGTGCTAAGTGCCACTGGAATGAATTACATTCCAAGCAAATCCAGCAGGTACTGACATGTGGGCTGTGACAAAGCAAAGGGGATTAAAAATAATGTAAATTGGTTTGTTCTATTTTCAGTCCAGGCCTTCCCAACAATTTGTTTAAGAAGGAACTGCAGATGCTGGAAAATCGAAGATATACAAAAATGCTAGAGAAACTCAACGGGTGCAGCAGCATCTATGGAGCGAAGGAGATAGGCAACGTTTCGGCCCGAAACATTTCCCATCTCCTTCGCTCCATAGATGCTGCTGCACCCGCTGAGTTTCTCCAGCATTTTTGTGTACCTTCCCAACAATTTGATGGCAGGCTTCTAACATGTCTGTAATCTGCACTTACCTCAGCAAGGAGGAAGATTACAAAAAGGGAGGAAACAGCACCAAGTAGCAGCGTGATAACGGAAGTATTTCAAAATGAGGGAGAGATTATTGAGTATTTAGGACAAACCAGTAATCTTGCTGTGACAACTGTTCTATTTCTAGATTTAATTGTTGTCTTGGTTTACCAACAGGACGGCCACAATTCACACTTCTTCACAATACATTCTTCACAAACTTCCTCCCTGACAAGTCCACCTCCATCCCAATTCTTTCACACGGGTTCATTGAGAATGGATAATCACGACATCCCGTGCGATTTGATCCAAACTTCCAAGTCTGCATGCACTCGATGCAGTCACCTAAATGCCATCTCCAAAGAAGAAGATGCAAACTCTCTGTAGCCCAGTGTTAAAATACTTTATCTTATTAGACTTAGCTGATCCGATGGTCTCTTTATTGAATGCCTAGGATCCATTGAATCTCTATTTATCCAATGTGCAATGAGACCCATCTCACATTACTGAACCAAAATATCCACTCCTACATTAGTGGAGCCTTTTGACCCCTATACACTTTCAAAAAGTAATTGTTGCTGCAGTGAAACAGACCAACCACCTCTTCAGGTGATTTAGCATCACTCCAGAGATTCTGTGGCTTGTGGCAAAAGTCATTGTTGGAGAACATGGATAAATTGGGCTCAAGTTAGGAATACCCCAAAACTAATACAAGGTTCAGCTATATTTGGGACCTTTAGAGCCTTTAGGTTCCCTCTCTCGGTCTTGCTCTCCACTCCCATTCAGAGGCCAGGCTCCAAAATCCTCAACATGCATCACCACTCTCCCCCACCCCCCCACCCCCAAAACAGGGACACTGATCCTTTCAGCCGATCCACCATTTCAGAGGTCAATCCTTTCAGCTGCTCCTTGACCGCTAACTTCATTCCTTCCCCTCTTCCCCCCCCCCCCCCAATCAAATCAGTCCCTGATTCTTCTACATACCAGCTTCCTTTGCCCAACACCACTTTCCTCTCCTCCCTCAACAAGCTCTCCATTGACTACAGATCCCTATCCTCCCACGGAATTCTTCTTCACCCAACCCAAAGTCCTGATCAACATAATCTATCCTTGCTTTAACCGCCGAAGTTGGCATTTGGCCCAGGTGGTATATTTTCCCTCTCAAATTCACGCAATGCCCATCGACTGCCTGGCCCCTTCGTCTCTTGTTCCATGGTCAAGATCCATCACAAATCCAATGGGCAGAAAATGAAGTGAAATGTATATTTCTCTAGTGCTGCTGAATGCACCCCAGAGGGAATGGGGTCGTGTATAGTGCTAGTTGCCTTATGAGCACATTGGAACAGTCGGTAAAATTCACAGTACGTATTGGGGCAAGTTCAGAAGAATTATTCACAAACTTACCAATAAATCCTTTCTTTGCCAGCTCAATAGTAAACCTCCTTGTGATTTTTTCTAATTCTGTATCCTGCAACAGTGTAAAAAGTTGGTCAGTCTTGGACAGAGTAAATGGCGAACAAACTGGAATGAGACTTGTTTATAGGACCAATTTTATGATTCAATCATATCTGAACCATTTTTGACAAGATATATTGGACAAAGCATAAAGGCCCTGTCCCACTTTCCCGAGTTACTCACGAATTCTCCCGAGTTTTCCCCCTCGATTCAAACTCGGAGAATTACGATAATAGCCAGCTGTAGGTACTCGGGGCTATTTTGTTTTACTCGTGGACATTTTTCAACCTGCTGAAAAAAAGTACTGACTTACCTGATGCCCTGAGTACCTACGACTGGCATTATGAGCCGCTACGAAATATCTACGGACTCCTACAGACCCACTACGGACATTCCCAGATTTTGAATCAAGGGGAAAAAGCGGGAGGATTCATGAGTAACTCAGGAAAGTGGGACAGGGGCTTTACTCTTTACCCAATTAACTAATTCAAAACTTAATTTTAGAAGTAGCAAGTTACTGCAACTGAGATACAAGCATCCGAAAGTACTTTTTACTGAATTAATTGTTCGTCACCTTAAACTGATCAAATATACGGACAAATTAGAACGATACAAAATATTATACAGTGGTGTGGTAAAATAAAGAACATCTATTGTTTGAAGACATCAGAACACAAGTGAAATACTAAAGAATATAAATAGACAATTATATTATAAAATTAACTAAAAACGATAAAGCTTGGATGAAAATAATGCAGTTAATTTAACTTTATAATTTTCAAAAATAAAACCTGACATGGTTCCACTTTCTGCCTTCAAGTTTGTTGTGTTCTGTTAAAGCCGATGTACTACTTGGTTGGAGCAAATATTAAAAACATTCAAAAGGGAGTCGGACTTTACTGGGCTCCATACTGAACATGGCATTGAGATATTACATTTTGCCCAACTTCAATTCTAGATATAGAAGGCAAGACACAGAGAATACCAAGGACATTGGTTAGTCTAGCCAGAGGATAGACAGTCAAGTCTTCGGAAAATATATGAATTATCGTTAGACGCGGGTGAGGTGCCGGGTGACTGGAGTCTAGGGGAAATCAAGAACTAGAGGACACAGGTTTAAGGCAAGAGGTGAAAGATTTAATAGGAACCTGAAGGGCAACTTTTTCACTCAGAGGATGGTGAGTATATGGAATGAGCTGCTGGAGCACGGAGTTGAGGCACATTTAAGATACTTGCGGGACAGGCAGCATCTCAGGAGAGAAGGAATGGGTGACCTTTCCGGTTGAGACCCTTCTCGAGAGCCTCGCTGAGTTACTCCAGCACTATGAGTCTATCTTTGTGTCTAACCAGCATCTGCAGTTCCTTCCTACACATTTAAGATACTTGGTACATAGATAGGAAAGGTTTAAAGGGATATGGGCCAACTGGGCCCAGCTCAGATGGGGCATCTTAGTCGGCATGGTGGAGTTGGGCTTAAGGGTCCATTTCTGTGCTCTAGATCTCTATAATGTTTGAAAATACCTGTTTATAAGTATGCAAATAGGAAATGGTAAAATTTAAAAAGCGATGAGAGAGCGTCAGAGCTCATCAACTACAACTAGATGGTGACAAGTTGTGTAGTCCACTGTGCTCTCAGTAAGACAACAATCCCTTGACATTACCTTGGAGTAGGAGAAGATGGCCATTGCATTTCCCAACATATAACAGTAAATACAACAAATTTGATTGTCTGTAGAGTGTTCGGAAGTAGATGACACAAGTAAAATATAAATGCAAGCCTTTCATTTCTAGTATATCAATAAAGACCATGAGCCTGACAGGAGGAAGAATTAAAATCTGATATCTACAGTAAGCGATTATAATAATCGTTAGGTCACGTCTGTGGAGAGAGAAAGTTACCATATCATGTCTAAAAAAAAAAAGTCAAATCTATTTTTCTCTTCATAGATGCTGCTCAGTTTGCTGCGCAAGTCCTTGCAACACCACCTCAGAATTTCAGCAATTTTTCTTATAACCTCCATTCCTATTGGAGTCATTGTGTCATACAACATGGAAATAGGTCCTTCGGCCCAACTTGCCTCAACTACCTCCTCCGGCAGCCCGTTCTATAACACCCACCACCCATTGTGTAAAAAAAAAAGTTCCCCCCTTAGGTTCCTATTAAATCTCTCCCCCCCCCTCACCTTAAACCCTTGTTAGAAACATCGAAACATAGAAAATAGGTACAGGAGTAGGCCATTCGGCCCTTCGAGCCTGCACCGCCATTCAATATGATCATGGCTGATCATCCAACTCAGTATCCTGTACCTGCCTTCTCTCCATACCCCCTGATCCCTTTAGCCACAATGGCCACATCTAACTCCCTCTTAAATATAGCCAATGAACTGGTCTTAACTACATTCTGTGGCAGAGAATTCCAGAGATTCACCACTCTCTGTGTGAAAAATGTTTTTCTCATCTCGGTCCTAAAAGATTTCCCCTTTATCCTTAAACTGTGACCCCTAGTTCTGGACTTCCCCAACATCGGGAACAATCTTCCTGCATCTAGCCTGTCCAACCCCTTAAGAATGTTGTAAGTTTCTATAAGATCCCCCCTCAATCTTCTGGTTGTCTGGTTCTTGCATGTCAAATAATGTTACCCCCCCACCGACTGGAGAGATTTAAATAGTTATTTCAAAACAAATCTCATTTTGCCTCATAAGACAATCTCAGTTTTGAAAATTTCATAGGACATGAAACAGTACAGTACAGGAGCAGACCCTTCAGCCCACAATGTCCATGCTGAACATGATGCCAAGTTAAACCAATCTCATCTGCTTGTATGTGATCCATATCTCGCCATCCTTGCATAACCATGTGCCTATCTAAAAGCACGTCAACACTCCCTGGAATGTAACTGAATCATGCAAAATAGGGGATGGATAGAAGAATTATTTTTATTTTGGACTATTTTACAAATAAGGAATGACCCGATTATCAACCGGCATGCGACTGGTCATAGAAGTTTAAATTGAATTTGTGCAAGAAAACTGACCAGCAAATACTTACCGAGTACATCTTAGGGTTAATCTTTACTCCAGCTTTAGCACCACCAAAGGGTACATCTAGATCACAGGTAAAACAAGAGAGAACAAATGAGATATCAGATGATAAGAGAGGTTTGAACAGAAGCACATGGCAATAGAATCAAACTAAAAGTACAATTCACCAAATCTCTTCTCCCCTCAAAATATGAAATATAAAAATTCAAAACCAGACAGAGGTTACGTCCATTCAAGGATTAAACTAGTCAAACTTCCACAATTCACTCCAGAATCAGAAAATATAGCAAATAATTAATAGTTTTCATTAACGTTTATACATTGGTGCTGTATATCATAAGCCTTCCACTGCATAAACTTAGCATCAAGTGCTTACAATTGAATAAAGGAGAAGAGATAGGCCACTTTGATAATACACAGAGAAGAATCTTTGCAATCTGAACCAATTCATCATGCAATTAGTTGGTGGGGATGATCAAAGGGGAAAAATGTACAACTTCCAATCTGCATCTTCCAAGTTGATTAATTAGAAAATGAATTTCGAGTATCTGCAAAACATTTTTCTGAGCTTATTTAAAAGATAATTCCAGAGGTCATTTTTTCCGAAGAGATTAAAATAAAATTGGGTGGCACAATGACTGGCGTTTAACCATTCAATATATCGGAAGTCACTTTGAGAGAGTCAGTACACAGGTCACAGCACTTACCGACCACTGCACATTTGTACGTCATCAGAGAGGCGAGAGCTTTGACTTTCATCCACACTGACATCCATGCTGTAACGGATCCCTGTAATCAGACACAAACTTAAGTTTTCCACAGTAAAAGAACTGAGTTTTTCCAGCATTTTCTATTTTTATTCTGGATTACTAACATCTGCAGTTTTGGTTTCAATATTCATTAACTAACTAAAGATGTTTCAGCCTAGGACGATGAATTGGGACTTTCTTGGGACGGAGAAGACAAGCATCCCGTGACCACAACCATCTTTTGTTATGCAAGGGACAAGTTCAACTAGAAAGCAATTTCCCCTTGAAATCCTCCACCTTCAGTTTATCAGAATGTACCGACACTACACTGTCAAATGTTGCATTCATGTTAAAAACAATGATGGCATTGCAATCATAAAATTCACCCTTTTAGTCCAACTTTGGACCAAGACTAGAGTGAAATCTGGAGCAGAGGCATCCAGAGAAAATGCAAAGCAAGTACCAGTAAGCAGGTTGATACCGAGAGCAAAGCAGAGATAAATTCTTGCAATTTGTTAATGATTGTAAATAGACTGAATGGGTGATCATTAGCCAGACTGGATTTGTCGTGCTCTGTGGATAGGATATATCAAGCATTTTTCCACATTATCAAGTAGATGGCAGTGTTGTAACTATAGAGGAACAGCTTGATATGCGGTGGAGCAAGTTTTCAGTGTTTCAGGTGGGACTGCGTACAATCCCATAGCTATTGCTACATCCTCAGTCATTACTTTAAATCGCATGGAGTGCCTCAAATTGGCAAAAGACCCATTTCTGTAATGAAGGGAAACTATATTTTTCAAAAGAAAACAGAGGCAGATCACCTATTCAGCATTTCTGAAAATGGCTGCACATAGTGTTGGAGCAGCCCAATAATTGCTGAAGCACTAACTAAGGCGATTTGGATAAACAGTGTCAAGTTCATGACTGCAGGGCTGCACATGTCGAACCCTGACATTGTGAATACTGTGAACCATCTCCTCCATTAGCTATAATTGCCTACTGCCATGCACAACGCCACATGGCGGGAATGCAGATATGTGATCCGAGCCAGTAGATCTGCAAATCCTACTGCTTTTCCTTAAGGGCCTGTCCCATTTTTTGGGCTTCTACAGACGACTGCCACAAAACTTCCAACATGTCGAAATAGTGGCGACAATTTTTGCTGTACCGAAGGCTGTCGCCAGGTGTCGTAGGTGAATTCCATTAAAACTAGTCCCTGGCAGTCGCCTAAGTGGGACAGGCCCTTTACTGTTAGCCAAACACCACCTTTGAAGTTTGGAAGTTAGTATTTGCATATTGCCTTACATTTTCCTGCAGTCAAGAACTTGTCACTGTTTATCCCAATTGCTTAAGTTAATGGTGACACAGTGGCACAGCTTATGGAGCTGCTGCCTCTCAGCACCAGAGATCCATGCTTGATCTTGTCCTCGGGTGCTGTCTGTGTGGAGTTTGTATGTTCTCCCTGTGACCGTGTAGGTCTCCTCCTGGTGCTCTGGCTTACTCCCCGATGCCAGAACCGTGCGCGTTTGTAGGTTGATTGGCCTCTGCAAATTGTCTCTAATGTGTCGCGCGAGTGGTTGCAAAAGTGGAATATAGAACGAATTTGAACAGGTGATCGATGGTCAGTGTCAACTCAATGGGCTGAAGGGTCTGTATCCATTTTTTTTTATTTCAAAATATACATTATTCGAGAAATAAATGTACAATACATGATCCTTACAAAACTCCATCGACATTCTCGGAGGCTATACATGCATTCAATACTGTTTACACAAATTACACAATTTTACCCCCCACCCTTGCCACTCATGTGGCTCACTGGCATGGAACCCCTT